>NW_027361829.1:5875000-6600000 GCF_039654945.1 Dendrobates tinctorius | reverse complement strand
GCCCAATGTTAGTCTATGGGAAATTTGAGCATTTTTGCCGTGCCCCCCGGGGGTCTTTTTAGGGTCTAAAAATGGCAGAAATCGATGGGAACAGTGCACAAATGACATGGAAACATCATGGGGAAGACCCCTGGAAGCATTTCTGACTCCAAGGTCACTGCTGTGAACAATGTTGTCAGAGTGTTATGCCACTTTTACAGGCGCACAATAGAACTTTAAAAAACTAAACAAAAATGGATTTTCCTGGGAAATATGTTAATGAACATCCTTTCCAGGGTAACAATTTGTATGTAAATCAATAAAAAATCCAAAATAAAAGTGTTCCTCCACCACTTGGGCTATGTTCACACGTATTGTTTTTGATGCGTTTTTCAACTTTAGCATTGCTTTCAACCAAAGTACTGGGGAGTAAGTACTGAGGGACGGCCACCGCCATCAGGTTGCGGAAAGCTTCCATCTCCATGAGCCTAAAGGTAACATTTCGAGTGCAAGCAGAGGAGAAATGTGTGAATTTAGTAGTGTGGCCTGTGGGGTGTTAGCTGCGTATTTGCGCTTGCATTCCAAGGACTGGAGTATAGACAACTGAACGCTGAGCTGAGACAAGGATGTGGACGTGCTTGATGATGGTGCTAGTTGAGTGTGTGGAATGACAGGTGCAGGCAGGAGGTATCTTCACATGCATCATGGACAGGGGATTGGCTTTCATGCACAACAACAGAAGAAGCAGTGGTGTCACCTGCAGACGCTGTAAACCCTGGGGTTCGACCCACAAAGTCGGGTGCTTTGCTGTCATGTGCCTGTTCATGCTGGTGGTGGTGAGGCTGGTGGTTTTGCTATCCTTGCTGATGGGTGATAAAAAATGGCATTTTTAGGGTTATCGACAGCCTTTAAAAAACAACCAGACTCGAGAAGACCTAACAGTTGGACTGGCAACTTCCGTCGTGTTGGTGTTACGGGGATCGATTGCGCACCTCCTGTCTGCGGCCACCACAATGCTTCTTCCTGCCTGTTGTGGTGCTACGCCTCCCTCCCCCTGTGTGCTGCAGTCCTCACTCTGCATGTCCTCCTTTCAGGTTGGGTCAGTTACTATATCATCCACCCCCTCGTCTTTCACTTCCACACCCTGGTCCTCCCCCTGACTTTCTGGCAATTGTGTCTCATCATCATCAACCTCTTCTGACACTTTCTCACAGTCACCTTCGTGTGACCATGACTACTCAAATATTTGGGCATCAATACATGCAATCTCCTCTTGCCCTGCTTATAGTGGACTGGGCGAGAGGCCAGAATAAATAATAAAGTGAACAGCACTTTGGAGTGTCCAAATGTAGGATCACTTGTCTCCGGGCGCTCGGCATGGTGGGAGGAAGGAGGATTAGATGAGGAATATGCGCTCTAGACTCACGCCTACTCAGACTTGACCGTGTGGAAGACAGGGTAGTGGTGGTAGTGGTGGAAAAGTGACTGGAAGATTATCCGCTATCCAACCAACAAACTTTTGACACTGCTCTGGGTTCAGTAGTGGTGTGCTGCTGCGGTCCCCTAGTAATTGGGACAGGAAGGTCGTTGAGAAGATGTGGGTGTTTGTTGTGGCACAATTTCAGCTTGACCATGGCCTCGGCCTCTACATGCATCATCACCATCACGTCCACTTCCCCGTCCCTTGCCACGTGCCTTGCCCATTTTAAATGGAGTACAATATTTTCCATGTTCAGTACAAATGTCTGAATTTGGAACAAACTTATTTGTGATCCGTGTGCGGGAAAACCAGAGTTTAAAATATCTGGCCTGTAAGTAACCATTTTTTTGCAGCAAATGGGTATCAATAACTAGGCTAAGACACAGCAAAAAAATGCAATGAAGGCCTGAAATGACACAATTTTGAGCGCACTGATATGCAATCCGTGTGGCGGACAAACCCAGTGTAAAATATCTGCCCTGTAGGTAACTATTTTTTTCAGCAAACTGGTGTCAATTACTAGGATAAGAAAATTTTACAGTAGCCCACAAATGGCTACATTTTCTGCGCACTCAGATGTGATCGCTGTGACAGCCAAACCCATTTTTCAAATAAATGTTGTTTAGGTAACTTTTTTTTTTTTCAGCAAACTGGTGTCAATAAATTGTATCACACACTCCAACAAAATTTTACAGTAGCACAGAAATGACAGAATTTTCTGCACACTCAGATGTGATCGCTGTGACAGCTAAACCCCTATTTAAAATAGCTGGATTTTCACGTTGTACTATGGAAAGGATCTGGCTGTATTCTGCAGTGCCAACAAGCAAATGGAGAAAATAAACCATGTGCTCTGGATTGCTTTTGAAGAAAATAATCAGGATTAAGATGTAAAAAAATTTTGTGTATTCTATATGATATGCTCACACTAACTTATACACCACCAAATCTGTCCCCATCTCTGCAGCAACTCTCCCTACACTGCCTAAGTCTGCAGCTGATTAAGATGAGCAGGGCGGCGCCAGGTCTGATATAGACCTGATGATGCTGTGCAGCTAGCCAATCACTGTAATGCCACAACCAACATGGCTGCAGCATTACAGTGTGTGGCAGACAATCCCTGCATGTTGATTAACACTCTAAAGAACACCAAACATGCAGGTCGTGAACGCGAGCTCCCCTCGAGCAACCCTGGAAATGTTCGTGCTTGCCGAGCATTGCGAGCGACGCGATGCTCGGTCGAGCACTGAGCACTACAGAGCATGCTCGCTCATCACTAGTTAACAGGAGAGTGATTTATGTAACAAAAATGAACTCCTCGCAGGGAGATAACAGGAAGGGGAAGACAGGTTAAGCAGTATTAATGTGGTTCAACGCAACAGTCTCTCTATAAACTTTAACTTATCGGGACAATAGATTATTTAATGCTGGCTGGGGTCGACACTGCGTCTTCAAGCTTTCCTGCCCAACACACGGTCATGCTTCTGGCGGCCATGGGTAGTCTCCGATTTTGCTTGCTGAGCCCCTAGTCCATTAAATGACAGAGCTGAATTGTGAAGCTCCACACAAGTCTCCTCTGTGTGTGTTTCCCTGCGCACCCACCAACAACTGGATGCACGCACCACGATGTCTCACTTGGCGCTCGTCTCTCAGTACCTGAACACCTGCACCGCACTACTTTACCTGGTGCCCATCTTTGTGCTCCCAACAGTACCCAGCAGTCCTCACTGACCCCATCCTGGGTGTCTGCTCTGTGCTTCAACTTGCTCTGCAGCGAGCAGCCGGTCACCGATCTCTCTCTCTTTCGACAGGAAATTTCTGCCTTTCCCGTGCTAAAGCCTGCCGTCTCTCCTCGCTTACCACACCCCCTCCTATCAGGTCATGGGTTTTTTCCATCTCCTCTTTCCTTCCCACATGCAACACTGGACGTGGCCTCGACAGTTCCGGACCCGGCATCTCAGAGGTACCCAGAGCCCGGTCCTCTTCCTTACACCTGTCCACTTATGAAATAGTCTGTCATATAACTTGCATGTATTTAATCCTACAAGCCAACAGAAAGTACTGGTTATAACAGATTGTTAAAAGCTAGAGAAGATAGACCTATGGTGCTTAATCTAAATAAGGCATTGTCTTGTGGAGGCAATTTCCATCTCAAAACAGGCCTCTAACTAAATAAGACCTTAAATGTAGGTATATGAAAAGACTATCAGTTACTTGAAAAAAGTGCTATTTCTTAGAAAGCATAAAGAGATTAAAGATAAAAACACTAGACACATTACATTGTGCCTAAAGGTGAACCTGTCACATCCGGAAATGCTAGTTACCCCTTTAAATTTTTCACTCTTTGTTTCATTGCAGCCATTTGTTAAATTCAAAAAAGTTCATTTTTTTCTCATTAATGTGCACTATTCACTCCATCTTGACTGAAAAAAAGAGCAGAAATGTAGAAATTTTTGAAAATTTATTAAAAAATAAAAAATGAAATATTACATGGTCATAAGTATTCAGACCCTTTGCTCAGTATTGAGTAGAAGCACCCTTTAGAGCTAGTACAGCCATGAGTAGAGTTGAGCGATACCGTCCGATACTTCAAAGTATCGTATCGGATGGTATCGGACGATCTTTAAAAAAAGTATCGGTATCGCCGATTCCGATACCGGAAGTCCCATTCAAGTCTATGGGACTTCCGGTATCGGAATAAGAAAAACCCTTTCCTGCCCTTGTACAGCCTCTCTGGGGTCTGTACGGGCCTTTCGGGGGGCTGTGCCGGCCTGCCAGGGGGTCTGTGCAGGCTCCGGTGGTCTGTGCCGGCCTGCCGGTGGTCTGTGCAGGCTCCGGGGGGCTGTGCCGGCCTGCTGGGGGGCTGTGCCGGCCTGCCGGGGGGCTGTGCAGGCTCCGGGGGGCTGTGCCGGCCTGCCAGGGGGCTGTGCCGGCCTGCCGGTGGTCTGTGCAGGCTCCGGGGGTCTGTGCAGGCATCGTCCGATGGGACTACAAGTCCCATCGGGCGATGCCTGCTACCATGACAGTGATTGACACATTAGCCAATGATGGGACAGTAGTAGTCCCATCATCCGGCTAATGTGTTAAATGTAAAAAAAAAAAAAAAAAAAAAAAAAAATTACATGCTACATACATACAACATGCATACTACATACATGCTACATTCATACTACATACTACATACATGCTACATTCATACTACATAAATACTACATGCAACATACATACTACATATATACTACATGCATGCTACATACATACTGCATGCTACATACATACCACATATATACTACATATATACTACATGCATGCTACATGCTACATACATAACACATATATACTACATGCATGCTACATACATACTACATGCTACATACTACATATATACTACATGCATGCTACATACTACATGCTACATACATACTACATATATACTACATGCATGCTACATACATACTGCATGCTACATGCATGCTACATACATACTACATACATACTACATGCTACATACATACTACATATATACTACATACATACTACATACATACTACATGCATGCTACATACATACCACATACATAACACATATATACTACATGCATGCTACATACATACTACATGCTACATACATACCATATACATACTACATGCATGCTACATACATACTACATGCATGCTACATACATACTACATGCTACATACATACTACATATATACTACATGCATGCTACATACATACTACACGCTACATACATACTACATATATACTACATGCAACATACATACTACATGCTACATACATACTACATACATACTACATGCATGCTACATACATACCACATACATAACACATATATACTACATGCATGCTACATACATACTACATGCTACATACATACCATATACATACTACATGCATGCTACATACATACTACATGCATGCTACATACATACTACATGCTACATACATACTACATATATACTACATGCATGCTACATACATACTACATGCTACATACATACTACATATATACTACATGCATGCTACATACTACATGCTACATACATACTACATACATACTACATACATACAATACATTCATACAATACATACATAGACATACAGTACATATAACATAGAGTAGCATACTTACCAATACTTGTCACATTGTTCCCCGAAGCCATTGTCTTTTCCGGGATAAATATTAACATAACAAACCACAAAAATACTCACCCACGATCCGAAGCAGTCCACGAGTGTGTCCCACGACGATCTTGGGTAGAGAACTGCAGCATCAGCTGTTGCTGCCGTTCTCTACGGGCTGCAGGAATCCAATGACGGAAGGTAGGTATCCTTCCGCACTGTATTCCTCCGCCACTTAAAAAAAAAAAAGTCCCTAGTCTCACTTTATGCCATTGCTGTGTGGGAAATTCCCACGCAGCAATGGCATAAAGTGAGACTAGGGACTTTTTTTTTTTTAAGTGGCGGAGGAATACAGTGCGGAAGGATACCTACCTTCCGTTATTGGATTCCTGCAGCCCGTAGAGAATGGCAGCATCATCTGATGCTGCAGTTCTCTACCCAAGATCGTCGTGGGACACACTCGTGGACTGCTTCGGATCGTGGGTGAGTATTTTTGTGGTTTGTTATGTTAATATTTATCCCGGAAAAGACAATGGCTTCGGGGAACAATGTGACAAGTATTGGTAAGTATGTTACTCTATGTTATATGTACTGTATGTCTATGTATGTATTGTATGAATGTATTGTATGTATGTAGTATATATGTGGTATGTATGTAGCATGTAGTATGTATGTAGTATATATGTGGTATGTATGTAGCATGTAGTATGTATGTAGCATGCATGTAGTATATATGTAGTATGTATGTAGCATGCATGTAGTATATATGTAGCATGTATGTAGTATGTATGTGGTATGTATGTAGCATGTAGTATGTATGTAGTATGTATGTAGCATGCATGTAGCATGTAGTATGTATGTAGCATGCATGTAGTATATATGTAGTATGTATGTAGCATGCATGTAGTATATATGTAGCATGTATGTAGTATGTATGTGGTATGTATGTAGTATGTATGTAGTATGTATGTAGTATGTATGTAGTATGTATGTAGTATGTATGTAGCATGCAGTATGTATGTAGTATGTATGTAGCATGCATGTAGTATATATGTAGTATGTAGCATGCATGTAGCATGTATGTAGTATGTATGTAGCATGTAGTATGTATGTAGCATGTAGTATGTATGTAGCATGCATGTAGTATGTATGTAGTATTTTTTTTTTTTTTTTTTTTTTTTTAACATTTAACACATTAGCCGGATGATGGGACTACTACTGTCCCATCATTGGCTAATGTGTCAATCACTGTCATGGTAGCAGGCATCGCCCGATGGGACTTGTAGTCCCATCGGACGATGCTTGCACAGACCCCCGGACATCAGCACAGCCCCCCGGCAGGCCGGCACAGCCCCTCGGCAGGCCGGTACAGACCCCCACAGGGTGCACAGACCACCGGCAGGCCGGCACAGCCCCCCGGCAGGCCGGTACAGACCCCGGGCAGTCCACACAGCCCCCCGGCAGGCCGGCACAGCCCCCCGGCAGGCCGGCACAGCCCCCCGGCAGGCCGGCAGAGACCCCCGGAAGGCCCGAAATGACGGCGCATCATGATGCGCACACACCGCGCATCATGATGACGTCAGGCCGTCAATCAACTGAACTTCCGATTCCGATGCCGAATTCCGATATTGAAAAAATATCGGAAGTCGGTATCGGAATTCCGATACAGCAAGTATCGGCCGATACCCGATACTTGCGGTATCGGAATGCTCAACACTAGCCATGAGTCTTCTTGGGAATGATGCAACAAGTTTTTCACACCTGGATTTGGGAATCCTCTGCCATTCTTCCTTTCAGATCCTCTCCAGTTCCATCAGGTTGGATGATGAACGTTGTTGGACAGCCATTTTCAGGTATCTCATAGCTGTTAAATTGGGTTTAGGTCAGGGCTCTGGCTGGGCCAGTCAAGAATGGTCACAGAGTTGTTCTGAAGCCACTCCTTTGTTATTTTAGCTGTGTGCTTAGGGTCATTGTCTTGTTGGAAGGTGAACCTTCAGTCAAGTCTGAAGTCCAGAGCACTCTGGAAGAGGTTTTCAGCCAGGATATCTCTATACTTGGCCGCATTCATGCTTCCTTCAATTGCAACCAGTCATCCTGTCCATACAGCTAAAAAAACACCCCCATAGCATGATGCTGCCACCACCATATTTCACTGTTAGGATTGTATTGGGCAGGTGATGAGCAGTGCCTGGTTTTCTCCACACATACCGCTTAGAATGATCACCAAAAAGTTCTATCTTCGTCTTATCAGACCAGAGAATCTTATTTCTCATAGTCTGGGAGTCCTTCGTGTGCTTTTTTGCAAACTCTATGCAGGCTTTTATATGTCTGGTACTGAGGAGAGGCTTCCGTCGGGCCACTCTGCCATAAATGCCTGACTAGTGCATCTGTGGAGCTCAGCCATGGTGATCTTGGGGTTCTTCTTTACCTCTGTCACAAAGGTTCTTCTCCCAAGATTGCTGTTTCAGTTTCGCTTGATGGCCAGGTGTAGGAAGACTTCTGGTGGTTCCAAGCCTCTTCCATTTAAGGATTATGAAAGCTCATGTGCTCTTAGGAACCTTGAGTACTGCATAACTTCTTTTGCAACCTTGGCCAGATCTGTGCCTTGCCACAATTCTGTCTCTGATCTCCCTAGCCAGTTCCTTTGACCTCATGATTCTTATTTGGTCTGACATGCACTGTGAGGTCTTATATAGACAGGTGTGTGCCTTTGCAAATCAAGTCCTATCAGTTTAATTAAACACAGCTGGACTCCAATGAAGGAGTAGAACCATCTCAAGGAGGATCACAAGGAAATGAACAGAATGTGACTTAAATATGAGTGTCTGAGCAAAGGGTCTGAATACTTATGACCATGTGATATTTCAGTTTTTCTTTTTCAATAAATTTGCAAAAATTTCTACATTTTGTGTTTTTTTCAGTCAAGATGGAGTGCATAGTGTAAATTGATGAGAAAAGAAAAGAACTTTTTTGAATTTACCAAATAGCTGCAATGAAACAAAGAGTGACAAATTTAAAGAGGTCTGATTACTTTCCGCACCCACTGTATGTACAGTTAATCTGCAGGCAAATAACATTGAAACAATATTAGACTACCTTACTAAAAAGTGTGTGGTGCACATGTGCTGCAGAGCAGTCTGCCAAGCAGATTGCTGGAGAGAGACTACAGTGGTGACTGTAATAGCTCCCCCCAATGCAAGCTCTCGAAGAGAGAATATTAGTTTTTTTATTTTCTCCCTGTTGCTGCTTTTCCAGTAAAGCAGCCTAACATGTTTTAGTGCTATTTACTTGCAGAATAATCCTGTATGTGCAGGTGACTAGAGGTTTCTGGACATGACAGATTCCCTTTAAATCAAACACAATAGAAATAAATGGAGAATTATATAAAATTTCTCACTTATTTCACCAACCCTGAAACATCAAATATGAAAGAATACTAGTGCTCTTCTGGGGAGCAAGACAACAATTGGTGAAAAGGCAGCTGAAGAACGTGATATTGTACTGAGCTCACAGAAATCATACCTCCACAAAATGAAATAATTGCAATGGCTTGTAGGTTGCATGAAATAGAAGGTAGAGAGGAAAAGAAAGGATAAAACATTGCTAGAATTTTATAAAGACTTTTGTGATGTGAGTTTTGTGAGGTTATCAAACATTACATCTGAAATTTTATTTGGAGATGGTACTTTCTGTCAGAGTGTAAAGAAGTAAAAATTGAATTGCAGTATTGCATAAATAATACAATAAACACTGCATGTAAATCCAAAATACCTGCCTAATATTGTTTTGTACCCCTCGTGCCACTAAGGAGTTTATACACATTGATGTGTGCTTTCCACATGACCTCTGAAACTGTCCAGTGGTATCTATCAGCAGATCCTTTAAGTCTGGCAAGTTACAAGATGGTGAAACTTTGGATAAGATATGTTATTCCAGGACTTTGCGCAGATGAAAGGCCAAATCATCTTTACATTTTTTCAAACCATCCCTGAGCACTTAGGGGACAATTCATTAAGGTGTTTACTCCAGTATTCTGGCTTAAAACATATTAATACGTCTCAATATATATATTTATACCACTTGGAAGTTGAGCAAAAATATTGTGACATTTGGTGTTTAAACACCAGTCTTCGCCAGTTACGGGAATATGAGTGTAGCCTAAGCAGGACATGGTCAAGATGGAGCGTGACTACGCACACCCGTCAAATTCATGATAAGTTATGCCACACTTGTGTTAGTTACGCTAGAAATTTCCTCTATAGCAGTACGTTCATCTAATTCATTAAAAGCCGTATGACTCAAAGGGTCGACATTGACTTTTAGGATTGCTACTTCCAACAGGTGGCACTAAAGTTCTAGTCCTCTTCCTCTCTGAAGAGACAATTTGCATATTTCAAAGAGGAGCATTGCTAGGCTTAACATTTTCCTCACCTTGGCATGACAGGCTTAACATGTCACTCTCCGCCAGGAGAAATATTACCCCTTGGATTCTGGTCAGACAACTCTCACACAGCCAAAGCAGATCTCACACTTTGCACTGAACAGGATCAGTACCCCAAAACACAGTGTCTGCAAATTGAGGTTTTGGTTTTTGTCCTAAATCATGTTGCAAGGCTCGTTAGAGGGTCAATATTCACTTTTAGGATTGTTACTTCCAATAGTCGGCCCTAGATTTCTAGTCCTCTTCCTTCTGAAGAGACAATTTTCATCTTAAAGAATTAGGCACATTGTACACTAGCGAGTCTCTTCATTAAGATTAGTGAGCAGAACAGTCTTCATGAATTGGACCCCAGGTGTGGTGTAGCAGAGAAAGCATTCACCTGTCCTGCCACCACTTCCTTGCCATGAAAAAGTGTACATAACTGGTCTGAAACAATATTTAAATAGGTGGCAAACATGAAGGCTACAGCCACATGAATACCGGTAGGCATAGAACATTACCCAAAGAATTGCCAATCCTTATTTGACATTTTAGGGCTTTTCAGTGGTAGACTTAGTTTGGCATACTCACCCTGCCCAAGTCTGGGACTATTCACTGCATATACAGTGGGTAACGGAAAGTATTTAAACCCCTTTGAATTTTTCACTCTTTGTTTCATTGCAGCCATTTGGTAAGTTCAAAAAAGTTCATTTTTTTCTCATTAATGTACCTTCTGCACCCCATCTTGACTGAAAAAACAGAAATGTAGAAATTTTTCCCAAGGAACTAAAGTTTCACTATTGAGACTTTATTGTTACAATGTGCAATATTTTTTTTTCCTCAAAAAATGTTTTTTTCTTCATAATTTTTTTTCCCTTTTTTGATTGCTGTCTACTGTAATTAGGCCACTTGTAGCTTTCTCAGATTTGGTTAAATTATTGCTTTTTTATCTTTTATCTTTCCTTTTTACATATGCATGTTATCTTAATCAATTGTGTTTAGCATCATGTGATTAGTGAATACGTTCTAATTGGTTAACCATGGTATAAATTCCAAGGAGGTTTTAGTACATGTAGCTTGAGAAAGGACACTTTGTGTTTGAAACGCGTAGCCATTTATCATGTTACATCATGTCTGTCATCTTCTTTTTAAAATTTCATACATAAAATTGAATTTTATAAGAAGCTGGAACAACACCTACTTTTTTGTCTCTCTTTTTCTGTCACTATGATGAGGAACATGTTTGTGCATCAGGACGGGCCTGTGGTCAGGTCTTTCCTTAGTTTAGCTGAAAACTTCTAACAAAAGAACCACAAGACAGATTTCTTTACCTCAGGTATCATTTTAATCAGTTTAACAGTGCCAATGTCATAATCCAGGTCGGCATTTGCCTGCTGCTTTTCGTTCCCCGGCCTGGTCATGTAGTAGTTAACCTTTTCTGCCTCTCTCTGGGATGGGGGTGGGTTTTTCTCGGCACTGTTGCCGATAGCTCTTGTCAGTGATAGTTTCTGCCTTCGGCTTGAGCTGCTGACCCGGTGCGCCCTTTGCATGTCCTTTGCTTCCTGACTACCCGTGTTAATGTGCCCTGCTCCCAGTCCCCTATTTAATGTGTGTCTGTGTGCCTGTTCCCCACCATGCATGTCCCAGTTTATGCTGTACTCAGTGTCTGTTTCCTCTGGTTCTCCCCGGCTCCGACCCTTTGGCTTGTGTTTGACTGTGTGTCCGCCTCACCCCGATCTGATATCGCACTCCTGACTGGCTTCTGACCTTTTGGCTTTCCTCTGACTCTGCGCTTGTCTCACCCCTTGGTACTGCGTTCCCGGCTGTGTATGACTCAGCGCAATCGACCTCTCTCCTGCCATCTAACAGTGGTTACCTCACTACTGCAAGTCCTCACTTGAGGAGAGCCTCTGTTCTCACTTTCTTGCCCTCTGGTGGTTGTACCTGGAATAGCATCCCAGGTACCCACGACAGAAACCTGACAATGCCTGTAGTTTACTTAGCAAAATCCTGCTGACAGGTTCGCTTTAATGGAATATTCACATATCACAATAATATCTGGGTACATAAAAATTATCCCAAAAATATGGTAGGGAACCTTAAAATGACCTTATGTAGAAAATGCCTCAGTCAGGGATTACAATGAAATGCCAGTAGTTTGCAGAAGTATAGTACATGACATTAAATTGACTATTCCTCATAACTCCTGAATCATCTATAGTAACAATGTTGAACATGTTCTGAGTAGCAAACAAAAGTGTAAACAATGTATTGATCTAGAAATAGCTCAGTTTCTTCAGGCTATTTCTTGAAATAAAATTCATTTTTAGTTCATGTAGCCTTATGACAGCTCCTCGTACAGACCATATAAATGAGAATTATGTTACAGAGGTATTTCAAATGGCATTAGCTCATTTCTTCTTGATGTCCTTCTTGGTCATCTGCTACACAATAACAAGGAAATGATGAATTATGGTGCTTCCTGTAACACTTTACTTGTTTTATAAACTCTTTTCAAGCCTGATTTACAATAAATCCCTAACATAATAGCATAAATCCTATCTGAGGAGGGAAATGATCAGAGGAAGACTATGTTGTATACATGTTTCAGTTTATTACAAGGTCATTTTACATCTTGGCTTACGGACACCCTAACAAAACAGCTACGTTTATAAAATTCTTAGCCACTACAACTCCTGTGGGTGCACACCTGTGATTCCTATTTTTAGGAATTAATATCCACAATACTTCTCTAGGTAAAGGCAGGCCAAGCTATGTGGAAACAGTATGTGCTTTATGCTTACATTTTCTAACACCTTGAGAGGTTGGAGACCTCCACTCAGGGGTGGACATGCCATTGGGTGCAGCAGCACAGGCACTCAAAAGGGAAGGGGGTCCAGATTAATCTCCAAAGCAGCAAACCACTTCTGTCACATACATATTTTTGGACTGCAAAGAGCTTACACAGTGTTCTTGCAAAGGGGCCCTTCATGCCACCACTTTAGGATATGGGTTACCATAGCAAAAACAGAAGATCACTTCATGTGAGGGTTGTATATATTCATGAAAAAATACAAAACAATTTCTAAAAGGTATAAAACTTTTAATTAAAAGTAGAAATAGAATAATTGCAATGTTATATAAACATGTAAATTAGATCTAACTAATACCACATTCCCATTCCTTGTTTCTGATAACTTCCACGCATTCTCCTGATAGATTAATAGTTTGCCTCAGTCATAATATCCATTGTTTTGATATTAAGCATTCAATAGTTTTCTCTCATGGTTTTATAATCCCCTAATATTACTCTCCATGCATGGGTTGAAAAGGATATTGTAGGAGATTGAACACAATGAATCCACTGAGCCTCCATCAGGTTCAAAATGAAGAAGTGCCTATCTTTGTACTTGGGCAACTACATTTATATATGACATCTCGGAAGCAGAGAACCGCTTTCACACATGCTCTTATGTGACTCCTAGCAAGAAACCTCTAAAGAACAGGAAAGAACAATGGGGAATTGAGAGAACATTCTTATTTTTGTATTTTTTGTGTTTCGTTTTATTTTGTATGGTGAGTCAGAAGGGCCAACAAACTGCAACTACAGAAGATTAGTACACTTTAAAAGCTAAGATTTGCATAATATCGATATATAATTGTCTTATGTCTGTCTGTCTGTAACCAAAATCCTGCGTCGCTGATTGGTTGCAGCCGCTGTTTGTAACGGTAAGCTGCGCCTGCCGCTCATTGGTTGCGACAGGCGCAGTCGGGCGCAGCGCTTAATCTGTAAAAAATAGAATTAAAATAAAAAAGGTTATTCTCACCTTCTGACGGCCTCCGATCTCCTTTCCACGAGTCCGGCATCGTGGTCCCAGTAATGCTTAGTGCAAAGGACCAAAGATGACGTCACTCTCGCGAGAGCGCGATGTCATCAGCAGTCTAAGGCGCAAAGCATTATTGTGACCGCGAGGCTGGGCGCGTGGAAATATGTAAAAAATAGAATTAAAGTAAAAATAGTTATATACTCACCTTCCGGCGGCCCGCGATCTCCACTCCACACTCCATGCGCTCTGCACCTTCCGGTCCCAGTAATGCTTTGCGCAAAGGGCCGGAGATAACGTCACTCTCAGTTTCCTGGACCATGCTTACCAGGAAAGAGGGGAGAGAGAACCATGCATACCAGGATTTCGGGGTGAGAGGACCATGCATTCCAGGATTGGAGGGTGAGGGGACCATGCATATCAGGATTGGGGGGTGGGAGGACCATGCATATCAGGATTGGGGGTGAGGGGACCATGCATATCAGGATTGGTGGGTGAGGGGACCATGCATACCAGGAAAGAGGGGTGAGAGGACCATGCATTCCAGGATTGGGGGGTGAGGGGTACCATGCAAATCAGGATTGGGGGGTGAGAGGACCATACATATCAGGTTTGGGGGTGAGCGGACCATGCATACCAGGATGGGGGGGAGGGGTACCATGCATATCAGGATTGGGAGGTGAGAGGACCATGCATATCAGGATTGGGGGGTGCATTATTGCATTATCATTAAACTTCATAAATACACTACATACATATTCTAGAATACCTGATGCATTAGAATCGGGCCACCATCTAGTGTGTATATATATATATATATATAATATATATAGAGAGAGAGAGTCTCCTTAGCATCCTGCATTACTGAACTTTGATACCGTAGACTTGAGCTCTGCTTTACATATAGTGTTCAGTATCCACTAAAATGTCAGTGGACAGCTGCATGATTAACAGTAAAAAAATATCTGTGGATTACATAAGAAATTGTGAATCAATAAAATACTTTTATTTAGATAAGTGACCACACATTGCTATTTTGGTCTTAGTATTGTCAATCCTGTAGTAACCATTTGAGTTCTTTTACCGCCAAATATTGTTGAGCTAATTCTCTCATTTTAGGTTTACCATATTGAAAATCCAAAATTTACATTGTACCACTACAGGAAGTATTTAAAGTCACCAAACATTTCTCCACATAACACTCCTAATTATACTCCTAAATTAATATGTAGGTGACCTTTGATGATAATATACATTAGTTTGTTAAGGGGTTAAACGCTTTCAACAGTTTAGCTGGAAGTGGATCTGTAAGGAGAAAATAAAGTTATGGCCTCCCTGCAGCCGCTCTTCTTCCATCATCAACAAGGTGAGTGATTAAAGTGCTCTTACTATGCAGTGAGTGCCGGCAGTTCTCTTTCCAGAGTCACTCTGATGTTTGGAAGTGAGCATCTGCAGGCAGAATATAACTTCATTTTATCCCTATACTAACAATTCCAATTATATTGCCGAAGATAAAATGGTGTTTATGTGAGTATTAACCCTATGTTTGCAGGTAAATTCCATTTTTTTTGCAGATGGATTTGCTTTAACTCCTTACCAGTGCATCCAGTACTGACTCCCTGTATTTAATGTGGGCTCAGGAGTTGAGTCTGCATCTTTCTCAGCAGATCTTGGCTGTGTTATTCCATCATCTGCCTGTAACAGCAGCAAGTGGAGATGAGCTTTTCCTTCTGCTGTTAAAGGGAATCTGTCACCCTTTTTTTGAACTATCAGCTGCTGCCACTAACATCAAGAGCTTGTCTACAGCATTCTGTAGTGCTGTAGATAAGCCCCCGATGTAACTTGAAAGATAAGAAAAACCCGTTCGATGATACTCACCGGAGGGGGCGGTCCGGTCCGATGGGTGTCGCGGTCCGGTCCTGCGCCTCCCATCTTCATATGATGCCGTCCTGTTCTTCCCTTCCTGTAGTGGCTCCGGTGCAGGCGCACTGCTCTGCCCTGTTGAGGGCAGAGGCGAATACTGCAGTGCGCAGGTGCCAGACCTCTCCCGACACCTTGAAGAAGGAGACCGAAACGTACATCTCTGCGGTACATCTCTGTGGATATCCTAGAGGTAATTGTATCTTAAGTATTTGGATATGGATCCTGTCTAGGCAGTATTTTATGGGTACACAGGTTAGCATCATTGTGAGGAGGTGTTGCTCTCTGCATGCATAGATTTAAGCATTAACATATTGACAGAGTGTTTATCCTATTTTGGATAGATCAGAGCATTTCTTTGGTGGCAGGTGCTGCTCTTATTAGATACATCAACTATGCTACTCTGGTTGCTATATATACTTTCTAATTGATATTAACCCCTCAAGGATTTATGGTACTTTCTGCCACTTGGCTATGCACGTCTATAAGTGATTGTAGATAGTGAGTGTTTTGTCCTCCCTATTTTCTCTATATTTTGGCACTATGGTTTTAAATGAATTTTTCTAATAAAAATTGTATTTTTGAGATTCAAATTTTGCCTTGTAATTATCTCTTTTTGGTACATGTCTATGTAGTAATTGATAGGTGTTAGTAATCCATATATACACATGATTGTAATATTGAATAGGTGAGATATCATGTGTGTTAGTCTGATTCATTGGTATTTATTCAACTGGCATTTGCAATGTCCATTAACAATGCTCAGGGACAGTCCTCGAAAGTAGTCGGGATCAATTTGCAATCTCCATGCTTTTCTCATGGTCAACTTTACGTGGCCTGTTCAAGCGTTGAAACTGCCAAAAATCTGTTCATCTTTGCACCAAAAGGAAAAAACAAAAATGTTGCTTAACAAAAGGCTCTTGAATGAGTTGAAAATAAAATACTATCAATACTTGTATAATCATTTAGTTAATTTGTGTTGCAAATCTGTAGTGTTGAATATATGATGTGAAATGTTTTTATGTGCAATATAATCATTATAATTTGTTATAAATAACCACAGCTAGTTACTATGCCCAGGCAACGCCGGGCTCTTCAGATAATTGAAAATAAAACATTACTGTTTTTTAATAAAATACAGTATGTGTTATTGCTTTTCCAGAAAAGTCAGATCTATCAACATTTTAAATTAATTAACATGATCGGTAAACGCTGTGATCAGGAAAAAATCTAAATGCCTGTATTGTTTTTTTCCACCACCACAACACCATAAATATATAGTAATTAGTAATCAAGACTTCTCATCTACCCAATATGTTGTTATTAAATATAAAGCCATCTTAAATAAAAAAAAATTAGCATCTCTGAAATGTTACTGTCTGGAAATTTTATGTATTTTTTTTAATTGTTTTATTTTGAATAGGGTGAATGGGTGATTTAAAGTTTTATTTTTTTTACTTTTTTAATAATTTTAAAAACATTTTTTTCTTACTTTACATTTACTTCAATAGTCTCTATGGGAGACTAGAAGCTGTGATCATCTGATTGCTTGTTCTGCATAGGGCAGGCCTGAAGCCCCACTCTGTAAAATGCTCACTTGCTATGAGTGCCGAACGCCAGGCGGTGCTTATTGCAATCCAGCAATGACAACCACAAGGGTCTGCTGCAGACCCCGAGTTGTCATGCCAACCCATCGGTCACCGTAGTCATGTGACACAGGCGCAGATGGCGTTATAATGTTAAATGCCGCTCTCAGAGATTGACAGCGGCATCTAACAGGTTAACAGCCGTGGGTGCACTGCAGTTCCACACACGCCTGTTAGGGGTACATCTCAGCTAATCATATCAGCAGACATGTGCCAGAAAAGATGTGGGCTCAGTGCCAGTGCCCACATCAAAGAGTGAGACTAACATGCACCGTACATGTACGACATATGTCATGAAAGGTTTAAAAAGTGTTTGCTCCCTTCCTGATTTCCTATTCTTATACATATTTGTGACTAGAGTTGAGCGACTTTTGTTTTTTTAGGGTCGAGTTTCGTTTCATGAAACCCGACTTTTCCAAAAGTCAGGTGGAGCAAAATCGGCCGACTATAGGGAAAAGTCGGGGGTCCGACCGAAACACGAAACCCAATGTAAGTCAATGGGAAATTAAAGTCGGCAGTGAGAGGAGGACAGGAAACACACCTACAGTGCCCATTTAAATGCCAAAACCATCAATTCTTATTACTTAAGCTTGTCAACCTTAATTTACTTCATAATACTAGTTACGCACTGAAAAATGGGGGTTATTTGGCTACAGTTGTGGGGGGGTAGGGCTGGCTCCAGGTTTTCGTGGGCCCAGGGCCAAAGAGCGCCCCTTTAACACATACCACAACTCATGATGCTCCGATACGGCAGAGAAATAGCAGTATAGTACAATGAAAAGCACTTCACTTCTTACATCTCATGACTGATATCCATTTTAAATTCTCCAATGCCTCCAAAAATGGACAGTATATAACTCCATACAGTATTATGGCCAGCGCTTAGTGCGCTATACAGAGTAATGAGGCCCATATATTTCTCCATATGGAATAATTGATCCCATATAATGTTTCAAACCGTATATGATGAGCTCCACATAATGCTATAGTATATGTTGGTCCCAATGGATGAAGCTCCACTGTCTTATGGGCCCAAATAATGCTCCATATATAATGGGCCCCATTTCTACTGCTCTAGTGTATAATAGGCCCTGTAAATGCAGCTCCAGTGTCTGATGTCCACCTTTGGAATGCTCCAGTGTATGGTGGGCCCCATATATCATTCACCAGAGTATAGTGCTCCCCAAAAATTGCTGTCCCAACATTGAAAACAATTACATAAGTCTCCTTGCTAGGGAATCCCTGCACCACTCTGAACTCCTTGTCGTCCCCATCTTCCATCTCACTGCACTTGGCTGTTTAGGCCCTCCAACTGGCAGAGACACTTTTGCTTACTATGCGGTGCCCTGTGCCAGTGCCATCGCCCATGAGTATGCCCCCCCACCTGCTCAAGGAACCTGCACTTTCATCTGCACCTTCCTCTTTGTCACCGTGTAAGGTGGTATAGTATGTGGGAAGGGGAACCTGACTTTCGTCTCGGTCAGATTCTGGCAGTGTAGAGTGCGAGGGGAATGTAGTGGTCTGGGTCAATGTACCAGCAGCATCATCCAACAGTGGCTGGGCCTCAGTGCACTTGTGGCGTCCCCAAGAGTACGGTCGCCACTGTGGCATTACCTTCCTCCTAGGGAGTGTGTTGTCAAGTTTGGGAGCAACAAATGATCTCCCTAGCAGTGAAACCAACACACAACACATTTCCCACTCCAGGCTAGCAGGGAGACCTCTGAACCTGACTGCTGAGGAGCTACTCTCTGTGGTCGGGAGGAGGTAAGTTAGGGCACTCTGTGCAGGGAAGGGGAAGTGTGTGGACGTGAGAAGGGGAGCTGGAGGATGAGCAGAGTTAAGGCTCACTCCTAGCTGGAGCGCATGGTCCTGATTCCGGTCTCTGAGTTTGTAGGGACACTGACATTCCTGCAGCAGAAACCGGGGGAAGTAGCAGCTATAAATGCTCTGCACCCAACTAAGGCTCGGAGGCCCCAGCATCGACGTGTGGGAGCCAGTAGGAAAAGGCTACAGCTGTCTGCCATACAAGTAAAGTCTGAGGAACATCTGTTAGACAGGAGGCGCTTCAGTGAACCACGGTCCTGTGAGTGCTTCCCCCACTAGCGCTAGAAAGGAGACGTTCAGGAAGGTAAATGTTGATGGAGTGTTGGAAGGGAGCTTTCCATTTTGGTCCCGGAGGTTGGCTGAGGTCCTGACCCGGAGGACACAGCACGGAGGCAGGCATCTGTGTAACCTACAGACTGTGAGTAAAGCTTTGGAACTGCACGCTCAGGTGTCCTACAGTTATTTCAGCACCGCTACATCTGGGTACCAGCACCTACACCGCCTGTGCCTTTCCCCCATCACTACATCTACACTTCCCTGTGGGGAGCTTCACCATCTTTGCTGCACAGCACCATCAGTCCCAGAGGATCTGCATGCAGCGTCGGCCTAACATCTATGTTGTTGAAAACCACAAGTGGCGTCAAACTATCTATATAAACTATTTACCATTATACCACGCCATTTTCATGGGCGCCCAGGGCCACCGTCCGGGTCACCGCTGCTGTGACACATCCCACTGACATCGGCCCGGTACCGACTGCTGATCGGGCGGCGTTATTCCCACGAACCTCCAAACAGCGTCCATGAAGGCAAAGTTTTTGGTTTCCGGGGGCAGTATGATTGCAAAGATGAACCTTAAAGGAATGTCCAAAAGGGCACCACCAGGAGTGGAGCCTGTGGCTTAATTGGACTCCACCCGGGAAACCACAACCATGCCACCTAAAGAAAAGATGCACACTTTGAAAGCTTTGTCGATTCTGTGTGTGGTGTGGTATGTGTGTTTGTATTTGTGCTAGCGATTTCTCAGCTTTATTCTGTTAACAACCGAGACTCCGGCATGCCCCCGCAGTATGCGTCAAGCTTACTAGAGGGATAAGCGAGGCTCTGGCACGTGAGATCGAGCAATAACAGGTCTAGCATTCCTGTACATGTCCAGGGCTGCATGCACGCTACACTGAAAGGGCCAGCTTTTGTCGCTTACAGGTGCAGATAACCTGCTGAACTCCGTTAGTGATGGGGATCTGGGATTCAGATTATTCCCCGTGAACGATGATTTCCCAGTAAGTTCAGGTCAACCGCAATTCCAGAGTTAGGCCTAACCGTCATTCCTGAAAAAATTACGTGTCCAAACCACAGGTGCTGTAGCTTGCTTAACAGCTCGGTAGCCGTTCTCAGGCCCAGTATGGATTCAACAACATTGTAGAAAGTTGATAAAGGGTACAGTTTCACCGGATAACACGTATATATGTAGCCTAGTTTACACATTAAAAATATATGTCTATAGATCAGGAGGCAGACTCAGATGTTCTCAGGCCCAGTATGGATTTGACCAGATTGTACAAAGTTGAGAAAGGGTACTTTATCACTGGATAGCAGGTATATATAACGTAGTTTAAACATGTAAAATCTCCGTGTTCTCAGTATGGATTACACAGCAATCTAAAAAGTGGAAAAAAGGAAATGCATTTGAGGCGTACACAACTATATACTTTTGGTGTTATTTTTAAATCTTCATGTATATTTCTGTCTCAGTAATACAGTCCAGCCTCTCCGCAATAGGAAATGAGATGCATACAATTACTGACATAAAGGCTAGCGATTGCAGAAATCTAGGAATTACAATTCACGGGAAAAACTTCCATCACAATTCTCATAGGCGATGCTGACCCTCAATTAATTTGTGTGTTGAGACAGTGAAAACATTTTTTTGTGAATAAAGTCTTGCTGTATCGCACTTCCATTGATTCCATCACTGTTACTCATCTCAATCAAATTTGTATCACAGGGAGCGATGTAAACATGGTGCTCACTGGCTATCATGATCTGTCACGTAACTTTGCAGTGCAAAAGACAGAAGCCACAGGCCGTAGGCGATTCTATTTGATTGGCATGAGAGGGCACATTTTAAAATGTGTGCCGGAATGTCACACGTTTGTGAGTAGGAAAACTGTGAAAGCTGATGATAAACCACCACTGCATGTACTTGTGAGTCGACGTCCATAAGAAATGGAAGCCATTGATCATCTGGGGCTAGAGCCCGGCCAGCAGGACAGGGCATAGCTACATCTTAACCATCATCTTTCAGTTCAATCAATTTGTAGTGGCACTCCCAGTGAAGGATTTGACAGCCCAGACTACACAGCGGAGGAGCAGGGAGAGGTAAACATTGCAAATGCTGGGGCCCTGCCCAAGCAAGGTGGGCACACTTGTGGGCGTCGGTACTGGCACTGGGCGGCGGTGTGTCTGATGGCGGGTGTGCACCACCACCGTCAGAGACACTTGATTGCACTATGAGGGACCCTGTGCCAGCGCCTGCGCCCACGAGTCGGCCTATCCACCTGTCCAGGGCAACGGCACTCGCACGGTTTCGTGCGCTAGGTGGTGACCCCGGCCATGGGGGGGGCAGCCCAGTTTGGGCGGTTTACAAAGTGGCATATGTTGATGTGGGACAATCAGCTGCTGCAATAGGTAAATAGGTCAAGTTCGTGGAATAGGAGGAGGACCAAAGCAAGCCATTTTTCTGGCAACCTATGTGTCATCAAGGGAAGGTGGGACAAAATCCTTGGAAACCCATGCATGGTTCATTTTAATGAAGGTTAGATCATCCACATTTTGGGTTGACAGATGGGTCCTTTTTTCTGTCAGGATTGATCCAGCTGCATTGAAGACTCTTTCCGATAGCACGCTTGCAGCTGGGCAAGCGAGCTCCTGTAAGGCATATTGTGCCAATTCAGGCCAGGTGTCCAGTTTAGCGGCCCAATAGTCAAAGGGGAATGACCTCTGCGGGAGAACATCGATATGGGAGGAAAAGTAGTTTGTAACCATAGTTGACAACTGCTGTCTCCTGTCACTTTCCATCGATGCAGTATTACCAGTTGTGTGAGCGGTACTTGAAAAATCAGTCCACAACATTGTCATGAAACCCCTGTCTCCAACGCCACTTCTGCTGTGTGCACCACAAACACCTCTGTCAAGCTGCCCCCGACCCGTACGGCTCGTGTGAGAACCATCACCGCTGCTGTGTGCTGGGAATGCCTCAACCAACCGGTTTACCAGAGTTGCTTGTTTATTAGCCAATATTAGGTCTAGGTTCTCCTGTGGCATGATGTTTTGTAATTTGCCTTTATAGCGTGGATCCAGGATGCTGGCCAACCAGTAGTCATCATCGTTCATCATTTTGGCAATGTGGGGGTCCCTTTTTAGTATCTGCAAGGCATAATCTGACATGTGGGCCAATGTTCCCTTTGTCAATGATGCACTGCGAGTGCTGGTTGAAGGAGCACTTTCTGGCAAATCCACATCCCTCCAGTCACGCATAAACCCTGTACCAGACCTTGCCACACCAACATTTTCACTTGCCCCACGAGATGCATCCTCCTCCCCTAAGTAATCATCCCCATCATCATCATCCTCCTCCTCTTCTTCCTCCACCTCGTCCAGGAGAGGTCCCTGAGCAGACAATGGCTGAATGTCTTCAAGGATTCCCTCCACCTCTTCCTCCTCATCAACATTGGCTGCAGACGCCTGCTCCTTAAGGTGCGTCAAAGTTTGCATGAGCAGACGCATAAGTGGGATGCTCATGCTTAGGATGGCGTTGTCTGCACTTACCAGCCGTGTGCATTCCTCAAAACACTGAAGGACTTTACAGAGGTCTTTCAGCTTCGACCACTGCACACCTGTCAACTCCATATCTGCTGTCAAAGTGCCTGGCCATGTATCCTCCCACAAATGCATTATGGCCTGCCTCTGTTCGCACAGCCGCTCAACCATGTGCAGGGTGGAGTTCCACCTTGTTGCAATGTCGATAATGAGGCGGTGGTTGGGAAGGTGGAGCAATCGCTGCAGCTTCTGCATACGAATGGAGTGTACAGGCGACCGGCGGATGTGCGCGCACAGTCTTCGCACCTTCTGTAGCAGGGCTGTTAACTCCGGATAATTGTTGAGGAAGCACTGCACCACCAGGTTCAAAGTGTGAGCCAAGCAAGGTATGTGGCTGAGTTTTGAAAGGGCTATGGCTGCCACAAAATTACGGCCATTATCACTAACTACCTTGCCTGCCTCAAGATGTATACTGCCCAGCCATGACTCAGTTTGTCGCTGAAAGTACTCGGCCAGCACCTCCGCGGTGTGTCTGTCGCCCAAACACATCATCTGCAACACAGCCTGCTGACGCTTTCCACTAGATGCTCGATAGGGGGACACCTTTTGGGCAACAGAGGCAGCTGCAGATGGAGTGCTCGTACGACTGCGCTCTGTGGACGAGCTTTCGCTTCTGGAGGAGGAGGAGGGTCGAACGCCTACAGCCAACTGTTTCCTATACCGTGGGCTAGGCAGCACTGTCCCACCACCGCTGTCCCCTGTGGACCCTGCATCCACCACATTAACCCAGTGCGCAGTGATGGACACGTAACGGCCCTGGCCATGCCGACTGGACCATGCATCTGTTGTGAGGTGCACCTTTCCACTCACTGACTGCTTGAGTGCATGGACAATGCAGTTTTTCACATGATGGTGGAGGGCTGGGATGGCTTTGCGAGAGAAGAAGTGGCAACTGGGTAGGTCATAGCGTGGTACTGCATAGGCCATGAGTTCGCGGAAAGCTGAGCTTTCCACCAACCGATAGGGCATCATCTCTAACGAGATTAGTTTGGCAATGTGGGCGTTCAAGCCCAGTGTACGCGGATGAGAGACTGAGTACTTTCTTGACCTACTCATAGTCTCTGGGAGGGTGAGCTGGACTTGAGAGCTGCATATGGTGGAACTAGCGGTGGACAGGGCGGACTGAGAGAGGGTTGATGATGGTGATGGAGTTGGTGTTCTTTCTGATGGCCTAGATTCAGTCTTTCGTTGATATAACAGTGGGATTCCCTGACTGCTTTGGCCTTGCAACGACACCTCAACATTTGCTGCTGTGCTAACCGGTGGGCTTACAGTGGGGGAAACAATGTAGCGGTGCTGACTACCTTCTTTGTGATCAGTTGCACATGTGGTACTTGAGGTTTGGTGTTGTGTCCACGCTTGCAAGTGCATGCTGGTTAAATGTCTAAGCATGCAACTGGTATTCAAATTTTTCAGATTTTTCCCTCGGCTAAAGGTCTTTGCGCACTTCTTACAGATAACCTTGGCCTGATCATGAGGATTTTGTTCAAAAAAGTGCCACACTGCACTCTTCCTACTTTGGAAGACATTTTGCGGCCTAGCACGCTGTGCTACTTTGACCGTCTGGACAAGCTGTCCAGCAACTCTTTTGATTTTTGGAACCTGTCTTTGGAGTGCTCCGGGCCTGCCAGATAACAGCTGTTGCGATGTCGATGTCTGCTGTGGATGCTCCTCCTCCTCATCTGAGCTATTGGAAGCAGCACCCTCTTCCCCCAATGGATGCCAATCTGGGTCAACAACTGGGTCATCCATCACCTCCTCTTCAATGTCATGTGCACCTTCCTCTCTGTCACCGTGTATGGTGGTATAGTGTGCGGGAAGGGGCACCTGAGTCTCATCAGGGTCAGAATCTGGCTCTGTACACTGCGAGGACAATGTAGTGCTCTGAGTGAATGTACCAGCAGAATCATCTATCAGTGGCTGTGCATCAGTGCACTCCCTGTCAGATTCATCTTGGCCTGGGTAATTCACCATTTCACTTGGTAACCCAGGCATGGTATGTGAAAACAGCTCCATGGAGTAATCAGTTGTATGGCCTGCGTCATCCTTCAATCTTGGTTGGGGTGAAGGACACAAGGAAAGGTGTGGTTCATAAACATGAGCCTCCAATGACGAATCAGTGCTTTTATTTTTTACAACTTCAGAAGAGGAGGCGCTAGAGCTGGAGGCTGAGTCAGCAATGTAAGCCAAAACTTTTTCCTGAAGCTCTGGCTTTAAAAGCGGTTCGCCAACTCGTAGAAAACTAAGCTTTCGAGGCCTTGTGGAGCCAGACGATGATGCAGGCTCAACACCTCCTGCATTCGGTCCTATTTTGCTTTTGCCACTAACATCAGATCCACCACCAACACCATCATTACCAGCTGGCAACCCCCGCCCAATTCCACGGCCTCTTCCAACAGCCTTCCTCATTTTTGGTAAAAATGTACACAAAATCCCACAAACTATATAGTAATGTAAAACAAGGTACATGGTGTATATAGGACAGGGGAGATGTAGAATTTCTGAACACACTTGTGGACACTGTTGGATTGTGTGAGGCCCAGTGAATATCACACCGCTATGTCACAGGCTCAATATCGCTGGTGTGAAAAATGTAACTATAGGACAGGGGAGATGTAGAATTTCTGAACACACTTGTGGACACTGTTGGATTGTGTGATGCCCAGTGAATATCACACCGCTATGTCACAGGTGTGAAAAATGTCACTATAGGACAGGTGAGATGTAGAATTTCTGAACACACTTGTGGACACTGTTGGATTGTGTGAGGCCTAGTGAATATCACACCGCTATGTCACAGGCTCAATGTCGCAGGTGTGAAAAATGTCACTATAGGACAGGGGAGATGTAGAATTTCTGAACACACTTGTGGACACTGTTGGATTGTGTGATACCCAGTGAATATCACACCGCTATGTCACAGTCTCAATGTCGCAGGTGTGAAAAATGTCACTATAGGACAGGAGAGATGTAGAATTTCTGAACACACTTGTGGACACTGTTGGATTGTGTGAGGCCCAGTGAATATCACACTGCTATGTCACAGTCTCAATGTCGCAGGTGTGAAAAATGTCACTATAGGACAGGGGAGATGTAGAATTTCTGAACACACTTGTGGACACTGTTGGATTGTGTGAGGCCCAGTGAATATCACATCGCTATGTCACAGTCTCAATGTCGCAGGTGTGAAAAATGTCACTATAGGACAGGGGAGATGTAGAATCTCTGAACACACTTGTGGACACTGTTGGATTGTGTGAGGCCCAGTGAATATCACTCCGCTATGTCACAGGCAGAAATTGGCTAGTGTATGACAAACTACAAGGTGTATATAGAATTGGGCAGAATAGGAATCTCCCTACAGTGGAGGTCTGTAAGAACGGAACAAGTACTCGACTTATCCTCACAGAGTCACACACAGATAGCTTCACTGTGGCCATGATAACAGCCGTTACACGGTACTGAGAGAGGAGCGTGCACGTACACCGCTGTCCGGTGTCCGTAAAATTGTCAAGCTCCGTGTTTTTTAAGTATACGGACTGACACACGCTGTCTCTCTATAGTTTTGAATGTGATCAAACAGCAAATATACTTAACTGCTTGAAAACCAGACAAAACTAGAAGGTGGAGGTCTGTAAGAACGGAACATGTCTTCGACTTATCCTTACAAAGTCACACACAGATAGCTTCACTGTGGCCGTGATAACAGCCGTTACACGGTACTGAGAGAGGAGCTTGCACGTACACCGCTGTCCGGTGTCCGTAATATTGTCAAGCTCCGTGTTTTTTAAGTATACGGACTGACACACGCTGTCTCTCTATAGTTTTGAATGTGATCAAACTGCAAATATACTTAACTGTTTGAAAACCACACAAAACTAGAAGGTGGAGGTCTGTAAGAGCAGAACATGTCCTCGACTTATCCTTACAGAGTCACGCACAGATAGCTTCACTGTGGCCATGATAACAGCCGTTACACGGTACTGTGTGAGGAGCGTACACCGCTGTATGGTGTGAAAAAATGCACGCTCAGTACCTCACCAGGACCAAAAAAAAAATTTGGATTGCTTTTAAAAAAGTAGTTTGCAGAGCAGTGGGAAAACAGCAATGCAGCTATCAGGAAGACTTATAAGGCAGCCTAACAACCAACACAGCTGATCCAGCAAAATATAGCCTCCACTTGCACTGCACACACAGTGACTGGTGTGTTGTACAGGCAAAATCGCTAGCAGCAGAAGCAGCTTTTGGTGTCTTCTTCCCTGCCTAACGCTCTCCCTACAGAATCAGCAGCAGCAGCTCTCCCTATTCTGAGATCAGCATGAGTAACATGGCGGTCGGCGTGCACGCCCTTTTATACCCCCTGTGACGCCCCCCAAAGCAAGCCAATCACTTGCATGCCCATCTCAAAGATGGTGGTGACCCCTGCCTATGTCATCACGTTGCCCACAGTGTCCGTGGATCCTGATTGGCTGAAAAAGGGCGGAAAACAAACTTTTGAAACGCGGCTTTGGTGCTAAAGTCGCCGAGCTCGTGGCCGACCTCACCCTAGGGTCGGGTTTCGTTTCATGAAACCCGACTTTACCAAAAGTCGGCGACTTTTGAAATTTTTCGACCCGTTTCGCTGAACTCTATTTGTGACACTTAAATGTTTCAGATTTCCAAAAAATTTTAAATACTAGACAAAGATAACACAAGTAAGCACAAAATGCAGTTTTTAAATGAAAGTCTATATTAATAACCCCTTCATGACCAAGCCTATTTTGATCTTAATGACCAGGCCATTTTTTGCAAATCTGACCAGTGTCACTTTATGAGGTAATAACTCTGGAACGCTTCAACACATCCTAGCGATTCTGAGATTATTTTTTCATGACATATTGGGCTTCATGTTAGTGGTAAATTTAGGTAAATAATTTTTGCATTTATTTGTGAAAAAAATCAGAAATTTGGCGAAAATTTAGAAAATTTCGCAATTTTCAAATTTTGAATTTTTATTCTGTTAAACCAGAGAGTTATGTGACACAAAATGGTTGCTAATAACATTTCCCACATGTCTACTTTACATCAGTACAATTTTGGAAACAAATTTTTTTTTGTTAGGAAGTAAGATAAGGGTTAAACGTTGACCAGCGATTTCTCATTTTTACAACAAAATTTACAAAACCATTTTATTTAGGGACCACCTCGCATTTGAAGTCACTTTGAGGGGTCTATATGGCAGAAAATACCCAAAAGTGACACCATTCTAAAAACTGCACCCCTCAAGCTATTCAAAACTACATTCAAGAAGATTTTTAACCCTTCAGGTGTTTCACAGGAACTAAAGCAACGTGGAATGAAAAAATGGACATTTTAATCTTTCCAACAAAAATTTTCTTTTAGCATCAAATTTTCATTTTCACATGGGCAACAGGATAAAATGGATCGTAAAATTTGTTGGGGAAACTCTCCTGAGTACAACGATACCTCATATGTGGTCATAAACCACTGTTTGGGTGCACGGCAGGGCTCAGAAGGGAAGGAGCGCCATTTGACTTTTTGAATGGAAAATATGCTGGAATATTTAGCGGTTGCCATGTCGTGTTCCTAAACATTGGAGCTCCCCCACAAATGACCCCATTTTGGAAATTAGACCCCCCAAGGAACTTATCTAGATGCATAGTGATCACTTTGAACCCCCAGGTGCTTCACAAATGGATCCTAAAATTTGTTGGGCAATTTCTCCTGAGTACACCGATACATCATATGTGGTCATAAACCACTGTTTGGGTGCACGGCAGGGTCCGGAAGGGAAGGAGCATTTTTTTACTTTTTGAATGGAAAATTAGCTCCAAACGTTATCGGACACCATGTCGCGTTTGGAGAGTCCCTATGTGCCTAAACAGTAAAAACCCCCCACAAGTGACCCCATTTTGGAAACTAGACCCCTTGTGCAACTTATCTGGATGTGTGGTGAGCACTTTGAACCCCCGAGTGCTTCACAAAAGTTTATAACGCAGAGCAGTGAAAATAAAAAATCATTTTTTTCCTCAAAAATGATTTTTTAGCACGCTATTTTTTTTTTCACATGGCTAACAGGAGAAATTGGACAACAAAAGTTGTTGTCCAGTTTGGCCTGAGTACGCTGGTACCCCATATGGGGGGGGGAACCACTGTTTGAGTGCGCGGCAGGGCTCAGAAGGGAAGGAGCGCCATTTGACTTCTTGAAATGAAAATTACCTCTAACCGTTAGCGGACACCATGTCATGTTTGCAGAGCCCCTGTGTGCCTAAACATTGGATCTCCCCCACAAATGACCCCATTTTGGAAACTAGACCCCCTAGGGAACTTATCTAGATGCATAGTGAGCACCTTGAACCCTCAAATGCTTCACAGAAGTTTATAACGCAGAGCCGTGAAAATAAAAAATCATTTTTTTTCCTAAAAAAAAATGATTTTTAGCCAGCAATTTTTTTTTCTCAATGGTAACAGGATAAATTGGACCCCAAAAGTTGTTGTCCAGTTTCTCCTGAGTGCGCTGGTACCCTATATGTGGGGGGACCACTGTTTGGGCACACGTCGGGGCTCAGAAGGGAAGTAGTGACATTATGAAATGCTGACTTTGATGGAATGGTCTGGGGGTGTCATGTTACATTTGCAGAGCCCCTGATGTACCTAAACTGTGGAACCCACCTCAAGTGACCCCGTTTTGAAAACTAGACCCCCCCAAGGAACTTACTTAGATGTGTGGTGAGCACTTTGAACCCACAAGTGCTTCACAGACGTTTATGACACAAAGCTGTGAAAATAAAAAATCAATTTTTTCCTCAAAAAAAAAGATTTTTTAGCTTGCTATTTTTTATTTTCACAAGGTAACAGGAGAAACTGCATACTCAGGACAAACTGGACAACAACTTTTGGGGTTCAGTTTGTCCTGAGTACGCTGGTACCCCATATATGAGGGGAACCATTGTTTGGGCACACGTAAGGGCTCGGAATGGAAGTAGTGATGTTTTGAAACTTTGATGGAAAGGGCTGCGGTCATCGTTACGTTTGCAGAGCCCCTGATGTGCCTAAACAGTAGAAACCCCCCACAAGTGACCCCATTTTGGAAACAAGACCTTCCAAGGAACTTATCTAGATGTCTGGTGAACACTTTGAACCCCCAAGTGTTTCACAGAAGTTTATAACGCAGAGACGTGAAAATAAAAAAAGCATTTTTTTCCACAAAAATAATTTTTTAGCCCCCAATTTTTTATTTTCCCAAGGGTAACAGGAGAAATTAGACCCCCAAAGTTGTTGTGCAATTTTTCCTGAGTACGCTGATACCCCATATGTGGGGGTAAACCACTGTTTGGGGACACGTCGGGACTTGGAAGGAAGGGAGCAAAATTGGCTGTAACCAATGGTTGCACCATGTCACATTTGGAGACCCCCTGATGTGCCTAAATAGTGGAAAACTCTCAATTCTAACTCCAACCCTAACCCCAACACATCCCTAACCCTAATCATAACCCTAGCCCCAATACACCCCTAACCCTAATCCCAACCCTAACCATAACCCTAACCGCAAGCCTATTCCCAATCCCAACCCCAACACATCCCTAACCCTAATCTTAACCCTAATTCCAACCTTTACTCTAATTCCAACCCTAACCCTAATTCTAACCCTAACCCTAATTCCAACCCTAACCCTAATTCCAACCCTAACCCTAATTCCAACCCTAACCTTATTTCCAACACTAATTCTAACCCTAACCCTATCCCTACCCCTATTTCCAACCCTAACCCTAACCCTAATGGAAAAATAAAAATACAAATAATTTCTTTATTTTATTATTTGTTCCTGCCTATGGGGGTGATAAACAGGGGTTTATTTACTTTTCATTCTATTTTGATCACTGTGAGAGTTTATCACAGTGATCAAGATGAATAAATTGAATCTGCAGCCGGCGGGCGCACTTGCGCATGCGCCCGCCATTTTCCAAGATGGCGGCGCCCATGGAACAGGATGGCGGGACACCGGGAGCCAGAGCGGGACATCGGAGGTACTGGATGGGTGAGAGGGGGGTCAGAAGGTGGGGGGAGCAGAGAGAATGGAGAGGGGAGCAGATTATGATGGTGGCAGCACATTGCCGCCGTCAGCTGGTATCGGGGGCCGATCGGCCCCATGAGTCGTGGGGGGTCAGATCACAGTCTCCAGCCATGTCCAATGCTACTGCAGCATCGGCCATGGCTGGATTGTAATATTTCATCAATTTTCATTGATGAAATATTACTATCGCTCTGATTAGCAGTTTCAATTTTAACAGCCTGTCAGAGCGATCGTAGCCACGTGGGGGCGAAGCCACGTCCCATTTGGTGAAATACAAAGCCCCCTGTATCTGCGGGTCGGGTGACTTTTCAGTGACCCCGGTCACCCGACCCGCAGGGGGGCTTTAAAGCCATGACGCCACATAGGCGTCACTGGTCGGATTGGCACCGACATTCATGACGCCTATGTAGCGTCATTGGTCGTGAAGGGGTTAAGAGAAAAAGAGATCCATACCTAGAGGGCCCTGTGTGAAAAGGTGATTGCTTCATAAACCTAATAACTGTTTATGCCACCCTTAACAGCAACAATTGCAATCAAGCATTTGCTATAATTGACAATGAGTCTTTTACAGTGCTCTGGAGAAATTTTCACCCACTCATCTTTGCAGAATTGTAATTCAGCCACAATGGAGCATGAACCACATTTTTAAGGACATGCCACAGCATCCCAATCGGATTAAGGTCAAGACTTTCACTAGGCCACTCCAAAGTCTTAATTTTGTTTTTCTTAAGCCATTCAAAGATGGACTGGCTGGTGTGTTTTGGATCACTGTCCTGCTGCATAACCCAAGTATACTTCAGGTTGACTTCATTGACAGATGGCCTGACATTCTCCTTCAGGATTTTTTTGGTAGATAGCAGAATTAATGATTCCATTTACAGCAGCAAGTCTTCCAGATTCAGATCCTACTACTATTTTTTTTAATTCTCTCCAAAAGTTTAGGTAAAGTTGAAGCCATCAATATAAAGGCAAAAAAAAAACTTACCATATATACTCGAGTATAAGTTGATCCGAGTATAAGTCGACCCCCCTAAATTTGCCTCAAAAACCTGGGAAAACGTATTGACTCGAGTATAAGTCTAGGGTGGGAATTTCCGAAGATACTGGTAAATTTAATGCTGCACAACATACAGTATGCCCCCAAAATGCAGCACAGTGAATGCTGGCCCAAATAACGCTGCACAACATATGCCCCCATAAATGCTGCACAGTGAATGGTGGCCCAAATATCGTAATGCTGCCTCCAAAGTGATAGGATTACCAGTAATCCTATCATGTTGCTGCCGCTGCCGCTGCCCCTGCTGGAATTAAAAAAAAAAAAAACACTATATACTGACCTACGTTGATGACAGCTGCTCCTGAGCGTCGCCGGCTCTTCAGTGACTCAGGCAGAGGGCGCGTGCTTTCCACGTCATCGCGCCCCCTGCACGTCACTGCGGGAGGACGGGAGAGAGCGGCGCGCAGAGATTTTGAACGCCGCCGCGGCCCTATCATCACCCGCCGCCGCCAGGATGCTGCAGGGGACCGCAGACGAACACCGGGGACCGCAGAGACGACTGGGACCGCGGAGATGACGGGGACCAGGTAAGTTGGCACCGAGACCCGAATATAAGTCGAGGGGGGTCTTTTTCAGCCCCAAAAGGGGGCTAAAAAACTCGACTTATACTCGAGTATGTACGGTATTTTCAGATCATTCCATTATTCCTATCTTTTAGGCATTGAATCCCTCAATAAAAAACTAAGTGGGTGGCTAGATGAACACCTACATCCACTAGAAAATGGGATTCCTGTTTATTTGAAGGACTGCTCTACTGCTTTCAGATTTTTTGATAAATTCTCTTAGAATTATTTTTTTGCGTGTGATGTAACCAATATTCCTGTATTCTCTAGCACTTTGTCATTAAAGCCATACAATATCATCTGAATCACTATAGTTCATATACTAATAAACTCAAACAATTCACAATTTTTTCTTTACAACATCTACTCAGCCATAATTATTTTATGGTAAATTTAGATTTTTTTTTCTACAAATTATTTGAGCCTCGACGGGCTTAAAATTCTCATCATCTCTTGCTATTTTTATTCATGGCTTGGTGTGAAGAGGATATCATTTTAAACAAAAATAATCTGTTTTTCAATAACCTAGTTTATTATGGCCAGTATGTGGATGACCTTCTGGTTGTTTGGTCTGGTAATGTATCGTCCGTTCCTAAATGTATTGCTTAACTCAACACAGTTATTTTACTCAGTTTCCCCAGTAACTCCACTCCTTTCTTGGATACTTTCCTGCAAGGGGATCTCATTAATGACAAAGTTTATACATCTTTTTATAGAAATGATAGCTCAATTAACATTATTTTTTTTTAGTTACCAGCCCTGACTTACAATGAAAGCAATCCCATATGGAGAGTTAAATCATGCAAGATGAAGTTGTTCTACAGAAAATTCATGTTTGTATGAAAGTAACATTGTTTTTGGTACCACATGGTAAAAATCATGTAATAGATCAGAACTAGTGATGAACGTGCATCCTTGCCACTACATGGTACTCACCCAAGCATCTCACGGCTCGAGATGCTTGGAGCTCGCTGAGTATTTCCGGGGTGGCTCGGCAGGATTTTTTTTTCTATAACCCCGATGGGCTCAAAATTCTCTTGTTATTTTGTTAATGGCTGGGTAGGAAGAGGAAATAATTTTAAGCATAAATAACCTGTTTTTCAATAACCTAATTTATTATGGCCAGTATGTGGAGGACCTCTTGGTTGTTTGGTCTGGTAATATATCGTCTGTTCCTAAATGTATTGCTTACCTCAACACAGTTATTTTACTCACAGTTTCTCCAGTAACTCTACTCCTTTCTTGGACACTTTACTGCAGGGGATCTCATTAATGACAAAGTTTATGCATCTTTACAGAAAGGACAGCTCTGGTAACATTATTTTTTTAGTTACCATCCATTACAAACAACGAAAGTAATCCCATATAGAGAGTTAATTTATGGAAGATTATGTTGTTCTACAGAAAATACATGATTGCATGAAAGTAACATTGTTTTTTGTACCACATGGTAAAAATCATGCAACAGATCAGAACTAGTGATGAGCGAGCATGCTCACCACCACTCGGTACTCAACCGAGCATCTCACTACTTGAGATGCTTGGAGCTTGCCAAGTATTTCTGGGGATGCTCAGCAGTAGCTCGGGTCCCCTCCCTGCATGTTTAGTGCTCTTTAGAGAGCCAGTGAACATGCAAGGATTGTCTGCCACACACTGTAGTGCTGCAGCCATGTTGATTGTGGCATTACATTGATTGACTGGCCGCTCAGCATCATCAGGTCTGTACCAGATCTGGCACTGCCATGCTCGTCACACAGTCTACTCCAGAATCAGGCAGTGTAGGGAGAGGTGCTGCTGAGCTAGGGAGAGATTTGCTTGTTTCTTATCATTGTAGGTATACCACAATATATTATACTCGTATCCATCTTGACTAACAGTCCTGAGGACTAATCCACCTGCATAGATATCAGTGCTATGCAGGCACGACAGTGTATGGGACAGACTGCAGTGCATATAACAAGGGGGTCCATTTCAGGTGTGTCTGCTGCTGCTTTTACAGATATTTCTAGACATAGCCTCAGGTATCAGGGGCCAGGAATAATTTTTTTGGACTCTTAATCCTGATTATTTGCTTAAAAAGCAATCCAGATTACACCATTTTTCTTCTCCATTTGCTTGTTGGCACTGCAGCATACAGCCAGATCTTTTCCATATAACAGTGCTAAAATCCATATATTTAAAACTAATTTGTCCGTCACACGGATCACATATAAGTGCGCTCAAAATTCTGCCATTTCTGGCCTCCATTTAAATTTTGTTGCAGTGTGTTAGCGAAGTTATTGACACCAGTTTGCTGTTAAAATAATTACCCACAGGCCAACTATTTCAAACTGTGGTTTGTCCATCACACGGATCACATATAAGTTCACTTCAAATCAGCCATTTGTTGTGAACATGGAAAACAATTAAAATAGGTAAGGCGTGTGGCAAAGGAAGAGGAACTGGACGTGATGGTGATGGTGCATGCAGAGGCCGAGGCCATAGGCAAACTGAAATGGTGCCACAACAAAGAACTACATCTTCTTGTCTGACCTTCCTTTCCCAATTACTCGGGGACTGCAGCACACCACTATCGAATCCAGAGCACTGTCAAAAGGTTGTTGGTTGGATAGTGGATAATGCTTCTAGTCACTTTGTCACCACCACCCAGTCTTCCACAGGGTCAAGTCTCAGTAGCCGTGAGTCTGGACTGCATAATCTTGACCCTGATCCTCCTTCCTCCCACAATGCAGAGTTCCCGGAGACACGCCGTAGAGCGATTTACTTTTCCATTTATAGAGTCAGGTATCTCGCCTGGTCCACTTGAAGTGGGGCAAGAGGACATCGCATGTAGCGTTGCTCAAATATTTGAGCAGCCATGGTCACACAAAGGCGACGGTGGGAAAGTGTCACAAGAGGTGGATGATGATGAGACAATTGCCAGAAAGTCAGGAGGAGGACCAGGGTGTTGAAGTGGAAGACGAGGTGGTGGATGATATAGTAACTGACCCAATCTGGCAGGAAGACATGCAGAGCGAGAACAGCAGCACACAGGGGGAGCGAGGTGTAGCATCCCAACAGGCAGGAAGAAGCAGTGTGGTGGCCGCAGACAGAAGGTGGGAAATCATTCCCCATAACACCAACATGATGGAAGTTGCCAGTACAATGGTTAGGTCTTCCAAAGTCTCATTGTTTTTTAAAGACCATGCTGATAACCCCAAAAGGGCCATTTGCACCACCTGCCATGCCAGCATAAGCAGGGGAAGCAAAACTACTAGCCTGACCACCACCAGCAAGATCAGGCACATGGTAGCATAGCACCCAACCAGGGTCCAGGAACAGTGACTGCGGGTGACACCACTGCTTCTTACGCTGTTGTTCGTGCAAGCCAATCACCTGTCCATGGTACATGTGATGATGCCTCCTGCCCTGTACCTGTCATTGCACACACTCAACTAGCACCATTAGCAAGCCCATCCTTGTCACAGCGCAGCTTTAAGTTGTCCATACCCCAGTCCTTGGAATGCAAGCTCAAATACGCAGCCAACTCCCCACAGGCCACACTACTAAATTCACACATTTCACGACTGCTTGCTCTCAAAATATTGCCTTTTAGGGTCGTTGAGATGGAAGCTTTCCACAACCTGATGGTGGTGGCCTTCCCTTGGTACTCGGTCCCCAGCCGCTACTGTTTCTTCCTGTGTTCCGTCCCCGCATTACACAAGCATGTGTCCCACAACATTAGCCGTGCCTTCAACAATGCACTTACTGGGAAAGTCCACCTAACCACAGACACCTGGACAAGTGCTTGTGGGTATAGATGGTACATCTCGCTGACAGCACACTGAGTTAACATAGTGGAAGCCGGGACACAGTTGGACTTTGGATGAAACACGTCCTCCCAACGCCGAGGATTGCGGTCCCTAGGTCAATCAGGGTTGCCCCCACAGTCTACAGCTCCTGCACCTCCTCCTCCTCTTCAGCCTCCATCTCCAAAATGACCACATCAGTCACAATCTGGAAGCACTACAGCACTGCCTCAGCCAAGTGGCAAGAGACTGTGCTGAAGCTAATATGCTTAGGTGACAAACCGGACAATGATGAAGAGTTTTGGACAGCTCTAAAAAAGCAGGCAGATCTGTGGCTGATACCACTGAACCTACAGCCAGGCTTGGTCATGTGTGACAGTGGCTGGAACCTGGTGGCAGCTCTGAGGTGTGGCGAGCTCACACACATACCATATCTGGCCCATGTGCATAACCTCGTGGTTCAATGGTTTCTTAAAACCTACCCGGAGCTGCTGGATCGGCTTGTCAAAGTATGTCAACGGTGTGCCCATTTTAGAAAGTCAACTACAGCTTCCACCACCCTTGTCGTTCTTCAGCAGCATTTGCAGCTTGCATGTCCCCACGCGTTGGAACTCTACTTTGCACATGTTGCGAAGGATTTGTGAGCAGAAGAGGGCAGTTGTTGACTACCAGCATCAATAAGTCCGTCAGTATTCAGTTCAGACTCCACACATAAGACCTCAGGAGTGGACATGGATATCAGACTAATGTACCATCCTCCAAATCTTTGAGGACTCCACCACGATGGAGCAGGGATGATGCCATTATTAGTGTCACCATCCCGCTTCTCTGTGTTCTGAAACGCTCTCTGCTCACAATCAAAAAGGATGCATTTCAGGCGGAGCACAATGAGATGGAGCAAGGAACCATACAGGTTGATTATACACAGCCCAGCCTCATCTTATCCCAACGTAGATTGGGTGACAGTGAGGGAGAGGAGGAAGAACAGAGCTAGTTTCATGTGCTATAGACAGTGATACCTGCAAAACTATCATACCATCTGTTCATCGTGGATGGCCTGAGGACAGGGAGGAGGAGGAGAAGAGCATGGTCAGTTATCCTCTTGGTGAGGACACAGAAGTTTTGCCTGTTAGCAGTCTGGCACGAATGGCTGAGTTTGTTATGCTGCCTTTCCCATGACCGTCGTGTTCTCAAAATTTTGGTTGATGACACTTCTAGACCCATGCTACAAGGAGAACTTTCTATCTCTTATTCTTGAGGCATACAAGTCTACTAAAATGGAGCAGTACCAGAAGGCCCTTGTTGCAGAATCATTAAAAAACTTACCATCTGAAAACGCTGGCGGCAGAGGTAGCAGTTCGTTGGACAACCTAGGAGTACAGGGGAGAGATACACAACTCCATTCCAGCAGAGGCAGGAGAACACTATCAAAATTCTGGGAGAGTTTTCTTAGACACTCTCATCTCACAAGCCCTGAGGCATGAGGTAGTCTCACAAGGAGTGCAAAGTTTAGGAAGATGCTGAGGAAGTACTTTGCTGACTGTACCAACATCCTCTGTGATTCCTCTGTGCCTTATAATTATTGGACATCCAAGCTGGTCACGTAGCATGAACTGGCTCTCTATGCCATGGAGGTCCTGGCCTGCCCTGCCGCTAGCGTTCTGTCAGAGTGGGTTTTTAGTGCCGCTGGAGGAATTAAAACTAATTGCATGTGCCTGTCAACTGAATATGCTGACAGGCTGACTCTTATAAAAATGAACAAGGGCTGGATTGGGCCAGACTTCTTAACACCACCGAATGATAACAGTGTAACAAACTCAAATCCAGTGTCTTTTTTGGGAGGTCTATTCCCATGCACCTCTTCACACCCACACATGAGTATTCGCTTCCAGATTTTGGCTATTTGCTGTTGTTCTCCTCCTTCTCCTCATCCTCCACCACCATATCACCAGGGTGTCTGTGGTCCATGATGCAGCACCCACATAATTTTTTTAAAGGGTGTTTATGATGCCCCTAAAAAAAAAATTGTTATTAAGTATGTTCATGTATATCCCCTAGGGGTAAAGGTTTGTCAGCCCATAAACTTCCCTCCTTCATAAATGAAACAGGATGTGTCTGATGATGTGTCACACAACACATGGCGACATAAGGTTGTAAAATATTAAAATTACATTTCCCAGTCAATGCATTTGTCTTGGTTGAAAGCAATGCTAAAGTTGAAAAACAAATCAAAAATGCTATGTGTGAACATAGCCCAAGGTATGGAGGAGCATTTTTGTTTTATGTTATTTATTTTGCCTTATATACAAGTCATTACCCTGGAAAGGATGTTCCTTAACATATTTCCCAGGAAAATCCATTTTTTTTTTTGTTTTTGTATGTTTTATTGTGAGTTTGTAAAAGTGGCGTAAGACTCTGATAATATCATAGAATCATAGAACGGAAGAGTTGGAAGGGACCTCCTGGATCATCTGGTCCAACGCCCTGCTCAAAGCAGGATTCACTAAATCATCCCAGACAGATGTCTGTCCAGACTCAGTTTAAGACTTACATTGAAAGAGAAATTACCACCTCTTGTGGCAACCTGGTCCACTCATTGATCACCCTCACTGTCAAAAAGTTTTTTCGAATATCTAATCTGTCTGTCTCATTCAGTTTCATTCCATTGCTTCTAGACTTTCCTTGTGCAAATGAGAATAAAGAAGATCCTTCTACAGTGTGACAGCCCTTGAGATATTTGCAGACGGCTATTAAGTCTCCTCTCAGTCTTGTTTTTTGCAGGCTAAAAATTCCCAAATCCTGTAACTGTTCCTCATAGGACATGGTTTGCAGACCAGTCACCATTCTGCTCGTTCTTCTCTGAACTGGCTCCAGTTTATTGGTGTCTTTTTTAAAATGTGGTGCCCAAAACTGGACACAGTATTCCAGATGATGTCTGACCAAAGAGGAGATTAGGGGGATAATGACATCAAATGATCTAGACTGTATGCTTCTGTTAATACATCCCAGAAATGTATTTGCTTTTTTTTGCTGCTGCATCATACTGTTGGCTCATGTTTAGTTTATGGTCTATTAGTATATTGTTCACAACAGTAACCTGGGAGTCAGAAATGCTTCCAGGGGTCTTCCCAATGCTGTTCCCATGTCATTTGAGCACTGTTCCCATCGATTTCCACAATTTCTGGTCCCTCTGCAGACCACCGGGGGGCCACCGGATAAATGCTCTCGTTTCCCATAGACTTACATTGGTCTCATTGCTGAGGTCGAGCACCCAAGTGTTCCAATTTGCTTGACTTGAGCAACCAGCACCCGAGAATTTTATTGCTCGCCCACCACTAATCAGAACTTAATCAGTTCTGTGGCTCTTTTAGTAACTTGTCACAAACTGGTAACTAGGTATGGCCTAACTTGAACGGTAAAGTTCGGAGTCCGTACTGGACACCTAGTGTCTGTGTACAGACCCCGAACAACAACTTCTCCCAGAGGTCCATGTTACTGTTTGGGTTTAGCAGCCCAAACAAAGTTTGTTGAATGGCTGCAGTCAATCAACAAGCTTTTCCAGTACTTTTGGCAAAGTATCGGCATGGCTGTGGTTTTCTGGCACACTGCGTAAAAAACAAGACGTGCCATCCCCACTATTCTTGATAACCAGTGCAGGTAACGCTGCCCTGCTGTCAGATTTATCTTGGCTGGTTATGAAAAATAGAGGGATCCCACACTACTTTTTAAAATTATTGAAATAAATAATTTTAAAAAATGGTGTTCCCCCTCCTCATTTTTTTTATAATCAGCCAAGCTAAAGCAGACAGCTTAAAAATAGCAGCGAACAGCCGCCACAGAAAAGGTGCATCCATTAGATGCATCAATTCTGGTGCTTTGCCTCGCTCTTCCCACTTGCCCTAGCGTGGTGGCAAGCGGGGTAAGAGTTTTGGGGTTGATGTCAGCTGTTTTATGGCCACTGACCACAAGCCCAGTGGATAGTAATGGAGAGGCCCATAATTAAAAGTGAGAGACACACAGAATTAGTAATTTATGTGAAAAATACACTCTCCCACAATACTCCTCTTTTACCACTTATTAACCAAAAATTAAAACTAAAAAATCACATTATTACTCACCTTTCTGCAGATAATCCATATGTGAAATGACAATCCCCAACTCTGCTACATCTGGTTACCCTTTGCTGCTTAGTAATAATAGGGAGACTCCACATCATTTTTTGAGGGGGTACCCCTTTTGCTAACCAGTAAAGGCTAAGCAAACAGCTGTCAGCTGGTATTAATAGCCTGGGAATCTTTATGATTTTTGGACCCCACTCCAATTTTTTAAAATTATTTGTTCATTAAAGACATGCACTGTACTAAAGTTCGGGGGCCATACCGGATACTTAATGTGTATTACTGAACCCCTAAGTGTATCAGCTGCACCTAATAAAGCTTGGTGAAAGGCTGCACTGCAGCCAATCACCAACCTTTATGACTGGGCAATTCCTGCTCCATCACAGCCAATGCAAGTATTGGCATGGCTGTGATTGGGTGGCGCACCACGTGAGATTGCCTGTGTTAAGGCAAGATCACGGGTTGCACTGCCACTTAGGGTGAAATGATTCATATGTGTATTAGACATGTGTAGAACCCACTTATCTATACTTCCACCTGTATGATCAGCTGTACCTGCAGCCCCAACAAGCGTTTTGTGTGGGCTTCCTTGAAAATCATTGCTCCCAAAGTGAATTGCAGTACTGTGTGTAGATGTGTGTTTTCCCTTGAGATATGGATTGATTATGCCTGGTTTTGTCTTTGCACTGGCATTGTGATTAATACAGAATGGGACTTGTGTTTATGCAGTGAAAATTCAACCTTTTTACATCAGTGTATGGGTCCCTTACATCAAACTCAAGATGTTGCTTTTTCTTTTCTGAATTCTTGGTAACTTATTGATCATCTCAATTAGAATAAATTGAACCCTTATTTTACAACTTATGGCTGCAAGCATATGTGTGTGAAAATTAAGTGCCATCAAGACTTCCTAGCGCCTAGTACAGGATGGGCCATTTATATGGCTAAACCAGGGTGGGCCATGTATATGGATACACAAAAATAAAATGGGAATGATTGGTGATATCAACTTCCTGTTTGCGGCATATTAGTATATGGGAAGGGGAAAACTTTTCAAGATGGGTGGTGACCATGGCGGCCATTTTGAAGTCCGCTATTTTGGATCCAACTTTATAAATGGCCCACCCAGGTGTATCCATATATATGGCCCACCCTGTAGTATTTAATTCTAAAAGTGCTATTCAGTTTTATTTAAATATGTTTACTACATGAATAAAACATCTAAATATGGATTTATTTATATGTTTGAATTTGAGATATGGAAGAGCTTATGCCTTTAGGCTCTTTGGGAAAATTGTGATGGATCATGCATTAATTTCTGCTCAAATATACAGGTCAAGTGACTGTTAGCAAAGTGTGGTCAGAAAGTACCCATTTAAAGTTAATTAAAATAATCAGACCAATACTAAACAACTAAATATTACTACTCATCTCAGCTGTCATTGTAGGGATTTTTTTTATATAAACTGTTATTTATTAAAGGACTAATAACAGTGTGTACAGATTTCTAGGAAGCCACTCATTTTGTAAAGTCTAAAGCCTCATTCAGACACCGGTGAATCAGCTAAATGTTCTATCTTTGTTTTTAAAGATGGAACACATACCCATTGTAGTCTATAGAACTGTTCACATGTCCAAAAAAAATCACAAAGATATCCATTTTAGATTGAAGTCACAGAAGAAATTTACCCACGCAAGTCTATGGGGCTAGGGGTGTAGTCTCTGAGGGTGCAACATCTACCGATGTCTACTGTGTAAGGGGCCCCACCAATGCCATATTTCAGCTGGATGTGTATCCAAGCATGCACATTAAGCTGAAATGCATTGCGGCGCAGAGATCCAGAGGGTCTTTGCACCCCTATACAAGCTGCCAGCCAATCAGAATTACAGTAACACCATATGCTGCCCTTTGCTTGCATGCTAAAATCAGCTGTTGGCCTCACAAAGGGCCCAGAATGGGAGATATATATACCAGGATGGGAGATATATATACCAGGATGGTGGACATATAAGGTATATCAGGATGGGCCCTGGAATAAGAACATATATACCAAGATGGGGGACAAATATATCATAATTGGCCCAGTACTGGAGACCTATATATCATGATCTGGACATATATATCAGGATGGGCACAGAAGGGGAGATATATACCAGTATGGGAGAAATATACAGTTTGTGCTCAAAAGTTTACATACCCAGGGAGAATTTTTGCTTTCTTGGCCTTTTTTCAGAGAATATAAATGATAACACCAAGACTTTCTTTCCTCTCATGGTTAATGGTTGGGTGAAGCCATTTATTGTCAATTTACTGTGTTTTCTCTTTTTAAATCAAAATGACAACCCAAAACATCCAAATGACCATGATTAAAAGTTTACATACCCTGGTGATTTTGGCCTGATAACATGCACAGAAGATGACAAAAATAGGTATGACTGGCTACTAAAGGTAACATCCTAACCTTTTACCTGTTTTCTTGTAATCAGTGTGTGTGCATAAAAGCTGAGTGAGTTTCTGGGATCCAGACGGATTCTTGCATCTTTCATCCAGCCACTGACATTTCTGGATTGTGAGTGATGGGGAAAACAAAAGTTTGAGCACAACTGTATACCAGGAAGGGGTCCAGGATAGGGATGGGGGACATTTATACCAGGAGAAGGTTCATAATAAAAAAAGAGAAGAGCCAGCACTGCCAGTGGTCAGAACGCATAACATGAGGTGCATATGCACATATCTTACTGCATTCAAAATGAGACATTTAGCAAAATATTGATCAATATATTGAGCCACCCCGCCACGCCAAGGCAATCTCATATGGGGGTCCTACTCTACATCTTTATTTATTCACTGTGCCATTGCGGCCTCCTAAATGTTTTAAAAGCAAGACCATATCAAATGCAATCCATACCTGAAGCATATCTGCATCACTCCCGTGCAGCCAGATGGAGCAGGTGCAGATGAAGGCCAACCAGGTCTGAACACAGACATCTCAGGTTTGACCTCCACACTGCCCAACCAGCAAACACAGATGAAGGGCAATGCAGGCCCAGACATGGATGCAAAAATAAATAAAGCCTGGGGCAGGGCGAGGCTGCCGTGAGTGTGCACAGCAGCCTAGATCAATCACAATAAACACAGAAAAGATGGCGAACATGACCCAGCGTGCACGGCAACAGTGGTGGTCAGCCACAAAACCAATTTGCAATAAAAAAAGAGAAGAGCCAGCACTGCCAGTGGTCAGAACGCATAACATGAGGTGCATATGCACATATCTTGATGCAGTCAAAATGAGACATTTAGCAAAATATTGATCAATATATTGAGCCACCCCGCCACGCCAAGGCAATCTCATATGGGGGGTCCTACTCTACATTTTTATTTATTCACTGTGCCATTGCGGCCTCCTAAATGTTTTAAAAGCAAGACCATATCAAATGCAATCCATACCTGAAGCATATCTGCATCACTCCCGTGCAGCCAGATGGAGCAGGTGCAGATGAAGGCCAACCAGGTCTGAACACAGACATCTCAGGTTTGTCCTCCACACTGCCCAACCAGCAAACACAGATGAAGGGCAATGCAGGCCCAGACATGGATGCAAAAATAAATAAAGCCTGGGGCAGGGCGGGGCTGCCGTGAGTGTGCACAGCAGCCTAGATCAATCACAATTAACACAGAAAAGATGGCGAACATGACCCAGCGTGCACGGCAACAGTGGTGGTCAGCCACAAAACCAATTTGCAATAAAAAAAGAGAAGAGCCAGCACTGCCAGTGGTCAGAACGCATAACATGAGGTGCATATGCACATATCTTACTGCATTCAAAATGAGACATTTAGCAAAATATTGATCAATATATTGAGCCACCCTGCCACGCCAAGGCAATCTCATATGGGGGGTCCTACTCTACATTTTTATTTATTCACTGTGCCATTGCGGCCTCCTAAATGTTTTAAAAGCAAGACCATATCAAATGCAATCCATACCTGAAGCATATCTGCATCACTCCCGTGCAGCCAGATGGAGCAGGTGCAGATGAAGGCCAACCAGGTCTGAACACAGACATCTCAGGTTTGACCTCCACACTGCCCAACCAGCAAACACAGATGAAGGGCAATGCAGGCCCAGACATGGATGCAAAAATAAATAAAGCCTGGGGCAGGGCGGCGCTGCTGTGAGTGTGCACAGCAGCCTAGATCAATCACAATAAACACAGAAAAGATGGCGAACATGACCCAGCGTGCACGGCAACAGTGGTGGTCAGCCACAAAACCAATTTGCAATAAAAAAAGAGAAGAGCCAGCACTGCCAGTGGTCAGAACGCATAACATGAGGTGCATATGCACATATCTTACTGCATTCAAAATGAGACATTTAGCAAAATATTGATCAATATATTGAGCCACCCCGCCACGCCAAGGCAATCTCATATGGGGGGTCCTACTCTACAATTTTATTTAGAGAAGGTTCATGTATACCAGGATAGGGAATATATATGCCAGGATGTGTCCTGGATGAGGGACACATATTCCAGTATGTGGGACATGTATACCAGGTAGGGGGACTGTAAGGATCTGAGGTTGTATGTTGTAAACAGGTTAATGTTGCAACTATTTTTTATTCCTTATGTCCATGGTCTTACAGCAACTTCTCATAGATGGCCTCAATGCAATGCCCCCAGTTCACAAGATCCCAACCCGTGGCTGGTAGTTCCATTGCCCCCATACGAGGCGATACCCAACTTTGATTGGCCCACAGCTTTTGTATCTCCCACTGGTATAGTCTGTAGTCACAGTGCATGCTCCTCCAGACGATGGATACCATGACCGTAGCGCTTGCATCCAGCCCTAGTCGGCAACAACATATGCTACAGCCCCAGCAAGCGCACAAGATGGTGCAAATGACAGAGTATCACTCTTGTATTGGCTTGCTGGGGATTAGAACCTCTATGACTTTGTGGGTGTACAGGCCAGCTACCTTAACTAGTAGCAACCCTCTTTTGGTGGGCACCCACAGAGAGAAGGTAAGCGACAAGCTTAAGAGTCCAACCGAGCACAGTGAGGTACATGGCAAGGTTTCCTGAATGTCCCAACCTGAGTTCTCCAAGCATCTCTGCGGGTTCACTAATGGACAGTGTAGCAGATCTGTATTCCACCAAATGGAGCCATAGTTCCTTGGGTTGTTCCTGTAGAGTCTCTTTGGAGAGGGAGCCAGAATCCTTTATACAGTCACAGCTCTCATTCAGAACATTCTCCCACATGAATGGGAGAAGGTGGGGGGAGGTAATCCCTCTTTGTTCGGTTGTTCAATTAACCTGCATTTTTGTATTAAATTGTGCATGCTAGTACACCGTAGGCACTGATGCAAAACGTAATCAGCAGGCATTCCACAAATTAACATAAAACAAGAGTCAACAAACAGGTTCAAATGAAACAATTGCTTATGACCAATGACTGAAAAAAGGAACAATGCATCTGGCATAATTCAGAATAATTCACCCCCTCACCAGGCCAGAGTGATGCTGTGTTGTCACATTCCTCCCCTTCTTAATTAGCCAGATGTGATAGGTTTCCGATCATCCTTCTCCACTTGTTTGGGACAGTCCATCTGCATGTTTTTCTGCACACATGGGTGTAAGAGGTTTCATCTTCATGAGAACAAAACTTTTTCATCATCCAGTTTCTTCAAAAAATATTCCATGTCTTTCTTGCGAATAAACAAAACAATCCCCATTCCATCCTTGTGTACATCAACATAGCATGCATTTCCATTTTCTCTAATGTGATCTTTCAGATCATGCCAACTCCACGATATGGGGAGCCCTGAGATGAGAACTCTACATTCAGTTCACTGGGACGGAGGTCCGTTTCTCCAGCGAGGTCCTTCCTATCCACCCCCTGATCCCCGGTTTGACCTAGGAAACTCCACACGTGACCATCGAGAACCAGACTCCTATACATTTCATCCAAACATGGTGTCCTCTGCATTCTTCGGATCCAGGAAGGTGATGAAGGCGAGTAGAGTGTCGCTACTCCCTATTCTTCAGCTCGATGGTATGGATCTGTCCAAACTGATGGAACAACTCCTCCAGTTTCTTATCCTGTTCATCAGCCTGTAAATTGCCCACATAAATATGCCCATCCCCAAAGCGCTGAATCCCACTCAGGGAGATGGTCACTTGGCAGCCTGATAAATGGTATTTTGGGAATACAATATTTGAGCTGACCAGAGTGATGGAAGACCCACTGTCCTGCGCATTCACAGTTATGGAAGTATAACCCCCCTCGCCCCAATGTGGACCATTCTACTTAGGGGCTTGGGAAACCTCCCCATCTTTGTAAAGTGTGCAAATCTCACAGTTACTCCTCTCACTGGTTCATGGTTCTCACTGGCCTTCCTGGAAGCATCTGTTCCAGACTCACTGAGGCTGACTTTCTATTTAGCCCTTTTTCATTGGGAGACCAATCAAGAGCAAGTTTTGCAGCCTCATCCAGATTAGGTGACATATAGGAAATCACTCAATCTTTTAAGTCACCTGGGAGCTTAGACATAAATTGTTCCAACATGAATATATCCAAGACATGTTCTGCTTCCCAAGCCACCAGTTCTAATATCTACTAAGTGCATACCATACATAATCTGTTGGCAAACTCCCAGTGCATGTGTGCATCAGGCTTGTCATTCTACCTAAACTTCCTCAGGTAGGTTTCAGGCATGACAGCATTCCTCTCTAGTAATGTGCTGAAAATGGTAGAGTAACATCTTGGATCAGCAGAAGACAAATTATTAAAACCTTCTCTTGCTTTGCCAGTCAGGCCAATGCTCAAAAATCTCTGGAAGTCACTGAATGACACCTCCTGCAGCAGACAGAGGTTCTCAAATGACCTGAGATGTTCATCAATATCCAAGGTGTCTTAATTGAACTGTGGTGTGAACTGGTACCTTAAAGATGTGGGACCCTCTTTCCTGTTATTCACTGTCATCTGGGGTGGGTGGGGATACTGCTACATGCACACCCAGATATTTGCTTATAATTGCCACCAACTCTGTAGCCCATCCTTCTAGTGTAGCCAGCATCAGCCTCAACACAGTCTGTCGATCCTCTTCAACATCTGAACTGATCTCCTTCTGTGGGTGTTCTCTGTCCCACTCGGCCAAGCATAGTATTAAGGTCCTCCAGCAACCACTCTAGCTTTCTCACTGAGCAAAGGGCTCTCAGCTATTTTTTCTTGCAGATGGAGTTAGCCATCTCTTCTACCAAGTCACAGCTCAGTAATTTTCCATGGTAAGCTGTGATTCTACCGTTGCAACCTCTTGTAAAGATCTGAAGTTGTGGGTTGTAATAATTACCTAGGCAGGTTAATGATGTAACTTTTTTTTTAATTCCTTACATCCATGGGTTTACAGCAACTCTGGGTAGATGGACACAATGAATTGCCACCAGACCACAAGATTCCAACCCGGGGCAGGTAGTTCCACTGCCCTCGTACCAAACGATGCCCACTGTCTCCCAACTTTTGGTTTGCCCACTGCTTTTATATCTCCCGCCAGTATATCCTATAGTAACATTCCATGCTCCTTCTGATGATGGATACCACAACCATAGAGTGTGCATCCAGCTCCAGCTGGTAACAACATATAGTTCAGTCCCAACAAGTACACAAGATGGTGAAAATGACAGTCTCACCCTTCTGCTGACTCACCATGGATTAAGAACTAGAGATGAGTGACTTTGCCTTTTTTAGGGTCGAGTCGGGTTTCATGAAACCTGACTTTTTCAAAAGTCGAGTCGAACGAAATTGGCCAACTATAGGGTAAAGTCGGAGGTCCGACTGAAACACGAAACCCAATGCAAGTCAATGGGGAAGCAAAGTTGGCAGGGAGTGGAGAACAGTAAACACACCTACAGTGCCCATTTCAATGCCAACAACATCAATTCTTATTACTTAAGCTTGTCAACCTTAATCTACTTTATAATAATAGTTACGCATTGAAAACGGGGTTATTTGGCTAAAGTTGTGGGGCGGTAGGGCTGGCTCCAGGTTTTCGTGTGCCCCGGACCAAAGAGTGTCAGTGCACCCCTTTAACACATACATTCATGATGCTCCAATACAGCACAGAAATATACATATAGTACAATGAAAAATACTTCACTTCTTACATGACATGACTGATATCTATTTTAAATTCTACAATAGCTCAAAAAACAGACAGTATATTACTCCATACAGTATTATGGCCACCACATGGTGCGCCATACAGAATAATGAGCCCCATATATTTCTCCATACAGAATTATTGGTCCCATATAATGTTCCATACAGTATATGATGAGCTCCACATAATGCTACAGTATATGATGGTCTCCATGGATGATGCTCCAGTGTGTTATAGGGCCCAAATAATGCTCCATATATAAAGGGCCCCATTTCTAATGCTCCAGTGTATATTGGGCCCCATAGATGATGCTCCAGTGTCTGATCTGCCCCATTTAGAATGCTCCAGTATATGATGGGCCCCATGAATGATGCTCCAGTGTCTTATGGGCCCAAATAATGCTCCATATATAATGGGCCCCATTTAGAATGAACACAGGCATGGTATGTGAAAAGAGCTCCATGAAGTAATCTGAACTGTGGGCTACCACATCCTTCACTTTTGGTGTGGGTGAAGGACCCAAGGAAAGGATTTGCTCCTGACCAGAAGCCTGCACTGACGACTCAGTGCTTGCATTTTTTCAAACTTCAGAAGAGGAGGCGATAGAGCTGGAGGCTGTTTCAGCAATGTAAGCCAAAACCACTTCCTGATGCTCCAGCTTTAAAAGCAGTTTACCTACTCCCAGGAAAGGGAGCCTTACCGGCCTTCCTGAGCCAGACCATGATGCAGGCTCAACACCTCCTGCCTTAGCTGCTATTGTGTTTTTGGCACTACCAGCAGATGCACCACCACCATCATCAGTACCAGCGGGCCCCCCACGCCCATGTCTGCCAGCTCTTCCACCATACTTACTAATTTTTGTGAAAATGGACCCAAAATACCAGCAGATATATGGTACTGTATCAGAAGCGTACAGCTCTATACAGTCTAGGGATAATTGTAAATCTCCGTATATATTTCATGAGTCATACACAGACGCTCACAGGTTCAGTATGAATTACACAATAATCTAATAAGTTGAATAAGGGTACAGTATCACCAGATACAAGGTGTATATAGTATAGTTTAAACATTCTGAATCTCCGTATATATTTCAGGAGGCAGACACAAACACTCTCAGGCCCAGTATGGATTAGACAAGAACATAAAAAGCTGTAAATGGGTAATGTATCAAGAGTGTACAGCTGTATACAGTGTTGGTGTAATTTTTAAATATGCATATATATTTAATGAGTAACACAGACTCTCACAGGCTCAGTATGGATCACACCATAATATAAAAAGAAGATCCGCAAGAAACAATCACACATGTGGGCCAATGTTCCAGGTGTCAATGATGCACTTAAATATCCGTATGTATTTCAGGAGGCAGACACAAATGCTCTCAGGCCCAGTATGGATTTGACAAGAATATAGAAATTTGACAAAGGGTACAGTATCAGCAGACAATAGGTATATATAGTATAGTTTAAACATTCTAAACCTCAGTATATATTTGAGGAGGCAGACACAGATGCTCTCAGGCCCAGTATGGATTACACCACAATATAAAAAGCAGTAAAAGGGTAATGGATCAGAAGCGTACAGCTGTATACAGTATAGGGGGCATTGTAAATCTCCGTATATATTTCCATAGTCAGAAACAGACTCTCACTGCCTCAGTATGGATTATACCAGAATATAAAAAGTAGTAAATGGGTAATGTATCACAAGCATACAGCTGTATACAGTGTTGGTGTAATCTTAAATCTCCAAATATATTTCGGGAATAACAGACAGACGTTCACAGGTTCATTATGGATTACACCAGAATCTAAATAGCAAAAAAGGGTACTGTTTCAGAAGCGTAGAGCTGTATACAGTGTTGGTCAAATTTGAAATCTCGGTATATATTTCCGGAGTCACCCTCAGATGCTCACTCAGTCTGGATTTGACCATAATACAAAATGTTGAAAAAAGGTACTGGATATCAAGATAGCAAGTATATATATAAGTATATATATTATAGGGTACAATTTAAATCTCCGTATAGATATTCCCGTAGTCACCCTCAGACACTCACTCAGAATGGATTTGACCATAATACTAAATGTCGAACAAAGGTACTGTATACTGTAGCAAGATAGAAGCTGTATATAGTATAGGGTAAAATTTTTATCTCCATATATATAGAAGGAGTAAACAACACACGCTCACTCACTATGGATTATACCGTAATAAAAAATTTAGAACAAAGGTACTGTATCAGCAGATACCAAGTGTATCCAGTCTAGGGGTAATTGTAAATTTCCGTCTATATTTCCGGAGTCAAACACAGACACTCACAGGCTCAGTATGGATTACACCAGAATATAAAAAGTAGAAAAAGGGAGATGTTTTCAAAGCGTACACCAGTATACATTGTTGGGGTACTTTTAAATCTTCGTATATATTTCAGTCTCTGTAAGCCAGTCCAGACTCTCTGCTACTGGAAACTAGATGGATACAAGTACAGACGGAAAGTCGAGTGTTTGCAGAAATTTGGGAATTACTAATCACGGGAAAACCTGTCGGTAGATTTCGCAGAGGCGATGCTGACCCTCAATTACTTTATGTGTGGAGACAGTGAAAACGGTTATTTGTGAAGTAAGGATTGCTGTATCGCAGTAGTGTAGATCCCATCACCATTACTCGTCTCCATCAAATTGTGATCACAGGGAGAGATGTAGACATGGTCTTCACTGCCTATCATGATGTGTCTGGTCACTTTGGAGTGCAAAAGACAGAAGCCACAGGCCGTAGGCGATTCTATTGGATTGGCATGAGAGGAGACATTGAAAAATGGTGGCAGGAATGTCACACGTCTGTGACTAGGAAAACTGTGAAAGTTGATCATAAAGCACCACTGCATCGATTGTGAGTTGACGTCCATTACAAATGGTAGCCAGCGATCATCTGAAGGTAGAGGCCAGCAGGACAGGCCATGGCTACATCTTAACCATCATTGATCAGTTCACCAAATTTGTAGTCCCTGTGAAGGATTTAACTGCCCATACTACACAGCGGTGGAGCAGGCAGAGGTAAGTATTGCACTTTGCAAGTACTGTGGCCATGAGCAAGCTGGGGGGGCCCACTCGTGGGCGACGGTACGGGAACAGGGCCCCTCATAGTACGCCAGTGTGTCTGACGGCGAGTGGGCCCCCCACCCTCAGAGACACTGTATTGTACTATGAAGGGCCCTGTGCCAGTGCCATCAGCCAAGAGTGGGCCCACCCACCTGTTCAGAGCAACGGCACTTGCTCGGGTGCGCCAGGTGGTGACCCCAGCCCTTGGGGGGGCAGTCTACTTAGGGAGGTTTAAAAAGTGGCATATGTTGATGTGTAGGCTGTTCATTCAGCAGCTGAAAATGGAGGAATTGGACAAGACCAAAGAAGAGGAGGACAAAAGCGAGCCAAATTTCTGGCAACCTATGTGTCATCAGGGGAAGGTGGGACAAAATCCTTTGAAACCCATGCATGGTTCATTTTAATGAAGGTTAGCTCATCAACATTTTGGGTCGACAGACTGGTCCTTTTTTTCTGTCAGGATTGATCCAGCAGCACTGAAGACTTTCAGATAACACACGAGCAGGAGGGCAAGCGAGCTCCTGTAAGGCATATTGTGCCAATTCAGGCCAGGTGTTCAGTTTAGAGGCCCAATAGTCAAAGGGGAATTACCTGTGAGGGAGAACATCGATATGGGAGGAGAAGTAGTTTGTAACCATAGTTGACAACTGCTGTCTCCTGTCACTTGCAATCGATGCAGTATTACCAGTCGTGTGAGCGGTACTTGAGAAATCAGTCCACAACATGGTCATGAAACCCCTGTCTCCAACGCCACTTCGGCTGTGTGCACCATGAACACCTCTTCCATTTTGCCCACTAAGGCTCATGGGAGAACCAGCACCACTGCTGTGTGCTGGGAATGCCTCATACAAATGGTTTACCAGAGTTGCTAGTTTGTTAGCCAATATTATCTCTAGGTTCTCCTGTGGCATGATGTTGTGTAATTTGCCTTTATAGCGTGGATCAAGGATGCTTGCCAACCAGTAATAGTCATCCTTCATCATTTTGGCAATGTGGAGATTCCTTTTTAGGATCCGCAAGGCATAATCACACATGTGGGCCAATGTTCCAGGTGTTAATGATGCACTGGCAGTGGTGGGTGGAGGAGCACTTTCAGGCAAATCGACATCCCTCCTGTCACGCACAAACTCTGTACCTGACCTTGCCACGCCAACATTTTCTCTTGCCCCCTGAGAAGCATCCTCCTCCCGAAAATAATCATCCCCCTCATCCTCCTCCTCCTCTTCTTCCTCCACCTCGTCCAGGACAGTTCCCTGACCAGACAATGGCTGACTGTCATCAAGGCTTCCCTCCTCCTCCTCCACCTGTTCCTCCTCCGCTGCAGTTGCCTGATCCTTAATGTGCGTAAAATTTTGCATGAGCAGACGCATAAGTGGGATCCTCACGCTTATGATGGCGTCGTCTGCGCTTGCTAGCCTTGTGCATTCCTCTAAACACTGAAGGACTTTACAGAGGTCTTTCAGCTTTGACCACTGCACACCCGACAACTCCAGGTCTGCCCTCAAACTGCCAGCTCGTGTATCCTCCCACAAATGCATTACAGCCTGCCTCTGTTCACACAACCTCTCAACCATGTGCAGGGTGGAGTTCCACCTTGTTGCAACATCTATGATTAGGCGGTGCTTGGGGAGGTGGAGCAATCACTGCAGCTTCTGCATACGACTGAAGTGTACGGGCAAGCGATGGACGTGCGAGCACAGTCTTCGCACCTTATGGAGCAGGGCTGTTAACTCAGGATAAATATTTAGGAAGCACTGCACCACCAGGTTCAAAGTGTGAGCCAGGCAAGGTATGTGTGTGAGTTTTGCAAGGGCTATGGCTGCCACAAAATTCCGGTTGTTATCACTGACTACCTTGCCTGGCTCAAGATGTAGACTGCCCAGCCATGACTCTGTTTGTCACTGCAAGTAGTTGGCCAGTACCTCCGCCGTGTGTCTGTTGTCGCCCAAAGAAATCATCTTTAAAACAGCCTGCTGCTGCTTACCACTAGCTGTTCGATAGTGGGACACCTCGTGTGCAACACTGTCAGCTGCGGATGGAGTGCTCGTGTGACTGAGCTCTGTCGATGAGCTTTCACTTCTGGAGGGTTGAACACCTACAGCCAACTGTTTCCTATACCGTGGGCTAGGCAGCACTGTTCCACTGCCGCTCTCCTCTGTGGAGCCTGCATCCACCACATTAACCCAGTGCACAGTGATGTACACGTAATGGCCCTGGCCATGCCTACTGGACCATGCATCTGTTGTGAGGTGCACCTTTCCATTCACTGATTGAGTGCATGGACAATGCGGTCTTTCACATGCAGGTGGAGGGCAGGGATGGCTTTTCGAGAAATGAAGTGGGTAGTTCATAGCGTGGGACAGCGTAGGCCATGGGCTCTCGGAAAGCTTTGCTTTCAACCGAACTAAAGGGCATCATCTCTAATGAGATCAGTTTGGCAATGTAGGCGTTCAAAGCAAATGTATGCAGATGAGAGGATGAGTACTTTCTTGTCCTACTCAGAGTGTCTGCTAGGGTGAGCTGGACTTGAGAGCTGCATATGAGGGAACTAGTGGTGGACCGGAGGGACTGAGAGGGGGTTGGTGATGGTGTTGGTGGTGATGGCCTAGATTCAGTGTTTCATTGCAAAACCATTATGATTCCCTGACTGCCTTGGCCTTGTGACTACACCTCAACATTTATTGCTGGTGGTGTGCTTACCGGTGGTGGTGGTCTTACAGTTGGGGAAGTGATGGAGCGCTGCTGGCTACCTTCAGTCAGAGCGGGTGCACATTTGGTACTTGAGGTTTTGTTGTCCGTCCACGCTTGCAAGTGCATGGTGGTTAAATGTCTAAGCATATAACTGGTATTCAAATTTCAGAGATTTTCCCTTGGCTAAAGGTCCTTCCGCACTTCTTACAGATAACCTTTGCCTCATCACTAGGATTTTGGACAAAGAAGTGCCACACTGCACTCTTCCTACTATGGTATAAATTTTCAGGGCTTGCACGGTGTGCTAATTTGACCGTGTGGCCAAGCTGTCCTGCATTCTTTTGGTTTTTGTTCCATGTTTTTGGACAGCTACGGGCCTGCCAGATAACCGCTGCTGCGAAGTCGATGCCTGCTGCGGATCCTTCTCCTCATCTGAGCTATTGCCAGCGGCACCCTCTTCCCCCAATGGATGCCAATCTGGGTCAATAACTGGGTCATCCATCACCTCCTCTTCAATTTCATCTGCACCTTCCTCTGTGTCACTGTGTAAGGTGGCATAGTATGCAGGAAGGGGCACCTGAGTTTCATCAGGGTCAGATTCTGGCTCAGTAGACTGCGAGGACAATGTAGTGCTCTGAGCAAATGTACCAGCAGAATCATCTAGCAGTGGCTGTGCATCAGTGCACTCCATGTCAGATTCATCTTGGACTGGGGAATTCAGGATTTGACTGGATAACCCAGGCATGGTATGTGAAAAGAGCTCCATGGAGTAATCTGAAGTGTGGGCTCCCACATCCTTCCCTTTTGGTGGGGGTGAAGGACACAAGGAAAGGTGTTTTTCCTGACCAGAACCCTGCACTGATGACTCAGTGCTTGCAGGTTTTGAAAGTTCTGAAGAGAAGGCAATAGAGCTGATGGCTGTTTTGGCAATGTAAGCCAAAACCTGTTCCTGATGCTCCGGCTTTAAAAGTGGTTTTCCTACTCCAAGAAAAGGGAACCTTACAGGCCTTCTTGTGCCAGACAATGACGCAGGCTCAACACCTCCTGCCTTAGCTGCTATTGTGCTTTTGGCATAACCCTCAGATGCACCACCACCACCATCAGTACCAGCTGCCCCCCACCCACGTTCGCTGCCTCTTCCACCATACTTCCTCATGTTTGTGAAAACGTAACAAAAATACCAGCAGATATATGGTACTGAATGAGGAGCATATAAGGTGTAGGTAAAAATTTAAATCTCTGCATATATTTCCTTAGTCACAGACGCTCTCCCAGTATGTATTTGACCGTAATCCAACCAGCAGATATACGGTACTGTATCAGAAGTGGACAGCTCTATACGGTGTATGTATGTATGTAAAAATGAAAATCTCCGTCTTTTTTTACGGAGTCACATCCAGATAGCATGTATTTGTCCGTGATACCAGCCGGTACATAGTTGTGTGTGAGGAGCGTACAGCTCTATACGATGTATGTATGGAAAATTTTAAATCTCTTTCTATTTTTTTATGGAGTCACACACAAACGCAGTCTCTGTATAGATTTGACAGTAAGATATACGATACTGTTTGAGACGTGGACAGCTCTATACGATATATGTATGGAAAATTTTATATCTCCGTCTATTTTTTGATGGAGTCAACAGCAGATATGCGATACTGTTAGAGAAGCGGACAGCTCTATACGGTGTATGGAAAAATGGAAATGTCCGTCGATGTATTTACGGACTCACACATACGCGCTGTCTCTGTATAGATTGGACCGTAATCCAAACAGCAGATATACGATACTGTTTGAGAAGCGGACAGCTCTATACGGTGTATGTATGGAAAATTTAAAATCTCCTTCTATTTTTTACGGAGTCACACACAGATAGCATGTACAGTGGGGAAAAAAAGTATTTAGTCAGTCAGCAATAGTGCAAGTTCCACCACTTAAAAAGATGAGAGGCGTCTGTAATTTACATCATAGGTAGACCTCAACTATGGGAGACAAACTGAGAAAAAAAAATCCAGAAAATCACATTGTCTGTTTTTTTTTTCATTTTATTTGCATATTATGGTGGAAAATAAGTATTTGGTCAGAAACAAAATTTCATCTCAATACTTTGTGATATATCCTTTGTTGGCAATGACAGAGGTCAAACGTTTTCTGTAAGTCTTCACAAGGTTGCCACACACTGTTGTTGGTATGTTGGCCCATTCCTCCATGCAGATCTCCTCTAGAGCAGTGATGTTTTTGGCTTTTCGCTTCTCAACACGGACTTTCAACTCCCTCCAAAGGTTTTCTATAGGGTTGAGATCTGGAGACTGGCTAGGCAACTCCAGGACCTTGAAATGCTTCTTACGAAGCCACTCCTTCGTTGCCCTGGCCGTGTGCTTTGGATCATTGTCATGTTGAAAGACCTAGCCACGTTTCATCTTCAATGCCCTTGCTGATGGAAGGAGGTTTGCATTCAAAATCTCACGATACATGGCCCCATTCATTCTTTCATGTACCCGGATCAGTCGTCCTGGCCCCTTTGCAGAGAAACAGCCCCAAAGCAAGATGTTACCACCACCATGCTTTACAGTAGGTATGGTGTTTGATGGATGCAACTCAGTATTCTTTTTCCTCCAAACACGGCAAGTTGTGTTTCTACCAAACAGTTCCAGTTTGGTTTCATCAGACCATAGGACATTCTCCCAAAACTCCTCTGGATCATCCAAATGCTCTCTAGCAAACTTCAGACGGGCCCGGACATGTACAGGCTTAAGCAGTGGGACACGTCTGGCACTGCAGGATCTGAGTCCATGGTGGAGTAGTGTGTTACTTATGGTAGGCCTTGCTACATTGGTCCCAGCTCTCTGCAGTTCATTCACTAGGTCCCCCCGCGTGGTTCTGGGATTTTTGCTCACCGTTCTTGTGATCATTCTGACCCCACGGGGTGGGATTTTGCGTGGAGCACCAGATAGAGGGAGATTATCAGTGGTCTTGTATGTCTTCCATTTTCTAATTATTGCTCCCACAGTTGATTTCCTCACTCCAAGCTGGTTGGCTATTGCAGATTCAGTCTTCCCAGCCTGGTGCAGGGCTACAATTTTGTTTCTGGTGTCCTTTGACAGCTCTTTGGTCTTCACCATAGTGGAGTTTGGAGTCAGACTGTTTGAGGGTGTGCACAGGTGTCTTTTTATACTGATAACAAGTTTAAACAGGTGCCATTACTACAGGTAATGAGTGGAGGAAAGAGGAGACTCTTAAAGAAGAAGTTACAGGTCTGTGAGAGCCAGAAATCTTGATTGTTTCTGACCAAATACTTATTTTCCACCATAATATGCAAATAAAATGAAAAAAAAACAGACAATGTGATTTTCTGGATTTTTTTTTCTCAGTTTGTCTCCCATAGTTGAGGTCTACCTATGATGTAAATTACAGACGCCTCTCATCTTTTTAAGTGGTGGAACTTGCACTATTGCTGACTGACTAAATACTTTTTTTCCCCACTGTATATGTTCGTGATACCAGCTGTGTGAGGAGCATACACCTCTATACAGTGTGTGAAAAAATGAATGCTCTGTAACTGTGCAGAAAATCAGAATAAAAGTTTTTTGCTTTTAAAAAAGCAGTCAGCACAGCAGTGGGCACTCAGCAATTCAGCTATCAGGTAACCTTAAATGGCAGCCTAATAACCACCAGCGCTGCTGCACACACAAAAATCCTCCCCTGTCACTGCACACTAACTGTACAGTTGAAATCGCTATCAGAAGAAGCACAGTTTTTTTTTTCTTTGCTGCCTAACGCTCTCCCTATTGAAAATCAGTGGCAGAAACCTCTCCCTATGCTAAGATCGGCAGAAGTAAAATAGCGGTCGGCGGTCAGGGCTTTTATAGACCCTGTGACGCCACACAAAGCAAGCCAATCACACGAATGCCCTTCTCTAAGATCGGCGAAACCCGACTTTAGCGAAAGTCGGCGACTTATGAATTTGACCGACCTGTTTGGCTTAACTCTATTAGGAACCTGTGTGACTTTGAGGCATTAAGGGCCAAGTATCCCAACCAGTAGCACCCTGCTTTTGGTGGGCACCCACAGAGAGGAGGTAGTGACAAGCTTACAAGGCTGACTAAGAACAGTGAGGTATGTTGCCTGGTGTCCTGTATGTCAAAAAATGTCTTGAAAACAAGGGATTGAAGTTTAAGGAGGCCAATTTCCATATTCCAGGTGCCTTCTGGGAACAGGGAAGAGTTTCCCTCAGCAAGAAGATCGTTGGGTATAGCTAGGACCAGCTGCTTGGAAAGCATTGCCAAACCAGGGATTGAAGCTTGAGGAAGCCAATTTGCTTATTCCAGGTGCCTTCTGGAAAAGCAAAGAGTCTCCCTCAGCAAGAAGATTCTTGGTTACAGCTGGGACCAGCTGCTTGGAAAACATCGCCTACCGCCTCTAGGACATTATTGCAAGAAAGCTTGGCTGATTGAGTAGATTACACAATAAGGTTACACACAGTAGATTACACAAGAAGGAAAACAGAGCAAGTCAGCAGGATCTAGGAGAAACATGGCAGATGTGACAACCTACCTGGTGAGCTGCAACATGTGCTACATGTTCACAGATCGACCAGAAGAAGAATTCAACTTCACCTGCCAGAAGTTAGAGTACTAGCCCTTTTAGAAGAAAAGGTGCGGGGTCTGGAAGAAAGAATTGCAATTTTGAAACTCATCAAAGAAATGAAGACTTCCTAGACACAACAGAAGCATCTCTACTGGTCACAAAGGTGAAAAAAGTGTCAGAGAACATCCAAAAGAAGACGAGGGGCAGCATATGACCAAAAGAAGCAAGAAGACCATGGAAACATCACCAACCACACAACTGAGAAACCGAAACCAAGGCCTTGTGGAGGATGAAGATGGCACACCTAAGGATGAGGCACTACCAGGAAGCAAAGAAGAAAAGGGCGCACAGCAATATTCAGAAGTGACAAAAAGTTCAGTCAAGAAGCGAAGAAGAGTGGTAGTGGTGGGAGACTCACTACTGAGAGGCACAAAAGCAGCCATCTGCAGACAGGACGTAACCGCAAGAGAAGTATTCTGCCTCCCAGGTGCGAAGATCAAGGATGTGATCGATAACATACCAAAGCTCATCAGTTCCAAGGAAGTCCACCCATTTCTTCTGCTACATGTTGGCACCAATGACACGGCAAAGAAGGACCTACCAACAATCTGCAAGGATTTTGAAGAGGTGGGGAAGAAAGTAAAGGAACTGGTGCACAGGTAGTTTTTTCTTCTATCCTTCCAGTAGATGGGCATGGCACAAGGAGATGGAACAGGATCTTTGATGCAAACAACTGGCTAAGACGATGATGCAGACAACAAGGATTTGGATTCCTGGACCACGGTGTGAATTACCTGTACAACAGACTCATCGCCAGAGACGGACAACACCTCAACAAACATGGGAAACACACATTCACCAGAAGATTTGCTTATCAGGAGGACGATACAATAGAAGACGGGATGGGAAGAAAAACGTTAGACACGAACATGAAGCCAGAAAATATACTGATGAAGGATATGAGGTGTGGCAAAAAGGACCCAAGGCAACATACTCTGAAGGGAGGTAAGAAAATTTCTAGAACAATCCACAGGGAGGAGATTGGAAGAAAACAAAATCCTCTAAATTGCATGCTCACAAATGCCAGAAGCCTGACAAACAAGATGGAAGACCTAGAAGCAGAAATATCTACAGGTAACTATGACATAGTGGGAATAACCGAGACATGGTTAGATGAAAGCTATGATTGGTCAGTTAACTTACAGGGTTACAGTCTGTTTAGAAATAATTGCAAAAAGGAGGAGGGGGTTAGTCTTTATGTAAAGTCTTGTCTAAAGTCCACTTTAAGGGAGGATATTAGCGAAGTGAATGAGGATTTCGAGTCCATGTGGGTCAAAATAAATGGATTGGGATCTGTTACAAACCCTCAAATATAACAGAAATCATGGAAAGTCTACTACTAAGGCAGATAGAAGCTGCAACCCATAATGAGGTCCTTGTTATAGGGGACTTTAACTACCCGGATATTAACTGGTAACAGAGACCTGCGAAACCCATTAAGACATCAGGTTTTTGCTAATAACCAAGAAAAATTATCTTTCACATTTGGTGCACAATCCAACCAAAGGAGCAGCACTTTTAGACCTAATCCTTTCTAATAGACCTGACAGAATAACAAATCTGCAGCTCGTCAGGCATCTAGGAAGTAGAGTCCACAATATTGCACGGTTTCACTGGTCTTTCGCAAGGGGGACTTGTCAGGGAGTCACAAAAACACTGAACTTTAGGAAGGCAAAGTTTGACCAGCTTAGAGATGCCCTTAATCTGGTTGACTGGGACATTGTCCTCAGAAATAAGAATACAGATAATAAATAGGAAATGGTTAAGAACATCCTAAATAGGGACTGTAAGCGGTTTATACCTTGTGGGAATAAAAGGACAAGAAATAGGAAAAACCCATTGTGGCTAAACAAAGAAGTAAGAGGGGCAACTATCAGTAAAAAGAAAGAATTTAAACTGCTAAAGCAGGATGGCACAGTTGAAGCTCTAAAAAACTGTAGGGAGAAAAATACTAAAAAACTAATTAAAGATGCCAAAAAGGAAACAGAGAAGCACATTGCGAAAGAGAGTAAAACTAATCCCAAAATATTTGTTTTTCAGCAATATCAATAGTAAAAGAATCAAAAGTGAAAGTGTGGGCCCCTTAAAAAATTGTGAGGAAAGGATGGTTGTAGATTACGAGGAGAAAGCTAATATATTAAACACCTTCTTCTCCATCGTATTCACGGTGCAAAATGAAATGCTAGATGAAATGCCGAGAGACAAAGAAAACCCTATATTAAGGATCACCAATCTAACCCAAGAAGAGGTGCGAAACCAGCTAAATAAGATTAAAATGGATAAATCTGCGGGTCCAGATGGCATGCACCCACAAGTACTAAGAGAACTAAGTTATGTAATGGACAAGCTATTATTTCTTATATTTAGGGACTCTATAGTGGCAGGGTCTGCTCCACAGAACTGGCACATAGCAAATGTGGTAGCAACATTCAAAAAGGGCTCTTGAGAAATGTAAGGTTATACACATGGGAAAAAGGAATCAATATCACCATTGCACACTGAACGGGAAACCACTGGGTAAATCTGACTTGGAGAAGGACTTGGTGATCCTAGTTAATGATAAACTTAACTGGAGCAGCAAATGCCAGGCAGTAGCTGCCAAGGCAAACAGGATCATGGGGTGGTCCGGATACACATGAGAGCATTAAACTGCCTCTGTGCAAATACCTGGCTACATCGAGTACTGAGCACACTTCAGTTTTGGGCACCGGTGCTCAGGAAGGATATAATGGAAATAGAGCGAGTACAAAGGAGGGAAACAAAATTAATAAAAGGGATAGGGGAACTACCATACCCAGAGAGATTAGCAAAATTATGATTATTTAGTCTAGAAAAAAGACGACTGAGGGGTAATCTAATAACCATGTATAAGTATATAAGGGGACAATACAGATATCTCTCCAAGGATCTGTTTATACCAAGGAAGGTGAAGGTCACAAGGGGGCATTCTCTGCGTCTGGAGGAGAGAAGGTTTTTCCACTAACATAGAAGAGGATTCTTTATTGTTAGGGCAGTGAGAATCTGGAATTCCTTGCCTGAGGAGGTGGTGATGGCAAACTCAGTCGAGGGGTTCAAGAGAGGCCTGGATGTCTTCCTGGAGCATAACAATATTGTATCTTACAGTGATTAGGATCTTTATAAGGACGTAGATCAGGAGGTTTTATTCTGACGGAATACAGGCTGAACTAGATGGACAAATGTCTTTGTTCCGCCTTGCTAACTATGTTACTATGTAACTATGTCTTTGCGGGTTCAGTAATGGGCAGTGTAACAGATCTGTATTCTACCAGATGGAACCATATTTCCTTGGCTTGTTCTTATAGAGTTCTTATAGAGTCTCTCTGGAGAGGGAACCACATCTTTTTATACCCACAGCTCCCATTCAGGACCTTTTCCAATAGGATTGGGGGAAGGAGGGGGATGGTAATCCCACATTGTTCAATTGACATGCATATTTGTCCTACTTTGTGCAGACTAGTACACCACAGGGACTGATGCAATACGTAATCAGCAACTATTCCACAAATTAACATACAACAAGAGTCAACATACATGCTCATATGAAACAATTGCTCATGTGCAATGACCCACTAAATAAAGGCACAGTAGGTCTGGCATAATTCAGAATAATTCACCCATGCAACAGGCCAGGGTTATGTCTTCACAGGGAAATTAATACTGGATCATGAACATTACTACATAATGGGTGAGGGTGGTGGACAACACATGTCCTTATAAGATTAAGGATGCTACAAGGGCCCATACATTTCACCAACATGCGCGGGAACGGAACCGCAGATCCAAATTTTGCTCCAGGGCACATTGGACTCTAGTTACACCAATTTATGGGGTCATGAAAATTACAGACAACTCACAGATTCACAGATGGCATCAGTGTGCTATCTGTGTAATGTGATTAACACTCTAATCTATAGGAGAAGCTTTTTAATTTATTTTTTTTTATTAGTGAAAATCACTGATGAAACACTGATGATAAAAACTTACCAACTAACCAAACAAAAATTGCGTATGAAAATATCACTGATATCTGAAAGAGACCTTAACTCCTTAACGACCAGAGCTATTTTTGGTTTTGCATTTTCATTTTCTGCCCCCCTTCTTTCCAGAGCCATTATTTTTTTAGTTTTTGGTCAAAATAGCCATGTGAGGGCTTGTTTTTTTGCTGGACCAGTTGTTCTTTGGAATGACGACACCATTGGTTTTACCATGTTGTGTATACAAAAATGGGAAAAAAAATTCCAAGTGCCGTGAAAATTGCCAAAAAAGTGCAATTCCACAGTTATTTTTTCGAGATTTTTTACCATGTTCACGAAATGCTAAAATTGACCTGCCAAACATGTCTAAGTTCCTTTTTATTTATTCATAGGTCCGGTGATTATGAGCATGGTGATAACAAATATGTGTATGTTTGATTTTTTTATTGTGTTATTTTGAATGAGGCGAAAGGGTGGTGATTTGAACTTTTTTATTTTTTTTATTTTCAAAAACATTTTTAAATTTTAATTTTTACTTCAATACTCTACATGGAGGCGAGAAGATGCAATAACCCGATCAGCTTTGCTACATACAAGTGATGATCTGTTATGACTAGGTAACCGAGGAGAACAGGGGAATAGGCGAGGCCACCAGATAAGCATGGAGCGGACTGCAGACTCCTAAACTGACAACACAACTAGAATTAGCTGTGGGACGTACCTACGATGCACTAGATGCCTTGGCACAGCCAAAGAATTAACTAAGCCTAAAGAGAGAAAAGGGAAAGCTAAACTGCCCCGGAGTAGAACCCCAAAGGAATAGATAGCCCCCAAACATATATTGCCGGTGAGACAAGATGAGGCACAAAACACAGGCAGAAAATACAGAAAGCAAATGATGGGGCCCAAACTGTCTTGATAGAACAGGACAGGAAAGGATATTGTCTGCAATCACGCAAAAAACCCTAAGAAAAAATCCAACACGTCTGATATGCAAAAATACTGAGGCCAAATGACCTCTCCCCACTAAATCAGAGCTCTGGTGTAACTGGATGCAAACAAAAGATACTGATATAACAGGGGATTAGAAATACTGTAAAGACTGATATTAGCTGTGCAAGTGAAACAGGGTCCAGCACAGGTCCCAGCAGGGAACCAGGCTGGACTCACACCAGCAAGGCAGCAATCAGAAAAAAGCACAAAGTGGATCAAATGCAAAGAGATTCAAGCAGACAAATAACTTATCTGAAAGATGCAGGACAAAGCAGGAGGCAAGCAGACTTCCAAAAAGCTCAGGAAGAAAACAAATCATCGGCAAGAGCTGAGGGAAGGCTGCTCACTTAAATCTCCCCAGTCTGTATCACCTGACCTCCAATCATCCTGCTCAGGTGATTGACTTCTGTCAGCTAGACCAGCTCCATTACCAGCAGCAACCGCCAGAGGGAGCCCAAACTCAGAAGCCAGGTCAAAAGTGTTCACAACAATGATCAGATGGCATGTATGTAGCAGACTTGCTCACGTGCTATGAGCGCCGACCACCAGGCGACGCTCATAGCAATCCAGCAGTGGCTACCATAGTGGTCTGCTGGAGAACTCTGGTTGTCATGCCAACCCATCGGTGACCGGCGATCACGTGATGGGGTCACCGATGGGCGGGATTTCTGGTGTACTTGCCTGAAGTGCAAGTTAAATGCTGCTGTCAGAGTTTGACATAGGCATTTAATGGGTTAACAGCCCTGGGTGGATCGTGATTCCACCCGCGACTGCTAGAGCCACATGTCAGCTGTTTAAAACCCACACTAAAGGGAGGGAGTCTGACATCGGCGTACATTTACGCCCGATGTTAGAAAGGGGTTAAATATAGAGGTTGAATATCTCAAGGGTTTTGTGCCAATTTATTGCTGTAAAAAGCATGCAGTTTTTGTGCAAACATCTGCGACTTTATATTGCTCTCTCCACTTTTATGTGTTTGTGATCAGTGCATTGTTTGTTATGCAAATAAGGTTGAAGCTAGTTCTAGGCAGAAATGTTACATCTAAAGTTGTACAAAATTTATCAAACATACTGCAACACCTTAATAAATAACAACTTCACAGCCACATATTAAATGGACTTCAAACATTCTAATGATGCATCCCCTCTAGTTTTCAATCCTATTTTTGTGTTATTTCTTTTTGATTTATTGCGTTTCTAATGCTTATTACTGTGAATCTTGTTGGTATTATCACACTGCTTCAGATGTGTTTATTTGGTGAAGATTCTCTACATTACATTCACAGGACCCTACAGCACAGCTCCTAGTTTCCGCCCTTACTTTCATAACAACTGACAGTGTATTAAAGCACCATTAGCCAGCTTCAAAATTTAACTTTGATTACTCCAACAGTAGGAGGAAATTTACATTAGTGTCATTTATCCTATATCTTCAGTGTTGTATAGCAAAATGTCATTGACTAAAATTTTATAAAAAGAAGCAAACAAATTATTCGGGTAGCCCTTCCATCAGCCATATCTCAATCTTTTTTATGGATTATACACTAATGAAGATGTTTTAATAATTTTGGAAAAAGCATTGAATGTACTCACATGTTCTGGATCTTCTACTACCATTGCCTAGAATGCTATACGTTCCATTTATCTGTAAAACTTGAAAAAGAGGGCACTCACATCTAATCATGCACATAGTACTTCTAATAAAGGTAAAAAGCATAAGCTTCCTCATAAATAGTAATTATTGAGCATCTTTCTAGTGGTTAATGGAATATATTTAGCATCTGGAAGTACTTACTCTACATTAGATGGCTAATGATACATACTGTGTGTATTCACAACCAGAGCTATGATGTTCTAGTATTGCACTGGGAAGGGCTGAACACTAATACATGCAGCGCTGCGATCTTCCTTTATTCTCACCTGCTCCACATAATTAGGGCCAGGTTCAGATGCTGTGCGTCATACAGCCTTTAACTTAATAAATCTCTTCCTATATGTAGAGAGAAATAGTGTATAAAGAAAACTTACACTCTTTGTGCAAATGTAGTTACTATGGGGTTAGAAACCAGTGTCAGAACAGAACGTAAAACTATTCCATTAGCGCTTGTAGATACCCCAGGCTAATTCATACAGTAAGTAGTGCTGCCTCTACTGTGCCAAATATAGAACGCCATCTATTGGGAGAAATGTTATATTTTTGTACATCCCTCATGAGGTTGGAAATACGGAGAGCCGTATAGAAATAAACATGTTTCTATGATGTATGATACATTGTTTTATATTTTTTTAAGATTTTATTCAGATTTTTATATCTGTTTTCAATAACTTTACTAACTTTGCTTTACTCTCTTCGGCCATTTTTTGTGGTTGGCTCAGTATCCAGTTTTCAGTTTATTTCTCGGAATTCAGTTCTTTTTCTTGTATTTTCTGAGATTTGAATGTTCCGTTATTTGGATGTTTCATAGCATATACTTTTTCCTTCACATGTGTCAAGAATAAAAACAGAGCGTAAATAAAATAAGCTTAAATTATATTTTCATAGCTTAAATATTTTATTTACCTGGATTCTTACTTATTTGTGGTATGGAGGCAAATCCATAAAACTTGTAAATATATGTACTGCTTTGCAAAAAAGAACACCGTGAAATGAACAGTGTTCTCTGCGTTATAATAATCTCGTGAAGTTACTCAAAATGATAACTTTGACATTTCCTTCTAGTGGACAAAAAATGTGACATACTTAAAATAATTTATAGAGACACAAAGTTCTCATAGTAGTAATAAATGTTTTTTCTTTTTCTTTACTATAGCTCAGTTGTTATTTGCCTGCTTTTTTACATTGACTTGCAAGTGTTCTCACATATTGTGAGCAGCAGCACCGAGTAAGAGTCTATAGCATGTTAGGGCTGGCGGAACGCACCAAATATTAAAAGATGGTAATAAGGTGCGATCGCAGCCTGGGGTTCACCGTGCAGGGGTGCTAAACTGCTGCTCAGTACTGGCAAACGCTATATGGCGGTATAATGGAAAAACACACGCGGGTTTAATGTCACCCGGGTACAGGGGCGGACTCTGTTTCTTCACAGAGTCGCACTACCGCAGAACATAAATGCCGGAGCCTCTTTAAAGCTCACAGAGCTCAGCAAGGGAGTGCACAGAATGCGGTCACAGAACTCTGCCCCAAGGACACGAGGTCTGAGTCCCTCTACACCGTCTGGGCACGTGGCGTCACACCTGTGGATGCCACTATAGACGCTGACTGCGGTGGAGTGTCGAGCTCATGCACTGTGGTGTGCAGAGCCAACAGTGGACACTGATGCCAGTCTTGGACTCTGCCTCTACCTACACCTATGCCTGGGCGCTTAACAGGCTAGGCTGCACAACACATGCATACTAAGGGTAGGGGTTTCTTAATGAGTCATTCAACCAGAGACATTCATACATGCATACAACACTCACTACTCATAGTCTGGTAATGCAGTCTATACTAGCGCATGGCCGAGCGGCCATGCGAACCTTTTATAGCCGCGTCCTTCCTGACCTTTCTCATGGTCCAATCCGAGCTGGAGAAGGACTTGAGCATGTGACCTCCGATCTCCAATGAGAGATCGTCCCACGGGCATGCTCAGTGGACCAAAAGGAGGACTTAATCCCTGGAATAGCTAGCTGCTGACTAGCATGTGTTGCTAGAGCTGGACCAGAGGTGGCAGCAGCAACCAAACCCACAGAACTGGTCTGAGCAGAGCACCGGGATCACGAGTCTGCTGAGAAGACTCCTCTGCAGCCGGAGAGGAATGGGAGACTGCTGAATGCAAGGCTCGGGATTCCTGCTGTGCAGCGACCGGAACCCATTGCCTAACATAGCGCCCGTCAAAATGTGGCCCTTCTCCTCATATGAAGCAGAGACATGATAAATTGTCGCATCTTAAGCAAACTACTGTAAAGTCACCTGCAGACATTATTACATACAATTGTAAGAAATGTGAACTGCTCAAAATAACCGGTAATGTGAGAAATAGGCAGCATAACTGAAATGATCTCAAACATAGTTAATTATTCAGTCAAATATATTGTAATTATCCCATTTGTTGTTATGTCTTGAATTTCTACTGTAAATTCAACTTCATAATAGGCTTTTGATAAGACCAAAGTCTACGAGTAACATTTCTACTTGTGGAGAGTGACATACCAACCCTGGCATGCCAATGGAAGGCGGCTTATTCGCTGTGCAATGCTCCTCTGGGAATTTTAATATGCAAATTGCCTCTTCAAAGAGGAAGAGGGCAAGAACTCTATAGCGCCACCTGTTGGAAGTAGCAATCCTACAAGTCACTATCGACCCTTTAACGGGCCTTGCAATACAACTTAGTATGATATAATATGCCTTGTATCCTAAGACATATTGCCAGGTTTGATAACCCCTTAACCACCGAGGGTGGTTTGCACGGTAATGACAGGGCCAATTTTTACAATTCTGACCACTGTCCCTTTATGAGCTAAAAATTATGGAACACTTCAACGGATCTTGGTGATTCTGAGATTATTTTTTCGTGATATATTGTACTTCATGTTAGTAGTAAAGTTTATTTGATATAATTTACGATAATTTGCGTTAAACACAGAAATTTGGCAAAAACTTGTAAAATTTTGTAATTTTCAAATTTTGAATTTCCATGCACTTAAAACAGAGAAATATGTCACACAAATTAGTTAAACAATAACATTTCCCACATGTCTACTTTTCATCAGCGCAATTTTGGAAGCAATTTTTTTTCTTAGGAAGTTATAAGGGTTAAAAGTTGACCAGCGATTTCTAATTTTTACAACAAAAATTAAAAAAACATTTTTTTAGGGACCCCATTTGAAGTCACTTTGAGGGGTCTATATGGCAGAAAATACCCCAAATTGACACCATTCTAAAAACTGAACCCCTCATGCTTATCAAAACCACAATCAAGAAGTTTATTAACCCTTCAGGTGCTTCACAGGAATTAATGGAATGTGAAAGGAAAAAATGAACATTTAACTTTTCATTTCACAAGGGTAACAGTAAAAAAGTAACCACAAAATTTATAATGAAATTTCTCCTGAACATGGCAATACCCAATATATGGGTGAAAAAGCACTGTTTAGGCACATAGCAGAGCTCAGAAGACATGGAGTGCCGTTTGACTTTTTCAAACCAAAATTGGCTGCAATTGAGATCGGACACCATGTCGCATTTGGAGAGTCCCTGATGATCCTAAACAGTGGAGACCCCCACAAATGACCCTATTTTGGAAACTAGACCCCCCAAGGAGCTCATCTAGATGTGTGCTGAGTACTTTGAACTCCAAGTGTTTCACTAAAGTTTATAATGTAGAGCCGTGAAAATAAAAAACATTTTTTCCACAAAAATAATCTTTTTGTCCCCAATTTTTTATTTTCCCAAGGGTAACAGGAGAAATTGGACAACAAAGGTTGTTGTTCAATTTATCCTGAGTACTCTGATAACCAATATGTGCGGGGGAACCACTGTTTGGGCCCATGGCAGATCTCGGAAAGGGAAGGAGCGCCGTTTGAATTTTTCAAACCAAAATTGGCTGGAATTGAGATCATGCCATGTCACATTTGGAGAGCCCCTCATGTGCCTAAACAGTGGAAACCCCCCACAAGTAACTGCATTTTGGAAACTAGACCCCCCACAAGGAACTTATCTAGGTGTGGCGAGCACTTTGAACCCCCAAGTGCTTCACAGAAGTTTATAACGTAGAGCCATAAAATTACAAAAAAATCATATTTTTTCCACCCCAATTTTTCATTTTCCTAGAGAACAGGAGAAATTGGACCCCTAAAGTTGTTGGGCAATTTGTCCTGAGTATGCTGATACCCCATTTGTGGGGGAACCCCTGGTTGGGCGCATGAGCTTGGAAGGGAAAGAACGCTGTTTGACATATTCAAACCAAAATTCGCTGGAAAAGAAACTGGATGCCATGTTGCAATTAGAAAGCCCCTGATGTGCCTAAACAGTGGAAACCTGCCAAAAGTGACCCCGTTTTGGAAACTAGACCCCCTAAGGAACTTATCTAGATGTGTGGTGAGCACTTTGAACCCCCAAGTGTTTCACTAAAGTTTATAACGCCCGTCCGTAAAAATAAAAAATCATATTTAGTCCCACAAAAAGATCTTTTAGTCCCTATTTTTATTTTCCCAAGGGTAACAGGAGAAATTGGACTCCAAAAGTAGTTGTGCATTTTGTCTTGAGTACGCTGATATCCCATATGTGGGAGAAAACTACTGTTTATACACACGTTGGGGCTTGGAATGGAAGAAGTGACATTTTGGAATGCAGATGTAATGCAACTGCAGAGCAGTTGCACGCAACCTCCACCTGGGGCACTAGTAAGGGAAAAAGGGTTGCAATCACTATGTAGCACCACAGTGCAGATGTGCAGGGTACCACTAGGAGGTGGCAGAGTAGTCAGACAGGCTGGGTCAGCAACATTCAGGAAGACAAAGTACCAGAGGTCACAGCAATGCACATAGTCAGGGACAATCCAGAAGTCAGAGCCAGATGGGAATGCAGTATTCAAGACGTGAGATGGAAAGGGGAGTCAGGGTACAAGCCTGTGAGTCATAAGCCAGTCGGTAATGTGGTATCAGAGACAGAAAAACAGGAAGCGGGGTTCAGAGTTCAAGCTGAGTCATCCACTGTAAGAAAACCACCAAACGTACACAAAGTCAAGGGTAGGGAAGGGGTCAGACACTAATACGGGAGGTCAGAGGCAGAAGGATCACTAGGGTGTATGGGTCAGCTGCTCTAGCCTGGAAGCATGAACTATCACTGACGTCGCCTGCAGACTGCAGCAAACTGAAATAGCAAAAACAGATCCAAAAACGAGGCAGAGGGGATTAACCCCCAAATGAACAGTCCAGGGAGAGGAGAGCAGAAAACAAACCTCGGATTGGATCATGAAAGCAAACTTTGATGGAATGGTCTGCAGGTGTCATGTCGTATTTGCAGAGGCCCTGATGTGCCTAAACAGTGGAAATGCCCCACAAGTGACCCAATTTTGAACTAGACTCCCGAAGAAACTTAATGCCCATTGAACAGATTGATTTTATTGTTGACTGCACAAATTTTATTTTGACGCATAACTTTTTTAAATTCTAGGTGAACTACTATGTCTAGCAATGGGGCTCTCCCATGGGGACCAGGTTTGTGCCCAACTATGCTAACCCATATGTAGAAAGATGGGAAGAACAGACCATCTTTCCTGGGGGCATAATGTTCGCGATCCTGGTCCTATAGCACCGTTTTATTGATAATGTTTTGTTTATCTGGTCAGGTGATTCCAAGTCATTTAATTGAGTTTTTAAATGAGATAAATAAAAATGAGTTTTTAAAAAAATTTACGTCAACCAAAATTTAAAAAAAACTTTTTAGATTTGAACATATTTATTGAAGATCGAATATACACACCAGTACATTTAAACTGACTGATTCAAATAGCTATATCCCCCCTAGACAGCTGTCACCTACCAAGCTGAAAAATCACAAAAAGCCATTTTATGAGAGCACACTGCAATTGCTCAAGATTTCAATCTTGAAGCTGAGATATTAACTGAGAGGTTTCTCAGTAAAGGACATGACAGACAATTGCTGGTAGAAACAAGGATGGTGATTGAGGAGAAACGCCGCACTAGTCTCAAGGGGCATAAAGATCCAAAAAACCTTGATTCCTTTATCCCATTATTACTCAGTATAATTCAAACACCCGTTTATTAAAAAGAATTGTGAAAAAACATTGGGGGATACTAAAAGATGATAAAATTCTGGGAGAACAAATACCTTTGATTCCCAGATTTGTATACAAGAAGGCTTGGAATCTAAGAATTTGTTTGCCCCATCAGCACCAGGACAGGGGTTAGCGAAACCTAGATAATTTTTCCAGAAAGATCTAGTGGGATTTTTTCCTTGCAAAAAATGTAAAAATTGTCAATAATTATACACGAGAAAACAAACCGTCATTGTGGGGGGAAACTCTGAGTTTAAAATTCGCAATTTTATTACCTGAACCATGTTAGGAGTGATTTATACCATTACATTTCCTTGTAATAAATTATATGTAGGGCGTACAAAACGCCCCATGTATGTGAGAATAAATGAACACATTAGGAACATCAAAAATAAATGTGAGGGACACCCCCTGTCCAAACATTTCCTAGAATATCATGGAAGTATGGTGTGAGATTTCAGTTACTCAGTTTTTTATGGGCATTTTCTGAGACAATGTTTTCACCAAGTTCAGTGAGCTACATTATACTTCACACTGCTTCAATTTAGGAGCGGGTGCTCTTTTCCTCAAAGACATATAAACTACTTGCTATTCAGCTGTTTTTTGTGTGTTTATGGTTGGGTGGTGATAGGTTGGTTTTGTTTTTTGTAATATACTATTAATTTATGTCTTTGTAGCCATCTACTGTAATAGGACTACTTTTATATATTTTTAACAAATAAAAATATTGTTTATATTGGTATTCAAGAGGGCTTATATTTGATATTCCCCTCTTTTTCTGAGATTATCTGTATAGTTTTTTCAAAACCTACCTTGTTCTACGTGCTGTCAGTTATATTTGTCTACATATATTCACTCTATTGTGTCAAAAAAAATTTTTTTGAAAGAAAAGGCCTTGGGTTTTCTTTATGGTGGTTCAACTCATATATTAGCAAATGCTTTAGGTGTTCAGGCATGGGGAGCAGTGAATATTCATTTTTCTTTAGCAGCAGGGTCAGCCTTTAGCCACAGCAGCTGGCTGCTGTTTCGCTGATTTCAGGGGGCCCCCATAACAGCTGCCCACTTGCTACGGGCTCCCGGATCAGTGAGGGCTCTAGGCAGCTGCTTAACAGTATGATGATCACGCTTAAGTTTTCTGGAAATATCTAATTTTTTCATCCCATGACTAGAGTTGAGCGAAATGGGTCGAAAAATTTCAAAAGTCGCCGACTTTTGGCAAAGTCAGGTTTCATGAAACGAAACCCGACCCTAGGATGAGGTCGGCCACGAGGTCGGCGACTTAAGCGCCAAAGTCGCGTTTCAAAAGTTTGTTTTGCGCTCTTTTTCAGCCAATCAGGATCCACGGACACTGTGGGCAACGTGATGACATAGGCAGGGGTCACCACCATCTTTCAGAAGGGCATGCAAGTAATTGGCTTGCTTTGGTGGGCGTCACAGGGGGTATAAAAGGGCGTGCACGCCGACCGCCATGTTACTCATGCTGATCTCAGAATAGGGAGAGCTGCTGCTGCTGATGATTTTGCAGGGAGAGCGTTAGGCAGGGAAGAAGACACCAAAAACTGCTTCTGCTGCTAGCGATTTTGCCTGTACAACACACCAGTCACTGTGTGTGCAGTGCAAGTGGAGGCTATATTTTGCTGGATCAGCGGTGTTGGTTGTTAGGCTGCCTTCTAAGGCTTCCTGACGGCTGCATTGCTGTTTACCCACTGCTCTGCAAACTGCTTTTTTAAAAGCAATCCCAATTTTTTTTTTGTCCTGGTGAGGTACTGAGCGTGCATTTTTTCACACCATACAGCGGTGCACACTCCTCACACAGTACCGAGTAACGGCTGTTATCACAGCCACAGTGAAGCTATCTGTGTGTCACTCTGTAAGAATAAGTCGAGGACATGTTCCGTTCTTACAGACCTGCACCTTCTAGTTTTGTCTACCTTTCAAAGAGTTAAATATATTTGTTGTTTGATCACATTCAAAACTATAGAGAGACAGCGTGTGTCAGTCCGTATACTTAAAAAACACGGAGCTTGACAATTTTATGTATACCGCACAGCCGTGTACGTGCACGCTCCTCTCTCAGTACCGTGTAACGGCTGTTATCACGGCCACAGTGAAGCTATCTGTGTGTCGCTCTGTAAGGATAAGTCGAGGACTTAATCCGTTCTTACAGACCTACACTCTAGGGAGATTCCTATTCTGCCCAATTCTATATACACCTTGTAGTTTGTCATACACTAGCCAATTTCTGCCTGTGACATAGCGCTGTGATATTCACTGGGCCTCACACAATCCAAAAGTGTCCAGTGTCCACAAGTGTGTGCAGAAATTCAAAATCTCCGTTATCCTCTAGTGACATTTTTCACACCTGCGACATCGAGCCTGTGACATAGCGCTGTGATATTCAGTGGGCCTCACACAATCCAAAAGTGTCCAGTGTCCACAAGTGTGTGCAGAAATTCAAAATCTCCGTTATCCTCTAGTGACATTTTTCACACCTGCGACATCGAGCCTGTGAAATAGCGCTGTGATATTCAGTGGGCCTCACACAATCCAAAAGTGTCCAGTGTCCACAAGTGTGTGCAGAAATTCAAAATCTCCGTTATCCTCTAGTGACATTTTTCACACCTGCGACATCGAGCCTGTGACATAGCGCTGTGATATTCAGTGGGCCTCACACAATCCAAAAGTGTCCAGTGTCCACAAGTGTGTGCAGAAATTCAAAATCTCCGTTATCCTCTAGTGACATTTTTCACACCTGCGACATCGAGCCTGTGACATAGCGCTGTGATATTCAGTGGGCCTCACACAATCCAAAAGTGTCCAGTGTCCACAAGTGTGTGCAGAAATTCAAAATCTCCCCTGTCCTATAGACACCTTGTACCTTGTTTTACATTACTATATAGTTTGTTGGATTTTGTCTACATTTCTACCAAAAATGAGGAAGGCTGGTGGAAGAGGCCGTGGAATTGGGCGGAGGTTGGCAGCTGGTAATGATGGTGTTGGTGATGGATCTGATGGTAGTGGCAAAAGCAAAATAGGACCGAATGCAGGAGTTGTTGAGCCTGCGTCATCGTCTGGCTCCACAAGGTCTCGAAGGCTTAGTTTTCTTGGAGTTGGCAAACCGCTTTTAAAGCCAGAGCTTCAGGAAAAAGTTTTTGTCTTACATTGCTGACTCAGCCTCCAGCTCTAACGCCTCCTCTTCTGAAGTTGTAAAAAATAAAAGCACTGAGTCGTCATTGGAGGCTCATGTTCATGAACCACACCTTTCCTTGTGTCCTTCACCCCAACCAAGATTGAAGGATGACGCAGGCCATACTACTGATTACTCCATGGAGCTGTTTTCACATACTATGCCTGGATTATCAAGTGAAATGGTGAATTACCCAGGCCAAGATGAATCTGACATGGAGTGCACTGATGCACAGCCACTGATAGATGATTCTGCTGGTACATTCACTCAGAGCACTACATTGTCCTCGCAGTGTACAGAGCCAGATTCTGACCCTGATGAGACTCAGGTGCCCCTTCCCGCACACTATACCACCATACACGGTGACACAGAGGAAGGTGCACATGACATTGCAGAGGAGGTGATGGATGACCCAGTTGTTGACCCAGATTGGCATCCATTGGGGGAAGAGGGTGCTGCTTCCAATAGCTCAGATGAGGAGGAGGAGCATCCACAGCAGACATCGACATCGCAACAGCTGTTATCTGGCAGGCCCAGAGCACTCCAAAGACAGGTTCCAAAAATCAAAAGAGTTGCTGGACAGCTTGTCCAGAGGGTCAAAAGATCACAGCGTGCTAGGCCGCAAAATGTCTGCCAAAGTAGGAAGAGTGCAGTGTGGCACTTTTTTGAACAAAATCCTCATGATCAGGCCAATGTTATCTGTAAGAAGTGCGCAAAGACCTTTAGCCGAGGGAAAAATCTGAAAAATTTGAATACCAGTTGCATGCTTAGACATTTAACCAGCATGCACTTGCAAGCGTGGACACAACACCAAACCTCAAGTTCCACAAGTGCAACTGATCACAAAGAAGGTAGTCAGCAACGCTACATTGTTTCCCCCACTGTAAGCCCACCGGTTAGCACAGCAGCAAATGTTGAGGTGTCGTTGAAAGGCCACAGCAGTCAGAGAATCCCACTGTTATATCAACGAAAGACTGAATCTAGGCCATCAGAAAGAACACCAACTCCATCACCATCATCAACCCTCTCTCAGTCCGCCCTGTCCACCGCTACTTCCACCATATGCAGATCTCAAGTCCAGCTCACCCTCCCAGACACTATGAGTAGGTCAAGAAAGTACTCAGTCTCTCATCCGCGTACACTGGGTTTGAACGCCCACATTGCCAAACTAATCTCGTTAGAGATGATGCCCTATCGGTTGGTGGAAAGCGCAGATTTCTGCGAACTCATGGCCTATGCAGTACCACGCTATGACCTACCCAGTCACCACTTCTTCTCTTGCAAAGCCATCCCAGCCCTCCACCATCATGTGAAAGACCGCATTGTCCATGCACTCAAGCAGTCAGTGAGTGGAAAGGTGCACCTCACAACTGATGCATGGTTCAGTCGGCATGGCCAGGGCCGTTACGTGTCCATCACTGCGCACTCGGTTAATGTGGTGGATGCAGGGTCCACAGGGGACAGAGGTGGTGGTACAGTGCTGCCTAGCCCATGGTATAGGAAACAGTTGGCTGTAGGCGTTCGACCCTCCTCCTCCAGAAGCGAAAGCTCGTCCACAGAGCACAGTCGTACGAGCACTCCATCTGCAGCTGCCACTGTTGCACATGAGGTGTCCCCCTATCGAGCAGCTAGTGGAAAGCGTCAGCAGGCTGTGTTGCAGATGATGTGTTTGGGCGACAGACACACCGCCGAGGTGCTGGCCGAGTACTTTCAGCGACAAACAGAGTCATGGCTGGGCAGTGTACATCTTGAGGCTGGCAAGGTAGTTAGTGATAACGGCCGTAATTTTGTGGCAGCCATAGCCCTTTCAAAACTCAGCCACATACCTTGCTTGGCTCACACCTTGAACCTGGTGGTGCAGTGCTTCCTCAATAATTATCCAGAGTTAACAGCCCTGCTCCAGAAGGTGCGAAGACTGTGCGCGCACATCCGCCGGTCGCCTGTACACTTCATTCGTATGCAGAAGCTGCAGCGATTGCTCCACCTTCCCAACCACCGCCTCATTATCGACATTGCAACAAGGTGGAACTCCACCCTGCACATGGTTGAGCGGCTGTGCGAGCAGAGGCAGGCCATAATGCATTTGTGGGAGGATACACAACCAGGCACTTTGAGAGCAGACATGGAGTTGACAGGTGTGCAGTGGTCGAAGCTGAAAGACCTCTGTAAAGTCCTTCAGTGTTTTGAGGAATGCACACGGCTGGTAAGCGCAGACGACGCCATCCTAAGAATGAGCATCCCACTTATGTGTCTGCTCATGCAAACTTTAACGCACCTTAAGGAGCAGGCGTCTGCAGCCAATGTTGATGAGGAGGAAGAGGTGGAGGGAATCCTTGAAGACATTCAGCCATTGTCTGCTCAGGGACCTCTCCTGGACGAGGTGGAGGAAGAAGAGGAGGAGGAGGATGATGATGGGGATGATTACTTAGGGGAGGAGGATGCATCTCGTGGGGCAAGTTAAAATGTTGGATTGGCAAGGTCTGGTACAGGGTTTGTGCATGACTGGAGGGATGTGGATTTGCCAGAAAGTGCTCCTCCACCCAACACTCGCATTGCATCATTGACACCGGGAACATTGGCCCACATGTCAGATTATGCCTTGCAGATCCTAAAAAGGGACCCCCGCATTGCCAAAATGATGAACGATGATGACTACTGGATGGCCAGCATCCTGGATCCACGCTATAAAGGCAAATTACAAAACATCATGCCACAGGAGAACCTTGACCTAATATTGGCTACTAAACAAGCAACTCTGGTTAACCGGTTGGTTGAGGCATTCCCAGCACACAGCAGTGGTGATGGTTCTCACACGAGCCGTACGGGCTGGGGGCAGCTTGGTAGAGGTGTTCGTGGTGCACACAGCAGAAGTGGCGTTGGAGACAGGGGTTTCATGACAATGTTGTGGACTGATTTTTCACGGACCGCTCACACAACTGTTAATACAGCATCGATGGAAAGTGACAGGAGACAGCAGTTGTCAACTATGGTTAACAACTACTTTTCCTCCCATATCGATTTTCTCCCGCACAGGTCATTCCCCTTTGACTATTGGTCTGCTAAACTGGACACCTGGCCTGAATTGGCACAATATGCCTTACAGGAGCTCGCTTGCCCAGCTGCAAGTGTGCTATCGGAAAGAGTCTTCAGTGCAGCTGGATCAATCCTGACAGAAAAAAGGACCCGTCTGTCAACCCAAAATGTGGATGATCTAACCTTCATTAAAATGAACCATGCATGGGTTTCCAAGGATTTTGTCCCACCTTCCCTTGATGACACATAGGTTGCCAGAAAAATGGCTTGCTTTGGTCCTCCTCCTATTCCACTAACTTGACCTATTTCGCCTTTTGCAGCAGTTGAATGACTCACATCTACATATGCCACTTTGTAAACCTCCCTAAGTGGGCGGCCCCCCCCATGGCCGGGGTCACCACCTAGCGCACAAAACCGTGCGAGTGCCATTGCCCTGGACAGGTGGGTAGGCCGACTCTTGGGCGCAGGCACTGGCATAGGGACCCTCATAGTGCAATCAAGTGTCTCTGACAGTGGTGGTGCACACCTGCCGTCAGACACACCGCCGTACTATGAGGGGCCCAGTGCCAGTACCGACGCCCACGAGTGTGCCCCCCTTGCTTGGGCAGGGCCCCAGCATTTGCAATGTTTACCTCTCCCTGCTCCTCCGCTGTGTAGTCTGTGCTGTCAAATCCTTCACTGGGACTGCCACTACAAATTGATTGAACTGAAAGATGATGGTTAAGATGTAGCTATGCCCTGTCCTGCTGGCCAGGCTCTAGCTCCAGATGATCAGTGGCTTCCATTTCTTATGGACGTCGACTCACAATTACATGCAGTGGTGGTTTGTCATCAGCTTTCACAGTTTCCCTACTCACAAACGTGTGACATTCCGGCGCACATTTCAAAATGTGCCTTCTCATGCCAATCAAATAGAATCGCCTACGGCCTGTGGCTTCTGTCTTTTGCACTCCAAAGTTACGTGACAGATCATGATAGCCAGTGAGCACCATGTTTACATCGCTCCCTGTGATAAAAATTGGATTGAGATGAGTAACAGTGATGGAATCAACGGAAGTGCGATACAGCAAGACTTTATTCACAAAAAAATGTTTTCACTGTCTCAACACACAAATTAATTGAGGGTCAGCATCGCCTATGAGAATTGTGACGGAAGTTTTTCCCGTCAATAATAATTCCTAGATTTCTGCAATCAATAGCCTTTATGTCACTAATTGTATGCATCTCATTTCCTATTGCGGAGAGGCTGGACTGTATTACTGAGACAGAAATATATATGAAGATTTAAAAATAACACCAAAAGTATATACAGTAGTTGTGTACGCCTCAAATGCATTTCCTTTTTTCCACTTTTTAGATTGCTGTGTAATCCATACTGAGAACACGGAGATTTTACATGTTTAAACTATGCTATATATACCTGCTATCCAGTGATAAAGTACCCTTTCTCAACTTTGTACAATCTGGTCAAATCCATACTGGGCCTGAGAACATCTGAGTCTGCCTCCTGATCTATAGACATGTATTTTTAATGTGTAAACTAGGCTACATATATACGTGTTATCCGGTGAAACTGTACCCTTTATCAACTTTCTACAATGTTGTTGAATCCATACTGGGCCTGAGAACGGCTGCCGAGCTGTTAAGCAAGCTACAGCACCTGTGGTCTGGACACCTAATTTTTTCAGGAATGACGGTTAGGCCTAACTCCGGAATTGCAGTTGACCTGAACTTACTGGGAAATCATTGTTCGCGGGGAATAATCTGAATCCCAGATCCCCATCACTAACGGAGTTCAGCAGGTTATCTGCACCTGTAAGCGACAAAAACTGGTCCTTTCAGTATAGCGTGTATGCAGCCCCGGACATGTACTGGAATGCTAGACCTGTTATTGCTCGATCTCACGTGCCACAGCCTCGCGTATCCCTCTAGTAAGCTTGACGCATACCGCGGGGCCATGCCGGAGTCTCGGTCGTTAACGGAATAATGCTGAGAAATCGCTAGCACAACTACAAACGGACATACCACACCACACACAGAATCGACAAAGCTTGCAATCTGTCCATCTTTTCTGTAGCTTGTATGGTAGTGGTTTCCCAGGTGCAGTCCTATTAAGCCACAGGCTCCACTCCTGGTGGTGCTCTTTTGGACATTCCTTTAAGGTTCAGCTTTGCAATCATACTGCCCCCGGAAACCAAAAACTTTGCCTTCAGGGACGCTGTTTGGAGGTTCATGGGAATAACGCCGCCCGATCAGCAGTTGGCATATGGGTTGCCCTCCCAGGGCTGTGGGGTACTCGGTATCGGGCCGGTGTCAGTGGGATGTGTCACAGCAGCGGTGACCCGGACGGTGGCCCTGGGCGCCCATGTAAATGGCATGGTATAATGGTAAAGAGTTTATATAGATAGTTTGACGCCACCTGTGGTGTTCGGCCACATAGATGTTAGGCCGACGCTGCATGCAGATCCTCTGGGACTGATGGTGTTGTGCAGCAAAGATGGTGAAGCTCCCCACAGGTGGAGCTGGAGTCCCAGGGAAGTGTAGATGTAGTGATGGGGGAAAGGCACAGGCGGTGTAGGTGCTGGTACCCAGATGTAGCGGTGCTGGAATAACTGTAGGACACCAGAGCGTGCAGTTCCAAAGCATTACTCACAGTCTGCAGGTTACACAGATGCCTGCCTCCGTGCTGTGTCCTCCGGGTTAGGAACTCTGCCAACCTCCGGGACCGGAATGGAAAGCTCCCTTCCAACACTCCGCCAACATGTACCTTCCTGAACGTCTCCTTTCTAGCGCTTGTGGGGGAAGCACTCACAGGACCGTGGTTCACTGAAACGCCTCCTGTCTAACAGATGTTCCTCAGACTTTACTTGTATGGCAGACAGCTGTAGCCTTTTCCTTCTGCATCGCACACGTCGATGCTGGGGCCTCCGAGCCTTAGTTGGGTACAGAGCATTTATAGCTGCTACTTCCCCCGGTTTCTGCTGCTGGAACGTCAGTGTCCCTACAAACTCGGAGATCGGAATCCGGACCATGCGCTCCAGCTAGGAGTGAGCCTTAACTCTGCTCATCCTCCAGCTCCCCTTCTCACGTCCACACACTTCCCCTTCCCTGCACAGAGTGCCCTAACTTACCTCCTCCCGACCACAGAGAGCAGCTCCTCAGCAGTCAGGTTCAGAGGTCTCCCTGCTGGCCTGGAGTGGGAAATGTGTTGTGTTTTGGTTTCACTGCTAGAGAGATCCTTCGTTGCTCCCAAGCTTGACAGCACACTCCCTAGGAGGAAGGCAATGCCACAGTGGCGACGTACTCTCGGGGACGCCACAAGTGCACTGAGGCCCAGCCACTGCTGGATGATGCTGCTGGTACATTGACCCAGACCACTACATTCCCCTCGCACTCTACACTGCCAGAATCTGACCCAGAGGAAACTCAGGTTCCCCTTCCCGCATACTATACCACCTTACACGGTGACAAAGAGGAAGGTGCAGATGAAAGTGCAGGCTCCTTGAGCAGGTGGGGGGGCATACTCATGGGCAATGGCACTGGCACAGGGCACCGCATAGTACGCAAAAGTGTCTCTGCCGGTGGGAGGGCCTAAACAGCCAAGTGCAGTGAGATGGAAGATGGGGACGACAAGGAGTTCAGAGTAGTGCAGTGATTCCCTAGCAAGGAGACTTATGTAATTGTTTTCAATGTTGGGACAGCAATTTTTGGGGAGCACTATACTCTGGTGAATGATATATAGGGCCCACCATACACTGGAGCATTCCAAAGGTGGACATCAGACACTGGAGCAGCATTTACAGGGCCCATTATACACTAGAGCAGTAGAAATGGGGCTCATTATATATGGATCATTATTTGGGCCCATAAGACAGTGGAGCTTCATCCATTGGGACCAACATATACTGTAGCATTATGTGGAGCTCATCATATACGGTTTGAAACATTATATGGGAATAATGATTCCGTATGGAGAAATATATGGGCCTCATTACTCTGTATGCGAAAAAAGAGAGAAAGAAGTGTGCAAAATGGACGCAAACAACCCAAAATAAATGCAAATAAAAAACTAATAATCAATTATTTTTATTGAAAAACATGTAAAAAGAGTACACAAGTGACAAAAACATATTAAAAACAATTAAAAAAGGCCAAAAAAAATGGCCTGAAAATGACACTCCAGAATAACAGGTCTTTAAATAAGGACCTGATGTAAACCCCCTCCAATAAATAAGGGCAAAGACTAATGAATGTGCAAAATAAGCATGTATATGCAAACCACAATATAGACCCAGATGCGTGATTTACAGCTCTAGAGGCATGAAATTGGGAGAAACACAATAAATATGATGTAACAAAGTGCAAAAAATCATGAACGACCATGAAGCATGATTGCAGTTGCCCAAAAATGCATGAATATACCACACAATAGAATACTTTAACTTCAGAAACAACCTGATGATGGTCTATATTGGAGAATGTCAATACTCAAAGTATCTGGAAGCAGTGAGCCCATAAAGATAATGATGGATCAAATATCTAAACATATAACAGTAGTCTGAAAAAAATAATAATATGGATGCGGTTATCATGAATGTAGATATACCGCACAATGAAGAGCTATGACTACAAAAAGGCTTCTCAGGTCTTCTATTGTAAGAAACAAACCGTTCCTCCAAGCAACTAAAGACTGCACACATGAGGGTAAAATGAAGATATCAAAATAAAGTCAAATTCCCACAAGATGTAAATAGGAGGGGGGATATTACCCCACGCGTATCGCCACCTGTAGCGTGGCTTCCTCAGGGGAAGTGGAGGTGAGTCACTGTCACGAACGGCGCCCTTTTATAAGTCTCAAATTTATCATAAACTACTTACAAGTGGTAAAGTAGTTCAGCGAGCGTGAGGTCGGCGTCCGGAAGTGACCACTGCGCAAGTGCTGCGATGGTAGTCCCAGAAAACAAAATGGTGCGGCGGGCATAAATTCAGCGTCCGGAAATAGCTGCTGCGCAAGCGCTGTGATGAAACCAAAACCGAAACTTAGGAATTGGAGATCGGCGCAGGCGTACTGAGAACAAGTGTTGGATGAACGCAAATGCACAGAATCAAAAGAGGAAAGAGTGATACCAACAAGTAGAGAGCGCTGATACTCCTGCATTAAAGGGGAACAACACCACCATGACTTAAAGAGTGAATATAGCACAGACGTGCTAGTTAATAAAGGTCACAAGGACCAAAAAGCCATACTTAAGCACAAGAAATGACCAATTTGTTCATATAACACCATGCAGTAAAGATTTACATTTTTAAGTTTTGCAAAATGTGTTGTACGAAATAAGAAATAAGAATAAATAAGTCATATATACAAAAAAGGTGAAAGCAAAAAGCAAAGCCCAGTGAGTATTTGATATGAAAAATAAGAAAACAAATGATTATGCAAATAAAGGCCAATTCCAGAGGGAAAAAAAAAAAAAAAGCTACTATATGACTTCATAAAGTATGCTCCCGTTCGGGTGGCATGTGGTCACCAGTCAACGGATAAATGGCCACAATACCCCGGGACAAAAACAGTCAAGAAATGAGTGGAATTGTACTAACTGTTCCCTCTCCCATATGATCTGAGAGAGGAAAAAGAGAGAGACAGTATGGATAACTAGACATACAATATATTTTTTTTATTTTTTATAGAAACCAGTGAAAAGCCACTCTTCGTTGAGACCTGCTGGTGCCTGGCTTTTAAGGTCAAAAATCCACCTGGACTCCTTTCTCAAAAGGGCCTCAGTACAGCGACCACCCCTTATGGAAGACTCCACCTTATCAACGACTATAATACGGGTTTGCCTTGGAGAACCATTGTGATACAATAAGTAATGATTGGCCACTGGGGTGATAGGTTTTCCCAAGCCTTGGTCCCTACGTGCACAAGCAATATTAGAAAAATGATGTTGAATACGGCGGCGAAGCTCCTGGCTCGTTTGACCAACATAAATTTTTGGGCAACTGCACACCATGATATAAATAACATTTCGAGTGCGACAGTTAGAGTATAAAAAGTAGTACGGATACAACCCGGAAAAATTGACAAATTCAACGCATTATTGGCAACAACATAAGGGCAAATTGTACAGCCCCCACAGGGATAAGTCCCAATTGTTTTGAGGCCTCTCCCTAGTGATTCTGTAGGGCGTTTAAAGTGGCTGGAACACAAGGAATCCCTCAAATTCCTAGCTCGTTTAGCAATCAACCTAGGGTGTTCGCCAACAAATGGAATAACTCTCGATTCACTCAACAAAATATTCCAGTTTTTATGAAGAATGTCATAGATTTCCGTCCAAAGATTGTTATAAGTAGTAATTATGTTGGTGCCGGAAAAATCCTTCCGTTGTCTTGGTTCCAAAAGTTCCTTACGTTCCTTACGTTCAGATGCCTGGAAGGCTTGTGCAATGACCCGTCTTGGATAGCCCCTTTCCTTAAAGCGAGTGGATAAAGATCTGGCTTCTTGTAGAAATTGACTTGGTTCACTACAGTTTCTCTTGATCCTAGAAAATTGTCCTTTCGGTATACCATCACGAACATGTACAGGATGAAAACTGTTATAATGAAGCAGGCTATTAGAGGCTGTAGCCTTCCGGAAGAGTGAAGTACAAATCCGCCCTTCATTCTTGGTAATTTTCAGATCCAAAAAATCCACCGAGACTTTAGATATGCTGGAAGTAAGGAAAATATTCCAAGAGTTAGAATTGAGTGTGGAAATAAAGTTTTCACATTCCACCAAAGAACCTGACCAAAAAAACAAAACGTCATCAATATATCGAAACCACCTGATAACATGTGTCCGAAAGGAAGGAAGAAGACGTACAAAAGTATCTTCCCACCAACCCAAAAATAGGTTGGCATATGAAGGCGCGCATTTAGCACCCATACCGGTACCGGAAACCTGCTTGAAAAAAGTACGATCAAAAACAAAATAATTGTTTTCGAGTACAAACCTTAATAAATCCAGAATGAATGAATCATGTAGGCGATCTCCTGACGTACGTGAATCCAAAAAGTAGGAAACAGCCTGTATACCCAAAGAATGTTCTATACAAGTGTAAAGAGATTCAACATCCAACGTAATCATGAGGTCATCCTGGTCCAATGCAAAACCATCAAGTTGATTAATAAGATAAGAGGAGTCTCTAACAAATGAACCTAAGGACAGAACAAAAGGCTGCAAATAAAAATCAAGGTAAGTGCAAGGGCGTTCAAACAAACTTCCAATTCCCGAGACTATTGGGCGCCCAGGTGGTACCAGGGTTGCCTTATGTATTTTTGGCAACATGTAGAATGTGGGCACTATTGGAAATTTGGTAATCAAAAAATCCCGTTCCTTTTTGGTAATGATGCCCACATCAAAAGCTTTATTCAAAAGCCTATCAATCTTCCTTTTGAAAATTTCTGTAGGATCAGACGGTAAGATCCTATAATGTTTAACGTTGTGTAATTGTCTATGGGCTTCCTGCAAGTACATCTCCACAGGCCACAAAACAACATTACCCCCTTTGTCTGCCTCTTTTATAAGAAAATACTTATTGCCCTGTAGATTCTTAAGGGCCTGTTTCTCCTCCCGGCTTAGATTATTACCCCGATTATAATCAGGTGAAAGATTTTGTATATCTCGACATGTAGTGTTAAAAAATATTTCAACAGCCGGGAACAAAGAAAAGGAGGGGGTGGCCTGAGAAGGAAGTCTCTGGAGAAATAAGGTCCTTTTACCTGCAACATCTTGGTTCTCAGAAAGAAGTTCAAGAAGATCACGAAAAGTCTGACGATCCTCCTCTGGGAAAGTGTCAATGATTGATGGCTGATGATACATAAGTTTGAAAACCACTTGTCTGCAAAAAAGATATACATCTTTAATCAATTCAAACTTGTCTAGTGTCTTAGTAGGTGAGAATGATAATCCTTTAGATAAGAGCTTAGTCTCATATTGCGTAAGGGGATAATCAGATAAATTGATCACCTGCAATTTACCTGGTTCCAAATCAACCCCTAACGCCTCCGATTCTGTCTCGTCTCTCTCCTGTACAGCGGGGACCACGCCCTGCGCTGCCGGTGACGTCTTCTTGAGCTGGGTGGACTTATTCCGCCGCTTGCCCCTCCTGGTGGGTTTTCTAAATCGGTGTCTGACGACAAAAAATCGCTAGAAGAAGGTGGATCCTGGGAGGGAACCAAACTTGGGCCCAGGGGATTGGTAGAAGAAACAAAACCCCTGTTTCCTCTACGGTTGCCATTATGCTTCCATCTGTAAGCCTTTTTTTCTTCAAAGTCGTTTTTATCCCTAGCAAACTTTAATTTTTTGCCACGTATTAATTCCTTCTCATATTTATCCATAGTTTCTTTGAGCCTGTGCTGAAAAGGTACAACCACGGATTGCATATCAAAGGCTTTTAATTTAGCTTCACCAGCCTTCACCTTATCTTTTAAGTCCAATAAAAGAGCCTTATCATGGTCTAAGAGCATATTAATCAAAATTGTAGAACATTGTGATAGGCCCGACTCCCATGTTTGCTGAAACCCAGGATCAACTTCCCATGCGGGAAAGATCTGCACTCTCAAACCTCGTGGTATCAGTTTTAATTTAAGATATTCCTCAAGGCTTTTTATATTCCACCAAGTTTTTGCAACTGCTTTGTTAAGGTGGATGAGATCAGAAGACAATTTTTGAAATGTATCATCAACAACTTGCACTGCACTGGTGCCCCCAAAAATGCTGGACACGTGGCCCAACCATGACGCTTCCCTAGCCTCTATATCCATAATAACAAGTAGAGTGTGCCACCTCTCAAGAAGAACAGGGAAAACAAGTGACCCTGAATGAAAGGGCTGAAAAATGGAAACCTTGAGGGCACTACAAATAAACCACAGGGAGCTGCAGTCCACACACTTAAAGAACGAGGGAATGCGAAAAAAGAGAGAAAGAAGTGTGCAAAATGGACGCAAACAACCCAAAATAAATGCAAATAAAAAACTAATAATCAATTATTTTTATTGAAAAACATGTAAAAAGAGCACACAAGTGACAAAAACATATTAAAAACAATTAAAAAAGGCCAAAAAAATGGCCTGAAAATGACACTCCAGAATAACAGGTCTTTAAATAAGGACCTGATGTAAACCCCCTCCAATAAATAAGGGCAGAGACTAATGAATGTGCAAAATAAGCATGTATATGCAAACCACAATATAGACCCAGATGCGTGATTTACAGCTCTAGAGGCATGAAATTGGGAGAAACACAATAAATATGATGTAACAAAGTGCAAAAAATCATGAACGACCATGAAGCATGATTGCAGTTGCCCAAAAATGCATGAATATACCACACAATAGAATACTTTAACTTCAGAAACAACCTGATGATGGTCTATATTGGAGAATGTCAATACTCAAAGTATCTGGAAGCAGTGAGCCCATAAAGATAATGATGGATCAAATATCTAAACATATAACAGTAGTCTGAAGAAAATAATAATATGGATGCGGTTATCATGAATGTAGATATACCGCACAATGAAGAGCTATGACTACAAAAAGGCTTCTCAGGTCTTCTGTTGTAAGAAACAAACCGTTCCTCCAAGCAACTAAAGACTGCACACATGAGGGTAAAATGAAGATATCAAAATAAAGTCAAATGTCCACAAGATGTAAATAGGAGGGGGGATATTACCCCACGCGTATCGCCACCTGTAGCGTGGCTTCCTCAGGGGAAGTGGAGGTGAGTCATTGTCACGAACGGCGCCCTTTTATAAGTCTCAAATTTATCATAAACTACTTACAAGTGGTAAAGTAGTTCGGCGAGCGTGAGGTCGGCGTCCAGAAGTGACCACTGCGCAAGTGCTGCGACGGCAGTCCCAGAAAACAAAATGGTGCGGCGGGCATAAATTCAGCGTCCGGAAATAGCTACTGCGCAAGCGCTGTGATGAAAACAAAACCGAAACTTAGGAATTGGAGATCGGCGCAGGCGTACTGAGAACAAGTGTTGGATGAACGCAAATGCACAGAATCAAAAGAGGAAAGAGTGATACCAACAAGTAGAGAGCGCTGATACTCCTGCATTAAAGGGGAACAACACCACCATGACTTAAAGAGTGAATATAGCACAGACGTGCTAGTTAATAAAGGTCACAAGGACCAAAAAGCCATACTTAAGCACAAGAAATGACCAATTTGTTCATATAACACCATGCAGTAAAGATTTACATTTTTAAGTTTTGCAAAATGTGTTGTACGAAATAAGAAATAAGAATAAATAAGTCATATATACAAAAAAGGCGAAAGCAAAAAGCAAAGCCTAGTGAGTATTTGATATGAAAAATAAGAAAACAGATGATTATGCAAATAAAGGCCAATTCCAGAGGAAAAAAAAAAAAAAAGCTACTATATGACTTCATAAAGTATGCTCCCGTTCGGGTGGCATGTGGTCACCAGTCAACGGACAAATGACCACAATACCCCGGGACAAAAACAGTCAAGAAATGAGTGGAATTGTACTAACTGTTCCCTCTCCCATATGATCTGAGAGAGGAAAAAGAGAGAGACAGTATGGATAACTAGACATACAATATATTTTTTTTATTTTTTATAGAAACCAGTGAAAAGCCACTCTTCGTTGAGACCTGCTGGTGCCTGGCTTTTAAGGTCAAAAATCCACCTGGACTCCTTTCTCAAAAGGGCCTCAGTACAGCGACCACCCCTTATGGAAGACTCCACCTTATCAACGACTATAATACGGGTTTGCCTTGGAGAACCATTGTGATACAATAAGTAATGATTGGCCACTGGGGTGATAGGTTTTCCCAAGCCTTGGTCCCTACGTGCACAAGCAATATTAGAAAAATGATGTTGAATACGGCGGCGAAGCTCCTGGCTCGTTTGACCAACATAAATTTTTGGGCAACTGCACACCATGATATAAATAACATTTCGAGTGCGACAGTTAGAGTATAAAAAGTAGTACGGATACAACCCGGAAAAATTGACAAATTCAACGCATTATTGGCAACAACATAAGGGCAAATTGTACAGCCCCCACAGAGATATGTCCCAATTGTTTTGAGGCCTCTCCCTAGTGATTCTGTAGGGCATTTAAAGTGGCTGGAACACAAGGAATCCCTCAAATTCCTAGCTCGTTAAGCAATCAACCTAGGGTGTTCGCCAACAAATGGGATAACTCTCGATTCACTCAACAAAATATTCCAGTTTTTATGAAGACTGTCATAGATTTCCGTCCAACGATTGTTATAAGTAGTAATTATGTTGGTGCCGGAAAAATCCTTCCGTTGTCTTGGTTCCAAAAGTTCCTTACGTTCCTTACGTTCAGATGCCTGGAAGGCTTGTGCAATGACCCGTCTTGGATAGCCCCTTTCCTTAAAGCGAGTGGATAAAGATCTGGCTTCTTGTAGAAATTGACTTGGTTCACTACAGTTTCTCTTGATCCTATAAAATTGTCCTTTCGGTATACCATCACGAACATGTACAGGATGAAAACTGTTATAATGAAGCAGGCTATTAGAGGCCGTAGCCTTCCGGAAGAGTGAAGTACAAATCCGCCCTTCATTCTTGGTAATTTTCAGATCCAAAAAATCCACCGAGACTTTAGATATGCTGGATCGTTGGATGGAAATCTATGACATTCTTCATAAAAACTGGAATATTTTGTTGAGTGAATCGAGAGTTATTCCATTTGTTGGCGAACACCCTAGGTTGATTGCTAAACGAGCTAGGAATTTGAGGGATTCCTTGTGTTCCAGCCACTTTAAACGCCCTACAGAATCACTAGGGAGAGGCCTCAAAACAATTGGGACAATTGTTACTTATTGTGTCACAATAATCATTACTTATTGTGTCACAATGGTTCTCCAAGGCAAACCCGTATTATAGTCGTTGATAAGGTGGAGTCTTCCATAAGGGGTGGTCGCTGTACTGAGGCCCTTTTGAGAAAGGAGTCCAGGTGGATTTTTGACCTTAAAAGCCAGGCACCAGCAGGTCTCAACGAAGAGTGGCTTTTCACTGGTTTCTATAAAAAATAAAAAAAATATATTGTATGTCTAGTTATCCATACTGTCTCTCTCTTTTTCCTCTCTCAGATCATATGGGAGAGGAAACAGTTAGTACAATTCCACTCATTTCTTGACTATTTTTGTCCCGGGGTATTGTGGTCATTTGTCCATTGACTGGTGACCACATGCCACCCGAACGGGAGCATACTTTATGAAGTCATATAGTAGCTTTTTTTATTTTTTTTTCTCTGGAATTGGCCTTTATTTGCATAATCATCTGTTTTCTTATTTTTCATATCAAATACTCACTAGGCTTTGCTTTTTGCTTTCGCCTTTTTTGTATATATGACTTATTTATTCTTATTTCGTACAACACATTTTGCAAAACTTAAAAATGTAAATCTTTACTGCATGGTGTTATATGAACAAATTGGTCATTTCTTGTGCTTAAGTATGGCTTTTTGGTCCTTGTGACCTTTATTAACTAGCACGTCTGTGCTATATTCACTCTTTAAGTCATGGTGGTGTTGTTCCCCTTTAATGCAGGAGTATCAGCGCTCTCTACTTGTTGGTATCACTCTTTCCTCTTTTGATTCTGTGCATTTGCGTTCATCCAACATTTGTTCTCAGTACGCCTGCGCCGATCTCCAATTCCTAAGTTTCGGTTTTGGTTTCATCACAGCGCTTGCGCAGTAGCTATTTCCGGACGCTGAATTTATGCCCCCCGCACCATTTTGTTTTCTGGGACTGCCGTCGCAGCACTTGCGCAGTGGTCACTTCCGGACGCCGACCTCACGCTCGCCGAACTACTTTACCACTTGTAAGTAGTTTATGATAAATTTGAGACTTATAAAAGGGCGCCGTTCGTGACAATGACTCACCTCCACTTCCCCTGAGGAAGCCACGCTACAGGTGGCGATACGCGTGGGGTAATATCCCCCCTCCTATTTACATCTTGTGGGCATTTGACTTTATTTTGATATCTTCATTTTACCCTCATGTGTGCAGTCTTTAGTTGCTTGGAGGAACGGTTTGTTTCTTACAATAGAAGACCTGAGAAGCCTTTTTGTAGTCATAGCTCTTCATTGTGCGGTATATCTACATTCATGATAACCGCATCCATATTATTATTTTCTTCAGACTACTGTTATATGTTTAGATATTTGATCCATCATTATTTTTATGGGCTCACTGCTTCCAGATACTTTGAGTATTGACATTCTCCAATATAGACCATCATCAGGTTGTTTCTGAAGTTAAAGTATTCTATTGTGTGGTATATTCATGCATTTTTGGGCAACTGCAATCATGCTTCATGGTCGTTCATGATTTTTTGCACTTTGTTACATCATATTTATTGTGTTTCTCCCAATTTCATGCCTCTAGAGCTGTAAATCACGCATCTGGGTCTATATTGTGGTTTGCATATACATGCTTATTTTGCACATTCATTAGTCTCTGTCCTTATTTATTGGAGGGGGTTTACATCAGGTCCTTATTTAAAGACCTGTTATTCTGGAGTGTCATTTTCAGGCCATTTTTTTGGCCTTTTTTAATTGTTTTTAATATGTTTTTGTCACTTGTGTGCTCTTTTTACATGTTTTTCAATAAAAATAATTGATTATTAGTTTTTTATTTGCATTTATTTTGGGTTGTTTGCGTCCATTTTGCACACTTCTTTCTCTCTTTTTTCGCATTCCCTCGTTCTTTAAGTGTGTGGACTGCAGCTCCCTGTGGTTTATTTGTAGTGCCCTCAAGGTTTCCATTTTTCAGCCCTTTCATTCAGGGTCACTTGTTTTCCCTGTTCTTCTTGAGAGGTGGCACACTCTACTTGTTATTATGGATATAGAGGCTAGGGAAGCGTCATGGTTGGGCCACGTGTCCGGCATTTTTGGGGGCACCAGTGCACTGCAAGTTGTTGATGACACATTTCAAAAATTGTCTTCTGATCTCATCCACCTTAACAAAGCAGTTGCAAAAACTTGGTGGAATATAAAAAGCCTTGAGGAATATCTTAAATTAAAACTGATACCACGAGGTTTGAGAGTGCAGATCTTTCCCGCATGGGAAGTTGATCCTGGGTTTCAGCAAACATGGGAGTCGGGCCTATCACAATGTTCTACAATTTTGATTAATATGCTCTTAGACCATGATAAGGCTCTTTTATTGGACTTAAAAGATAAGGTGAAGGCTGGTGAAGCTAAATTAAAAGCCTTTGATATGCAATCCGTGGTTGTACCTTTTCAGCACAGGCTCAAAGAAACTATGGATAAATATGAGACGGAATTAATATGTGGCAAAAAATTAAAGTTTGCTAGGGATAAAAACGACTTTGATGAAAAAAAGGCTTACAGATGGAAGCATAATGGCAACCGTAGAGGAAACAGGGGTTTTGTTTCTTCTACCAATCCCCTGGGCCCAAGTTTGGTTCCCTCCCAGGATCCACCTTCTTCTAGCGATTTTTTGTCGTCAGACACCGATTTAGAAAACCCACCAGGAGGGGCAAGCGGCGGAATAAGTCCACCCAGCTCAAGAAGACGTCACCGGCAGCGCAGGGCATGGTCCCCGCTGTACAGGAGAGAGACGAGACAGAATCGGAGGCGTTAGGGGTTGATTTGGAACCAGGTAAATTGCAGGTGATCAATTTATCTGATTATCCCCTTACGCAATATGAGACTAAGCTCTTATCTAAAGGATTATCATTCTCACCTACTAAGACACTAGACAAGTTTGAATTGATTAAAGATGTATATCTTTTTTGCAGACAAGTGGTTTTCAAACTTATGTATCATCAGCCATCAATCATTGACACTTTCCCAGAGGAGGATCGTCAGACTTTTCGTGATCTTCTTGAACTTCTTTCTGAGAACCAAGATGTTGCAGGTAAAAGGACCTTATTTCTCCAGAGACTTCCTTCTCAGGCCACCCCCTCCTTTTCTTTGTTCCCGGCTGTTGAAATATTTTTTAACACTACATGTCGAGATATACAAAATCTTTCACCTGATTATAATCGGGGTAATAATCTAAGCCGGGAGGAGAAACAGGCCCTTAAGAATCTACAGGGCAATAAGTCTTTTCTTATAAAAGAGGCAGACAAAGGGGGTAATGTTGTTTTGTGGCCTGTGGAGATGTACTTGCAGGAAGCCCATAGACAATTACACAACGTTAAACATTATAGGATCTTACCGTCTGATCCTACAGAAATTTTCAAAAGGAAGATTGATAGGCTTTTGAATAAAGCTTTTGATGTGGGCATCATTACCAAAAAGGAACGGGATTTTTTGATTACCAAATTTCCAATAGTGCCCACATTCTACATGTTGCCAAAAATACATAAGGCAACCCTGGTACCACCTGGGCGCCCAATAGTCTCGGGAATTGGAAGTTTGTTTGAACGCCCTTGCACTTACCTTGATTTTTATTTGCAGCCTTTTGTTCTGTCCTTAGGTTCATTTGTTAGAGACTCCTCTTATCTTATTAATCAACTTGATGGTTTTGCATTGGACCAGGATGACCTCATGATTACGTTGGATGTTGAATCTCTTTACACTTGTATAGAACATTCTTTGGGTATACAGGCTGTTTCCTACTTTTTGGATTCACGTACGTCAGGAGATCGCCTACATGATTCATTTATTCTGGATATATTAAGGTTTGTACTCGAAAACAATTATTTTGTTTTTGATCGTACTTTTTTCAAGCAGGTTTCCGGTACCGCTATGGGTGCTAAATGCGCGCCTTCATATGCCAACCTATTTTTGGGTTGGTGGGAAGATACTTTTGTACGTCTTCTTCCTTCCTTTCGGACACATGTTATCAGGTGGTTTCGATATATTGATGACGTTTTGTTTTTTTGGTCAGGTTCTTTGGTGGAATGTGAAAACTTTATTTCCACACTCAATTCTAACTCTTGGAATATTTTCCTTACTTCCAGCATATCTAAAGTCTCGGTGGATTTTTTGGATCTGAAAATTACCAAGAATGAAGGGCGGATTTGTACTTCACTCTTCCGGAAGGTTACGGCCTCTAATAGCCTGCTTCATTATAACAGTTTTCATCCTGTACATGTTCGTGATGGTATACCGAAAGGACAATTTTCTAGGATCAAGAGAAACTGTAGTGAACCAAGTCAATTTCTACAAGAAGCCAGATCTTTATCCACTCGCTTTAAGGAAAGGGGCTATCCAAGACGGGTCATTGCACAAGCCTTCCAGGCATCTGAACGTAAGGAACGTAAGGAACTTTTGGAACCAAGACAACGGAAGGATTTTTCCGGCACCAACATAATTACTACTTATAACAATCGTTGGAAGGAAATCTATGACATTCTTCATAAAAACTGGAATATTTTGTTGAGTGAATCGAGAGTTATTCCATTTGTTGGCGAACACCCTAGGTTGATTGCTAAACGAGCTAGGAATTTGAGGGATTCCTTGTGTTCCAGCCACTTTAAACGCCCTACAGAATCACTAGGGAGAGGCCTCAAAACAATTGGGACATATCCCTGTGGGGGCTGTACAATTTGCCCTTATGTTGTTGCCAATAATGCGTTGAATTTGTCAATTTTTCCGGGTTGTATCCGTACTACTTTTTACTCTAACTGTCGCACTCGAAATGTTATTTATATCATGGTGTGCAGTTGCCCAAAAATTTATGTTGGTCAAACGAGCCAGGAGCTTCGCCGCCGTATTCAACATCATTTTTCTAATATTGCTTGTGCACGTAGGGACCAAGGCTTGGGAAAACCTATCACCCCAGTGGCCAATCATTACTTATTGTGTCACAATGGTTCTCCAAGGCAAACCCGTATTATAGTCGTTGATAAGGTGGAGTCTTCCATAAGGGGTGGTCGCTGTACTGAGGCCCTTTTGAGAAAGGAGTCCAGGTGGATTTTTGACCTTAAAAGCCAGGCACCAGCAGGTCTCAAGGAAGAGTGGCTTTTCACTGGTTTCTATAAAAAATAAAAAAAATATATTGTATGTCTAGTTATCCATACTGTCTCTCTCTTTTTCCTCTCTCAGATCATATGGGAGAGGGAACAGTTAGTACAATTCCACTCATTTCTTGACTGTTTTTGTCCCGGGGTATTGTGGTCATTTGTCCGTTGACTGGTGACCACATGCCACCCGAACGGGAGCATACTTTATGAAGTCATATATAGCTTTTTTTTTTTTTTTTTTTTTTCCCCTCTGGAATTGGCCTTTATTTGCATAATCACTTGTTTTCTTATTTTTCATATCAAATACTCACTAGGCTTTGCTTTTTGCTTTCGCCTTTTTTGTATATATGACTTATTTATTCTTATTTCTTATTTCGTACAACACATTTTGCAAAACTTAAAAATGTAAATCTTTACTGCATGGTGTTATATGAACAAATTGGTCATTTCTTGTGCTTAAGTATGGCTTTTTGGTCCTTGTGACCTTTATTAACTAGCACGTCTGTGCTATATTCACTCTTTAAGTCATGGTGGTGTTGTTCCCCTTTAATGCAGGAGTATCAGCGCTCTCTACTTGTTGGTATCACTCTTTCCTCTTTTGATTCTGTGCATTTGCGTTCATCCAACACTTGTTCTCAGTACGCCTGCGCCGATCTCCAATTCCTAAGTTTCGGTTTTGTTTTCATCACAGCGCTTGCGCAGTAGCTATTTCCGGACGCTGAATTTATGCCCGCCGCACCATTTTGTTTTCTGGGACTGCCGTCGCAGCACTTGCGCAGTGGTCACTTCCGGACGCCGACCTCACGCTCGCCGAACTACTTTACCACTTGTAAGTAGTTTATGATAAATTTGAGACTTATAAAAGGGCGCCGTTCGTGACAATGACTCACCTCCACTTCCCCTGAGGAAGCCACGCTACAGGTGGCGATACGCATGGGGTAATATCCCCCCTCCTATTTACATCTTGTGGGCATTTGACTTTATTTTGATATCTTCATTTTACCCTCATGTGTGCAGTCTTTAGTTGCTTGGAGGAACGGTTTGTTTCTTACAATAGAAGACCTGAGAAGCCTTTTTGTAGTCATAGCTCTTCATTGTGCGGTATATCTACATTCATGATAACCGCATCCATATTATTATTTTCTTCAGACTACTGTTATATGTTTAGATATTTGATCCATCATTATCTTTATGGGCTCACTGCTTCCAGATACTTTGAGTATTGACATTCTCCAATATAGACCATCATCAGGTTGTTTCTGAAGTTAAAGTATTCTATTGTGTGGTATATTCATGCATTTTTGGGCAACTGCAATCATGCTTTATGGTCGTTCATGATTTTTTGCACTTTGTTACATCATATTTATTGTGTTTCTCTCAATTTCATGCCTCTAGAGCTGTAAATCACGCATCTGGGTCTATATTGTGGTTTGCATATACATGCTTATTTTGCACATTCATTAGTCTCTGCCCTTATTTATTGGAGGGGGTTTACATCAGGTCCTTATTTAAAGACCTGTTATTCTGGAGTGTCATTTTCAGGCCATTTTTTTGGCCTTTTTTAATTGTTTTTAATATGTTTTTGTCACTTGTGTGCTCTTTTTACATGTTTTTCAATAAAAATAATTGATTATTAGTTTTTTATTTGCATTTATTTTGGGTTGTTTGCGTCCATTTTGCACACTTCTTTCTCTCTTTTTTCGCATTCCCTCGTTCTTTAAGTGTGTGGACTGCAGCTCCCTGTGGTTTATTTGTAGTGCCCTCAAGGTTTCCATTTTTCATTACTCTGTATAGCGCACTAAGCGCTGGCCATAATACTGTATGGAGTTATATACTGTCCATTTTTGGAGGTATTGGAGAATTTAAAATGGATATCAGTCATGAGATGTAAGAAGTGAAGTATTTTTCATTGTACTATACTGCTATTTCTCTGCCGTATCGGAGCATCATGAGTTGTGGTATGTGTTAAAGGGGCGCTCTTTGGCCCTGGGCCCACGAAAACCTGGAGCCAGCCCTCCTCCCCTCCTCCCCCACAACTGTAGCCAAATAACCCCCATTTTTCAGTGCGTAACTAGTATTATGAAGTTAATTAAGGTTGACAAGCTTCAGTAACAAGAATTTATGCTTTTGGCATTCAAATGGGCACTGTTGGTGTGTTTCCTGTCCTCCTCTCACTGCCGACTTAAATTCTCCATTGACTTACATTGGGTTTCGTGTTTCGGGACGACCCCGACTTTTCCCTATAGTCGGCCGATTTTGCTCGACCCGACTTTTGGAAAAGTCGGGTTACATGAAACGAAACTCGACCCTAAAAAAAACAAAAGTCGCTCAAAACTACCCATGACCAAGGCATTGCACTATTTGATGCTTTTCAGAAGAAGAGCGATCCTTTTTCTTTCCCATGTTTCTTGAAAACTATGGCCTACTCAATAGTGTGGAACATCCAGTTTTCTTTTTATTGGGCTCACATGGCAAACTAATTATCACAGATATCTGAGATTAATTTCAGTGATCCAAAGAACCCTGAGACACAATACCATAAATGAGTTTCATTAAAACAAAAAAAAAAGCTATGACTAGTGTTGAGCGATACCATCCGATATCGTGAAATATCGGATCGGATTGGATCGGACCGATACCCAAAAAGTATCGGGTATCGCCGATTCCGATACCGGAAACCAATGCAAGTCAATGGGACAGAAATATCGGAATTAAAAAAAACCCTTTCTTTCCTTGTAGGTTAATTCTACATGAAGAAAAACAACTAAGAATAATGTAGAATGTATTGGGGGAGGTGGAGGAGACATTAAAGGCATAGAGGTTTAGCCCAATCAAATGCAATAGCAGGAATAATTTTTTTTTTTTAAAGACGTTCGGAGTTACAAAGATATTGACTATGTTAACCTTTTATATATTTTGTCAGATATGTATGTTTCACTACTTCCATGCTCTTCACCTTCTTTTTTACTTCTCCCACACTTTCTCCTTCATGATTCTCAGCAGCAGCATCTTTTTTATCAACTTCTTCTTCTTCACATTATTCTTCTTCTTCCTCTTCACCTTCTTCCTATTATTGTTTGTTTTACATTCTTCATATTCTTCTTATTCAACTATTATTCTTCTTCATATTCTACTTCTTCATCTTCTTCCTATTCTTCTTCATCATATTCTTATTTGTGACAGCCATTCCTGTAGTTGTTACCTATAAAAGTTTGAAGATTACACCTTCCATTCTGCCTGCCTGTCACATAAGATTTACAACAGGATTTGTCCGCGTTCAGTTTGGCCTGCAGCAGCAGGCATTTTCCAGGGGCACCACGAGGAGGAACGGACTCACCCCCATACACTGCTTAGTCTTCTTCTGCTTAGAATTTAGATAATATCTTTCGCTCTGATTTTTAGTCTTATGCTTAATGTTCTTCTGCTTTTGGTTCTTCTGCTTTTTGTTCTTCTGCTTCTTGGTCTTCTGTCTCTTGTTGTTCTGTATCTTGGTGGTTGTCTTCATGTTCTTTGTCCTCTTGGTCATCTTCTTCAGGGTCATCTTTTTGGTCTTCTTCGGGGTGGTCTTCCGGGTCGTCGTCTTCAGGGTCATCGTTTTCATGGTCGTCGTCTTCTTCGGGGTGGTCTTCAGGGTCGTCGTCTTCAGGGTCATCGTTTTCGTGGTCGTCGTCTTCTTCGGGGTGGTCTTCAGGGTCGTCGTCTTCAGGGTCATCGTCAGGGAGATCCAGAGTGATAACCAAAAGCCATTTCCAAAAGCTTGAACTTGGAAAAGCAGCAGAAGGTACAAGAAGGCTGAGGAACTGCCGAGAACCAGCTGACGGTACTGGAACCCGGATGGGTAGCAGAAGGAACAAGAGCCAATAGCACAACCATGGACCAGCTGACGGTGCTGGAACACGGTTACTAAGCAGGAGGTACCTGTGCTAGAAAGCACTACCAAGGACCAGCAGACGTTGCTGGACCTCGGATACCGAGGAGGCACCTCAGCCAAAGGCACTGCCGAGAACCAGCTGACGGTGCTGAAACCTGGATGGGTATCAGAAGCTGCAAGAGCTAATGGAACTAGTGAGGACCAGCTGACTGTGCTGGAACCCGGAGGGGCAGCAGAAGGAACAAGAGCCAATGGCACAACCGTGGACCAGCTGACGGAGCTGGAACACAGTTACTAAGCAGGAGGTACCTGTGCTAGAAAGCACTACCAAACACCAGCAGACGTTGCTGGAACTCGGATACCAAGAAGGAGGCACCTAAGCCAAAGGCACTGCTGAGAACCAGCTGACGGTACTCGAACCTGGATGGGTAGCAGAAGGTACCCATGAAAAACAAAGTTGCAAGGCCGCGAGCCGACCGCAGTTACCGAAACCCACAATCCTTACAGGGGGTGCTTGTCCTATTGGCACTATGGAACCAGCCTTTATTACCAGAACCCGCAGCCCACATAAGAAGCACCTAAACTGCAGGCACCATAGACTCGGCTTACCCGACCGCAACACGACAGGACAACGTATTAGTGGCAAAGTGACGTTGACACTACCCGGAAACAGCAGGCGTGCTGGAACCAGGCTGGGCAGGAGGGAGTACCCATGCCAAAGACACTTCTGAGCAGCAACTGGCGATGTTGGAGCCCAGTGTCAATCTGGGTGTAGGCTGAGGCCTAATTTCATCAAGTTTTATATCTGTTATAGACTACTACTGACTTTAAATGTGCTCCAATTAGGCCTCTGGCTCCACTCTGTCTATAGTATTTACCCTGGCCTCCAACACCGCCAGTTGCTGCTCAGAAGTGCCGTCTGCACAATCAACACTTGTTCCTGTGTTACTGAGGTTCAGTAACGTCAGCTGATCCCCTGATGTGTGTCCGGCAAGGTCTCCTGCTCTGTCCACATTCCCACTACTGACTATGTCTGAACTGTATGCTATGTTGTGTTCCTGGAATCCCTCTGGGTTTTGGAGCCCTGCACCCAGTGACTCTGAGACTTTTGTAACCAGTGTTCCTGCTGAGCATCTACTATGCTGTGCTCTAACTACCATGCGGTGCTAGCTCCATGCAGGCCCAGCAATCCTGCGGTGATAGCACCATCACGCTTGAGTTCCTTCCTAGGTCCGATGCCCAGAGCCTGACTACCGCAGTCTGGAACCTGATGACCACTGCCTGGAGCCTGGAGCTGGATGACCGCAGTGGTGTCTGTAGGTCGTGTTGGATGTCCGGAACCAAACTACTCCCGTCTGATGTCTTCCGGTGACTCTGATGTCCTGTGGGTGACCCTGATGTCCTGCCTGCATCTGGATCACCTCGTGTGTCCTGATGTCCTGATGACCTCGTGTGTCCTGATGTCCTGATGACCTTGTGTGTCCTGATGTCCTGATGACCTCATGTGTCCAGATGTCCTCGTGTGTCCTGATGTCCTCGTGTGTCCTGATGTCCTGATGACCTTGTGTGTCCTGGTTTTGTCTATGTACTGTGACTTTACTTTAAGTAAACTTTACTTTATTTATACCTGAAGTTGTGCGGTGTCATCAAGTCCTACGTGTCCTTGTCCACATGCTCAGCTGCCACAGTATCCCGGTCACTGTCCTTCCCTAGTTTGGGTAATCCCGGGTCCCCCTCTGTGGTATAGAGGGTCTATATTGCGTCCCCGGGGGATGCCCGCCCCTCGCCATCGGCGTGGAGGCGCCTGCTGGGCCGCGTCTGCGGCCGCAGTCATGACACTTCTTGTGTTTGCTACACATGGTGGTCAGCCATTCGATCCATAGGCATGAACAGCTTACAGGACTATTTTTGGTGAGCACAAATCCATTCCCCTTTTCCTATTTTTTCAAGTGAATTATAAACACAGGATCTGGGATATAATACAAAATGGAAATAAGGTCAGTACAAAAAATACTCTTTGTAGTGGTTTGGTAGACAATTTAGATATTTAGGGCACGTCTATAAATAGTGTAGCAGTGAATATGAAACCACCCCTTAAAATAAAGAAACAAAAAATAGAAGCACATTAAACTTCCTAAATACGGTAGTCATTGCAGGAATTAAAATACATATGCATAAATCATTTCATATAATTGAATAATTAAACTAGAACAAAGGAGTCAAGAGCATCTTAACGTTTGTTTGTTTTCTTCAACACTTCCTCAGAACTGGCTGAGGCTTGACCTTTGGCCACTGAAGCTTTTGCTCCCCATGGTTGCCCAGTATTCCATCTGTTTTTGGAGGTAACCATTTTATCTTCTGTAGAGAGCAGATTGGTCTGCATTGTTAGGAACAAAGACAAGAATATATTTCTTGTGTCAGTCTTTTATCCTTTGTCCTATTTCTGTGATGTGAGATATCACTTTTTATTGTATGAACAATGTAGCCATTATCCTGGTTTTCAGCCTGTTAGAGGATTACATTAGGGAAGAAGTACAGCAGGATCGCTCCTTCCATTTCTCTACTGTAATAGTAAGCATTGCTGTTGGATTACTCCGCTGTGCAAACATCAGGGACTTCCAATTTAGAGCAACAAAGAAACACATGATTTATAGACACCTACAGTGTTCATTAGAGACTGAACAAAACATTCATCAGGTCTTTTCTTACAGCATTTTGCGTCTTTAGAACAAAGCATTGTATTTTTTGCTCATTTTTCATCATTACAATCCAGGAGCCATTATGTTTTTATTTTTTTTTTGTTAACATATCTGTGAGAGCTTGTTTTTTTGTGAGATGAGTTGTATTTGTCAGTGGCATCATTTAGCAAGACAGTTATCATTACTTTTTTTTTTTACCAAATTTTATTAAAAGTTTGTGAGGAGAAATAAGAAAAAAAACACATTTCTGCTGTTGTTTTTTGATGTTTTAAATTTTATTCCATTCATGTCCTGCACAAATAAAGGGTTAACTTTATTCTATGAGTCAGTACAATTAGGGCGGTATCAAATTTAGATAATTTTACTTAAGTTTTATAAATTTTGTACATTTTTTCTTTTTTTTCTTTTGGTGTTGCCGTGTTCTGAAAGTCATGCATTTTACAATCTCCCTTCAATAGATTCAATAGTATTGGGGATTATTTTTTGCATAACAAGATGTACCGTAGTTTTAAGTAGTACAATTTTCTGGTACATGTGACTCTTTGATCACATTCTATAACACATTTTGGTAGGTGGAAAACATAAATTCTGAATTAATTTTTAATAAACACTGCTCACTAGTCAGTTTAATCAACTTGTTAATGTTATTTTGCAGATCAATATGATAATGATGATACCAAATTTATGTCGTTTTTATGTTTTACTACTTTTATACATTTGTTATGAAGTTGCCATAATGAGAAACCCATAACTTTTTTTGATTTTACAATAGATTAAGTTGTCTGAGGGCTTATATTGTGCAGAACCTGCCGTATGTTTCACGCTACCATTTTTGGTTGCATATGACTTTGACTTTTTGTTGACTCTATACCTGCAATTCTATCACCTCTTTCCATAATTTTTTCTCAAGCATTCATATGGGATAAATAATGATTTGGTTTTATATTATTGATACAATTGCAGTGAAACATATCATATTTTGTAGTTTATTACTTTTGCCCAAGAAAATCACTTTTTAGCAAAAAATAATTTTTGCACCATATTCTGTTAGCCATAACTGCTCTATTTTTTTCATTTACAGAGTTTTATAAGGGCTTAGTTTTGCATAATCTGCTGTACAATTTTGGGAAACATGATTTTTTCAATAGTGTTGGACTGGGATACCTGGGACCCTCAGGTAGATTTCATGAAAATACTATATGATCCTAGTGCCACCTATTGGAAGTAGCAATCATAAAAGTCAATGTCGACCCTTTAACGAGCCTTGTTAATAGAGAATATTAGCACACAATACAGGGTGTTGTTTTGCTTCACTACAGCAAACAATGTATTTTTTCTTAAAGGGGGTGTGCCAAGCTTGGAAATTACCCCGTATTCTCATGATATGGGATAACTTTCCAATCACTGGGGTCCAACCTCTTGGACCCCCACCAATCCCATGTCAGGGTTCTGAAGAGCCCTGTCTGAATGGAGAGGAGGTAGAGAGTGAGCACCTCTGCTCCATTCATTTTTAATGGGACCAATTGATAGGGGATAACTTTTCATCTTGGTATGTACCCTTAAAACAATGGAAACTTGTGGGGAATTTGTAAAGAAGACTGCGTCCATTCTCATTTTTTGATTAAAGCACCACCACTGTAGCCAATCACTGGCTGTAACTGTCATGTGAGGCCTGAGACTAAAGAGAGAGCAAGGTCACAGCCTCCTTTGGCTCACATGGCACAATACTGCTGCAGCCAAATTGTGACAGCAGTGGTGATAATTGGGTCTTACATGTGGCCACTAATTGGCTGCAACGGTCCTTTCAAGTCTGCACACCCATCCAAATAAGTAACCAGTTAGGAAGGGAGAGACATATCAAACACCAGGAGCAGGGCAGGAAGAAGCAGTTCAGCAGCCAAGAGACTTGTAGGTTTCTCCCTGTAGTTCCCAACCAGATTTTATAACTATGTTTTCTCTGATATGACAAGGTATTTCAAAGTAAAAAAAAGGAGTTGGAATTGTGCAGTCTGGCTCTAAGTCATGTTTCGTGTGGTTCAGGCACCTGTTTTTTAGTCACTTTTTAACTTTTTTGTGTAAGATGAATAAAAAGGCAATTCAAGCACAGTTTTTCAGATTTACGTTTTAGTTTTGTCATGCAGAATAAACAATCATATGGCTTGATAATATGGTTCAATACAGATGCAGCAATACCAAGGGTATGTCTTTTTTGGGGCAATTGGTTTTATTCCAGATTAAACAGCATTTTGTTGGAAAAACTGGGATATTTGAATTTAATTATTGTTTTTTAGACTTGAAACATGTTTTAAATGTATTTTTACATTACCAATGAATCCCCAAAAGGGACTTGAGCATGCGAAGCTGTGCCTATGTACTGCAATCAAGGATGGGTTAAAAGTAGCCATTTCCCAGGGCAGTTTAGAGGGCAGGGGCCCTTGCAGCACCCCATTGTATCACATGTCACATGATTCCCTTGAGAGATCATGACAACTATAATCATTGTGATAGATCACATCTGCAGATGCAAAATGACAATTTTTTTCCCTTATGTACAGCTCTATGCATAACAGAGGATACTACGTAATAAGAAACGGTGCTATGTGCATAACAAAAGGACATTATATGATGCAGGTTGGAGCTATACATAACAAAATGTAATGCTATGTAATAAGGGAGAGCACGAAATATAGAGTAACAACAGGGCATGCTATATAATATGAGATGGATCGCTCAGTGCGCATGGTTTAATAGCCTGTAAATGACTGCTGATCAATATTTGTTTACTGATTGGTGGTCATTTAGTGCTGCCAGTTGGTCCATATAAATGAACCCCTCTATGGAAAAAATATGTGCACCCAGTAATTTACTGCTGATGTGTCATCTGTTTACAGCCTTTGTCTTCTACATCTTGTCAAACCTTCATGTCGACCTAGTTACTGCAGAGTTTGCCAAACTGATAACTGTGCCCCTGAAAATAAAAAAGGTCACATATAGTTACACATGTTTCCTGACTAAGAAATTGCCCACACTGTACCGCTGAATACAGGCATGCAACAACCATTACAGTTACATAGGTTGAAAAAAGACATAGGTCCATCAACTTCAACCTTTCTCCACCAACGATACATTTTTTACCACTAAATTATCTATAATCCACAAATCCAATTGTACTGAGGAAATCATCCACCTCTTTTTATAAAAGCTGTTATAGTGCCTATTAGTACTACCTCCTGCGGTAGTTCATTCCACAGTCTTAAGCCCCCGTTACACACTGCGATATCGCTAGCAATATCGCTGTAAAGTCACCGATTTTGTGACGTAGCAGCGATATTGCTAGCGATATCGCTACATGTGATATTTACCTCCGATCGGCTCCCCCGCTGGTTATCGCTGGTCGCGCGAGAAGGTCCTGGATCATTTCTCGTCGTCAGCTTCCTGCGGCGCTTCCTGCTGTGACGACGAGCGACGCGTGGATGCGGACGTGAGGACGTCAGGATCGCCCCGTCTGACAGGTAAGTAGCTACCCCCGACCCCAGGAATGTCACTGGTGAGATCTGCCTGTGTGGCAGCTCACTAGCGACCACATAGCGATGCACCAGCGATCCATATCGTTGTCGGGATCGCTGGTGGATCGCTATGTGTAACAGTACCCTGACTGCTCTAGCTGTTTTTTACCTTTCCTATTTAGCTTTCAGAATCTCCTTTCTTCCACACATAGTGAGTGACCCTAGGCTTTTGTGTGGTCTTTATAAGGAATAAGTCATGTTCCTGTCCTTTGTATTGACCACACCTGTATTTATACATGTAAATGACATATCTTCTCCAACATCTTTTTCTAAGGTATGCAAGCCCAACTTTTCCAACTTCTCATCATATGAGAGGCCTTCCATCCCATGTAATAATCTAGTTGCCCGCCTTTGAATTTACTGTAACTTCTGAATATTCTTTTTAAAATAAGGAACCCAAAACTCAATACCTTTATTCTAGATGTGGCCTCACCAGTGATTTATAGACAGCTAACAATACATGCATGAGATTTTATTTCTCTTTTATACACCCTAAAATCTCATTTGCTTTTGCGGCTGTGGCTTGACTTTCAGTACTGCTGCTCAGCTTACTTGTAGCGAGAATACCCAAGTCCTTCTCTTGATCTGTAGTCCCAAGTATTCTCCCATTTAATGTAAATGCAGCAATAGGATTACTCCATCACAGGTGCGTTAAGGGGGTTTCACACATAGCGAGTTCGCTAGCGATATTGCTCGAGCGTCACCGATATTGCGACGCAACAGCGATATCGCTAGCAATCTCGCTAAGTGTGAAATGTAGCGGCGACCAGACCCCCCGCTGGCTATCGCTGATCGAGCTAGAATGAGCAGGTCCATTTTTCCATCGTTGGCGTCCCGCTGGCTAGCACTCATCGCTGTGTTTGAAGCTTAAAAATGACGAGCGACGTCATTAGCGACGCAGAGCTCAGTGATACAGGTCTGAATCAGTTACAATTAAGTTGTGTGAAAGGTACTCAACAACCAACGAGGTCGTTATGCAGATTGCTGATCTGTCTTGCGTCGTTGATGAGATTGGAATGTTTGAAAGCTATCTAGCGATCATGTAACGACGCTCCAGCGATCTTTGCCAGGTCGGATCGTTATCGTTATTGCTGGTGCGTCACTATGTGTGAAGGGGCCTTTACTGTACATATATCTACAATAAGCCTCATTTGTTAAGTGTTTGTCCATTCAGATCGTTTTGTAATATTGCATTATCAATGTCAGTTTTCAATATCCTGCATAATTTGGTGTCTTCAGGAAAGACTGACATTTTACTCTCAACTCCATCCACACGGTCATTATTAAAGATATTAAAAATAATTGGTCCTAGTACAGATTCCAGTCTTACAACATGCTGTCTATATTCATTTAGAGAATGGACCATTTATGATGACTCTGTTTCTTGTCTTTTAGCCAGTTCTTTACCCATCTGCATACCATTTCCCCAATTCCTTGTAGCTTCAGTTTTAGGCTGCTATTTGGTATAGTATCAAATGTTCTTATAAAGTCCTGATAAATCACATTGGCTGCATTACCAACATCCAGATTTGCACTGACCTCTTCATAGAAACCCTACATGTTGGTTAGACACAATGTTCAACATCTTTCATGAATACATGCTGGTTGCAGGTATTATATTATCCTCTAGCTATACAATATATTTTATTGCAGGATATCTCTTATAATTGCCAGAATCCACCTTCTTACCTTTCTTAAGTATTGGTACCACGTGAGCAATACTTCAATCCCATGGCACCACCCCTGTTGCAATAGAGTATAAGAATATGAGATACAGCAGTCTGTCAATTTCTGAGCTCAATTCCCTCAGTATCTGTGGATGAATGCCTTCTGGGCTGGGGGATTTGACAATGTTTAATTTGCTCAGATGCAGATATACTTATTCTTGTATTAAATTAGTTATATCAGGTGATGAACTTTGATTTCTGTCTTGCTTATTATTCCCTGGAACAGTCAATTCATGGGTAAACACTGAAGAAAAGTGCTTGTTTAAAGTAGTTGTCCAGTCTAAAATGAAAAGTGTGCAGTCCCTCTGGTACGTCATTCAGCTTTCCACAAAGACTTCTTACCTCTGCACATAGCATTCACTTGGTACGTCACTCAGCTTTCCACAGAGACTTCTTACCTCTGCACATAGCATTCACTTGGTACGTCACTCAGCTTTCCACAGAGACTTCTTACCTCTGCACATAGCATTCACTTGGTACGTCACTCAGCTTTCCACAAAGACTTCTTACCTCTGCACATTGCATTCACTTGGTACGTCACTCAGCTTTCCACAAAGACTTCTTACCTCTGCACATTGCATTCACTTGGTACGTCACTCAACTTTCCACAAAGATTTCTTACCTCTGCACATAGCATTCTCTTGGTACGTCACTCAGCTTTCCACAAAGACTTCTTACCTCTGCACATAGAATTCACTTGGTATGTCTCTCAACTAACCCCCTGCTTTACCCCAGTATTATTTATGACCTTGTTTACTTTGGCTTGATCATATATATTTTCTGCAGCGGAATCGCATCGCGGAAAAAATAGCAGCATGCTAATTCTTTTGTGCGCAATCGCAAAGAATTGCGGCGATTCCGCACCCATAGGAATGCATGAGAATCGCCTACTTCCCGCATGTGACTATGCCCACCATGCGCGAAGTTAAGCGTCTCATGTGCGGTTGGTACCCACGGTGTGGAGGAGAGGAGACTGTCCTCCAGGCCCTGGGTACCATACCCCTGTAAAAAAAAGAATGAAAATAAAGAATCGGGGTATATTTACCTTCCGACGTCCCGCGCTGCATTCCTGGCCTCAGCGTTCCCAGTAATGCCTTGCGGCAAGGTCCTGTGATGACGTAGTCTCGCGTGACTCTAGCGGTCTCATGAGATCGCTATAGCAACGCGAGACCAACGTCATCACTGGTCTCGCAAGGCATTGCTGGGAATGGGAGCGCCACTGAGACTGCGCGGGACTTCGGAAGGTAAATATACCCCAATTTTTTATTTTTTTATCATTTTTAACCTTCTATCTTTTACTATTGACGCCGCATAGGTGGCCTCAATAGTAAAAATCCGGTCACACTTGTCAAACACTATGTTTGACGAGTGTGACCAACCTGTCAATCACTTTCCAAACGATGCTTCAAATCGCTTGGAAAGTGCTTGAATATCGCACGTGAAAATCGCTGCAAAATTGCGAACATAATCACGGTAAAATCGCGCGGAAAAAAACGCTCGATTTCTGGGAAGGAGTCCGGTTTTTAGTGTTCGGAATAAAATGCTACGTGGGCACATAGCCTAAACAGTGTTTCTGTTTGTTTCCACTCTAACCCCTATAATCCTTCACTTTCTGATAACCCCACAAATCCCTACACCTAGTAAGGAACTGTTCATCTCTTCTTCAATCCTTCCAATCCATCTCGCCTCTTCCCCAGATCTGTTCCTCAACATACAATCCTCTGTCTCCAAACACAGACAGCCCCCTCATGCCCTCTCCTGCTCCCACCTGCTAACACTCTCTCTGCTCCTCCTCACTGCCGGCGATATCTCTCCAAATCCTGGTCCTCCTCACCACATTCCCACAGTCATTTCTAGCTCCCATCCACACCCAATCAGAACTTTCTGTAACCACTCCAACCTTATACACATTCGCCCAGCCCCAGCTTTCCAAGTCCCACTAACAGGAGCTCTATGGAACGCTCGCTCTGTCTGCAACAAACTTCCTTTCATCCATGATCTTTTTATTACTAACAAACTTTCCTTCCTCGCCATCACCGAAACCTGGCTCACCTCCTCTGACACAGCCTTTCCTGCTGCACTCTCATATGGTGTATTCCACCTTTCCCACACCCCCCGCCCCAGCTGCAAGCATGGTGGAGGAGTTGGTTTTCTCCTGTCAGATAACTGCTCCTTCACCCCAATCCCGCTGCCGCCCTCTGTTACCCTCCCATCCTTCGAGGTGCACTCTGTGCGCATCTACTCCCCTTCCAACCTCCAACTAGCTGTCATATACCGCCCTCCAGGGTCAGCCACCACCTTCTTTGACCACTTCACCACCTGGCTACTCCATTTCCTTTCCACTGATATCCCCACTATCATCTTGGGCGACTTCAACATCCCCATTGACACTTCCCTCTCAGCTGCCACTAATCTTCTATCTCTCACTTCCTCCTTCGGCCTCACTCAATGGTCTTCTGCAGCCAATCACAAAGATGGCCACACACTAGACCTCATCTTCACCCGCCTCTACTCCCTATCTAGCCTCTCTAACTCACCTCTTCCTCTCTCTGACCACAACCTACTTACATTCTCTTTCCTCTCCTCCTAAGGTCCACAATCCCCACCTCAAAAACTCGCACACCCTCGCAGAAATCTTCAACACCTCGATCTACACTCACTGTCTGAATCCCTCCTCCCTCTTACAGACATAAGTTCCCTACACAATGCAGATGCCACTGCCGCTCTATATAACACCACAATAGCTGTAGCTAGAGTTGAGCGACTTTTGGTTTTTTAGGGTCGCGTTTCGTTTCGTGAAACCCGACTTTTCCAAAAGTCGGGTCGAGCAAGATCGTCCGATTATAGGGAAAAGTCGGGGTCGTCCCGAAACACGAAACCCAATGTAAGTCAATGGGGAATAAAAGTCGGCAGTGAGAGGAGGACAGGAAACACACCTACAGTGCCCATTTTAATGCCAAAAGCATCAATTCTTCTTTCTTAAGCTTGTCAACCTTAATTAACTTCATAATACAAGTTACGCACTGAAAAATGGGGGTTATTTGGCTAAAGTTGTGGGGGGGGAGGGCTGGCTGCAGGTTTTCATGTGCCCTGGGCGAAAGAGCACCCCTTTAACACATACCACAACTCATCATGCTCCGATACGGCAGAGAAATAGCGGTATAGTACAATGAAAAATACCTCACTTTTTACATCTCATGACGAGGCCCATCTATTTCTCCATACAGAATCATTGGTCCCATATAATGTTTGAAACAGTATATGATGAGCGCCACATAATGCTACAGTATATGTTGGTCCCCATGGATGAAGCTCCACTGTCTTATGGGCCCAAATAATGCTCCAAACATAATGGGCCCCATTTCTAATGCTCTAGTGTATAATGGGCCCTGTAAATGCTATTTCCAGTGTCTGATGTCCACCTTTGGAATGTTCCAGTGTATGGTGGGCCCCATCTATCATTCTCCAGAGTATAGTGCTCCCCAAAAATTGCTGTCCCAACATTGAAAACAAACAAATAAGTCTCCTCGCTAGGGAATCCCTGTACTTGTCTGGACAGGTGCTGTAGCTTGCTTAACAGCTCGCCAGCCGTTCTCACGCCCAGTATGGATTACACGTGATTGCACAAAGGTGAGAAAGGGTACCGTATCCCCAGATAACATGTATGGATAGCGTACACATTCAAAATATATGTCTCAGGAGGCAGGCTCAGACGGTGTTAGGCCCAGTATGGATTGCACGTGATTGCACAAAGGTTAGAAAGGGTACCGTATCCCTGGATAACATGTATGGATAGCGTACACATTCAAAATATATGTCTATACAGCATGAGGCAGGCTCAGACGGTGTTAGGCCCAGTATGGATTGCACGTGATTGCACAAAGGTTAGAAAGGGTACCGTATCCCCGGATAACATGTATGGATAGCGTACACATTCAAAATATATGTCTCAGGAGGCAGGCTCAGACGGTGTTAGGCCCAGTATGGATTGCACGTGATTGCACAAAGGTTAGAAAGGGTACCGTATCCCTGGATAACATGTATGGATAGCGTACACATTCAAAATATATGTCTCAGGAGGCAGGCTCAGACGGTGTTAGGCCCAGTATGGATTGCACGTGATTGCACAAAGGTTAGAAAGGGTACCGTATCCCTGGATAACATGTATGGATAGCGTACACATTCAAAATATATGTCTATACAGCATGAGGCAGGCTCAGACGGTGTTAGGCCCAGTATGGATTGCACGTGAGTGCACAAAGGTTAGAAAGGGTACCGTATCCCTGGATAACATGTATGGATAGCGTACACATTCAAAATATATGTCTCAGGAGGCAGGCTCAGACGGTGTTAGGCCCAGTATGGATTGCACGTGATTGCACAAAGGTTAGAAAGGGTACCGTATCCCTGGATAACATGTATGGATAGCGTACACATTCAAAATATATGTCTATACAGCATGAGGCAGGATCAGACGGTGTTAGGCCCAGTATGGATTGCACGTGATTGCACAAAGGTTAGAAAGGGTACCGTATCCACGGATAACATGTATGGATAGCGTACACATTCAAAATATATGTCTCAGGAGGCAGGCTCAGACGGTGTTAGGCCCAGTATGGATTGCACGTGATTGCACAAAGGTTAGAAAGGGTACCGTATCCCTGGATAACATGTATGGATAGCGTACACATTCAAAATATATGTCTCAGGAGGCAGGCTCAGACGGTGTTAGGCCCAGTATGGATTGCACGTGATTGCACAAAGGTTAGAAAGGGTACCGTATCCCTGGATAACATGTATGGATAGCGTACACATTCAAAATATGTCTATACAGCATGAGGCAGGCTCAGACGGTGTTAGACCCAGTATGGATTGCACGTGATTGCACAAAGGTTAGAAAGGGTAACGTATCCCTGGATAACATGTATGGATAGCGTACACATTCAAAATATATGTCTATACAGCATGAGGCAGGCTCAGACGGTGTTAGGCCCAGTATGGATTGCACGTGATTGCACAAAGGTTAGAAAGGGTACCGTATCCCTGGATAACATGTATGGATAGCGTACACATTCAAAATATATGTCTATACAGCATGAGGCAGGATCAGACGGTGTTAGGCCCAGTATGGATTGCACGTGATTGCACAAAGGTTAGAAAGGGTACCGTATCCACGGATAACATGTATGGATAGCGTACACATTCAAAATATATGTCTCAGGAGGCAGGCTCAGACGGTGTTAGGCCCAGTATGGATTGCACGTGATTGCACAAAGGTTAGAAAGGGTACCGTATCCCTGGATAACATGTATGGATAGCGTACACATTCAAAATATATGTCTCAGGAGGCAGGCTCAGACGGTGTTAGGCCCAGTATGGATTGCACGTGATTGCACAAAGGTTAGAAAGGGTACCGTATCCCTGGATAACATGTATGGATAGCATACACATTCAAAATATGTCTATACAGCATGAGGCAGGCTCAGACGGTGTTAGACCCAGCATGGATTGCACGTGATTGCACAAAGGTTAGAAAGGGTAACGTATCCCTGGATAACATGTATGGATAGCGTACACATTCAAAATATATGTCTATACAGCATGAGGCAGGCTCAGACGGTGTTAGGCCCAGTATGGATTGCACGTGATTGCACAAAGGTTAGAAAGGGTACCGTATCCCTGGATAACATGTATGGATAGCGTACACATTCAAAATATATGTCTATACAGCATGAGGCAGGCTCAGACGGTGTTAGGCCCAGTATGGATTGCACGTGATTGCACAAAGGTTAGAAAGGGTACCGTATCCCTGGATAACATGTATGGATAGCGTACACATTCAAAATATGTCTATACAGCATGAGGCAGGCTCAGACGGTGTTAGGCCCAGTATGGATTGCACGTGATTGCACAAAGGTTAGAAAGGGTACCGTATCCCTGGATAACATGTATGGATAGCGTACACATTCAAAATATGTCTATACAGCATGAGGCAGGCTCAGACGGTGTTAGGCCCAGTATGGATTGCACGTGATTGCACAAAGGTTAGAAAGGGTACCGTATCCCTGGATAACATGTATGGATAGCGTACACATTCAAAATATATGTCTATACAGCATGAGGCAGGCTCAGACGGTGTTAGGCCCAGTATGGATTGCACGTGATTGCACAAAGGTTAGAAAGGGTACCGTATCCCTGGATAACATGTATGGATAGCGTACACATTCAAAATATATGTCTATACAGCATGAGGCAGGCTCAGACGGTGTTAGGCCCAGTATGGATTGCACGTGATTGCACAAAGGTTAGAAAGGGTACCGTATCCCTGGATAACATGTATGGATAGCGTACACATTCAAAATATATGTCTATACAGCATGAGGCAGGCTCAGACGGTGTTAGGCCCAGTATGGATTGCACGTGATTGCACAAAGGTTAGAAAGGGTACCGTATCCCTGGATAACATGTATGGATAGCGTACACATTCAAAATATATGTCTCAGGAGGCAGGCTGAGACGGTGTTAGGCCCAGTATGGATTGCACGTGATTGCACAAAGGTTAGAAAGGGTACCGTATCCCTGGATAACATGTATGGATAGCGTACACATTCAAAATATATGTCTATACAGCATGAGGCAGGCTGAGACGGTGTTAGGCCCAGTATGGATTGCACGTGATTGCACAAAGGTTAGAAAGGGTACCGTATCCCCGGATAACATGTATGGATAGCGTACACATTCAAAATATATGTCTCAGGAGGCAGGCTCAGTTGGTGTTAGGCCCAGTATGGATTGCACGTGATTGCACAAAGGTTAGAAAGGGTACCGTATCCCTGGATAACATGTATGGATAGCGTACACATTCAAAATATATGTCTCAGGAGGCAGGCTCAGACGGTGTCAGGCACAGTATGGATTTGACGGCCCAGATTACACAGCGGAGGAGCAGGGAGAGGTAAAGATTGCAAATGCTGGGGCCCTGCCCAAGCAAGGGGGGCCCACTCGTGGGCGTCGGTACTGGCACTGGGCCCCTCATAGTACAGCGGTGTGTCTGACGGCGGGTGTGCACCACCACTGTCAGAGACACTTGATTGCACTATGAGGGACCCTGTGCCAGTGCCCGCGCCCAAGAGTTGGCCTACCCACCTGTCCAGGGCAACGGCACTCGCACGGTGTCGTGCGGTAGGTGGTGACCCTGGCCATGGGGGGGGAGGCAGCACAGTTAGGGAGTTTTAGAAAGTGGCATATGTTGATGTTGGACATTCAGCTGATGCAAAAGGCGAAATAGGTGAAGTACCAGGAAGAGGTGGACCAAAGCAAGCCATTTTTCTGTCACCCTATGTGTCATCAGGGGAAGGTGGGACAAAATCCTTGGAAACCCATGCGTGGTTCATTTTAATGAAGGTTAGATCATCCACATTTTGGGTTGACAGACGGGTCCTTTTTTCTGTCAGGATTGATCCAGCTGCACTGAAGACTCTTTCCGATAGCACACTTGCAGCTGGGCAAGCGAGCTCCTGTAAGGCATATTGGGCCAATTCAGGCCAGGTGTCCAGTTTAGCGGCCCAATAGTCAAAGGGGAATGACCTGTGTGGGAGAACATTGATATGGGAGGAAAAGTAGTTTGTAACCATAGTTGACAACTGCTGTCTCCTGTCACTTTCCATCGATGCAGTATTACCAGTTGTGTGAGCGGTATTTGAAAAATCAGTCCACAACATTGTCATGAAACCCCTGTCTCCAACGCCACTTCTGCTGTGTGCACCACGAACACCTCTGCCAAGCTGCCCCCGGCCCGTACGGCTCGTGTGAGAACCATCACCGCTGCTGTGTGCTGGGAATGCCTCAAGCAACCGATTTACCAGAGTTGCTTGTTTATTAGCCAATATTAGGTCAAGGTTCTCCTGTGGCATGATGTTTTGTAATTTGCCTTTATAGCGTGGATCCAGGATGCTGGCCAACCAGTAGTCGTCATCGTTCATCATTTTGGCAATGCGGGGGTCCCTTTTTAGGATCCGCAAGGCATAATCTGACATGTGGGCCAATGTTCCCGGTGTCAATGATGCACTGCGAGTGCTGGTTGGAGGAGCACTTTCTGGCAAATCCACATCCCTCCAGTCACGCACAAACCCTGTACCAGACCTTGCCACTAGAGTTGAGCGATACCAGCCGATACTTGAAAATATCGGATCGGAATGGATCGGCCGATCTTAAAAAAAAGTATCGGTATCGCCGATTCCGATACCGGGAACCAATGCAAGTCAATGGGGCCAAAATATCGGAATTAAAAAAAACCCTTTCTTTCCTTGTAGGTTAATTCTACATGAAGAAAAACAACTAAGAATAATGTAGAATGTATTGTGGGAGGTGGAGGAGACATTAAAGCCATAGAGGTTTAGCCCAATCAAATGGAATAGCAGGAATTAAACTTTTTTTTTAAAGATGTTAGGAGTTACAAAGATATTGACTATGTTAGCCTCATTTATATTTTGCCAGACATGTATGTCTTCTTCTTCTTTCTTCTTCTTCTTCTTCTACTTCCTTTTTTTACATTCTTCTTCTTCTTCTTCTACTTCCTTTTTTTACATTCTTCTTCTTCTTCTTCTTCTTCCTTTTCTTACATTCTTCATATTCTTCTTATTCAACAATTATTATTCTACATATTCAGCTTCTTCATCTTCTTCCTATTCTTCTTCATCATATTCTTGTTTGTGTCAGGCATTCCTGTAGTTGTTATCTAGAAAAGTTAGAAGTTTACACCTTCCGTTCTGCCTGTCACAAAAGATTTACAACAGGATTTGTCCGCGTTCAGTTTGGCCTGCAGCAGCAGGCCTTTTCCAGGGGCACCACAAGGAGGAACGGACTCACCCCCATACACTGCTTAGTCTTCTTCTGCTTATAAATAAGATAATATCATTTGCTCAGAGTATTAGTCTTATGCTTAATGTTCTTCTGCTTTGTTTTTTTTATGCTTCTTTGTCTTCTCTCTCTTGTTGTTCTGCATCTTGGTGGTTGTCTTCCTGTTCTTTGTCCTCTTGAACCAGCTGACGGTACTGGCACCCGGAGGGGCAGCAGAAGGAACAAGAGCCAATGGCACTACCGAGGACCAGCTGACGGTGCTGGAACCCGGTTACTAAGCAGGAGGTACCTGTGCTACAAAGCACTACCAAGGACCAGCAGACGTTGCCGGAACTCGGATACCGAGATGGAGGCACCTAGGCCAAAGGCTCTGACGAGAACCAGCTGACGGTGCTGGAACCCGGAGGGGTAGCATAAGCTGCAAGAGCAAATGGAAATAGCGAGGACCAGCTGACAGTGCTGGCACCCGGAGGGGCAACAGAAGGAATAAGAGCCAATGGCACAACCGAGGACCAGCTGACGGTGCTGGAACCCGGTTACTAAGCAGGAGGTACCTGTGCTACAAAGCACTACCAAGGACCAGCAGACGTTGCCGGAACTCGGATACCGAGATGGAGGCACCTAGGCCAAAGGCTCTGACGAGAACCAGCTGACGGTGCTGGAACCTGGAGGGGTAGCATAAGCTGCAAGAGCAAATGGAAATAGCGAGGACCAGCTGACAGTGCTGGCACCCGGAGGGGCAGCAGAAGGAATAAGAGCCAATGGCACAACCGAGGACCAGCTGACGGTGCTGGAACCCGGTTACTAAGCAGGAGGTACCTGTGCTACAAAGCACTACCAAGGACCAGCAGACGTTGCCGGAACTCGGATACCGAGATGGAGGCACCTAGGCCAAAGGCTCTGATGAGAACCAGCTGACGGTGCTGGAACCCGGAGGGGTATCAGAAGTTACCCCTGAAAAGCAAAGTTGGCATGCCGCAAGCTGGCCGCAGTTACCGAATCACACAGTCCTACAGGGGGTGCTTGTCCTACTGGCACTATGGAACAAACCTTTCTTACCAGAACCCGCAGTCCACATAGGAAGCACCTAAACTGCTGGCACCCTAGCCTCGGCTAACCCAACCGCAACACCACATGGCAACTTGGGGTGGCAAACTGACATTGACACTTCCCGGAAACAGCAGGCAGGGCTGGAACCAAGCTGGGCAGGAGGGAGTACCCGTGCCAAAGTCAGTTATGAGCAGCAACTGGCGATGTTGGAGCCCAGGACAAGCACTTAGCAGGCTGAGGCCTGATGTGCTGTCAATTGGGAGGCAGCAGGACAGATTGCCATCAAAACAGCAGGGGAACAGCTGACGTTACTGAACCCCACAAACACAGGAGCTAGTGTTTTACTCTGTGAAGACGGCACTTCCGAGCAACAACTGGCTGTGTTGAAGCCCAGGGACAAGCACGGAGCAGGCTGAGGCTGCATTGAAGAAATTTTAAGATCGGTTGTAGACTACTAATTTGAACCAAGCTCCACTTAGGCCTGTGGCTTCACTGATTTTCGTATTTCCCCTGTCCTCCAACCCCGCCAGTTACAGCTCCGAAGTGGTGTCTGCACAATCCACACTTGTTCCTGTGTTACAGGTGTTCAGTCCGGTCAGTTAATCCCCTGATGTGTGTCCGGCAATGTCGCCTGCTCTGTCCACATTCCCATAATGGGAATGTGGACAGAGCAGACGACATTGCCGGACACACATCAGGGGATTAACTGACCGGACTGAACACCTGTAACACAGGAACAAGTGTGGATTGTGCAGACGCCACTTCGGAGCTGTAACTGGCAGGGTTGGAGGACAGGGGAAATACGAGAGACAGTGGAGCCACAGGCCTAATTGGAGCACGGTTAAAAATCAGTAGTGGTACGACTGTGTAGGCAGCAGGAGACTTTGCCATCCACACAGCAGGGGATCAGCTGACATTACTGAACCCCACTGAGACACGGGAGCAAGTATCTCTTTCCGTGTGGACGGCACTTCCGAACTACAACTGGCTGTGTTGAAGCCCAGGAAATAGGAGGGTGTAGGCAGAGGCCTACTGTATTTTGAATGAGGTGACAGCAGGAGAGACTGCCATCCACACAGCAGGGGATCAGCTGACGTTACTGAACCCCACTGAGACACGGGAGCAAGTATCTCTTTCCGTGTGGACGGCACTTCCGAACTACAACTGGCTGTGTTGAAGCCCAGGAAATAGGAGGGTGTAGGCAGAGGCCTACTGTATTTTGAATGAGGTGACAGCAGGAGAGACTGCCATCCACACAGCAGGGGATCAGCTGACATTACTGAACCCCACTGAGACACGGGAGCAAGTATCTCTTTCCGTGTGGACGGCACTTCCGAACTACAACTGGCTGTGTTGAAGCCCAGGAAATAGGAGGGTGTAGGCAGAGGCCTACTGTATTTTGAATGAGGTGACAGCAGGAGAGACTGCCATCCACACAGCAGGGGATCAGCTGACATTACTGAACCCCACTGAGACACGGGAGCAAGTATCTCTTTCCGTGTGGACGGCACTTCCGAACTACAACTGGCTGTGTTGAAGCCCAGGAAATAGGAGGGTGTATGCAGAGGCCTACTGTATTTTGAATGAGGTGACAGCAGGAGAGACTGCCATCCACACAGCAGGGGATCAGCTGACATTACTGAACCCCACTGAGACACGGGAGCAAGTATCTCTTTCCGTGTGGACGGCACTTCCGAACTACAACTGGCTGTGTTGAAGCCCAGGAAATAGGAGGGTGTAGGCAGAGGCCTACTGTATTTTGAATGAGGTGACAGCAGGAGAGACTGCCATCCACACAGCAGGGGATCAGCTGACATTACTGAACCCCACTAAGACACGGGAGCAAGTATCTCTTTCCGTGTGGACGGCACTTCCGAACTACAACTGGCTGTGTTGAAGCCCAGGAAATAGGAGGGTGTAGGCAGAGGCCTACTGTATTTTGAATGAGGTGACAGCAGGAGAGACTGCCATCCACACAGCAGGGGATCAGCTGACGTTACTGAACCCCACTGAGACACGGGAGCAAGTATCTCTTTCCGTGTGGACGGCACTTCCGAACTACAACTGGCTGTGTTGAAGCCCAGGAAATAGGAGGGTGTAGGCAGAGGCCTACTGTATTTTGAATGAGGTGACAGCAGGAGAGACTGCCATCCACACAGCAGGGGATCAGCTGACATTACTGAACCCCACTGAGACACGGGAGCAAGTATCTCTTTCCGTGTGGACGGCACTTCCGAACTACAACTGGCTGTGTTGAAGCCCAGGAAATAGGAGGGTGTAGGCAGAGGCCTACTGTATTTTGAATGAGGTGACAGCAGGAGAGACTGCCATCCACACAGCAGGGGATCAGCTGACATTACTGAACCCCACTGAGACACGGGAGCAAGTATCTCTTTCCGTGTGGACGGCACTTCCGAACTACAACTGGCTGTGTTGAAGCCCAGGAAATAGGAGGGTGTATGCAGAGGCCTACTGTATTTTGAATGAGGTGACAGCAGGAGAGACTGCCATCCACACAGCAGGGGATCAGCTGACATTACTGAACCCCACTGAGACACGGGAGCAAGTATCTCTTTCCGTGTGGACGGCACTTCCGAACTACAACTGGCTGTGTTGAAGCCCAGGAAATAGGAGGGTGTAGGCAGAGGCCTACTGTATTTTGAATGAGGTGACAGCAGGAGAGACTGCCATCCACACAGCAGGGGATCAGCTGACATTACTGAACCCCACTGAGACACGGGAGCAAGTATCTCTTTCCGTGTGGACGGCACTTCCGAACTACAACTGGCTGTGTTGAAGCCCAGGAAATAGGAGGGTGTAGGCAGAGGCCTACTGTATTTTGAATGAGGTGACAGCAGGAGAGACTGCCATCCACACAGCAGGGGATCAGCTGACATTACTGAACCCCACTGAGACACGGGAGCAAGTATCTCTTTCCGTGTGGACGGCACTTCCGAACTACAACTGGCTGTGTTGAAGCCCAGGAAATAGGAGGGTATAGGCAGAGGCCTACTGTATTTTGAATGAGGTGACAGCAGAAGAGACTGCCATCCACACAGCAGGGGATCAGCTGACATTACTGAACCCCACTGAGACACGGGAGCAAGTATCTCTTTCCGTGTGGACGGCACTTCCGAACTACAACTGGCTGTGTTGAAGCCCAGGAAATAGGAGGGTGTAGGCAGAGGCCTACTGTCTTTGTAATGCGGAGACAGCAGGAGAGACTGCCATCTCCACAGCAGGGGATCAGCTGGCAATGATGAACCCCACTAACACTTGAACGAATGTGTTTGGCTCTGTGGAGACGACACTTCTGAACACCAACTGACGCTGTTGGAGCCCAGGATTAGGCGAGGAGCAGGCTGTGGCCTACTGGATTTTGGCAGGTGAAGGCAGCAGGAGACTTGCCATCTCCACAGCAGGGGAACAGCTGGCAGTGCTGAACCCCACTAACACTCTAACGAAGGTGTTTGGCTCTGTGGAGACGACACTTCTGAACACCAACTGACGCTGTTGGAGCCCAGGATTAGGCGAGGAGCAGGCTGGGGCCTACTGGATTTTGGCAGGTGAAGGCAGCAGGAGACTTGCCATCTCCACAGCAGGGGAACAGCTGGCAGTGCTGAACCCCACTAACACTCTAACGAAGGTGTTTGGCTCTGTGGAGACGACACTTCTGAACACCAACTGACGCTGTTGGAGCCCAGGATTAGGCGAGGAGCAGGCTGTGGCCTACTGGATTTTGGCAGGTGAAGGCAGCAGGAGACTTGCCATCTCCACAGCAGGGGAACAGCTGGCAGTGCTGAACCCCACTAACACTCTAACGAAGGTGTTTGGCTCTGTGGAGACGACACTTCTGAACACCAACTGCCGCTGTTGGAGCCCAGGATTAGGCGAGGAGCAGGCTGGGGCCTACTGGATTTTGGCAGGTGAAGGCAGCAGGAGACTTGCCATCTCCACAGCAGGGGAACAGCTGGCAGTGCTGAACCCCACTAACACTCTAACGAAGGTGTTTGGCTCTGTGGAGACGACACTTCTGAACACCAACTGACGCTGTTGGAGCCCAGGATTAGGCGAGGAGCAGGCTGGGGCCTACTGGATTTTGGCAGGTGAAGGCAGAAGGAGACTTGCCATCTCCACAGCAGGGGAACAGCTGGCAGTGCTGAACCCCACTAACACTCTAACGAATGTGTTTGGCTCTGTGGAGACGACACTTCTGAACACCAACTGCCGCTGTTGGAGCCCAGGATTAGGCGAGGAGCAGGCTGTGGCCTACTGGATTTTGGCAGGTGAAGGTAGCAGGAGACTTGCCATCTCCACAGCAGGGGAACAGCTGGCAGTGCTGAACCCCACTAACACTCTAACGAATGTGTTTGGCTCTGTGGAGACGACACTTCTGAACACCAACTGAAGCTGTTGGAGCCCAGGATTACGCATGCCGCATGCAGAGGCCAATGGGCAGCGGTTTTTATGGAGGTTGTGGACTACTACTGATTCTAACCATGCTCCACTTAGGCCTCTGGCTCCACTGTCTCTACTATTTACCCTGGCCTCCATCCCCGCCAGCTACATCTCTGAAGTGGCGTCAGCACAATCTACACTTGTTCCTGTGTTACTGGTGCTCAGTCCCGTCAGTTGATCCCCTGATGTTTGTCCGGCAAGTTCGCCAGCTCTGTCCTCATTCCCACTACTGGTTATGGGAATGTGGACAGAGCAGGAGACCTTGCCGGACACACATCAGGGGATAAACTGATGGGACTGAGCCACAGGAACACAGGAACAAGTGTAGATTGTGCTGACGCCACTTCAGAGATGTAGATGGCGGGGTTGGAGGTCAGGGGAAATAGTAGAGACAGTGGAGCCAGAGACCTAAGTTGGGCACGGTTAAAAATCAGTAGTGGTTTGAATGTTGATGGAGCTGGTGACTTTGCCGTCCACACAGCAGGGGATCAGCTGGCATTACTGAACCCCACTAACACAGGAGCTAGTGTGTTTCTCTGTGCAGACGACACATCTGAGCGACAACTGGCTGTGTTGAAGCAAAGGGATTATAGTTCAGGTGGTAGAAAAATGAACACACCAGCAGACCTGGATACAGTTGCCAACCACTAATTTAGTCTGTAAGAGGAATGGCAAAGTCTTTGGAGATCCAGGCCTTGTTCATTTTCAGAAAAGTCAGCCGGTCAACATTATCGGAAGATAGTCGCGTGCGACGGTCTGTTAGTACACCACCTGCGGCACTAAAGACACGTTCCGATAATACACTGGCAGCAGGGCAAGCCAGCACCTCCAATGCATACTGGCTAAGCTCTGGCCATGTATCCAGCTTAGAGACCCAAAACTTGAAGGGGGAAGAGCCATCTGGGAGTACAGCGACAGGGCAAGACATGTAGTCTGACACCATCTGACGGAAGCGTTGCCTCCTGCTGACTCGAGGCGTCGCTGATGGTGTAGACAATTGTGGTGGACACACAAAACTTTGCCACATTTGGGCCATAGTGGTCTTGCCTTGTGCTGCGGCGCTGCCTCTGCTCCCTCTTTGTGCAGAGTTTCCTCCACTGCCTCGACGCACAGAGCTGCTTTGTAAAGCACTAGCAACAATGCTGTCGGGTGGAATGGAAAACATTATGGACTGCACCAGTGACTCTTCGTACTCCCGCATTTTACGCTCCCGGTTCAACGTTGGTATGAGCCTTTGTACGCTGTCCCGGTAGCGAGGATCTAGGAGGGTGTACACCCAATAATCAGCCGAGACGAGAATGTGGGCGATGCGGCGGTCGTTTCTCAGGCACTGCAGCATGAAATCAACCATGTGCTGCAGACTCCCAACTGCCAAAGAACCGCTGTCCCCTGTTTGAGGCGTGACCTCGGCCTGCTCTGCATCACCCCACCCTCGCTGTACATACTGAGTAGAGGTTTGTGTACCTCCCTCCTCTGGAGAGATGTCTTCCTCCTCCATCGACTCCTCCTCATCCTCCTCACAAAGTGTCCCCTGCCTAGGCCTTTGTGAGGAAACACGTAGCGCAGACTGTCCAGAAGCAGATGGCATTTGGGACTCCTCATCCTCCACCTCTTCTGAAACCTCATCCCTTAGTGCTTGCAGTGTTTGTTGAAGCAGGCAGATAAGGGGGACAGTCATGCTGACTAGTGCATCATCTGCACTCGCCATCCGCGTGGATTCATCGAAGGCACGCAAAACGAGGCAGATGTCCTTCATAGAGGCCCACTCAATGGTGCTGAAGTGTGAACGGCGCACAGTGCGACTTGTTTGCGCCTGATGCAGCTGGTACTCCATGACTGCTGCCTGCTGCTCACACAACCGCTCCAACATATGTAACGTTGAATTCCACCGGGTGGGTAGGTCACATATGATGCGATGTTCCGGAAGGCCAAATCGTCGCTGCAGAGCAGCGAGGCGCGATCTTGCCGTGCTGGAACGTCGCAAGTGAGCGCACTCTATGCGGACCTTGTGCAACAGTGCAGCAAGATCCGGATAGTCCCTCAGAAAGCTCTGCACGACCAAGTTAAGAACATGTGCCAGACATGGGATGTGTGTGAGGTTGCCTAGGCCAAGAGCTGCCACCAGATTTCGGCCATTGTCACACACTACCAAGCCCGGCTGGAGATTCGCTGGCCCAAACCACACATCGCTCTCCAGCTTGATAGCATTCCAGAGCTCCTGCGCTGTGTGGCTTCGATTCCCCAAAGAAATTAATTTGAGTACAGCCTGTTGACGTTTGGCCACGGCTGTGCTCATATCGGTCGTAACAGGCTCCTGCTCTGCTGTTTCTGAGGAACTTGAGTAGGAGGAGGAGTCTATGTGTACAGACTGGAGTCCTGCAATCCGTGGCGTTGGAAGAACACGTACAGCGCCACTCTCCAGATCCGTACCCGGCTCCACAACATTGACCCAGTGGGCAGTGAGGGAAAGGTATCGTCCCTGTCCATGGTTACTGGTCCACGCATCGGTGGTCAGGTGGACCTTGCTACTAACGGCGTTTAGTAGCGCATGTTTTATTTTGCCCTCAACATGTTTCTGCAGGGCAGGGACGGCTCGCCTGCTGAAATAAAAGCGGCTGGGCACGTTGTATTGGGGGACTGCCAATGCCATTAAGTCCCGGAAGGTGTCAGTGTCCACCAGCCTGAATGACAGCATTTCAACTGCCAGAAGTTTGGCAATGCCAGCATTCAGAGACTGTGCTCGGGGATGGTTTGCCGAGTAAGGGCGCCTTTTATCCCATGCCTGTGCTACCGATGGCTGTGATGGATGGGAACGTGCTGCTATGGGTGTAATCTGACAGGGTCTCCGGACAACAGTGGCAGAGGTTCTTCCTTGGCGATCCTGTGAGGAAGCCGAACCAGCAGTGTGTGAGCTGGAGGAAGAGGGCCCAACACGAACTGAAGAGGTGGTAGGTGGTGCTGTACGTTGGCCTACGTCTTCAGGGTGTCTCTGCAACTCCAACTCGTGCTTGGTGCGCACATGTTTCCACATATTTGTGGTATTGAGGTTGCTGACATTTCTCCCTCTTTTGACTCTCTGATGACACAGCTTGCATTTGACAAAGCAAATGTCATCTGCAACTGTGTCAAAAAAGGACCACGCACTGCAACTCTTGTGAGCGCCCGGTTTGCCTTTGGAAGGAGGAATGCTCCTAACGGGTGCCGAAGTGGAGGGTACAGGCAACCAAGTCTTCCCCCTCCCTCTGCCTCCTGTTTTGGCCGGTAGGGGAATCTCTTCCTCCGAGCTGCTCCCACCACCTTCCTGTTGCTCACGCCATGATGGGTCAAGGACCTCATCATCTTCCCTCCCCTCTTCAAACAGCTGCTTCTCCGGGGTTGTCTCGCCAGCACCGTACGCACCAGAAAGTGGAAACTGAGTCTCGTCATCATCTGATGCGTACTGAGGTGTGCTGACCATAGGCACTGGCCCACTCGCCTCTTCAGATTCAGAGGGACAAAGAAGTTGCGCATCACTGCATACTCCCTCTTCTTCACATTCAGGAATGCTGCTTGGCTGGCCCCCTCTTTCCAAGCCAACAGATTCCGAGAACAGAAGTAGAAACTGTGATGGCTCCTGTCCATGTCTCTCTGACTGCCTGGGCACTTTGGCAGGTGGTGAAGAGACAGATGGTTGCTCTTCGGTGCTCTGACCCTGAGAGGATGCGGAAGTAATTGAAGTCGATGCGTTAGCTGCCATCCATCCGACAACGGCTTCAATTTGTTCCTCCCGCAGCAGTGGGGTACGTTGAGGTCCTACAAAGCTGCGCATAAAGGACTGTTGCTTGCTAAAACTGGGGGATGCTGATCCACTGGTGCCCGCAGCAGGCCCAGAATCCCCACGTCCTCTACCTGTAGAATCCCCACGTCCTCTCCCTGCAGAATCCCCACGTCCTCTCCCTGCTGAAACTCCACGCCCACGCCCACGCCCACGCGCCTTACTCCCTGCCTTCTTCATCTTGCAAGACTGCTTAAGATAGGCAAAAAAGTACAAAGGGGGGCCTTAGTGTGCTTATTCCTGAACAGCTGGTTACAGGTACAAGAAACACTAATTTTATGAAGTGTGTGTGTGTGTGGACTAGACTTTAATAGGAGCTGATGTGGCCTACACAAGTTCAAAATGTAGTGTTTGGTGAACTTTTTTTGTGGTTTCTTTGTTGGAAACAAACTCAAAGTATGTGAACAAAGAATTGAAACTGATAGTATCACCAACTTTTTGGAGCTATTACAATGCAGGCAGGTAACCTACAATGCAAAAGATGAGGCTCCAAAAAAATTGGGTAATACTAATCTGGCTGCGCCGGCAGGGCACAAGCCAGAAAAAAAGGCTCCTCTATCTAGTCCTATATAGTGTTTGCAACCAACCAATGTTGATGGATACGGATGGATGCACACTAATAGGAGAAGAAAAAATGAGCTGCACTCAAAGACAAATATGTGTGAGGCAGTGACGCACGTCGAGCGTCCTACAACCAGACGTAGCTGCAGGACACTCTACTCGGCGTGAGCTGCACTCACACACAGTCAGAGGCCTCTCAGACAGCCGTCAACAGTGCAGCTAAGTGGGCACTGGCACTGACAGGCTGCAGAAAGGCTCCGCTGTGTACTCCTTTATAGTGTTTGCAACCACCGTAGATGGAGACGGATGGATGCACACTAATAGAAGAAAAAATGAGCTGCACTCAAATAAAAATATGTGTGAGGCACTGACGCACGCTGAGCGTCCTACAACCAGACATAGCTGCAGGACACTCTACTCAGCGTGAGCTGCACTCACACACAGTCAGAGGCCTCTCAGACAGCCGTCAACAGTGCAGCTAAGTGGGCACTGGCACTGACAGGCTGCAGAAAGGCTCCGCTGTGTACTCCTTTATAGTGTTTGCAACCACCGTAGATGGAGACGGATGGATGCACACTAATAGAAGAAAAAATGAGCTGCACTCAAATAAAAATATGTGTGAGGCACTGACGCACGCTGAGCGTCCTACAGCCAGACGTAGCTGCAGGACACACTACTCAGCGTGAGCTGCACTCACACACAGTCAGAGACCTCTCAGACAGCCGTGAACAGTGCAGCAAAGTGGACACTAGCACTGAAAGGCTGCAGAAAGGCTCCGCTGTCTACTACTAGTGTTTGCAACCAACGTATATGGATACGGATGGAAGCACACTAGATTGAAATTATGTAAAAAATGCAGCTCAAAAAATAAAAGATGTATGAGGCAGCAGTGATCACACTGGGTGGCCTACAGCCTGACGTGGCTGCAGGACCCACTCCACAGCGTGAGCTGCACTCACACAGCCCTTGCAGACAGCTGTGAACACTGCTGCTAGGGCAAAGAAGGCTACAGTGGTGGTTTATGTAGCCTGGGTAAAGCACTAGATGTTTGGTGGAATCGCTATTTCTAACTGTCCCTCACAGTCTTCTACAGCAGCCTGTCCCTAACTGAATTCACAGCAGAGTGACCAGAAATGGCGGCTGCGGTGGCTTTTATAGTGCATCATGACATCATTTCGGCAGCCAATCACAGCCATGCCAATAGTTAACATGCCTACATGCCTAACAGGATGTGCCCACACTTCGGAGGATTCCCATTGGCTTAATCAAAGCAAGCAGGCTCATAGCATGATGGGAACTTCCTATTCCGATTCCGATTCCGGAATCCGATATGACAAAAGTATCGGAACTAAGTATCGGAATTCCGATACCGCTAATATCGGCCGATACCCGATACTTGCGGTATCGGAATGCTCAACACTACTTGCCACGCCAACATTTTCACTTGCCCCACGAGATGCATCCTCCTCCCCTAAGTAATCATCCCCATCATCCTCCTCCTCCTCCTCTTCTTCCTCCACCTCGTCCAGGAGAGGTCCCTGAGCAGACAATGGCTGAATGTCATCAAGGATTCCCTCCTCCTCTTCCTCCTCATCAACATTGGCTGCAGATGCCTGCTCCTTAAGGTGCGTCAAAGTTTGCATGAGCAGACGCATAAGTGGGATGCTCATGCTTAGGATGGCGTCGTCTGCGCTTACCAGCCGTGTGCATTCCTCAAAACACTGAAGGACTTTACAAAGGTCTTTCAGCTTCGACCACTGCACACCTGTCAACTCCATGTCTGCTCTCAAAGTGCCTGGCCGTGTATCCTCCCACAAATGCATTATGGCCTGCCTCTGCTCGCACAGCCGCTCCACCATGTGCAGGGTGGAGTTCCACCTTGTTGCAATGTCGATAATGAGGCGGTGGTTGGGAAGGTGGAGCAATCGCTGCAGCTTCTGCATACGAACGGAGTGTACAGGCGACCGGCGGATGTGCGCGCACAGTCTTCGCACCTTCTGGAGCAGGGCTGTTAACTCCGGATGATTTTTGAGGAAGCACTGCACCACCAGGTTCAAGGTGTGAGCCAAGCAAGGTATGTGGCTGAGTTTTGAAAGGGCTATGGCTGCCACAAAATTACGGCCGTTATCACTAACTACCTTGCCTGCCTCAAGATGTACACTGCCCAGCCATGACTCAGTTTGTCGCTTCAAGTACTCGGCCAGCACCTCGGCGGTGTGTCTGTCGCCCAAACACATCATCTGCAACACAGCCTGCTGACGCTTTCCACTAGCTGCTCGATAGGGGGACACATCGTGTGCAACAGTGGCAGCTGCAGATGGAGTGCTCAAATGACTGCGATCTGTGGACGAGCTTTCGCTTCTGGAGGAGGAGGAGGAGGGTCGAACGCCTACAGCCAACTGTTTCCTATACCGTGGGCTAGGCAGCACTGTCCCACCACCGCTGTCCCCTGTGGACCCTGCATCCACCACATTAACCCAGTGCGCAGTGATGGACACGTAACGGCCCTGGCCATGCCGACTGGACCATGCATCAGTTGTGTGGTGGACCTTTCCGCTCACTGACTGCTTGAGTGCATGGACAATGCGGTCTTTCACATGATGGTGGAGGGCTGGGATGGCTTTGCGAGAGAAGAAGTGGCGACTGGGTAGGTCATAGCGTGGTACTGCATAGGCCATGAATTCGCGGAAAGCTGTGCTTTCCACCAACCGAAAGGGCATCATCTCAAACGAGATTAGTTTGGCAATGTGGGCGTTCAAACCCAGTGTACGCGGATGAGAGACTGAGTACTTTCTTGACCTACTCATAGTGTCTGGGAGGGTGAGCTGGACTTGAGAGCTGCATATGGTGGAAGTAGCGGTGGACAGGGCGGACTGAGAGAGGGTTGATGATGGTGATGGAGTTGGTGTTCTTTCTGATGGCCTAGAATCAGTCTTTCGTTGATATAACAGTGGGATTCCCTGACTGCTGTGGTCTTGCAACGACACCTCAACATTTGCTGCTGTGCTAACCGGTGGGCTTACAGTGGGGGAAACAATGTAGCGTTGCTGACTACCTTCTTTGTGATCAGTTGCACATGTGGCACTTGAGGTTTGGTGTTGTGTCCACGCTGGCAGGTGCATGCTGGTTAAATGTCTAAGCATGCAACTGGTATTCAAATTTTTCAGATTTTTCCCTCGGCTAAAGGTCTTTGCGCACTTCTTACAGATAACCTTGGCCTGATCATGAGGATTTTGTTCAAAAAAGTGCCACACTGCACTCTTCCTACTTTGGCAGACATTTTGCGGCCTAGCACGCTGTGATCTTTTGACCCTCTGGACAAGCTATCCAGCAACTCTTTTGATGTTTGGAACCTGTCTTTGGAGTGCTCCGGGCCTGCCAGATAACAGCTGTTGCGATGTCGATGTCTGCTGTGGATGCTCCTCATCTGAGCTATTGGAAGCAGCACCCTCTTCCCCCAATGGATGCCAATCTGGGTCAACAACTGGGTCATCCATCACCTCCTCTTCTATGTCATGTGCACCTTCCTCTGTGTCACCGTGTATGGTGGTATAGTGTGCGGGAAGGGGCACCTGAGTCTCATCAGGGTCAGAATCTGGCTCTGTACACTGCGAGGACAATGTAGTGCTCTGAGTGAATGTACCAGCAGAATCATCCATCAGCGGCTGTGCATCAGTGCACTCCATGTCAGATTCATCTTGGCCTGGGTAATTCACCATTTCACTTGATAATCCAGGCATGGTATGTTTAAACAGCTCCATGGAGTAATCAGTAGTATGGCCTGCGTCATCCTTCAATCTTGGTTGGGGTGAAGGACACAAGGAAAGGTGTGGTTCATGAACATGAGCCTCCAATGACGACTCAGTGCTTTTACTTTTTACAACTGAAGAAGAGGAGGCGATAGAGCTGGAGGCTGAGTCAGCAATGTAAGACAAAACTTTTTCCTGATGCTCTGGCTTTAAAAGCGGTTTGCCAACTCCTAGAAAACTAAGCGTTCGAGGCCTTATGTAGCCAGACGATGACGCAGGGTCAGCACCTCCTGCATTTGGTCCTATTTTGCTCTTGCCACTACCATCAGATCCACCACCAACACCATCATTACCAGCTGCCAACCCCCGCCCAATTCCATGGCCTCTTCCACCAGCCTTCCTCATTTTTGGTAGAAATGTAGACAAAATCCAACAAACTATATAGTAATGTAAAACAAGGTACAAGGTGTCTATAGGACAGGGGAGATTTTGAATCTCTGCACACACTTTTGGACACTGGACACTTTTGGATTGTGTGAGGCCCAATGAATATCTGAGCGCTATGTGACAGGCTCGATGGCACAGCTGTGACAAAAGTGACTAGAGGATAAGGGAGATTTTGAATCTCTGCACACACTTTTGGACACTGGACACTTTTGGATTGTGTGAGGCCCAATGAATATCTGAGCGCTATGTGACAGGCTCGATGGCACAGCTGTGACAAAAGTGACTAGAGGATAAGGGAGATTTTGAATCTCTGCACACACTTTTGGACACTGGACACTTTTGGATTGTGTGAGGCCCACTGATATCTGAGCGCTATGTGACAGGCTCGATGGCACAGCTGTGACAAAAGTGACTAGAGGATAAGGGAGATTTTGAATCTCTGCACACACTTTTGGACACTGGACACTTTTGGATTGTGTGAGGCCCAATGAATATCTGAGCGCTATGTGACAGGCTCGATGGCACAGCTGTGACAAAAGTGACTAGAGGATAAGGGAGATTTTGAATTTCTGCACACACTTGTGGACAGTGGACACTTTTGGATTGTGTGAGGCCCAATGAATATCTGAGCGCTATGTGACAGGCTCGATGGCACAGCTGCTGTGACCAAAGTGACTAGAGGATAAGGGAGATTTTGAATCTCTGCACACACTTTTGGACACTGGACACTTTTGGATTGTGTGAGGCCCACTGATATCTGAGCGCTATGTCACAGGCTCGATGGCACAGCTGTGACCAAAGTGACTAGAGGATAAGGGAGATTTTGAATCTCTGCACACACTTTTGGACACTGGACACTTTTGGATTGTGTGAGGCACAATGAATATCTGAGCGCTATGTGACAGGCTCGATGGCACAGCTGTGACCAAAGTGACTAGAGGATAAGGAAGATTTTGAATCTCTGCACACACTGAGTCAGCAATGTAAGACAAAACTTTTTCCTGATGCTCTGGCTTTAAAAGCGGTTTGCCAACTCCTAGAAAACTAAGCGTTCGAGGCCTTATGTAGCCAGACGATGACGCAGGGTCAGCACCTCCTGCATTTGGTCCTATTTTGCTCTTGCCACTACCATCAGATCCACCACCAACACCATCATTACCAGCTGCCAACCCCCGCCCAATTCCACGGCCTCTTCCACCAGCCTTCCTCATTTTTGGTAGAAATGTAGACAAAATCCAACAAACTATATAGTAATGTAAAACAAGGTACAAGGTGTCTATAGGACAGGGGAGATTTTGAATCTCTGCACACACTTTTGGACACTGGACACTTTTGGATTGTGTGAGGCCCAATGAATATCTGAGCGCTATGTGACAGGCTCGATGGCACAGCTGTGACAAAAGTGACTAGAGGATAAGGGAGATTTTGAATCTCTGCACACACTTTTGGACACTGGACACTTTTGGATTGTGTGAGACCCAATGAATATCTGAGCGCTATGTGACAGGCTCGATGGCACAGCTGTGACAAAAGTGACTAGAGGATAAGGGAGATTTTGAATTTCTGCACACACTTGTGGACAGTGGACACTTTTGGATTGTGTGAGGCCCACTGATATCTGAGCGCTATGTGACAGGCTCGATGGCACAGCTGTGACAAAAGTGACTAGAGGATAAGGGAGATTTTGAATCTCTGCACACACTTTTGGACACTGGACACTTTTGGATTGTGTGAGGCCCAATGAATATCTGAGCGCTATGTGACAGGCTCGATGGCACAGCTGTGACAAAAGTGACTAGAGGATAAGGGAGATTTTGAATTTCTGCACACACTTGTGGACAGTGGACACTTTTGGATTGTGTGAGGCCCAATGAATATCTGAGCGCTATGTGACAGGCTCGATGGCACAGCTGCTGTGACCAAAGTGACTAGAGGATAAGGGAGATTTTGAATCTCTGCACACACTTTTGGACACTGGACACTTTTGGATTGTGTGAGGCCCACTGATATCTGAGCGCTATGTCACAGGCTCGATGGCACAGCTGTGACCAAAGTGACTAGAGGATAAGGGAGATTTTGAATCTCTGCACACACTTTTGGACACTGGACACTTTTGGATTGTGTGAGGCACAATGAATATCTGAGCGCTATGTGACAGGCTCGATGGCACAGCTGTGACCAAAGTGACTAGAGGATAAGGAAGATTTTGAATCTCTGCACACACTGAGTCAGCAATGTAAGACAAAACTTTTTCCTGATGCTCTGGCTTTAAAAGCGGTTTGCCAACTCCTAGAAAACTAAGCGTTCGAGGCCTTATGTAGCCAGACGATGACGCAGGGTCAGCACCTCCTGCATTTGGTCCTATTTTGCTCTTGCCACTACCATCAGATCCACCACCAACACCATCATTACCAGCTGCCAACCCCCGCCCAATTCCACGGCCTCTTCCACCAGCCTTCCTCATTTTTGGTAGAAATGTAGACAAAATCCAACAAACTATATAGTAATGTAAAACAAGGTACAAGGTGTCTATAGGACAGGGGAGATTTTGAATCTCTGCACACACTTTTGGACACTGGACACTTTTGGATTGTGTGAGGCCCAATGAATATCTGAGCGCTATGTGACAGGCTCGATGGCACAGCTGTGACAAAAGTGACTAGAGGATAAGGGAGATTTTGAATCTCTGCACACACTTTTGGACACTGGACACTTTTGGATTGTGTGAGACCCAATGAATATCTGAGCGCTATGTGACAGGCTCGATGGCACAGCTGTGACAAAAGTGACTAGAGGATAAGGGAGATTTTGAATTTCTGCACACACTTGTGGACAGTGGACACTTTTGGATTGTGTGAGGCCCACTGATATCTGAGCGCTATGTGACAGGCTCGATGGCACAGCTGTGACAAAAGTGACTAGAGGATAAGGGAGATTTTGAATCTCTGCACACACTTTTGGACACTGGACACTTTTGGATTGTGTGAGGCCCAATGAATATCTGAGCGCTATGTGACAGGCTCGATGGCACAGCTGTGACAAAAGTGACTAGAGGATAAGGGAGATTTTGAATTTCTGCACACACTTGTGGACAGTGGACACTTTTGGATTGTGTGAGGCCCAATGAATATCTGAGCGCTATGTGACAGGCTCGATGGCACAGCTGCTGTGACCAAAGTGACTAGAGGATAAGGGAGATTTTGAATCTCTGCACACACTTTTGGACACTGGACACTTTTGGATTGTGTGAGGCCCACTGATATCTGAGCGCTATGTCACAGGCTCGATGGCACAGCTGTGACCAAAGTGACTAGAGGATAAGGGAGATTTTGAATCTCTGCACACACTTTTGGACACTGGACACTTTTGGATTGTGTGAGGCCCAATGAATATCTGAGCGCTATGTGACAGGCTCGATGGCACAGCTGTGACAAAAGTGACTAGAGGATAAGGGAGATTGGATTGCTTTTAAAAAAGCAGTTTGCGGAGCAGTGGGTAAACAGCAATGCCAGCCTGTCAGGAAGCCTTAAAAGGCAGCCCAACAACCAACACCACTGATACACCACAATATAGCCTCCCCTTGCACTGCACACACAGTGACTGGTGTGTTGTGCAGGCCAAATTGCTAGCAGCAGAAGCAGTTTTTTTTTCTTCTCAGCAGGACAAAAAAAAAAAAATTGGGATTGCTTTTAAAAAAGCAGTTTGCGGAGCAGTGGGTAAACAGCAATGCAGGAATGTCAGGAAGCCTTAGAAGGCAGCCCAACAACCAACACCACTGATACACCACTATATAGCCTCCCCTTGCACTGCACACACAGTGACTGGTGTGTTGTGCAGGCCAAATTGCTAGCAGCAGAAGCAGTTTTTTTTTCTTCTCAGCAGGACAAAAAAAAAAAATTGGGATTGCTTTTAAAAAAGCAGTTTGCGGAGCAGTGGGTAAACAGCAATGCAGGAATGTCAGGAAGCCTTAGAAGGCAGCCCAACAACCAACACCACTGATACACCACTATATAGCCTCCCCTTGCACTGCACACACAGTGACTGGTGTGTTGTGCAGGCCAAATCGCTAGCAGCAGAAGCAGTTTTTTTGTCTTCTTCCCTGCCTAACGCTCTCCCTACAGAATCAGCAGCAACCTCTCCCTATACTAAGATCGGCAGAAGTAAGATGGCAGTCGGCGTGCACGCCCTTTTATACCCCCTGTGACGCCCACCAAAGCAAGCCAATCACTTGCATGCCCTTCTGAAAGATGGTGGTGACCCGTGCCTATGTCATCACGTTGCCCACAGTGTCCGTGGATCCCGATTGGCTGAAAAAGAGCGCAAAACAAACTTTTGAAACGCGACTTTGGCGCGTAAGTCGCCGACCTCGTGGCCGACCTCATCCTAGGGTCGGGTTTCGTTTCATGAAACCCGACTTTGCCAAAAGTCGGCGACTTTTGAATTTTTTCGACCCGTTTCGCTCAACTCTAGCTGTAGCTTTGGAATCAGTTGCCCCTCTCAAACATACCAAAACTCGCAAAATCAACAGACAGCCCTGGCACACCAGTCTGACCAAAGAACTGAGGCGGGCTTCCAGGGCTGCTGAGCGGAGATGGAAAAAATCCCATTCCAATGAGGACTTCATCACATTCAAACAGTCCCTCACTACTTTCAAGGCCACACTCGCTGCAGCAAAACAAAACTACTTCTCATCTCTCATATCCTCCCTGTCTCACAACCCTAAACAGTTATTCAACACATTCAATTCTCTTCTTCGCCCCCCAGCACCTCCTCCCTCTCACTCATCTCAGCTGAAGACTTTGCCTCATTTTTCAAGGAGAAGATTGATAACATCAGAGACAGTTTTGGTCAACAACCCCCAGTGCCCTTCCTCCTACCTGCCCTGCCCTCCTCCCCCAAAACCAACTTCTCCACCATTACAGAAGATCGACTCTCCACTCTACTCTCAAGATCACATCTCACTACCTGTGCACTTGACCCGATCCCATCCCACTTCATCCCAAACCTCACCACAGTCTTCATCCCAACCCTAACCCATCTCTTCAACCTATCACTAACAACTGGTGTTTTCCCGTCAAGCTTTAAACATGCCTCAATCAAATTTATCCTCAAAAAGCCCTCTCTTGACCCATCCTCTGCATCTAGCTATCGCCCTATATCACTTCTCCCCTATGCCTCAAAACTACTGGAACAAGACGTCCATCTTGAACTATCCTCCCACCTTTCTTCTTGCTCCCTCCTTGACCAATTGCAATCCGGCTTCCGGCCACACCACTCCACTGAAACTGCCCTAACTAAGGTCACCAATGACCTGCTAGCCACCAAGGCCAAGCGACACTACTCTGTCCTCCTGTCAAGATACCAGTGCTGGGTGACCGGCACTGCTAGGGTTAATGTTCTGACCTCAATGCAGACTCTCACTTGCACACCTGGGACCTATTATGATGGCCTCTCATTGGTTCTGGGGAGGCTTCTTATAGCCTCAGGAAGCTCCCATCCCCCGTCAGTTATACTTTCACCCTTGGCATTGTGTGGTGACCCCTGAGTGTGTTAGTGCTGTGTTCTGGTTGCATGATTCTCTGTGTAGTATGACTCGGTCTGTTCTCTGGATATTGCTTTGGACTCTGCTTGATACCTTCTACGTCTGTTTGGTTTTGACCTCTGCTTGGCCCTAACTATCCGTTCTGTCTCATCCCTGGTACTTTACTGATATCTTGTGTATGACCTTTGGCTTTGTCTGACCTCCCGTCTGTTTATCCCTCCTGTACCTCGCTTGCCTGTACTGTGCATGACCCCCGCTTTGCCCGACTTTGAGTTTTCTACCTTCTTTGAAAGCAGGATGCTAAGCCCTGCCCCCTTGCAGTCACATGACCGTTCACATGACCGTAGGTCCTGTGCCGGCTTGCTAAACTTCTACATTCAGGTCCTGTGCATCTTTATTTTCCAGCTGTTCTTGTCCTCAGGGGTCCCTATGGTGCGGGTGAGTCCCTGCTTAGCGGAGGCTGTACGCCGGCGTTGTCAGGACCCTGACATTATAACTGACCATTAAGTTTTTTGGGGGTTTTTTATGCAGAGAGTTATGGATCCCATACAGTCTCTGGCTGACCAGATGAAAAGTCTGAGTCAGATGTTTCAGGGTTTATCCCTGGAGCAGCAAGCTCTGGCTCGTTCTCAGCAGCAAGTTTCTGAAACAGTGCGGGGAGCTCTAGCTGCTGGGTCTCTGGGGGCTGGGCAAGTGATGTTGTTTTGGTTTCCCCAGAACCACCTGTTAAACTGCCTGACTTTTTTTTTGGAAACAAAAAGGAGTTCAGGGTCTTCATGGAGGGGTGCAAACTTTTTTTTAGTTTGAGACCACGTTCCTCTGGGTACGAAAGTCAGAGGGATGGGGTCATTATGTCTCTGTTAAGAAGGTCCCCACAAGCTTGGGCTTTCTCCCTCCCTCCCACTGTCCCTGAGAGAGTGTCTGTGAATGCATTCTTTGAGGCCCTCGGGCACATTTATGATGAGCCTGACCAAATGCGATTGGCAGAGGACATGGTGATGAGCGTCTGTCAGGGGAAACACTCAGCTGAGTGGTTTTGTACTGAATTCCGCCACTGTGCCGCAGAGGTCTCTTGGAACGACGCCGCACTCCGAGGACTCTTTCGCAGAGGCTTGTCTGAGCGGCTGCAGGATGCCTTGACGTTACATCCCCCACCTGACTCTCTCGAGGACACCATGACCCTGGCCATCCGGATGGACCGCAGGCTGCGGGCCAGAGGGGTGATGCAGGTGGAAACTCCATTGTTCCCCAGTGGAAAAGAGACTGCCCCTGAGCTCATGGATGTAGGCACCCTCTCCCTGAAGGATACAGAGAGGAAACGCCAGAAGGACAAGCAGTTATGTTTTTACTGCGGTAAAACGGGACATTGGAAAAGGGAGTGTCCTGATTGCCCGTCTTCAACCCGGTCGGCGGGAAACGACTAGGTCTGGGTAGTCAACGGGGAGACTACTCAGACCCTCAGGTACCCTTTTCCTCGTTTTCTAAAGTGTTACTGCATGTGGAACTGTTTGTGGACGGTAGCTCTTTTTCCTCTACAGCCTTCGTGGACTGCGGATCATCTATTAACCTCATTGACTCCCAAATGGTCACACACTGTAAGATAGGGACAGTTAGGCTCAAGGTTCCGATCAAGGTGATGGCCATTGACTCCTCTCCCCTCACTAAGGATGGAATTCTCTTTATGTCTGACATGTTTTCGCTCAGAGTGGGCGCTACTCATGTGGAAAACCTAAGTTGTTTTGTTCTGGACAATCTACCTGCAGGGTTGGTGTTGGGCATGCCCTGTTTACAACATCATAACCCAGTTATTAACTGGAAAACAGGGGAGATTGTTCAATGGGGGTTTAATGATTTTAAGTTATGTGATAAATCCGCACTGCTGGTTGAACCTGTTAAATCTGTGTCTGTATAATCTGTTGAGCTGGAAGGTATTCCGGAATGCCTGAAGGACTTCGAAGATGTATTCTCCGAAAGCGAGGTCGAAACGTTACCACCACATAGACCCTTTGACTGCGCTATTGAGCTGGTCCCGGGGGCTAAATTACCTTAAGCCCGTCTGTTTAATTTGTCCGGTTCTGAGCGCTTGGCTATAAAGGAGTACATTGCTGAAAGTCTGCGCAAAGGACACATTCGTCCTTCAGTCTCACCTGTGGTGGCAGGTTTCTTTTTTGTAAAGAAAAAAGATGGCAGGTTATGTCCCTGTCTCGATTTTCGGGAGCTTAATCACATTACGGTACGGAATAAGTACCCCCTTCCGCTGATTCCCGATTTGTGTTACCAACTATCAGTGGCAAAGTGGTTTTCTAAACTGGATCTTCGGGGGGCATATAATTTGATAAGAGTCCGAGAGGGGGATGAATGGAAAACCGCGTTCCTCATGACCAAGGGACTGTTTGAAAATTTAGTCATGCCGTTTGGTCTTACCAACGCCCCCGCAATATTTCAGAATTTCATCAACGTGGTATTCTCGGATCTCATTGGTCGTTTTGTCATTATCTACTTAGATGATATTTTGATATACTCCTCCGACAAGCATTCTCATTTGGAACATGTACGAACTGTTCTCCAAAGACTGAGAGAAAATCATCTGTACGCCAAATTGGAGAAATGTGTATTCTGTGTGCAAAAATTGTCTTTTTTGGGATTAATTGTATCCTGTGAGGGTTTTCTCATGGACCCCAAGAAGGTGCAGGCCAAAAGATCTTAAGGGTCTTCAGCGCTTCTTGGGGTTCGCCAATTATTACCGCAAATTTTTCCGGGGGTTTTCGCAAGTGGTCAAACCTCTCACGGATCTAACATGCAAAGGTGCGGATGTGAGAAATTGGTCCTCGCTCGCAAAAGAGGCCTTTGCGAGCTGAAAAAATGTTTTATGTCTGCTCCTGTCTTGATACAGCCAGATCCTTCCAAGCCATTTGTGGTGGAGGTGGATGCCTCCGAGGTGGGGGTGGGGGCAGTGTTATCCCAAGGGTCTGCCACTCTAACCAACCTCAGGCCATGTGCTTTCTTTTCCAGGAAGTTCTCTGCTGCTGAAAGAAATTATGATGTAGGCAATAGAGAGCTTCTTGCGGTCAAGTTGGCGTTTGAGGAATGGAGGCACTTTTTGGAGGGAGCCAGTCACCCGGTTACTGTGATCACTGATCACAAAAATTTGCATTACATTGAGTCTGCTAAAAGATTAACGCCCAGACAGGCCCGTTGGTCACTTTTTTTTTCTCGTTTCCAGTTTACTATTACATTCCGTCCAGGGTCAAAGAATGTCAAGGCTGACGCCTTATCTCGTGGTTTTCACCCTGTGTCTGCCCCTGAGCCACTGTCCTCCATCCTGCACCCTGGGGTGGTGTTAGCAAGGATCTCGTCTGAATTGGAACGGGAAATTGAGGGGGCCCAGTCGCTGGCTCCTGCGGCCAAGCCAGGGGGCAGGTTTTTTGTCCCAGAGCAACTGCGCCTTAAACTCTTGCAAGAGTTCCACGAATCCAAGTTGTGTGCTCACCCTGGTTTATCAGCCATGCGACTGGCAGTGGCTAGGATCTTCTGGTGGCCTACCTTTGGTTCTGATATAAAGAAATTCATTTCTGGTTGTGGGGTCTGCACTCATTCTAAAAGCTCCCATAGCCGGCCAGCGGGGGAGCTGATGCCCTTGGAAGTTCCTGAAAGACCGTGGACCCATCTGTCTATGGATTTTATTACCATTCTTCCCTCTTCCAAGGGTAATACGGTGGTATGGGCAGTGGTGGACAGATTTTCAAAGCAGGCTCATTTTGTACCCCTGTCCGCATTACCTTCTGCTGAGACCTTATCCAGATTGTTTGTGCAGCATGTGGTCCGCTTGCATGGGGTACCCCTGAATGTGGTGTCTGTTCGTGGTGTGCAGTTTGTGGCTAAGTTTTGGCGTGCTTTCTGCAAAAAATTAGGGATATCTCTGTCCTTTTCGTCTGCATACCATCCAGAGAGTAATGGTCAGACGGAACGCACTAATCAGTCTCTGGAACAGATCCTCAGATGTCTGACTTCTACTAGACAGAATGACTGGTGTGATATACTGCCGTTGGCTGAATTTGCCTTCAATAGTCGGGTGAGTCAATCCACTAGTATGTCCCCTTTCTTGATCAACTATGGGTTCAGTCCTCATTTTGGTGAGTTTTCTCGTCTGGATACGGGGTGACCCGGGGCTGATGACTCTTTGCAGTGGTTAAAAGATACATGGGCAGAAGTCCAGCGGCGTATATCTAGGTCTCAAGGCAGGTATAAGTTTTTCGCGGACAGGAAACGAACACCTGGTCCCATGTTTCAGGTTGGAGAGAAAGTTTGGCTCTCCACGCGAAACATTAAGTTAAAGATTCAGTCAGCCAAGTTGGGCCCCAAATTCATTGGCCCGTACAAGATTGTGGAAAAAATCAACCCAGTAGGGTACAGGCTGTGCCTTCCATCCTCTTTCAAGATCCCTAACGTCTTCCATAGATCTCTACTGAAACCGTATGAAGCAGTCCGGGAGAATCCGAGTCAGCTGCTCCTCCGGTTTAGGTTGAGGGACATGTGGAATATGAGATTGGTCACATCGTAGATTCTAGGTTGGTACGGCGGTCTGTACAGTACCTAGTTCATTGGAAGGGGTATGGGCCGGAGGACAGGTCCTGGGTGCCGGCCCGGTTGATGCATGCGGATCGTCTGATTCGGGCTTTCCATGCTAGATACACAGGCAAGCCTAGGGGGGGTACTGTCATGATACCAGTGCTGGGTGACTGGCACTGCTGGGGTTAATGTTCTGACCTCAGTGCAGACTTTCACCTGCACACCTGGGACCTATTATGGTGGCCTCTCATTGGTTCTGGGGAGGCTTCTTATAGCCTCAGGAAGCTCCCATCCCCCGTCAGTTATACTTTCACCCTTGGCATTGTGTGGTGACCCCTGAGTGTGTTAGTGCTGTGTTCTGGTTGCATGATTCTCTGTGTATGACTCGGTCTGTTCTCTGGATATTGCTTTGGATTCTGCTTGGTACCTTCTACGTCTGTTTGGTTTTGATCTCTGCTTGGCCCTAACTATCCGTTCTGTCTCATCCCTGGTACTTTACTGATATCTTGTGTATGACTTTTGGCTTTGTCTGACCTCCCGTCTGTTTATCCCTCCTGTACCTCGCTTGCCTGTACTGTGCATGACCCCCGCTTTTCCCGACTTTGAGTTTTCTACCTTCTTTGAAAGCAGGCCACTAAGCCCCGCCCCCTTGCAGTCACATGACCGTTCACATGACCGTAGGTCCTGTGTCGGCTTGCTAAACTTCTACATTCAGGTCCTGTGCATCTTTATTTTCCGGCTGTTCTTGTCCCCAGGGGTCCCTACGGTGCGGGTGAGACACCTCCTCCTGGACCTGTCCTCTGCCTTTGACACAGTGGACCATTCCCTATTACTACATACCCTCTCATCTCTTGGTATCACAGACTTGGCCCTATATTGGATTGCGTCATACCTAGCAGACCGGACATTCAGTGTATCCCATTCGCACACCACCTCCTCACCGCGCCCCCTATCCGTCGGAGTCCCGCAAGGTTCAGTCCCAGGGCCCCTGCTCTTCTCCGTTTACACCTTCGGCCTCGAACGGCTCATAGAATCTCATGGATTTCAGTATCATCTATATGCTGATGACACACAGATCTACATCTCTGGACCAGATATCACCTCCCTACTAAACAGAATCCCTCAATGTCTGTCTGCTATTTCATCTTTCTTCTCCGCTAGATTTCTAAAACTTAATATGAACAACAGAATTAATCATCTTTCGCCCATCTCACGTGACCCCCCCAACAGACCTATCCATTTAAGTAAACGGCTGTCCACTCTCTCCAGTCCCACAAGCTCGCTGCCTCGGGGTGAACCTTGACACTGATCTCTCCTTCAAACCACATATCCAAGCCCTTTCCGCTTCCTGCCGATTTCAACTCAAACATATTTCACGGATCCGTGCATTCCTCAACCAAGAATCTGCAAAAACCCTAGTCCATGCCCTCATCATCTCCCGCCTTGACTACTGCAACCTCTTGCTCTGTGGCCTCCCCTCTAACATTCTCGCACCCCTCCAATCTATTCTTAACTCTGCTGCCCGACTAATCCACCTGTCCCCCCGCTATTCCCCGGCCTCTCCCCTTTGTCAATCCCTGCACTGGCTCCCCATTACCCAAAGACTCCAGTTCAAAACCCTAACCATGACATACAAAGCCATCCACAACCTGAGTCCTCCGTACATCTGTGACCTAGTCTCCTGGTACTTACCTGCATGAAACCTCCGATCCTCACAAGATCTCCTTCTGTACTCCCCTCTTATCTCCTCTTCCCACAATCGCATACAAGATTTCTCCCGCGCATCGCCTCTACTCTGGAACTCTCTACCACAACATATCAGACTCTCGCCTACCATGGAAACCTTCAAAAAGAACTTGAAGACCTACATCTTCTGACAAGCCTACAACTTGCAGTAACCACCGATCCACCAAACCGCTGCACAACCAGCTCTACCCTCGGCTACTGTATCCTCACCCATCCCATTGTAGATTGTGAGCCCTCGCGGGCAGGGTCCTCTCTCATCCTGTACCAGTCATGACTTGCATTGTTTAAGATTACTGTAGTTGTATGTATTATGTATACCCCTCCTCTCATGTAAAGCGCCATGGAATAAATGGCGCTATAATAATAAATAATAATAATAATATGATCAAGCCAAAGTAAACAAGGTCATAAATAATACTGGGGTAAAGCAGGGGGTTAGTTGAGAGACATACCAAGTGAATGCTATGTGCAGAGGTAAGAAGTCTTTGTGGAAAGCTGAGTGACATACCTGTAGGGAGAATAGATAGACATACTGGTTAGAGTGCGATGGTGGCAGATGAGAGGGCACAGTCTGTATGCATCATTCTGGATTAATTCATATTTTCATATCATCTCACAATTTTAAGATACACACTTCTAGGATACACACTGCAGACTAAAGTCTTGGCAGACTTGTGCTATGCAATATATGTGCTACAAAGTGCATTGAGGTGTGAAGCTGAGAGGAGTGGTCTGTGCTCCTCTTGGTCAGATAATTAAGAGTGGACCAGATGCATATGATCAAGCCCAAGTAAACAAGGTCATAAATAATACTGGGTTAAAGCAGGGGGTTAGTTGAGAGACATACCAAGTGAATTCTATGTGCAGAGGTAAGAAGTCTTTGTGGAAAGCTGAGTGACGTACCAAGAGAATGCTATGTGCAGAGGTAAGAAATCTTTGTGGAAAGTTGAGTGACGTACCAAGTGAATGCAATGTGCAGAGGTAAGAAGTCTTTGTGGAAAGCTGAGTGACGTACCAAGTGAATGCTATGTGCAGAGGTAAGAAGTCTCTGTGGAAAGCTGAGTGACGCACCAAGTGAATGCTATGTGCAGAGGTAAGAAGTCTCTGTGGAAAGCTGAGTGACGTACCAAGTGAATGCTATGTGCAGAGGTAAGAAGTCTTTGTGGAAAGCTGAGTGATTTACCAAGTAAATGCTATGTGCAGAGGTAAGAAGTCTTTGTGGAAAGCTGAGTGACGTACCTTTAGGGAGAATATATAGACATGCTGACTAGAGTGCGATGGTGGCAGATGAGAGGGCACAGTCTGTATGCATCATTCTGGATTAATTCATATTTTCATATCATCTCACACTTTTAAGATACACACTTCTTGGATACACACTGCAGACTAAAGTCTTGGCAGACTTGTGCTATGCAATATATGTGCTACAAAGTGCATTCAGGTGTGAAGCTGAGAGGAGTGGTCTGTGCACCTCTTGGTCAGATAATTGAGAGTGGACCAGATGCATATGATCAAGCCTAAGTAAACAAGGTCATAAATAATACTGGGGTAAAGCAGGGGGTTAGTTGTGAGACATACCAAGTGAATGCTATGTGCAGAGGTAAGAAGTCTTTGTGGAAGGCTGAGTGACGTACCAAGTGAATGCTATGTGCAAAGGTAAGAAGTCTTTGCGGAAAGTTGAGTGAAGTACCAAGTGAATGCTGTGTGCAGAGGTAAGAAGTCTTTGTGGAAAGCTGAGTGACGTACCAAGTGAATTCTATGTGCAGAGGTAAGAAGTCTTTGTGGAAAGCTGAGTGACTTACCAAGTGAATGCTATGTGCAGAGGTAAGAAGTCTTTGTGGAAAGCTGAGTGACGTACCCGTAGGGAGAATAGATAGACATGCTGGTTAGAGTGCGATGGTGGCAGATGAGAGAACAAATGTCATCCGTCTGACGGCCAAACACCTGTTTAAAATAGCTGGATTTTTATGCTGTAATATGCAGTGCCAACAAGCAAATGGAGCAAAAAACGGTGTGCTCTGGATTGTTTTTGAAGAAAATAATCAGGGTTAAGATCCAAAAAATATTCCTGGCCCGATACCTGGGGCTATGTACACTGCTCAAAAAAATAAAGGGAACACTTAAACAACAGAATATAACTCCAAGTTAATCAAACTTCTGTGAAATCAAACTGTCCATTTAGGAAGCAACATGCTGTTGTGCAAATGGAATAGACAACAGATGCAAACTAGATGGGCATTTCCTGAAGGAAATACATGGTGCTTGAACAGCGCTGCCAGCTTTACAGCAGTGTATCAGGTGTCGACTGTAAGAGAGTAAAGTTAGAATATGAATGTTGTGTATAGCCGCTTTGGCACATTCGGCACCTCAGTAGCCACTTTGGCCACTTGGAAGCCACTTTGGCACATTCGGCACTTCTGTAGCCACTTTGGCCACTTGGTAGCCACTTTGGCATATTCGGCACCTCGGTAGCCACTTTGGCCACTTGTTAGCCATTTCGTCACATTCGGCACCTCTGTAGCCATTTTGGCCACTTGGTAGCCACTTTGGCACATTCGGCACCTACTTTGGCACATTCGGCACCTCATTAGCCACTTTGGCCACTTGGTAGCCACTTTGGCACATTCGGCACCTCTGTAGCCATTTTGGCCACTTGGTAGCCACTTTGGCACATTCGGCACCTACTTTGGCACATTCGGCACCTCATTAGCCATTTTGGCCACTTGGTAGCCACTTTGGCACATTCGGCACCTCGGTAGCCACTTTGGCACATTCGGCCCCTCGGCAGCCACTTTGGCCACTTGATAGCCATTTTGGCACATTTGGCACCTCGGTAGCCACTTTGGCCACTTTGTAGCCACTTTGGCCACTTGGTAGCCACTTTGGCACATTCGGCACCTTGGTAGCCACTTTGGCCACTTGGTAGCCACATTGTCACATTTGGCACCTCGGTAGCCACTTGGTAGCCACTTTGGCACAATCGGCACCTCGGTTGCCACATTGACCACTTGGTAGCCACTTTGGCCACTTGGTAGCCACTTTAGCTCACTTGGCACCTCGGTAGCCACTTTGGCCACTTGGTAGCCACTTTAGCAAATTCGGCACCTTGGTAGCCAATTTGGCCACTTGGTAGTGACTTTGGCACATTCGGCACCTCGGTAGCCACTTTGGTCACTTGGTAGCCACTTTGGCACATTCGGCGCCTTAGTAGCCACTTTGGCACATTCGGCACCTAGGTAGCCACTTTGGCCACTTGGTAGCCACTTTAGCCATGTTGACACATGCTGCCACTGTGCCTCGGGAGCCACTTTGGCGCTCCGGGCCCCTCAGGGGCCACTTTGGCACACTGGGCTTCTAAATCCACTTTGGCGTCCGACTGTAGTGATGGCGAACCTTGTCACTCCAGCTGTTGGAGAACTACAACTCCCAGCATGCCTCAACGGCTGCCTCAACAGCTGCAGGTTGCAAGGGCATGCTGGGAGTTATAGTTTTACAACAGCTGGAGTGCCAAGGTTAGCCATCACTGGGTGGGGCTTTCAGAAGCCATTGGCACAATGCGCCTTTAAGACCTTGAATCAGCGATCTGTCAGCTTCTATTAGCTAAGACAGGTAATGTGTGGAAGCTGCATTTGCATAGCTGCCATCTTTGTAAGGTCGCTGCACCTGCATTTTGGCTTCAATCCATGTCAGTTGGGGGTCATGGAAAGGTCGCCATTAATTCCTATGGGAAAAATTTGGCTTAAAATGCGATTTTTAAAAAAAAATTTTTCAACTACAAATCAGATCGACTCCAAAAATACATAGCACACCTGTCCCCACCGATGGCTTTGAAACGCCGCCTGAACGGGGTCTCTTCGCCGAGCGGTTCGGGCCGCATTAACTGCAGAAAACGCGGAGAAGAAGTAGAATAATAACTAGATGTGTATTTCCTGAAGGAAGTACAGATAGTGCTTTGAAATGGGGCCCGGGCAGCCCCTTTAAGAGAGACTTGCCTGCTGCCCCTGCAAGACTTTCAACTCAGGATCCGTTTTAACTGTGGGTGCCTCTCAGGGGCCACTTTGGCCTGTGTGGCAGCTCAGGGCTTGATTTGGTGGGTGGGGCCCCTCAGGATCCGATTCGATGGCCTGGGCTCCTCAGGGCTTGAATTGGTGGACGGGATCCCTCAGGGTCCCATTTTGTGGCCGGGGCCCCTCAGGGTCTGATTTTGTGGGTGGGGCCGCTTAGGGTCTGATTTTGTGGGCGGAGCCCCTCTGGGTCCAATTTGGTTGACGGGGCCACTCTGGGTCTGATTTGGTAGGCGGGGCCACGCTGGGTCCGATTTGGAGGCCGGGGTGGCTCAGCCTCCGATTTGGAGGCCGGGGTGGCTCAGCCTCCGATTTGGAGGCCGGGGTGGCTCAGCCTCCGATTTAGAGGCCGGGGTCGATCAGCCTCCGATTTGGAGGCTGGGGTCGATCAGCTTTCGATTTGGCGCAACAGCCCTTTAAGAGCCAGTTTGGCGCACTGGGCTTCTAAATCCACTTTGGCGCACATTCTCTCTCAGGGGCATGCGTCATGTGATGAAGCTAGATTTGCATTTGTGCTTTGGGTTTCGCTTTAAGAGCTGATATTATCTGGCAGAAACTGTGTCCTGGTGAGGTCATGTAAAGTTCGTAGGCGTTGGCATAGTAACTGGGTCTGCCTGCGCATATCAATGAGCTTAACTGCCGCAACTGGTCCTCAAATTTGAATCGCCTCACGACTGCCCCATGTATTCATATGGCAAAATTTTCCCATTGAAATGCATTAAGACAATGCATTCCAATGACGGGAAAAAAAAATTTCAAACGCAAATTGCTCAAAAACTGCAAAGCCGATCGACACGAAAAATTCTTAGCACACCACTCGTGGATGCTGGCTTCGAAACGACGCCTCAACGGAGTCTGTGCGTGTAGCGGTTCGGGCCGCATTAATTGCGGAACTCAACTGAATGATAATAAGAAGAATAAGTTAGCAGCATTCGGATTACATGATAGTGCTTTCTTCAAAGCACTATAATAAAATATAAGAAATCGGATTACAATGTGTTGCTTGAACCTAGAGGTTCAAGCACCATAATTATTGGTAATTATCAAGACACCTTCAACAAAGGAGTGGTTCTGCATGTGGGGACCACAGACCACATCTCAGTACCAATGCTTTCTGGCTGATGTTTTGGGCATTTTTGAATGTTGGTTGTGCTTTCACACTCGTGGTAGCATGAGATAAACTCTACAACCCACACAAGTGGCTAAGGTAGTGCAGCTCATCCAGGATGGCACATAAATGTGAGCTGTGGCTAGAAGGTTTGCTGTCTGTCAGTGTAGTGTCCAGAGGCTGGAGGCGCTACCAGGAGACAGGCCAGTACACCAGGAGACATGGAGGGGGCTGTAGGAGGGCAACAACCCAGCAGCAGGACCGCTACCTCCGCCTTTTGTGCAAAGAGTAACAGGAGGAGCACTGCAAGAGCGCCGCAAAATGACCTCCAGCAGGCCACAAATGTATATGTGTCTGCACAAACAGAAACCGACTCCATGAGGATGGTCTGAGTGCCCGACGTCCATAGATGGGGGTTGGGCACTCTGAACCACTCCTTTATTGAGGGTGTCTTGATAATTGCCAATAATTTCCATCTGTTGTCTATTCCATTTGCACAACAGCATGTGAAATTGATTGACAATCAGTGTTGCTTCTTTAGTGGACAGTTTGATTTCACAGAAGTTTGATTAACTTGGGGTTATATTCTGTTGTTTAAGTGTTCCCTTTATTTTTTGAGCAGTGTATATACAGTAAATATCTGTAATAGGCAGCAGCAGACAGTACTGGAATGGACTCTCTTGTTATATACAATAGTCTGCCACATACACTGCCTGACTACCTAGCACTGATATCTATGGCTCTATGCACTTTTATTAGTCCTCAGAGGGCCTATTGGTTTAGATGGATTTGTGTATTAAAAATGCTATACCCACACTAACTAATACACCACCAAATCTCTCCCTAGATCAGCAGCAACTCTCCCTACACTGTCTGAGTCCAGAGCAGACTTTGATGAGCATGGCGCCGCCCTGTCTGCTATAGACATGATGATGCTGTGCGGCCAGCCAATCACTGTATTGCCACAACCAACATGGCTGCGGCATTACAGTGTGCGGCAGACAATCCCTGCATGTTAATTAGCCTCTGTAAAGAGCACCAAACATAGAAAGCGGGGACCAGAGCAACCCCAGAAATACTCGGCGAGAGCGGAGCATCTCGAGCAGTGAGATGCTTGGGCGAGCACTGAGTACTTCCGAGCATGCTCGTTCATCACTAATGATAAGGTCTTGCACTATGGCACTTTATTAACAACATGTGGCAAACACTGTAAGGAGAGTTCATCTCTTTCTATAAATGTATACTCTACTTTATTAAGTATGGACTTGCTTTGCATCTACAGTTTTTTATCTAGTATTCTGCCAGAATGAAATAATGGTGTCTGAGGCTTATATGCAATATGGAACCCCTATTGTCTTTTCATTGAAGCCAGCGCATGTGTGGATAGATTTCACCTGAGGACTGTGTCCTCGTTATTAAACAGTATTATTATTGCAGTGAACAGTTCTGCTGTTCGTTATTGACACCCATGAAGATTAAGTAAATAATGTGGAATATCTCCTGAAAAAATGAATCAATTAAAACAGGTTTTTTTGTATAGCGCACTCATGTTAAATTCAAAAGAGCAAATGATAAATAATAATTTAAAACAAAAAACCATGGTAGGGAAGAATAGAAAAACCTAAAGCTTGCTGTGACACTGATATTGGTACTGTAACGTGCTGCTGCAGTGCAATACAGCGCAATCTCCACCAGGGGGTGCTGGTGAGGGAAGAGAGATTGCGCGCGCACGCACACACACACAGCATTGTAACACCGAGCAACAGCACAGGTGTTACAGGTAATGAAAGAGTGATCAGACTAGCTGAAGCCAGCAGCTGTCAGGAGCAGAAGTACCAAGGGAGACAGCAAGTGCGTAGACATGGACGAGCTAGAAGTCAGGACCTACCAGGAACATGGTATTAGAAACGTAGGCCGTTGTCAGGGTACAAGCCAGAGGGTCAAAAACCAGTCAGAAAGCGTGGTATCAGAAAAGGAAAAACCAGGAGCAGAGTCCAGAGATCAAGGTGAGTCATACACAAGTCCAGGTTATCAGGGGGCAGAAAGAACACTATAGAAATACAGGTCAGAGGCACTAGCTTGGAAGCTTGCAGTATAGCTGACGCTGACCGGCAGGCTGCAGAGGACTGAAATAGCCCAGCCAGCTCCAGAACGAGGCAGAGGAGACTAACCCCCGCATTACCAGTCCAAAGAGAAGACAGCAGAAAACAAACTCTGGACTGGATCATGACAGTACCCCTCTCTCAATGGGGGGCCAAAGGACCCCCAGGCTTCCCTGGACAACGAGCGTGAAAGGCCCGGACCAACCGATTCGCATGGACCCAACGCGCTAGCACCCACGACCGGTCCTCAGGACTGTAACCTTTCCAATGGACCAAGTACTAAATTGAATGGTGCAGCATAGGAGAATCCACAACCCGTTCCACCTCATACTCGGTCTGACCGTCTACCATAACATGCGGTGGGAGCGAGGGAGACTCACCAGAGGAAGGCACCGACGACTTCAGAAGTGCCTTATGGAATATATTGGGGATCAGCAATGACGGAGGAAAGCGCAGGCGGAAGGCCACAGTATTAACCACCTCTAAAATTTCATAAGGGCCATTAATCTTGGGTCCCAACTTAGCAGAAGGAGTCCTCAATCTAATATTCTTGGTGGATAACCATACCTTTTCCCCTACCTGGTAGGCCGGCCCCACAAAACGTTGTTTATCCGCAAAAAATGTTTCCTTCCCTGAGCCTCCCTAATGTTTCTCTGAACCTCCCCTGTTATGAGCTCATTTTCTCCTTCACCTTTGATGTCCGATGAACTCCCTCTGCTGGTGAAAGGAGGTAGTGAAATTGATTTGGATGGGAAAAACCTGTCATCTGAACAGGTGGAGTGTGATTGGACATCCGGAATCTCTGAGTGGATATAAGGCCGCCGACGCCCTGCTGGGTTGCTGGTGATCCTCTCTGCTCTGAGCTCTGGCCTCCAGTTTAGTCCTGTCTACTAAAGCTAAGTTTTTGCTCTGCTATTGTTCCATGAGATTTTGTCTGGTTTACTTAGTGTTTGTGTTCAGCCAGCCCTGGTTGGGACTGGCTGAACTCCATTTTTGTCTCTGATCAGTTGATCTCTTTGCTCTGTTTTCAGAATATACCTGAGTGCTGATATAGTGATTTTGAAGTCTAGTGACTTCAGGGCCTTTTCTATCAGACGTGTTGGACATTATTTTTGGCAGGGTTTTTGAGTGATTGCAGACAGTTGCTTTTCTTTCCTGTCCTATCTAGTTAGTGAGGGCCCCATCGTTTGCTCAGCCTGTCTTTCTGTCTGTGTTTGTGTTTTCATCTGTTTTCACCATCAATACATGTTGGGGGCTGTCTATTGCTTTGGGGTCTGCTCTGGGGCAGTTTAGATTTCCCATTTCTTTCTTTAGGTTTATTTAGTTCTCCGCCTGTGAACGAGGTGTCTAGGACCACCGTAGGAACACCCCACGGCTACTGTTAGTTGTTGTGAATAGGATCAGGGGTGTGCAATCCGCTAGCTACCAACCTCTCCGGTTGGACTTAGCATGTATTTTTGTTTTTTCCTCCTCCGGTGACTTATTCATAACACTCCCCGCAGATCTCCCCCAGCTGCAAAAAGGCCGAAACCATATGGGAAAACTCACCAAAGTGAGGGTGAAACCCATAGTTGCAGATGAACGGGGAAGTATCAGTGGACTGATTCACATGATTATTGAGCGCAAAGTTTGCCATGGGTATCGCAGAGCACTAATCATCCTATCTGGACGTAGCAAGACTTCTATAACAACCCTGCTGGCATCGTTGCATGGCCTCCAATCCCCCACTCACCAACTTGCTCACTGCTCCAGGCTATGCTGTGATTTCTGTCTCCTGCCAGCTCCATGTTCTCTTCCTGCTCTGTACCCTTGCAGGCTCTGCCTGCTCTGTACCCTTGCAAGCTCTACCTGCTCTGTACCCTTGCGGCTCTGCCTTCTCTGTCCCCTTGCGGCTCTGTCTGTACTCCACACCCTTGCGGCCCTCCTGTGTGAACAGGTCCAAACCAGTCCCGTCATACTCCTCTCCTTCCAGCCTGCTCCAGTACCTGCACCTGCTGTTTGAAAAGGTCTCTTCCTGTTCCTTCACACCAAACCTGCCCAGTGTCTCAGCCGTTCCTGCTTGCCCTGTGTTTCAGCCTTACCTGCTTACCCTGTGTCTCAGCCGTGCCTGCCTACCCTGTGTCTCAGCCGTGCCTGCCTGCCCAGTGTCTCAGCCATGCCTGCCTGCCCTGTGTCTCAGCCGTGCCTGCCTGCCCTGTGTCTCAGCCGTGCCTGCCTTCCCTGTGTCTCAGCCGTGCGTACCTTCCCTTTGTCTCAGCCGTGACTGCCTTCCCTGTGTCTCAGCCATGCCTGCCTACCCTGTGTCTCGGCCATGCCTGCCTTCCCTGTGTCTCAGCCGTGCCTGCCTGCCCTGTGTCTCAGCTGTGCCTGCCTGCCCTGTGTCTCAGCCGTGCCTGCCTGCCCTGTGTTTAAGCCGTACCTGCCTGCCCTGTGTCTCAGCTGTGTCTGCCTGGGTACCAGCCATGCCTACCTGCCTTTCAGTCACACCTGTCCAAGTGTCTTGTCCTCGAGTGGGATCAGCAGCCACAGCCAGACACCACCCTGGAGTGGCACCTGGCAGCTACCTGCCGCACAAGCCTGACCTCACCATCAGAGGCTCCAGCGAAGACCGAGGTAGCTGTCATAGTTATGTCCCTTCCAGGGTAGTCTGGTTTGTGGCACAGTGGGGCCACAACCCACCGGCTCGCGCCAACCTGCCAAGGCACGAGCGTGACAACATCACAATATCTGCTCCAAAGACTGAAAGGTCCTTTCAGTCTGACCGTTGGTCTTGGGATGGTAGGCCGATGAAAATGTCAGACTGATACCCAGCCTTTTCCAAAAAGCCCTCCAGAATTTTGCCACAAATTGCACCCTTCTATCAGACACCACACTGACAGGCACACCATGCAATCGGACCAAATGCTCAATGAACAGTTTAGATAGAGTCTCAGCATTAGGGAGGCCTGCCAAAGGTACAAAATGCGCCTGTTTGCTGAACCTATCAACAACTACCCAGATCATGGTTTTGCCATTAGAGGGAGGAAGATCAGTGATAAAATACATGGACAGATGAGCCCACAGACTATCTGGAATTTGCAGTGGAATCATTTCGCCAGCCAGTTACGAGAGGATTTAGCGTGAGCACACATTTCACAGGAAGACACAAACCCCGAGAAATCAGAAGCCAACAAAGGCCACCAGAACAACCTAGTAATGGCTTTACTCAGAGCTGAGTCATGGAACTCCCGAAGCACCCTTAACTGATACTGAACAGGCACAAAGCTTATTATCAGGTGTGGACAAAGGAGCAAGAGATTCGGCCTCACGAATCTCTTGTTCCAGTGCCGAGGATACCACAGCCACCACCACTCCGCGATGAAGAATGGAGGAAGGATGTTCCGGAGGTGAAACTGGATCCAGGCTATGAGATAAAGCATCAGCCTTCACATTCTTGGACCCTGGTCGGAAAGTAATAGAAAACTGAAATCGGGAAAAAAGTGACCACCTTGCCTGTCTTGGAGTCAGACGTTCGGCGGACTCGATGTGTGACAGGTTCTTGTGATCCATAATGACAGTGATACGATGGACAGCCCAATCCAAAAAATGCCTCCATTCTTCAAAAGCCAATTTAATGGCCAATAGGTCTCGGTTACCCACATCATAATTCCTCTCAGCAGAGGAAAATTTTCTCAAAAAGAAAGCACAGGGCCTTAAGTTAGTCAACGTGGTGGGCCCCTGGGACAACACAGTGTCCACCTCTATGATAAATGGTTTAGACAAATCAGGTTGAACCAATGCAGGGGCAGTCATGAAACAGTTTCTTAAAAATGAAAATGCCGCCACAGCTGGAGCTGACCAGTTTTTAATATCAGCCCCCTTACGAGTGAAATCCGTGAGGGGTTTGACTATCTGGGAAAACCCCTTAATGAATTTTCTACAATAATTGGCAAAACCCAGAAAACACTGAAGACCTTTGAGATCTCTGGGTTGTACCAAATCCACAATAGCCTGTACCTTCCTAGGGTCAATACAAAACCCCTCAGCCGACAAAATGACGCCTATGAAGGACAATTCCTGAGCAAAGATGAACACTTCTCTGGTTTAAATAAAAAGAAGAAATTTGGCACTGCTGTGTCTCCCTTATTATTGCCCCATGATTGTGGTGCAGATTCACACACCTGAACTGTACGCCATTCTACCTGTGGAACGGGTGCTCAATCCAGCAGATGCACAAAACAGTATCATGTGAAAAAGAAGAAAGGATGACACTCACCATTCTGGCGTGATGATTTTTATTGGATAAAAAGCATAGGCTCGGGAGAGATGTACAAGATGTGGACAATGGCTGTTTCACGCACTTGCGCTTCAATGGGTCCTTGTTGAAGCACAAGTGCGTGAAACGGCCATTGTCCACATCTTGTACATCTCTCCTGAGCCTATGCTTTTTATCCAATAAAAATCATCACGTCAGAACGGTGAGTGCCAGCCTTTCTTCTTTTTCACACTTCTCTGATTTAGCAAATAGTGAGTTTTCCCTAAACCTCTGAAGAACCGCACGGAGGTGGCCCATGTGACTTTGCTTGTCAGAAGAAAATATAAGAATGTCATCCAAATAAATTACCATGAACGCCCAATAAAATCTGAGAAAACATGATTCATGAAATTTTGAAGTTCTGCTGGCGTGTTGGTCGGGCCAAAGTGCATAACCAAATTCTCACAAAAACCCTCAGAGGTGAGAAATGCAGTTTTCCACTCATCCCCCTCCCTCATACAGATGAGATTGTATGTTCCCCTGAGGTCCAACTTAGAAAACCACTTGGCCCCTGACAATTGATGGTACAAATCGGGTATAAGTGGAAGGGGATAAGTGTTTCTTTTAGTGATTTTATTAAGCTCTCGAAAATCGAGGCATGGGCATAAACCACCATCCTTTTTCGTCACGAAAAAGAACCCTGCCGCCACAGGAGAGACAGATAGCCGAATGCGGCCCTTACGGAGTCTATCAGAGACATACTCCTTCATAGCGGCCCGCTCAGGGGCGGAGAGATTGTACAGATGGGCTTTGGGCAATTTGGCACCGGGGGTAAGATCAACAGCACAATCAAATGGATGGTGTGGTGGTAGAACCTCAGCCTCCTTTTCGGAGAACACATCCTCAAAGTCCTTCAGGTACTCTGGAATACCCTCCAGACTGACGGATGACACCGATACAGAAACAAGACATTTCTTAGAACAATTGGGACCCCATTTAACAATGTCCCGAGATTTACAATTAATCATAGGATTATGTAATTGCAACCAGGGGAACGCCAACACCAGTCCCGAAGGCAGATTGTCCATAACAAAGCATGAAATACGTTCCTGGAGCAAGGAACTCACTTTAAGGAGAAACTCCTCTGAAACAAATTTGATGCCATACTTAGCCAGTGGTCTCTTGTTAATGACAACAACATGGATAGGAATCTCCAGCCTGACTGTCCCTATCTTACACCTGGACACCAAGTCAGAGTTAGTAAAGTTCATGGATGACCCGCAATCCACGAAGGCAGAAGTGGACGTGGAGCCACTCCCACAACAAAGTTCCACTTGCAAGAAAATTTTTGAAAATGGAAAAAAAGGTACCTGAGAGCCTGGGTGACCTCCATGACAATCACCCAGACTCAGCTGCTTGTTGGTCGGTGGACAGGAGGAGCAGTCCTTTTTCCAATGTCCGGGATCTCCAAAAAAAACCCTTTTCTTTCACGCCGTCGTCTCCTCTCCTTCTCCTCGAGGTTGGCGACCCCCACTTCCATAGGTTTAGACAGCGGCAAAACAATTGGACCAGCAGAGAGCAATGGAACCACTCGCTGTGCGATAACTCTCTCACGCAGCCTCCAGTCCATGCAGATAGCCTGAGTCATAGCTTCCTCCAATGAGCTGGGAGGTGGATGGAGAGCCAGAGCATCCTTCAGATTACCCACCAGTCCACACCTGAACAGACCCCTCAGCGCGGAGTCACCCCAGGACACTTCAGTGGACCATCAAAGGAACTCGGAGCTGTACCACTCAGCTCAGTGCTTTCCCTGAACCAGACCCATAATAGTGTCCTCTGCCACCCTTACATGGTCCGGATCATCATAGATAGGTTCTTTGAGGCCCTAGAACTTATCTACTGACATCCGTTCAGGGGCAGAAGGGGGCAACGAGAAAGCCCAAGATTGGGGACCCTCCCTAAGTAAGGAGATAATAATTCCTACCCGCTGAGTCTCATCCCCAGACGATCGAGGTCTCAAAGAAAAAAATAATTTAAAAGTCTCCCTGAACGTATGAAATTTATCTCATATGCCAGAAAAGGTATCAGGAATCTTAACCTGAGGTTCGGGAGAGTGCACAATGACATCAACTGAATCCCCAGGTCGACTAACAGCATGATGGGTAGTTTCCTGCACAGTCTGAACAGTCTCAGTCAGTTTTTTTTTGTAAGAGAGTATGAGACGTGACAAGGGCCTGATATTCCACCGAAAAACCCCGCATCTCCTGTGTCAACCTGGAAACTTGATCCGCCAAGTTACCAAGCGGATACATGACCAGAGGAAAAAAAAAAAGCAAAATCCCTTTTAAATGTGTGGGTTAGCTATAATGTAACGTGCTCTATCTGTAAGGATAGAGTTTATCTCTTTCTATAAATGTATACTTTATTAAGTATGGACTTGCTTCGCATCTACAACTTTTTTATCCAGTATTCTGCCAGAATGAAATAATGGTGTCTGAGGCTTATATGCAATATGGAACCCCTATTGTCTTTTCATTGAAGCCAGTGCATGTGTGGATATATTTCACCTGAGGACTGTGTCCTCGTTATTTCACAGTATTATTATTGCAGTGAACAGTCCTTCTCTTCGTTATTGGCACCCATGAAGTTTAAGTACATAATGTGGAATATCTCCTGAAAAAATAAATCAATTAAAACACTTTTTTTTTGTATAGCGCACTCATGTTAAATTCAAAAGAGCAAATGATAAATAATAATTTAAAACAAAAAAACATGGTAGGGAAGAATAGAAAAACCTAAAGCTTGCAGTGACACTGATATTGGCACTGTAACGTGCTGCTGCATTGCAGTACAGCACAATCTCCACCAGGGGGTGCTGGTGAGGGAAGAGAGGTTGCATGCACATACACACACAGCGTTGTAACACAGAGCAACAGCACAAGTGTCACAGTTAAAGAAAGAGTGGTCAGACTAGCTGAAGTTAGCAACTGTCAGGAGCAGAAGTACCAAAGGAGACAGCAAGTGCGTAGTCAGGGATGAGTAAGAAGTCAGGACCAACCAGGAGAATGGTATGAGAAATGTAAGACATAAGACACTGTCAGGGTACAATCTAGAGGGTCAAAAGTCAGTCGGAGAGAGTGGTATCAGAAACGGAAAAACCAGGAGCAGAGTCCAGAGATCAAGCCAAGTCATACACAAGTCCAGGTAATCAGGGGGAAGAAGTAACATTAAAGGAATACAGGTCATTGGCACTAGCTTGGAAGCTTGCAGTATAGCTGATGCTGGCCCGCAGGCTGCAGAGGACTGAAATACCCCAGGCAGCTCCAGAATGAGACAGAGGAGATTAACCCCCGCATGACCAGTCCAAAGAGAAGACAGCAGAAATCAAACTCTGGACTGGATCATGACAGGCACCCTTTACATTATATTAGTATGGAAACAAATTTTGACTCACCTGTGATAAATTACAAATGAGAATCACCTGGGATTAATTGTCGATGTCCATGTGATATGAATTAGCCAATGAATAATGACTTCAGTGTTTTAAAAAACCACATGGTAGGCTCTGTTCCTTTGCCACAGTGGTGAAGACAAAAGAGCTGCTGAGGATATCGAAATTGCTTATTTTAGCAAACACAAGACTTCTAAAGGGTATAAGGCCATCTGCAAAGACCTTGCTATCCCAGTTTCAATGGTGTGCAATGTTAAGAAGATTGCCAAGCATGGAACCGTCAAGAACCTTCTTGAATGTGGGGGAAAGAGGAAAATTGGCAAGAGATGTCTTTGAACATTGGTGCAAATGGTGGAAAAAGCAGCACGTCAAACATCCAAAGACCTGAAGGCCAACCTGAAACAGTCTGTGGTCATGGTTTCAGCAAGCACCATACAGCACACAATGAACCAAGCAGAGCTTTATGCTCAAAGGGCAAGGAAGAAATCATTGCTGAAGAAAAGACATAAAAAGCAAAGACTGATCTTTGCCAAAGACTACATTGACAAACCACAATCCTCCTGGGAAAATGTTCTGTGGACAGATTAAATAAAAATAGAGGTTTTTGGCAATGCAAAGCAAACAGTTTATTTACAGACGGGGCAATGAAGCTTTTAAGGAAAAGAACACACTACCAACAGTTAAACATGGTGGAGGATACATATTACTGTGTTGTTTCTTTGCTGCATCTGGTAGTTGAGGCCTTGTCCATATCATAGGAATCATGAAATCAGAGAATTATCAAGAGATTTTTATAGAAAAATGTCCTACCCAGTGTAAAAATACTTGGTTTGGGTAGATGATCACGGGTCCTCCAGCAAGACAATGACCCAAAGTAAATATCCAAAAGTACACAGGAATTATTGAATAAGAAAAAGTGGACTGTTTTAAAATGGCCATTCTTGACCTCAATCCCATTGAAAATCTTTGGGGTGAACTGAAATGTCATTGGGAAAAAGAACCCTGCAAACATTCAAAAGCTTGAGTAAACTGTGAAGGATGAGTGGGAGAAAATATGAGCAGAATAGTACAAGAAGCTTCTAGATGGCTACAAGAAATGTTTGGATGCCGTCAGTGCCAAAGGGTCTGTAACCAAGTATTAAATAGCCTTTACTGCTGCACATGCTGGATATTATGTCTTTTCATTGAAATTGTAACATGTAAGTTGAAAAACAATGTTTTATTGTTGCATTACTTTTGACCACTAATTAAAAAATCCTGACGATATAACTTTGATACATTTCCATTTATTTTGGAAGACAAAATACAGTCTATGAAAAAAATGAAGGCGTGCCAATAATGATGAGCAACACTGTATGTCCTCAGGCACTTTCTTGATATAGTTTGGCCTGTTGGAAGGGCTGTTTGTTACTTTCCTGAGACGTGCAGTGGTCTTAGAATATGTTTTCCACTTCTTTTAAGTATTTCTTTACCAGTGTGTTTTTTGTACTAATAAATAATTCTTCATATTAAATTGATTGAGCTTGAGCTTCCCTTTTTCATAAGTTTTTTCTTTCTTATGGGAACTTAACCTAGTGTGCAGGTACCCAAAATTGCTACAGATGTGTGATAATGCATTGTTCAGAAAACATACATTCACTATCTTCAAGAAATCAGTTACTTTTATATCCATTGTATGCCTTTATTATTATTCAATCTACAGTATTTTGCAATCTTTGAGTGGCAGTAATTCATAATGTGAAGTCAGATACATTAGTAGGGTTTCTGTCATGGTAAAATAAGTTCTGCCTAAAATGGCTCCTTCTATGAAACTAACTTTAGGTATTTTTAGAATGTCTGGCACAGTTTAGTGACCTACAAACCCTGTCATGGCTAAGAAAAACTTTATTCTATCTGAACAACTATTTTTAGTTTGTGACATTTCCCTTTCCATTTTCTATATAAATGCAGAAGCTATTCTTCAGTGCTCCATTCATTAAATAGCTGAGCTGAGGACCAGCAATATAAGCGTGACGTAGAATACATTAGTCACTTCATCTTAAAGAAACTGAAAAATAATATAATATCTACAGTGTCAGGCATTCGAGCATTGCAAGATGAAATGGAAGAGACTAACAGCAAATAATGGTTTAAGGTGTGTGATTTTTCTATGATAAAATGTTATGAAAAAATATTGGATCTATATGCAGCAAAGAGCATGCAAAGCAGAATATGCTACCTAGGGTACAACGTGAGAATAGAAAAAGCAATATATACAATAAAGCATCGATGACACAGTCGGGATGCCGAGAGTCAGATGCTCAATTATTTGATTTTGATGACCTAGCGTTAAGCATTGGCCATTAATATTGTGATCCCCAAAAAAATCTTTAACACTATAACTATGGAGAAGAGAACAAGAGAAAATGAAGTCTAACATTAATATGCCAATCTATAACTCTTATACCAATATCATTTGATACAAATCAGTGCATATTGTAGCCTACTTTGACCAAAAAAAATAATAACTACACTTTAAACATCTACAAACTGGAACTGATCTATATATCATTGGCATTAGATGTCTTGTGGCTCATACAAACAATTTAGCAATGTACCAGCCAAGATTAAGGCTATATGCCCATGTTGCGTGTTAAAACGCACACTGAAAATCGGACTCCTTCCCAGAAATCGCGCGATTTTACCGCGATTCTGTTCGCGATTTTGCCGCGATTTTCTCAAGCACTTTCCAAGCATCGCTTGGAAAGTGATTGACAGGTTGGTCACATTCGTCAAACATAGTGTTTGACAAGTGTGACCAGGTTTTTACTATTGAGGCCGCCTATGCGGCCTCAATAGCAAAAGATAAAATGTTAAAAATGATAAAAAAATAAAAAATCGGGGTATATTTACCTTCCGGCGTCCCGCGCTGCATTCCCGGGCCTCAGCGTTCCCAGTAATGCCTTGCAAGACCTGTGATGACGTTGGTCTCGCATTACTATAGCGATCTCGCGAGACCGCTAGAGTCACACGAGACTACGTCATCACAGGACCTTGCCTCAAGGCATTACTGGGAACGCTTAGGCCGGGAATGCAGCGCGGGACGTCGGAAGGTAAATATACCCCGATTTTTTATTTTTTATTCTTTTTTTTACAGGGGTATGGTACCCAGGGCCTGGAGGACAGTCTCCTCTCCTCCACACCGTGGGTGCCAACCGCACATGAGACGCTTAACTTCCCGCATGGTGGGCATAGCCACATGCAGGAAGTAAGCGATTCTAATGCATTCCTATGGGTGCGGAATCGCGGCAATTCTTTGCGATTCCGCACAAAAGAATGATCATGCTGCGATTTTTTCCGCGATGCGATTCCGCTGCGGAAAAAAGCGCAGCATTAGCACAGCATGTGCGGAATGCCATAGGAATGCATGGGGTGCGTTCTGTACACGATTTTTAAACATTTTCGCAGCGTTTTCGCACCGAAAATCGCGGCAAAAACGCTTAAAAGTCACATCATGGGCACATAGCCTAAAGAAGACTTATCACCAGGACGAAAGTTTACAGTTTTTGCTCTTGTAATCCCACTGCTCTTTTCAGTATCCCATTTCATGTATTTGTTTTAATTTGCCATATGATTCCAAAGATATGGACCTTTCATTTCATTCTAATTTTTGTTTTTTTTACCAAAGATGCATTGCACACAGGATAAGACGCTCTCGTAGTTAAAAGCAAAATAAAAGTAAAAGTAAATGCCATAAAATTAGCACTAAATTAAAGGGAATCTGTCACCCCTTTTTAGCGATAAAGGCTGCAGCCACAGCCATCAGGGGCTTATCTACAGCATTCTGTAATGTTGTAGATAAGCCCCCGATGAAACTTGAAAGATAAGAAAAACACTTTAGATTATTCTCACCCGGGGGGCAGAGTCAGATGCGGTGGGTGTCGCGGTACGGTCCGGTGCCTCCCATCTTCATACGGTGATGTCCTCCTCCAAGCTTCTCCCTCAGCTCCTGCGCAGTCGTATTTTCTCTCCCCTATTGAGGGCAGAGTAAAGTACTGCAGTGCGCAGGCGCTGGGAAAGGTCAGAGAGGTCCGGCACCTGAGCACTGCAGTACTCTGCTCTGCCCTCAACAGGGCAGATAACGTACGCCTGCGGAGGAGTACATCATCGTATGATGATGGGAGGCGCCGGACCGGACCGAACGCTGGGGTGAGTATAACCTAACTCTTTTTTCTTATCTTTCAGGTTACATCGGGGGCTTATCTACAGCATTACAGAATGCTGTAGATAAGCCCTGATGGTGGTGCCGGCAGCTGATAGTGCTAAAATGGGGTGACAGATCCCCTTTAAAAATCTTATATCTTTGGAGCCATATATAGCGGATTTAAAAAAAAAACATCACTTTTGATCTGGTGACAGGTCCACTGTTAAAAGAACTGTTGATTCTGAATGAAACCCAAAAGGAATCAGGAGATGAAAATATAAATTTTTTTCTCAAACACATATCTTTTGCAAATTCAATAAATTCCTTCAGTATTACAAGTATAGAGGCTTTACTTCATTTTACTGAAGTATCTGAAAACTTGATGAGATATTCTCCTTCTTTTGGAGGTACTAACTATTAAGGCAAGATGATTTCAGGGCAGGGATGAGGGGTAGGCAGGGTTGACACCCATCTAGGGTGCTACGTCCTGCCTCCCTGAAGGGGGGTGCACTTTGGGAGGATAAGAAAAAAAAGATACTGTAAGATTCTATACCAGGATAGGGATCATATATACCAGGATTAAGGACGTGCATACCTGAAAGTGACCCAGGATGGGGGATACTACCCCTATAAAAGAGTCAGCAGCAGATCCCCCCCCCACATGGCTTAGGAAATGGTTCATAAGGGTAGATGGTGTAGCGGTTATAACTGATAATGTCAGACAGTGTGGTGGGTGCAACTTATTAAGACAGACAGTGTGGAGGCCATATGCTATAGAAGGCTTATTTAGGTCATAATATGGGCAGATATTTTTTATGCAGAGGGTATATTAATAATATTGCTACATTTAAAGGGCGCTATGTAGGAATGTGCTGCAGAAGAATGGAGAAGAGGAAATCTGGAAAGAGGAGCAGTGGTTTCCTGTATAGTCCGCAGTCTGATAAAGACTGATAACTCCCAGCATCTCCATGCCATTGTTAAAAGGAACCTGTCACCCCCCCAGGGCCTTTTTAAGTAAAAGAGCCACCTTCAGCAGCACTAAGGCTGCATTCTGTGAAGGTGGCTCTTATGTTTCTTATCTCTAAGAACGCTGAAATAAAGACTTTTATAAATTGGCTGTCATACCTCTATTGCGTGATGGAGGTAAGTTTTCTCCCCCTGTGTCAACCGCCTCGCAGCTGTCCATCATTCGCCTCTTGCCTATGTGCACCGCCTCCTCTGTTCATCGTTATGTGACTGGCGCCTGCGCTCTGCAAACATTTCTCGGGCATGCGCCGTGCATTCCTAGGGATAATAAACATAAGAGCCACCTTCACAGAATGCAGCCTTAGTGCTGCTGAAGGTGGCTCTTTCACTTAAAAAGGCCCTAAGGCCCTGGGGGGTGACAGGTTCCCTTTAAGGACATACTCGGTGTTGTAGGTTCATGAGATACAAATGCATATGGGCCTGACTTAGAAAAATTCAGCTTGTTAGTTATTATTCAATGATGTCATAGACCTAATGGAAAAAGGGAAGAATTAGCTGAGTAGCAATTGTAAGTACACTTAGCTAAATAATAGGATTAGGTTTGAGCAAATTAAAGGGTATATCCGGGACTTTGTGAAAAGCAAAAATGTGCTTAAGCACTAACAGGCAGGTAGTTGCTAATTGCCTACCTGTTGTCCAATGTGCTATTCTTCCCTGGTGCACAGTGGCCACAGAGCTCTCATGCTAGCGATTCACCCGACTGTGCTGATGTCGCCTATGCTGATGTCACATCAACAAAGCGATGAATTCTTTTCCATTCTACTCTGTTAACAGGGAGGAACTTCAGACATCATTCTGATCGACAGCTGGATTTTTGCTGCCTAACTGTCCCGCAGTGTCAACAGAGCAGAGCGGACATGACGTCAGCAGAGGCAGCTGAATCTCCGGACTGCTCTGTGGCAGGGAAGAACAACACTGGGCACAACAGGCAGGTAAGGCCTGTTTCACACATCCGTTTTTTAGCTCAGTTGAAATCCATAAAAGTGGCGGAAAACGGATCAGTTGGCGGATTGAAACAAACGGGTGTCACTGCACTGTTATTTTGACGGATCTGGATAAGGCAGAAATATAAAGGAAACCATAGAGAAAGAGAGAGAGAGATTTTTTCAGCCGCCAGAACCGAGTTTAGGGTTAAATTTCCGGCTGAGTCAATTCCTCTGGGCATGCGCACTGTAAAATGCGGATCCGGCCAAAAAAACGTTTCATTGTCTGTCCGGGCAAGTCGGCGGACACCAAAATTTTGGCTGATTCGTATAAAAACGGATCCATCGGATGACCATCCGTCAAGATCCGCCGGTAATTCAACTCAATGGGAAAAAAAACGGATCCGCCAAGAAAAATGGCGGATCCGTTTTTTTAACAAAACGGCAGATTTTGACTGATGGTGACAGATGGATGTGTGAAAGAGGCCTAAGTATCAACTATCTGCCTGTTAGTGCTTAGGCACATTTTTTGTTGAAATGAATTTACTTATTGCACAAGTGTTAGCTGATAAAAACTCCCATCAGCGGCACTTGCTGTCGCTATTATCAGCGACAGCAGTTGTAGGGTGATGGGAGTAGTACTCACATCAGCTGATGACACTGTGACTGCGGTAAACTCTTTGTGCTTTTTGTGCCATTTGATGTGCTTTAGCACATCAAATAGTTGAAACTGCATGTACGACTAGGTGATGACTATATGCTCCCTGCAGAGCCAACTCTTCAATATATGTGCAGTCCTTGCACATGTCAAGTTAGAAAGGAAAAAATTGTAAGAAAGGGCTGATTTTAAAATGATGAAATAGGGATGAGCGTATGTATGTGCTCGATGATACTTGGATATCTGCTGCGCTCACAAGGCATGATGAGGTATAGTGGACTCACTAGACACCTGATGGTGTAGTGGCAGCTGTATACCCGATACTCAAGAGTCAGTGAAAAAGAGCTTCTTACTTCAATAATGTTTATTAAAGAAGATATGACAAAAAGGAAAAAGTGCCTGAGAGGAGGGAACTCTGGATCACGACACTGTACCGCGTAGTGGAGCTCTGGGTAATGTATATCCCTATAAAGGGATTCCCCCATCACAACACCAAGAGACCTAAATGCCATGAATCCTGTACCAGACCGACGACCCGTACAGACCGGATAGAAGAGACTTGTGGGATACCGGCTCTGTTGGTGGAAAGAATCCCAGAAGCTCCATATAATCCTGCAGAAGCTGGTCCAGCCGGTACTGGTATCCAGATGGTTCCAAGGGATCCAGGATAGGGAACTGCCAGCAGAGGATTCTATGTAGATGGAACGCCCCGCAGGGCCGGGGGATACTTGGTACTGGGCCTTTCAGGCTCTTTTAAGGGGGAAAGTGTCACGGTCGTGATGGTGACCCGGTCCGTGGCCCTGGGTGTTCAATAAAGAAGATGGAAGTTTAAATGAGGGGAAAGTTGGTGGGATGATTAATTGGGAAAAGGGGAATTGTGACGCCACCCATGGTCTTCGGCTACGGTAGCCGGCGCTGCTATACAGATCCTCTGGAATGGTGCTGCGGCAGCAGTAGAGATGGTGTAGCTCTCCACGGGCAGAGCTGTGTCCCAGGGCAGTTAAGATGGTGCTTGTGAGCCGGTGATAATGAATGCAGTGTATGGCAGGCGAGTTGTAAATGACTCCAAGGACACAGTTGGGTGCAGTTTCAAGGTCTTTACTCACAGTTCTTGTGCACACGATGACCCACTTGGTACTGTGTCCTCCGAGGGAGGGGTCCAGCAAACTCCCAGGTAGATCAGGAACACCTTTTCAAGACTACTCCTTGTGTCTCCTTTCTAGGCCGTGTATCTGTGCTGATCTCCCCCTTCTTTCCTGCCCTGCGCCTTCACAAGTAGTGTCCCAAGCCGGCAGCCACGGATCACTCTTGGCGACATGGGTCAAGCCACGGGGTCCTTTATCACTATTGCTGCCTTTTTGAGGAATGTTTGTGCTTGTGGCTGAGGCAGTTAAAGTTACCTCAGCCTCCGGCATTCTAGCTGAGCCTTGAAGTTCTCCACTAGCTTCAGGGGCCGGCTCCCCCACCTTGGCCTGGTCCTTCCCTTCCGGAATGCGGGGCCCACGGGTGGATAATCGCACTCCCCGTGCCTCAGGGACCCCTTCTTTCCAGTCTAGGAGCGTAGTCAAGATGTTTATCTCCTGCTCTTATGCTGTCCTGTCACCGACTGACTCTTTCTACACCAAACTATTTACCTCAAACTAGCTCCACCCACCAACTGTCACCTTGGTCTCTCTGATTGGATGTTCTAAATCACTCCACTACCTAAGCTCCTCCTACTCTACCTACCTTCCACACTAACTCCCCAACACCCTTTCCTAACCTGTGTGTTGAGTGTGAGTGTTAGGAGTTCTGGGTGTTGATCCCTCCTTACCTGAGAGTGTGATACCACACCTCTGGATGAGGTGCAGTACCTCTGTGGCGACCGGACCCTCAGGGGCACCACATAGACAGAGATATTAGTATAAAGCAAAACAACAGACTTCTGATTGCAGAGCACTGCAGAGAACAGCAGAGTGCGGCCTGAGCAAGAGGCAATAATCCCACAGAATGAACACGTTGCCTAGGCACCTCCCTTAAGGGGAGGATGCCTTTTATGCACAGAGCATCACAGCACAGGCAGCCCTAATAAAGAAGAGGTGCCCTTCTACTTTAAGTATGTGCAGGAAGCGGGTCTCGACTTCTAAGAGCATTTCCAGGAGACCTGCCAAGAGGATGCAGATTCTTAGCAGAGAAAGGAGCCGCTGATCATCTGGAGCCACAGACAGGGTGAGCAGTACCAGTGGAGCTGCGAGATAGGCACCGGTCTCCCTGCACAGAGTTGACGGGACCTGCAGCTGCGGGAATGACAGTATCACTTGAATATCTGGGTGCTCGGATATGCTTGGCACGCAACAAGCATTGGCTGGTGCTTGGATTTGAAGCTTGAATCCCCGCCGCACATATTTGGTGCCTGTTACACAGCCGAAAAGCATGCAGTTACTGTAATGAAGTAGCCATCTTGGTAGTAACATTACTGTTATTGGATGGCCGCATTAACTCATCAGAGGCTATAAAAGAACATGTGATGCAACGCTCGGCTCACTGATGACAATGCACAGCTCAGGGACAATTCTGATTGGAGGGAGATAGCAGTTATCCAAGCCTGCATGTGCACGGTTTAACTAATCAGTGTCCTCTAATGTTGATACTGGTGCTGTTGCTGAACCATCATACTAACAGTCGTTCTAAAGGTTAACCATTTGCTTTGCTGCTTGTATTAGATACATTCTGCATTTTGTCTAGGGACAATTGCATTAGCAGGCACAGTGGAAGAATACAGATTCTAGTCAGAGCTTAGGGCTTTGCAGTCAGGGGCGTATCTAGGCTTCCTGGCACCCGGGGCAAGAATTTGGTTCGGTGCCCCCCCCAAGTACATATGCGGCTTGCACACTTAGCCATGTACCCACGAGCTGCTCTCCCTAATGCTCTCAATGTTCAGTAAAAAACTGTAAGCAGGAAGAGAAGCTCGTTGTCAAGTATGAAAATTGCATATGAGTAAAGTGTCCATGTGATGACTACTGGAACTTGCAGAGCTGAATCCTGACATTGCAGCTTCTGAATTCTCACAACGAATGCACTCCACACTTTTAGGATTCTCCCTTGCCGATGTACAGTCATGTCTGCACAAGTATGTGATTTATATACTTCTGGCCACATTCTGACTAGACGTGCCCGGCCTCGCTCAGTTCATTTTCATTGAGTGAGGCCACACACGTCTAGTCAGCATGTGACCGCATGTATGTAAATTACCAGCATGAGAGAATCCTAACAGCGTTCAGTGAGCACTGTGAGAATTCAGAAGTCTGCAGTCACATAGAATGACTGCAGACTCAGCACAAACCTGGACAACCCCTTTAATGTTCCTAACAAATAAAAACATGAGAATAAGTCAGTAGCACAAATAACATTTACATACAGGTGCCTTATAGATGACATCTCTGGAGTCGTTCTCCTTTTCTTCTTCTTGTCCAAACCCCATGATGAGTTTTCTCACCCACATCTCGTCTCTGCAGACTTTCATCTTCTGCAGCAAATCTCCACACGATGCCCTTAAAGCTAGAAGTGTCATTATAATGCTCCTGAATAAAAATGTCTGCAATATACTGTCGCCTCACACTATTCCCCTCCCTCCTCTAACATCCCTCTGTTCACCATACTGTCTCATCATATATTTACCCCCTCACTCTCTATACTGTCTGCTCACACATACCCCCGACTCCCCATACTGTGACCACATACATTAACCCGTTCGCTCCCCATACTGTCTGCACCCAACCCCCATACTGTTTCCTCATACATACCTTGTCCTCAAATCTCCTCACACACATTAAATCCCCCCATCTCCACTCCAAATCCCTCACACACATTAAATAACCCCCCATCCACACTCCAAATCCCTCACACACATTAAGTAACCCCCATCCACACTCCAAATCCCCCACACATTAAATAACCCCCATCCCCACTCCCAAATCCCCACACATATTATGTACCTCCCACTCCAAATCCCACACATATTAACCCCATCCCTACTCATTAACCCCCCAGACAATAACCCCCATCCCCACTCATTAACCCCCCGTCCATACTCCCAAATCCCCCAACACATTATGTACCCCCCACTCCAAATCCCCCACACATTAACCCCCATCCCCACTCATTAACCCCCCAGACACTAATTCCATCCCCACTCATTAACCCACCACAAATTAATTCCATCCCCACTCAATAACCCCCATCCCCACTCATTAACCTCCCACTCAATAACCCCCATCCCCACTCATTAACCCCTCACATTAACCCCCATCCCCACATTAACCCCCATCCCCACTCCTTAACCCCCCACACATTAACCCCATCCCCACTCTTTAACCCCCCCAAACAGTAACCCCCATCCCCACTCTTTAACCCCCCCACACATTAACCCCCATCCATTAACCCCACCACACATTAATCCCCATCCCCACATTAACCTCATCTCCACTCATTAACCCCCCTACGCATTAACCCGACTACACAATAACCCCATCGCCACACATTAACACCCCCCCATCTTCGGTGGTTTCTTCAGCTCCACATTGGAGCACACTTACCACCAGCGCTGAGCGTTCACTCTGGGCGCCGGAGAGTGACGTCAGCAGCATGATCACATGACATGTCACGCTGCTGACGTCGCTCTGGCCCGGCGGTCAGAGCTGCAATTGTACTGGCGTCTATACAGACGCCAGTACAATTGTTCCCTGGGAGCCGGCACACGCATCTTCTCTGCGGTAGCTGTCAAGCTGACACAGAGAACCGCCGACTCTCAGGCCAGGGGGGGCTGCAGAACACAGCCGCTAGGGAGGACACTGCGGACCGCTGCATTGCGGCCCGGACTGCGCCCCCTGCCGGCTGCGCCCGGGGCAACTGCCCCGGCTGCCCCCCCTAGATACGCCCCTGTTTGCAGACCACATGTATCTTTTTGGGGTTGAAAAAATTGACTATCCATAGAGTTTAACCTGCTTAGTATTACATTATGGTGGTATAGAAAGCTCAAAAAAGTGCTAAATGCTTTTCTGGATTCAATTAATCAACTATGCAGTTTAATGTCCTCTCTGTAAAATTACGGTGGTTTAAAATTAAAAAAAAAAAACATTGGCATTCTACAGTTGGCCAAATTTTTCAGTTCATTACAAAAATTTTGTTTCATATAATAAAAGAAACTTGTTTTCCAGAGACATAGCAATTAGAAAATGCATAGGGCATGACGTAAGAGACGGAGATGTGGAAGTGCTGATGATAGTGCACTCAGATGCTAAGGACATGGGGCAGTTAAGACTACACCTGTTCCTGGAGCACAAGAAACATGCCCATTCAACACACTTAGCTTCCTGTTCCAATTTTAGGTGGGCACGGGACACCACTTCTGAAGCCACACCAGTGCAAACAGATGGTCGGATTGAAAACGGCAGATATTGCTTCCAGCATGCTTGCCAGCACCAGCCAGTCTTCTACATCAACAAGTATCACCAGCCAACAGTCTGGATCACATAATACTCATGCTGATCCTTTTTCTCCCACCATGTTGAGTCCCATGAGATCAGTGATTCCACACTAGCACACACTTTACAACATCAATTTCTTGATTGTTTTGTCTCTCCCAGAGCGGAGTACTCAGGTCGCCGGGCAGCGTTAGATTCAGGAGGTCACGGGGGTGGCTGCCGTGCCCGCTGCTTGTGCTCCAGGGACATTAAATTGGGGGTTGAAAAATAAATTAAAAATAAAAGAAATTTGAAAGAGTTTGTGATGCCAGTTGGAGTTTTCGACTGTAAGATAGCCGGCACTGCTGATGATCCCTGGGGGGGGTAGATGGTGATGGCAGTGCAGGTGTTTAACCCCCTCCAACTAGGGCTGACCTCCAGAGATTGTGATGGATGTAGATGGCACGGAGTAATAAGGCAGGAGACAAGGAAAGTCACTTCATCATTTACTGAAGTTCAGATACAGTTCAGAGGATAAAATACTACTTTCTCACCAGGCTTACAGTCTTCTCTACACGATGGGTGATATCCTTCTCTCTGCTGTGACTCAGTGTAAACTTCCGGCTGTTCTAATCCCTTCAGGGACCAAGGCTTCCTGCAGTCTGAAACTTCCAGTACAACCACTTACGGTGTTTCCTCCCCCGGCATCTTGCAGCTTGAATCCTGTGTGAAGCACATGTTTCTTCTTGCACAATCCTTCACTGATCCTTGGTTGCTGTAGTCTTCCTGGGACAAGACACTCTGCTGTTGGTTGTTTGAACCTCACAGTCTCTCAGCTTACCATCTGACTCTAAAAGCACAAATGATCTTGGGGCTGATTCCCTGATTCCTCTCAGCATTGCTCCTGGAGGGAGCACATGTTACTGCTCCAGGAATGTTCTCCATTTTCTCTCCACCATCTTCCTGACAGAACAACAACTCGACTCCTACCCCTCCCAGTTAGGGTATGTCTCCAAAGCTTTAAGTTTCAGGGAAGTAAGGGAGTGAGGTAAAATTGTGTGTGCAGTTGTCTCCAGCAGAGAAAGCATAACTCCCATCATTTACAAAACACATACAACAGAGTACATGTTTGACCATTTTGTGGCAGCAAAGACACAGGGTGCCTCATTCCCCCCTACTTAAAGGTAGCACATCCTCGGGCTACACCACTGAACGTAAGCGTATAACAAAATGACATAACATTTAACCTGAGTATAGTTGAACAGTCACATTAACTTGAGTCATGGATTACAGCCCAAAACCACTTCTGATTGGTTGGATCTCCCATGAGTGCAGCTGCAGGGCACACAGACCATAATATGAAATTCACTGCACTGGCTGTTTTAGGTGGCTTCCTGCCAAGGCACGATGAACTGCTATTCCTCTCAAGTTTGAGTCTTTACAAGAGTTCTTGTAGTAGAATAAAGCGTATTAACTCCTGAAATCTCACATTAGTCCATGTGGGCACAACTTCTTCAACATTTTTAACAACGTTACATAAGGCATAGTTCAATATAAGTTCAAATCCAAAACAAACTTATTAATCTTAATACTCTATGAGAATATTTTACAAATCATTTCTATAGCGAGAAGGGGTTTGTCCCTGCATACTACGCTGTGATCTGTGCAAAATAGGAATACTAGACAACTTCCTACAACTCTTTGAACCTACCATGGGTACCATAGGTTCACTGCTGACTGTGGGCAAGTTTTCTGATTCTTCCACATGCAAAGTGTCAGTGGTTGGCATTAGCATTTTGTCGCTTCCAGAACAGTTTGATGTCTCTGGTAAAGAACTTTGTGGGAACACCATCACTGTACCTACCACCGCATTGTCAACTTGTAGCCAAGAACTAGGGAATTCACCTAGAACAGTGCGAATCTTTGTATCAGTCTTTTCCATTAGCTGAGGATCTTCTTTAGGCTTAACTCTTTCACACAATTGTGCTGGACATACTTTCAGATTGTCTCTGGATACGGTAGTACACGTTTTTCCGCCGTCTTTGGAGATGGTACACACTTTGCTGTTGTCATAGCTAGATGGTTGAATAGTGTATGGCTGGCCTCCCAATGGTCATCTAACTTGAGGTTTCTTCTCTTTTTCTTTAACACTTGTTCACCTGGTGGTAAGGGGATTGCCACAGCATGTTTATTAAAGTCCCTTTCCTGTTTTTGCCCATTGCTGAACTTTTTGATACTGCAATTGTCATTCTGTGTTTCAATCAGTGTCCAATTGGCAGGATATGGTTTCAGGAGTTATGACTCCCATTTTCTTGGTCGATGGGGAGTTTACCTGGCCATGCATGCATCAAGTAAGCTGGGGCATATCCTGTTGAGCTGGTTGTGATATGATTGTACATTTCAATCAAAGCAGGCAATTTCTCAGGCCATTGACTCCTTTCCTCTAGTGGTAGGATCTGCAATAAATTGATTACCAGATGATTCAGTTTTTCACAAAGACCATTGCCTTGTGGGTGGTATAGTGTAGTTCTGATCTTTTTACATCCATAGAGAAAGCAAAATTCTTGGAAGACCTCTGCTTCGAAGCCTGGACCTCTGTCTATCAGCACTTGATCTGGGTAGCCATGGGGTCTGCAGAAATATTCTTGGAATGCCTTTTCAGCTGTTCTTGCTGTTTGGTTTTTCACCGGAACGACCACTAGGAAACGGGAATAGTGATCCACTATTGTTAAGGCATAGGTATACCCTGATCGGCTTGGGGATAGTTGCACATGGTCTAAGGCCACCAATTCCAGAGGCTGTTTAGTGATGATTGGCTGCAAGGGGGCCCTTTGATTGGCAGAATTCTTCCTTCTGAGATTACATGGGCCGCATCCCCTACACCACTGTTCAATAGACCGTCTCATACTTGTCCAGACAAAGTGGTCGCGGATAACTACTTCTAGCCTTTTCAAACCAAAGTGTCCCGCTTGATTGTGGTAAGCTTCCAAGACCATAGGCACGTCTTTTCTGGGGACCATGATCTGCCATACCAGTTGATGCGTACGTGAGTTAATAGCTCTTCGGACCAACTTGCCTTCAAAAAGGAACAGCTTCTTTATCTCTTTCCACAACTGTTGGACATCTGCAGGCGCATCAGGAGCTGGAGATGAATCTGCTTCACCATGGAGTTCTTTGACAATACATAAAGCCGGATCACTGCTCTGCGTTTCTGCCCAACCATGGTGGGGTAGTGGATTAAGGGAAACTTCATGAACGGCAAGACTTCTCCCTGTCACGTGGTTAGATTCTTGGTAGGCACCGTGGTGGTGGAATGCCGGCATCTCTATTTCCTCCAGATCTGTTAGATCTTCTGCTGATCAGGAGCATTTGGCATGCGGGACAAAGCATTGGCATTGGCGTTTTTAGTGCCAGCTCGGTATTTAATGACAAACTCATAATTGGACAACCGAGCCATCCATCTTTGTTCCAAGGCACCGAGCCTGGTGGTCTCCAGATGGGTTAACGGATTGTTGTCCATATAGATGGTAAATTTAGATGAGTCCAAATAGTGCTTGAACCTCTGGGTCACTGCCCAAATGATAGCCAAGAATTCTAACTTGAAGGAGCTATAGTTGGTAGAGTTCCTCTCAGTAAGATGAAGCTTCCGACTGGCATAAGCAATGACTTTCTCCTTACCCTGCTGCTCTTGAGACAGGACAGCTCCTAACCCAACATTGCTGGCATCGGTGTGCAGGATAAATGGCTCATCATAGTCTGGATATGCTAAGATTTCTTCTCCAGTAAGTGCTTGCTTAAGGTTGTTGAATGACTCCTCCAACCTAGCATTCCACTCAATCAGGGAACTCTTGCCTCTGACCTTTTTGGGGTTGTCCAACTAGGAGGTCTTGAAGGGGGGCTACAAATTTAGTAAAGTCTTTAATAAAGCGTCTGTAGTATCCCACTAGGCCTAGGAATTGTCTGACCTCTTGGATGTTGGTGGGTACCTGCCAGTCTCTGATGAGTCACTTTGTCTGGGTCAGGTGCTACTCCTTCTGCACTCACGACATGGCCTAAATAGGAGTAGTGAACGCAGTTTTTTCTTTGTCTGCCTCAGCAACAGGAACCTACCAGTACCCACTGGTTAAGTCCAAAGTGGAGAAGTACCTAGCTGATTTTAATGCTGCTAGAGACTTCTCTATGTGCGGTAAGGGGTATGCATCTTTGTGAGTAATTTTGTTAAGTTGTCTGTAATCTACACACATGCGCATGGTACCATCTTTCTTTTCGACTAACACCAGGGGAGCTGCCAAAGAACTGTAGATATCCCTGATTACCCCTGCTTGTTTCATTTCCTTTAGCATACCTTTTGCACACTGATATTGAGCTGGAGGTACGCGACAATACCTCTCTTTGATAGGTGGGTGATCTCCGGTAGAGATGTTATGTTGAAACCTTTTACCTGCCCAAAATCCAAGGGATGCTTACTGAAAACCCTCTTGTATTCTTGTTCCACCCGCTGCACTCCATTTTTCTGATGTACAGGAGTGGAGTCAGTGCCAACATGTATCTGAACAGAAGAGCCATTGCCATCCGTCTTTTCTGACAGATCTAAGGGTTCTACAGCCTGATTATCGTTGTTGCTGACTGAATAGTTTTGGCTATGGTTGCATAACGGGGCAAGCTTGCTTCCTCCTCCCCACAGTTCAGAACACGTACTGGGACCCTGCTCCTTTTCACATCAACAATCTCCCTGGCCGTCAGCACAGTAGGTCTGCTATCTGAATAGACTGGCTCAAGGAGGGCTTGGTAGTCCCGTCCTCTGATGCCTATGGCTGCTCTGCACCAGATGAGTCTCACTCCTGGGGGGAAGCATAATGGAGTTGGGATCACTCACCCTTACACTACCAATCTCTCCACCAGTTAACTCCACCTGCTGTTGCTGGACAAAGGCCTTGATTTCTTTATTGAGGACATGCTGCTCTTTGTTCCGGGACGACTCAGCTATGTCTTGCAAAATGGCGATGATCTCACTTAAACAATTTTCAATCACATTTGTGCTCAATGTTATGATAGGTTGACACTCTCCTCTCTCCACCTCTACCACCATGAGATGTTGCACTTTGAGCTCCATTTTCCCCACTTTAATGACAACCTCTTTGTACCCCACCTGTGTCAATGGTTGACCATTACTTGCTATTATTGACAAGTCACCATCAGGAAGTTGGGTGAAATCAGCATCAGTCCAATATCTCTGGTACAGTGTGTGAGGCATTGTGGTTACCTGTGATCCAGTGTCTATGAGGGCGGTGAAGGGGATACCATCCACTACCACGGGTATCAGTGGACATCCTCCAACATATCTGTTTCTCCAGTTAGTTGGACTAGATTGTCTTACTCCTGGGGGTTGGTCCTCGGCCCCAGGGGTCGCCCATTTAAAGGACAATCTCTTTCGATATGATCAACCTTATGGAACCGTCTGCAGTTGGGTCTTCCAGAAGGGTGAAATCGGTCTGTGGATCTTCTGCCTGTGTGGGTCAGTCCTCGCTGCTGTTGTGTCATCCTCTTTGGCCATCGCCATGGGAGATCATCCGGGCTCGATGCTAATTGGATCCTCTCTGTGTGGGAGCAAGCCTGGAGAGTCTGAACAGTTCTACATAAAGCAGCCACATTTTTAGTCAGTTTTTGTACTTGCAGCCGTAAATCTGCAGTAGAATCATCAACTGGCGTCTGCACATACTGTACTGCAGGCACCTGGGGTGAGGATACTGCCCCCTGGTGGTATGTAACTGCTGGATGTTTAACTGGCTCAGTGTAAGCATAGGTAGATTCTCTTAAGATACAGATGGATCTGTCCTTAAACTGAAAAAAGTCCATGTCAGGGTTCTGCAATGACATCATGCCAAAAGATCCTCAATTAACTGCTCTTTCAGCTGTAATGCAGTGACCCCTGTTACAGCTAGGGGGTGCTATGTGGGCTCCCCAGGTCATGCATACAGGTGTTCCCTCTGTGGTGATGCAGAAATAGTGACTGGCAGGGTTGTGAATGGCCGATATATGTCACAGGGATGGATGCTCCCTGAGATGCAACCCGGAGTGTTTTATTATTAGCGCACGTGAGTACTAATATAACGGTGAGTGCACCTGGGTCCAGGTTGTGGGTATCTATGAGAGATGGGAGGGTCAGGCTACCCATATTACCTCACCTTTGGGTGAGGGTGCTGGCTGTACCCCTGTTTTCCTTCAGGACCTGCAGGTATTTTCAGGACCTGCCGTGAGGTCATAACCAGGTGACCAGCCATGTGATCCATACCTCTGGTGGGGGTGAGGTTACAGCCTACATAATGAAGGTGTGTTTAGCACAGTGTGTTTAGCACAGAGTGTTGGGAGTCTGGAAGGTGCACAGACTTCCATGTATCCAGGTGGGACACTACAGAGTTGTCTGTAACCTGGGAGGTTGAAGGCCTCCTGTGTGTGTGGCTCCAGGCCAACCCTGCTTGCTGGATATCGCACAGCCTGGGGATGCAGTACTGGCTTTCCTGAACCAGAGGAATGAGGTCTGTGAGATACCTCAAGAGTGGATGGTCGGACAACCGTGAGTGGCACTGACCTCAGTCAGTAAGAGACTGTACTGTCCTATGGAACTGAGTGTTTAACGGATATTGCCCTGGCCTGTATGTGAACAGGGTCTGAGGGAGCAAAGCCCTGTTTATGGACATTATTATTTTATGTTGCCGGACAAAAAAGACTGACTACTCTGTGTTTGTGCTGCTAGGGATATGGAGCAATAAACCCAGGAGAACTTTTAAGGAAATTGAGTCTTCCTGTATGTTATAGCGCTGTCAAGCGGGCGTTCCCCAATGCACTCAGTGCGCGCTGCCTTACATATGGTGGAGAATGCAGGCACTTTTGTAGACTTGTTGCTAGGGGCAACAGATGAGGTCTACAAACTCGGTTGCTAAGGGCAACGGTTTAGGAGGCACATGTGAGGTGTTTGACTGTGACTCGGTGGGGTGACAAATTTTTTTTTTCTTCAAGTCAGTTTGCGGTGGCTTGGTGGGGTCACAAAGGTGACAAGCGTCTGACTGTAACTCGGTGGGGTTACGAAGGTTGCTGTGGATCGGCGGGTCCACGAAGATGGCACAGCGGAAGCGCGCAGTGACTTGTGGCAGTGGGAGCTGTAGTTACAGTTGCAGCAAGAGGTTCTGCAGCAGCAGGAGCTGCAGTGACACCATCAGCTGCTTGTTTGGCAGCCGGAGGTGCTGGTGGTTTGTGGCTACAGCAGGAGCTGTGGCAGTGCCAGCAGGAGCTGGTGGGGTGTCATAAAAAGACATTAGTGGTCCAGGTCGCACAAACTCTTAATGGGCCTGTACAAGCCCAGAGACATACGTGTACAGTGCGAACTGGGGCCTGAGAGTGCTGTGAGGGAGGGAGTGTGTACCTGAATGGTTCAGGGTGTAAGGTCCTGGGATGAGGGTCAGATCCCTGGGGCATGTGCTGCGACCTTTTACCTGGTGAGGCGTGAGTGTTGGATGGTCTCAGGAGGGGATGGACATCCTGAATAGCACCTGCTGAGGCCCTGGACCTTGTGGCCGGTGTGTTGGGAGACCCTGAAAGGAGGGTTGGATCCCTGAATTGCACCCGGTGAGGCCTGTGTGTTGGACGGTTCCAAAGTGGGGACGGACGTCCTGAATAGCACACAGACAGGCCACGTGTGTTTGCAGAGTCAGTGACGGCCCTGCGTTGGGGGAAGCTACCGACCTTCTGCGGGTCTGGACTGTCAGGAGTGCCCTGGTCACACGGACGGTAATCCCAGCAAGGCAGCTTCCCCAAGAGAAAACGGGGTGGTGTCCCAAAAAGGGGGGCGGTAACCAAAGCAGCGATGGTTGCCCAAAAAGAGGTGGAGTCACAAAATGGAGCGGTATCCCAAGAGGGACTGGTGGCCCAAAAAGGGGTGGTGTCACAAAAGGGGGTGGTATCCCAAAGGGAGTAGTTGCCCAAAAAGGGATGGAGACCCGGGGAATGGTGGTTACCCAAAAGGGGGTGGAGCTTCCTGAAGTTAAAGGGTTTGTGCAGATAGACGGTTGTCAGGGGCAAGTGTACTATGTGTGTCCAGTCTGCTATTTAAACTACCCACCCGGCAAGAAGTTACAAACATGTGCCCTGCAGATGAACGAGGTACAATATGTATGGACTGGTCGATTCTGAGACCCCGGTGACTCTAGTAAGGGTGGCACCCCAGGGATTTGTAACACCCAGTAGGATGGTCGGGGTCACTTGCGTTCATGGGAGCACTATGGACTATCCAGTGGCCAGGGTGATCCTTGAGATGATCTGGGACAGTACCAGACAGGATGTCGCTATAGTCCCGAATTTCTTATCTGGTAGTCATGGGCCAGGACTCTGAGCTGTTCCCTGACTTGTGGGAGAGGGGAGTGGCTCTCCAGCAGGAGGATGGAGGGCTCTTAGCTGAGGGGGTTGCGTACCTTAAGGCGGTAATACCTCCTAAAATTGACGGATCAGACGCAGGGGTGACCGGAGGAAAGGGTACGTTTGCCCAACTTACTGACCAGAAGTCACCTTATGGGTACCACAGTGTGACGGATAGTGGAGCTGACACCCGAACAGAGTGCAATTCACGCGTTTACCATACTGTGGGGTGTGACACAGGCGCCGGGGGTGACTGTGACGTGTTGTCACCGTTAGCCACCACTAGGGCAGAGGACAACCTTGGGCCGACAGAAGCTCGAACCCAGAGTAATGATAGTGCGCCACAAGGTGAAGGCAGCATGATGTGGTAGTCCTACCAGAATGTGTGACCGTTGAAGATGGGGAAGCTCTGGGAATGGGGTCTAACACTGTTAAAAATGGGGAACGCTGATTACAGGAGGACCGGTCGGGTGGTGGTGACTGCCATTCAGACGGTGACGACAGTGGCAAGGAGTGCAGTAAGACTGACTCAGGTCTAAAATGGCAAGTCTACTGCCCGTCGCCAGAGACATAAAAGGAGGAAAGGGGCTGAACAAATGGCTCCCTCTGAGAAGATGGATAGGGAGGAGACAGAGATCTATCAACAGCTGACGAAGGAGTGTTTAAAGGTGACAGATTTACAGGTTAAATAAAGACAATAAAAGAGCAGATCATACAAGAAAAGTCCCTGAGACAAACAGTTGAGCACAGAGTGGATGACCTGGAGAAGGAAGTCTCTGAGCTCAGAGGTCACCTATCAGCGTGTCAAACCATGAACCAGGCCATATTGAAAGATATGGAGGTACTCAGACAGGCCCAAGAGAAGCATTTGCAGGAGCTTCTCTGGAGAGAGGATGAGCGTCGCTGCCTGGCAAAGGAGCGGGATACAGCTCTTCAGGAGCTCAATATAGAGATGGAGGCTAATGCCCAGCTCCAGAAACACACGGTTGATGGGGAAATCAAACTGTCGCACTCTCTGTTTGAGTGCAATGAAGGAGAGTGAGCTGGAGAGGCTGACCAGAGAAGGGGCCTCCATGGAGGAAGAAATCCCGCAAAGGAAGCCCCCGCAGGTGGACACATAAGGGAGGTCAACGTCTTGGGTAACTGTGCTGTCTCTTAGGACAAGGAGGTCCAACAGTATGTTCAAGAAGGAGAGACTCCGGGTTTCGAATGCATAATAGAGATACCCGAAGACATGCGAGAAGTGTGTGCTAGTGAGGGTGTGCATGAGGCCTTTAAAAAGACAGTAAAAACATCCAGTTTGGACTAGTCCCCCGAAACTAACCAGTTGGTGATACTGGCGGATAGCGAGGTCACAGAAGTGGGTGGCTGTCCTGAGGCTTATGCATCTGCAGTGTCTCCGCACAAAACAGAGGATCATGGTGGGTAATATGAAAGCCGCTCGACGTCTGGAGCTTGCGAGGGAAGCTCACAATCGACTGGGCATGGTGGAAGACATCATTCCGGTACCCAGAAATCTGGTGGGGAAAGTCATTGGAAGACTTGGGGAGGTGATGCAAGAGCTTGTGGATAGATCCGGTGTGGTGAGAGTGAGGATTCCACCGGATGGTGAAGTCCGAGTAGGAGATGAAGATGGCAAGGTTCCTTTCTTTGTTGTTGGCTCAGTGGAAAGCACTGGGAACCTCCGCATGCTCCTGGAATATCGAGTGACGTACCTACAAGAGGTAGAGCAGCTGATCCGGAAAAAAATGAAGATTAAGGTACAGCTACAGGAGTTGGAAAGGAAATGGCGACTGCTTCCGGCCCGGGATATAGAGAGACGAGGGGCTTCTCTTGAGACGGGCAGTACATCATCTGAAACAAATTGGGTTAGAGGGGGCGACTCCTCTGTTAACTCAAGGGCTGAAGCCCAAGGCAGACATACTGACTGCTGGGGGTGGGGGTGACCTAACAAAGAGGTGATGCGGAATGATGTCCAAACCCGACTGAGATGGTCCTCTTGACTTGTGGGGCAAGGTGACATGGGTGACCGGTCTCGAGGCCCCGGGTGTGTGACAAATGTTCAACCCCACAAGTTTGAACATAGGGGGGGTTTGTAATGCAGTGACCCCTGTGACAGCTAGTGGGCGCTATGTGGGCTCCCCATGTCATGCATACAGGCATTCCCTCTGTGGTGATGCAGAAATAGTGACTGGCAGGGTTGTGAATGGCCAATATATGTCACAGGGATGGATGCTCCCTGAGATGCAACCCGGAGTGTTTTATTATTAGCGCACGTCAGGGCCGGCCCGAACGTATAGGCGAACTAGGCGGCCGCCTAGGGCGCCGACCCAAAGGGGGCGCCAGAGAAAAAATAGAAAAAATTATAAAAAATCTTTTCAAAAGGCAAAAAGTTTTAGGGATGGAAAGAAAAGTGTACATATTTAAGGGCAAATATGACGCAAGAGGTTGGTTGGGTTGGCAACAATTTCGATAGAATCTGAAGTTGCTAAACAAATTAATCTCGGTGACTTTGTGTCATCCTTTTAAATAAAAAAGGCAAGGAAACAAAAATTTTAATTACCTATGGTCGTTTTTGTTTTGTGTTATTGATTACTTTGTATATATTTGTCCTATACAACTTCTCAGAAGATTAAAGAGTTAGGAGAGAGTTAATTAATCATTGTTGTTGTGGTTTATTTTGCTCCTAAATTTATATCCCAAGTTTTCATCTACTGCCAAGAATAGTAGGAGCGCAACAAAATAGTTTTGCCTAGGGTGCCGTAATCTCTCGGGCCGGCCCTGGCGCACGTGAGCACTAATGTAACGGTTAGTGCACCTGGGTCTGGATTGCGGGTAGCTATGAGAGATGGGAGGGTCAGGCTACAATTTTTCCTCACCTTTGGGTGAGGTGCTGGCTGTACCCCTGTTTTCCTTCAGGACCTGCAGGTATTTTTAGGACCTGCTGTGAGGTCATGACCAGGTGACCAGCCATGTGATCCATACCTCACCTTGGGGGTGGGGTTACAGCCTACTTAATGAAGGTGTGTGTAGCACAACGAGGTCTGTGAGATGCCTCCAGAGTGGATGGTCGGACCGTGAGTGGCACTGACCTCAGTCAGTAAGAGACTGTACTGTCCTATGGAACTGAGTATTTAACGGACATTGCCCTGGCCTGTGTGTGAAAAGGGTCTGAGAAGGCAAAGCCCTGTTTATGGACATTATTATTTTATGTTGCCGAACCTAAAGGCTGACTACTCTGTGCTTTTGCTTCTGGGGATATGGCGCAATAAACCCAGGAGAACTTAAGGAAATTGAGTCTTCCTGTATGTTATAGCGCTTCCAAGCGGGTGTTCCCAAATGCACTCAGTGAGCGCTGCCTTACACAGCATTTTGTTCTCACCTCTTAAGTTACTGTCACACTTAGCGTTGCACCAGCGATCCCGACAACGATATGACCCGGTCAGGATCGCTGGTGCATCGCTAAATAGTTGCTAGCGAGCTGCCAAACAGGCAGATCTCACCAGTGACATAGCAGCGGTCGGCGGTCGCTACTTACCTGTCAGATGCAACGATGAAGATGTCCTCCCACCCGCGTCCACCCGTCGCTCGTCACCACAGCAGGAAGCCCAGCAGGAAGCAGCCGACGAGAAACGGCCAAGGACGTTCTCGCGCGATCAGCGATAACCAGCGGGGGAGCCGGTCGGAGGTAAGTATCATACATAGCGATATCGCTAGCAATATCGCTGTTGCATCACAAAACCAGTGACGGTATAGCGATATTGCTAGTGATATCGCTTAGTGTGACGGGCCCTTTACACTGTCTGGATCAATTTGTTTAATGGCCCGCAGCGCCTCCTGCAGGTTTAGGGCATAGTCTCTAACAAGTGTCCTGTGATTTCTGTCTGCAGCTGAAAAATCGCATCTTTATTTCTGAAGCAGTACGGGTGTCAAAAGTATCCTTTAGTTTAGCAAAAATGTCTTTTACAGTCTTTTTATCAGTCGCTGGCCAAGATTTAATTTCTCTCTGAGCAGCGCCACTAAGTTGGCTTGTAAGTATACTGACTTTCTGCTCCTCTGACATAGGGTAAATTTCAAACATGCTGCGCAGCTTCTCATTGAAGTCACTTAAGGTGTGCAATTCGCCAGTGTACTGTGGCAGCCATGCCGTACCCGGTATATAAGGCATGGTGAGCGGCAATATGGGAGCTGCACCCTGAGCGTCGCCGAGATTAGACATCTTCACCCCCCTTCCACAGTCACCAGACCTGAACCCAATCGAGATGGTTTAAGGTGAGCTGGACCGCAGAGTGAAGGCAAAAGGACCAACAAGTGCTAAACGTCTCTGGGAACTCCTTCAAGACTGTTGGAAGACCATTTCCGGTGACTACCTCTTGAAGCTCATCAAGAGAATGCCAAGAGTGTGCAAAGCAGTAATCAAAGCAAAAGGTGGCTACTTTGAAGAACCTAGAATATAAGACATATTTTCAGTTGTTTCACACTTTTTTTAATTATAAAATTCCACATGTGTTAATTCATAGTTTTGATACCTTCAGAGTGAAACTACAATTTTTATAGTCATGAAAATAAAGAAAACTCTTTGAATGAGAAGGTATGTCCAAACTTTTGGTCTGTACTGTATATACACACATGGTCAAAATTGTTGGTACCCCTAGCTTAATGAAAGAAAAACCCTCAATGATGACAGAAATAACTTGAATCTGACAAACGCAATAATAAAAAAATCTATGAAAACGAACAAATGAAAGTCAGACATTGCTTTTCAACCATGCTTCCACAGAAATTAAAATAAAATAAAACTCCTGATTTAGGCCTGGACAAAAATGATAGTACCCCTGGAAACAATGTGACAAAAGGGACATGTTAAATAAAGAAGTGTCCACTAGAGTTGAGCGAAACGGGTCGAAAAAATTCAAAAGTCTCCGACTTTCGCCAAAGTCGGGTTTCATGAAACGAAACCCGACCTTAGCGTGAGGTCGGCCACGAGGTCGGCGACCATCGTGCCAAAGTCGCGTTTCAAAACATGCTTTAGCGCCCTTTTTCAGCCAATCAGGAAGAACGGACACTGTGGGCAATGTGATGACATAGGCAGCGGTCACCACCATCTTTGAGAAGGGCATGCAAGTGATTGGCTTGATTTGTGTGGCGTCACAGGGGGAATAAAAGGGCGGGGACGCCGACCGCCATGTTACTTATGCTGATCTCAGAATAGGGAGAGCTGCTGCTGCTGATTCTGTAGGGAGAGCATTAGGAAGGCCAAAAGAAAAAAAAAAGCTTCTGCTGATAGTGCTTTTCACTGTAGTTAGTGTGCAGTGAAAGGTGAAGATTTTTGCTTTTGTGCAGCAGCGCTGGTGGTGAATAGGCTGCCTTTTAAGGCTACCTGCATTGCTGTGTGCACACTGGTGTTCAAACTGCTTTTTTAAAAGCAATCCAAATTTAATTGTTTTGTCCTGGTGAGGTACTGAGGGTTCATTTTTTCACACACCATACACCGGTGTACGCTCCTCACACAGTACTGTGTACCGGCTGTTATCACGGCCAAATTGAAGCTATCTATGTGTGACTCTGTAAGGAAAAGCCGAGGAGTTTGTGCGTTCTTACAGACCTACACCTTAGAGTTTTGTCCGTTTTTCAAAAAGTTTCATATATCTGCTGTTTGATTACATTCAAACTAGAGAGAGACAGCGTGTGTCAGTCAGTATACAAAAAGACGGAGCTTGACAATCTGTGTGTGACTCTGTAAGGAAAAGTCGAGGAGTTTGTCCTTTCTTACAGACTTACACCTTAGAGTTTTGTCCGTTTTTCAAGCAGTTTCGTATATCTGCTGTTTGATTACTGTTATGAGCTCATTTTCTGCTCCACCAGCTGGGAGTTCTCCTTCCATTCTCCCTCTGGTGGTGACAGGAGGTAGTGAGGTTAGTTTAATTGGTTATGGTTTGCCACCTGACGAGGAGGATAGTGATTGGATCTCTGGAGTATCAGACTGGATATAAGACAGCCGACGCCCTATCCTGTTGCTGGTGATTCAGTCTGCTGCTCAGGTCTTGGACTTCAGCTCTGCTCCAGTCTTTTCAAGTTAAGTTTGTTTTTTGCTAATGTTCACACTTGCTCTTGTTGGTCAACTCAGTTTTTGTGTGGTCAGCGAGCCCGGCTGGGTTGTGCTGAATTTCCACTCTTATTTATCTGTATTTGCCAATTTGTCTTTTTGTCCTTTATTAGATTGGCCTCTTTTTGCTCTGTCTCAGAATATTCCAGAGTGCTGATATAGTGGGAGAAGTCTAGTGACTTCAGGGTTAATTTTGTTATCAGAAGCGTTGGACATAATTTTTGGTATGGTTTTTTGGCAGATTGCAGACAGTATCTTTCCTTTCCTGTCCTTTCAAGTTAGTTTGGCCCCATCGTTTGCTCAGCCTATTTTTCTGCCTTTGTTTGTGTTTGCATCTTGCTTCACCGTCAATACTTGTGGGGGGCTGTCTTTCCTTTGGGGTCTGCTCTGGGGAGTTAGTTTTCCTCTTTTCTTACTTTAGGCTTATTTAGCTCTCCGGTTGTGATGAGGCCTCCAGGACCATCGTAGGCACGCTCCACGACTGCTTCTAGTTGTGTGTTAAGATTAGGGCTCTGCAGTCTGCATAGTTACCAACCTCTCTGGTTTTCTGAGACTTAGCGTGTGTTGCTTTTTTCCTCCTCGGTGACCCATTCATAACAGAATCACCAGCCATACCACAGATTCTAGGGTACTCAAAAGCAGGAAGGAATTGTTTAAAAAAAAAGAGAGAAAAAAAAGTCAGAATTTTATATATACACTCACTGGCCACTTTATTAGGTACACCTGTCCAACTGTGTGTTAAGACTTAATTTCTAATCAGCCAATCACATGGCGGCAACTCAGTGCATTTAGGCATGTAGACATGGTCAAGACAATCTCCTGCAGTTCAAACCGAGCATCAGTATGGGGAAGAAAGGTGATTTGAGTGCCTTTGAACGTGGCATGATTGTTGGTGCCAGAAGGGCTGGTCTGAGTATTTCAGAAACTGCTGATCTACTGGGATTTTCACGCACAACCATCTCTAGGGTTTACAGAGAATGGTCCGAAAAAGAAAAAAAATCCAGTGAGCGGCAGTTCTGTGACCGGAAATGCCTTGTTGATGCCAGAGGTCAGAGGAGAATGGGCAGACTGGTTCGAGCTGATAGAAAGGCAACAGTGACTCAAATTGCCACCCATTACAACCAAGGTAGGCAGAAGAGCATCTCTGAACGCACAGTGCGTCGAACTTTGAGGCAGATGGGCTACAGCAGCAGAAGACCACACCGGGTACCACTCCTCTCAGCTAAGAACAGGAAACTGAGGCTACAATTTGCACAAGCTCATCGAAATTGGACAGTAGAAGATTGGAAAAACGTTGCCTGGTCTGATGAGTCTCGATTTCTGCTGCGACATTCGGATGGTAGGGTCAGAATTTGGCGTAAACAACATGAAAGCATGGATCCATCCTGCCTTGTATCAACGGTTCAGGCTGGTGGTGGTGGTGTCATGGTGTGGGGAATTTTTTCTTGGCACTCTTTGGGCCCCTTGGTACCAATTGAGCATCGTTGCAACGCCACAGCCTACCTGAGTATTGTTGCTGACCATGTCCATCCCTTTATGACCACAATGTACCCAACATCTGATGGCTACTTTCAGCAGGATAATGCGCCATGTCATAAAGCTCGAATCATCTCAGATTGGTTTCTTGAACATGACAATGAGTTCACTGTACTCAAATGGCCTCCTCAGTCACCAGATCTCAATCCAATAGAGCATCTTTGGGATGTGGTGGAACGGGAGATTCGCATCAGGGATGTGCAGCCGACAAATCTGCGCCAACTGTGTGATGCCATCATGTCAATATGGTCCAAAATCTCTGAGGAATGCTTCCAGCACCTTGTTGAATCTCTGCCACGAAGAATTGAGGCAGTTCTGAAGGCAAAAGGGGGTCCAACCCGTTACTAGCATGGTGTACCTAATAAAGTGGCCAGTGAGTGTATATATATACTGTGTATATATATATATATATATTTTCCTCTTTTTCTCTGGGGCCATAGGAGGATTTTTTTTCTCTCCTAATGGAGATTTAGCAACTGTCTGATCGTGTGGAGCAACTTGCTGCTGAAGTGCAGGGAATTTCTACCTACCTCATTCAGTCACATGTTGCTGAACCCAAAATCCCTACTCCTGATGTGTTTTCTGGGGATCGGTCTAAATTTCTGAATTTTAAGAATAATTGTAAATTATTTCTTGCCTTGAAGTCTAACTCATCGGGGAGCTCTGTGCAGCAGGTTAAAATTGTCATCTCCTTGCTGCGCGGCGATCCCCAGGATTGGGTGTTTTCTCTGACACCTGAAAATCCTATTCTGACTAATGTGGATGCATTTTTTCAGGCTTTGGGGTTGTTGTATGATGAACCTAATGCCGTTGATCAAGCTGAGAGAACCCTGTTAGCATTAAGCCAGGGTCAGGATCCTGCAGAGTTATACTGTCAAAGATTCCGAAAGTGGGCGGTCCTTACTACATGGAATGATAGGGCACTTGCAGCTCTCTTTTGGAAAGGTTTATCAGAGACTGTAAAGGATGTTATGGTGGGATTTCCTGTTCCCTCTAGTCTGGATGGCTCTATGTCATTAGACATTCGAGTTGATCGGCGTTTACGTGAACGTAAGACTACACGGGAGGCGCTGCCACCTTCTGAACAAATGTCTGAACCTATGCAATGTATATGCAAGGTGTTGTCTAGGGCGCAATGTCAAGAGTTTAGAAGGCGTAATAAGCTGTGTTTTTTTCTGTGGAGATGCCTCTCATACTATTTCTGTCTGCCCTAAACGAGAGAAACGTTTTGCACGCACATTTGCTTTGGGCAGTGTACAACCTAAGTTCCTTTTGGCAATTACTTTGATCTGCTCCTTGTCCACATTTTTCACAAAGGCTTTTGTGGATTCAGGAGCAGCTCTGAATCTGATGGATTTGGACTTTGCTAAACATTGTGGCTTGTCCATGACGCCTCTGCAGACGCCTATTCCTTTGAGGGGTATTAATGCCACTCCTTTGGCAGAGAATAAACCTCAGTTTTGGACCCAGGTGATAATGCGAGTTGCCCCAGACCACCAAGAAAATTGTAAATTTTTGGTTCTGCATAATTTACATGATACTATTGTTCTGGGTTTCCCCTGGTTGCAAACTCATAACCCAGTTTTGGATTGGAAATCTGTGTCTGTGGTGAGTTGGGGGTGTCAGTGTGTTCTTAGGGACGCTCCTGTTTTCTCCACCTCTCCTCAGTCTCATAATATTCCTGATTATCTGGCTGATTTCTCTGATGTATTTAGTGAGAGTAAGTCTGCGTCTTTGCCTCCTCATAGAACTTATGACTGTGCAATTGAGTTGATGCCTGGGTGTAAATTTCCCAAGGGTCGGCTTTTCAACTTATCTGTACCCGAACATGATGCTATGCAATCCTATATTAAGGAGTCGTTGGAGAAGGGTCATATTAGACCATCCTCGTCACCTTTGGGCGCTGTTTTTTTTGTGGCCAAGAAAGATGGTTCATTAAGACCGTGTATTGATTATCATTCCCTTAACAAGATGACGGTTAAATATCAGTACCCGTTACCTCTGATGTCTGATTTATTCTTTCATTCTCCAGAGTTAAGAGTGCCTGCTGGTTTACTAAGCTTGACCTCAGGGGGGCGTATAATCTTAATCGCATCAAGCACGTGGATGAATGGAAGATGGCGTTTAATACTCCGGAGGGACATTTTGAGTACCTGGTGATGCCTTTTGCGCTCTCTAATGCCCCTTCTGTCTTCCAGTCCTTTATGAATAATATTTTTCGAGACTTTGTAGAAAAGTTTTTGATCATCTATCTGGATGATATTTTGATCTTTTCTAGTGATTGGGATTCCCATGTGGAACATGTCCGGACTGTGTTCCGGATTTTGAGGGAGAATTCCCTGTTTGTTAAGGCTAAGTGCACACGTACCGGAACTCTCGCGGAAATTACCGCGAGAATTCCGGAATTCCAGTCCGCGGGAAAATCGCATTTTAAATTCCCGCGATTTTCCCGCGGAAAAACTAGCATTTTGCAAGCGTATTTAGCTTGCAAAATGTTAGCGTTTTCCAAGCGATCTGTAGCATCGCTTGGAGAACTGATTGACAGGTTGGTCACACTCGTCAAACATAGTGTTTGACAAGTGTGACCAACTTTTTACTACTGAGGCCGCCTATGCGGCATCAGTAGTAAAAGATAGAATGTAAAAAAAAAAACAAAAACGGTGTTATTCTCACCCTCTGACGTCCCGCGCATCCGTTCCCAGTAATCCTTTGCGAAAATGCCCGCGATGACGTCAGTTCTCGCGGGATCGCGATGTCTCACGAATGACCGCGAGACTTCGCGATCCCGCGAGAAGGGACGTCATCGCGAGCATTTTCGCAAAGGACTACTGGGAACGAGAGCGTGAAGAGAAGCGGGAAGGCTGCGCGGGACGTCGGAGGGTGAGAATAACAATATTTTTTATTTTAAATTCTATTTTTTACAGGGATATGGTACCCAAAGCCCGGAGGACAGTCTTCTCTCCTCCGGACCGTGGGTACCATCCGCAATTGTTCTGCTTACTTTCCGCATGGTGTGCACAGCCACATGCGGGAAATAAGCGGAACAATGCATTCCTATGGGTGCGGGATCGCCGCGATTCCGCAAATTAATGAGCATGCTGCGGTTTTTACCGCGAAGCGATTCCGCCGCGGTAAAAACCGCAGCATTAGCACAGCATTGCGGAATCCCATAGGAATGCATGGGATGCTTATTTTTTGCGTTTTCGCGGCAAAATCGCGCGGTTAAAACCGCCGCGGAAACGCGAAAAAAACGCCACGTGTGAACTCAGCCTAAGGGATCGCAATGCCTCTTTGGTGTACAGAGGATTTCATTTTTGGGATTTATCTTGTCTAGTGTAGAGCGATACCGTCCAATACTTAAAAGTATCGGATCGGAATGGATCGGCCGATCTAAAAAAAATATCGGGTATCGCCGATTCCGATACCGGAAGTCCCATTCAAGTCTATGGGACTTCCGGTATCGGAATAAGAAAAACCCTATTTTTGCCTTGTACAGCCTCTCTGGGGTCTGTACGGGCCTTTCGGGGGGCTGTGCCGGCCTGCCGGGGGTCTGTGCCGACTGCCCGGGGGTCTGTGCAGGCTCCGGGGGTCTTTGCCGACTGCCCGGGGGTCTGTGCGGCCTGCCGGGGGGCTGTGCCGGCCTGCCGGTGGTCTGTGCAGGCTTCGGGGGTCTGTGCCGGCCTGCCGGGGGTCTGTGCCGGCCTGCCGGTGGTCTGTGCAGGCTCCGGGGGTCTGTGCAGGCATTGTCCGATGGGACTACAAGTCCCATCGGGCGATGCCTGCTACCATGACAGTGATTGACACATTAGCCAATGATGGGACAGTAGTAGTCCCATCATCCGGCTAATGTGTTGAATGTAAAAAAAAAAAAACTACATGCTACATATATACAACATGCATACTACATATATATTACATGTAACATACATGCTACATACATACTACATGCTACATACATGCAACATACATACTACATAATACATATATACTACATGCATGCAACATACATACAACATATATACTACATGCATGCAACATGCATACTACATATATACTACATATATACTACATGCTACATACATGTAACATACATACTACATGCATGCTACATACTACATGCATACTACATACATGCAACATATATACTACATACATGCTACATACTACATGCATACTACATACATGCAACATACATACTACATGCATACTACATACATACTACATACATACTACATACATAATACATATATACTACATGCATGCAACATACATACAACATATATACTACATGCATGCAACATGCATACTACATATACTATATATACTACATGTAACATACATACTACATATATACAACATGCTACATATTTGCTACATACATACTACATACATGCTACATACATACTACATACATGCTACATACATACAACATATATACTACATGCATGCAACATCCATACTACATATATACTATATATACTACATGTAACATACATACTACATATATACTACATGCTACATACATGCAACATACACACTACATGCTACATACATGCAACATACATACTACATACATGCTACATACTACATGCATACTACATACATACTACATACATGCTACATACATACTACATACATACACTACATGCATGCAACATACATACTACATATATACCACATGCATGCAACATGCATACTACATATATACTGCATATATACTACATGCATGCAACATATATACTACATACAATACATACATATAGACATACAGTACATATAACATAGAGTACATACTCACCGTCACTTGTCACTTTGATCCCCGAAGCCATTGTCGCCTGAGGAATAAATATCAAAATAAAAAAACACCAGTATACTTACCCCGATCCACAGAAGTCCAAGAGGGTCCCACGTCGATCTTGGGTGGAGAACAGCAGCATCAGCTGATGCTACCGTTCTCTACCAGCTCCAGGAATACAATGACGGAAGGTAGGTATCCACTGATTTTTTGTTGCAATCTGGGAATTCAGTTATCCTTCTCCGCGTTTCATCCCCAGACCAATGGGCAGACTGAGAAAACAAACCAGACCTTGGAGTCTTAATTAAGATGTTTTATATCTGCTGATCAAGATGATTGGGTCTCATTTTTGCTCTTGGCCGAATTTGCGCTGAACAATAGAGCTAGTTCTGCCACTTTGATGTCACCCTTTTTCTGTAATTTTGGGTTTCATCCTCGATTCTCTTCAGGACAAGTGGAATCTTCGTCCTGCACAGGTGTGGACACTGTGGTTGTGAGAATGCAGCAGATATGGGACCAAGTGGTGGATAAGTTGTCACTCTCTCAGGAAAAGGCCCAGCGTTTTTCCAACCGGCATAGGACCATTGGTCCCGGGTTTAAAGTGGGTGATATGGTTTGGTTGTCGTCTAAGAATATTCCTATGAAAGTTGCATCTCCAAAATTTAACCCAAGATTTATTGGACCTTATAAGATTTTGGAGATTCTTAGTACTGTTTCTTTCCGGTTGGCTCTTCCAGTTACGTTCAAAATCCATAACGTATTTCACAAATCACTGTTGAAGAGGTTTGTTGAGCCAGTAGTTCCTGTGGCAGCTCCTCCTGACACTGTTTTGGTTAAAGGCAATGTCAAATATGAGGTAGAGAAAATATTGGATTCTCGTTTGGTCAGACGGGGACTCCAGTATTTGGTCAAATGGAAGGGATATGGCCAGGAGGATAATTCTTGGGTATCTGCCTCAGATATTCATGCCAATAAATTGGTTCGTGCTTTTCACCGGGCCCATCCTGATCGGCCTGGTGGCGTGGATGAGGGTTCTGTGACCCCTCCTCAAGGGGGGGTACTGTTATGAGCTCATTTTCTGCTCCACCAGCTGGGAGTTCTCCTTCCATTCTCCCTCTGGTGGTGACAGGAGGTAGTGAGGTTAGTTTAATTGGTAATGGTTTGCCACCTGACGAGGAGGATAGTGATTGGATCTCTGGAGTATCAGACTGGATATAAGACAGCCGACGCCCTAGCCTGTTGCTGGTGATTCAGTCTGCTGCTCAGGTCTAGGACTCAGCTCTGTTCCAGTCTTCTCAGATAAGGTTTGTTTTTTGCTATTGTTCACACTTGCTCTTTTTGGTCTTTTCAGTTTTTTGTGTGGTCAGCCAGCCCGGCTGGGCTGTGCTGAATTTCCACTCTTATCTGCCAAATTGCCTTTTTTTTGTCCCTTATTAGATTGGCCTCTTTTTGCTCTGTCTCAGAATATTCCAGAGTGCTGATATAGTGGGAGAAGTCTAGTGACTTCAGGGTTAATTTTGTTATCAGAAGTGTTGGACATTATTTTTGGTAGGGTTTTTTGGCAGATTGCAGACAGTATCTTTCCTTTCCTGTCCTTTCAAGTTAGTTTGGCCCCATCGTTTGCTCAGCCTATTTTTCTGCCTTTGTTTGTGTTTTCATCTTGCTTCACCGTCAATACATGTGGGGGGCTGTCTTTCCTTTGGGGTCTGCTCTGGGGAGTTAGTTTTCCTCTTTGCTTACTTTAGGCTTGTTTAGCTCTCCGGTTGTGACGAGGCATCCAGGACCATGGTAGGCATGCTCCACGACTGCTTCTAGTTGTGTGTTAAGATTAGGGCTCTGCAGTCTGCATAGTTACCAACCTCTCTGGTTTTCTGAGACTTAGCGTGTGTTGCTTTTTTCCTTCTCGGTGACCCATTCATAACAGATTACAATCAAAACTAGAGAGAGACAGCGTGTGTCAGTCCATATACAAAAACACGGAGCTTGACAATCTGTGTGTGACTCTGTAAGGAAAAGCCGAGGAGTTTGTCCGTTCTTACAGACCTACACCTTAGAGTTTTGTCCGTTTTTCAAACAGTTTCGCATATTTGCTGTTTGATTACATTCAAAACTATAGAGAGCGTGTGTCTGTCCGTATGCAAAAACACGGAGCTTGACAATTTTACATACATGCACCATACAGTGTTGTACGTGTACGCTCCTCACACAGTACCGTGTACCGGCTGTTATCATGGCCAAATTGAAGCTATCTGTGTGTGACTCTGTAAGGAAAAGCCGAGGAGTTTGTGCGTTCTTACAGACCTACACTCTAGGGAGATTCCAATTCTGCTCAATTCTATATACACCTTGTAGTTTGTCATGCACTAGGCAATTTCTGCCTGTTACATTGTGGTGTATTATACACAGGGCCTGACAGAATACAACTGTGTCCTGAAGTCTGTAGAGAGATTCCATTTCTCCCCAGTCCTCTATACACCTCTTTTACACCATCCAGAATCAGCCTGTTACATTGAGGTGTAAAATAAACAGGGCCTGACAGAATCCAACTGTGTCCTGAAGTCTGTAGAGAGATTCCATTTCTCCCCAGTCCTCTATACACCCTTTTTACACCATCCAGAATCAGCCTGTTACTTTGAGGTGTAATATACTCAGGGCCTGACAGAATCCAACTGTGTCCTGAAGTCTGTAGAGAGATTCCATTTCTCCCCAGTCCTCTATACACCTTTTTTACACCATCCAGAATCAGCCTGTTACTTTGAGGTGTAACATAAACAGGGCCTGACAGAATACAACTGTGTCCTGAAGTCTGTAGAGAGATTCCATTTCTCCCCAGTCCTCTATACACCTCTTTTACACCATCCAGAATCAGCCTGTTACTTTGAGGTGTAAAATACACAGGGCCTGACAAAATCCAACTGTGTCCTGAAGTTTGTAGAGAGATTCCATTTCTCCCCAGTCCTCTATACACCTTTTTACACCACCCAGAATCAGCCTGTTACTTTGAGGTGTAATATACACAGGGCCTGACAGAATACAACTGTGTCCTAAAGTCAGTAGAGAGATTCAATTTCTCCCCAGTCCTCTATAACCCTTTTCTACACCATCCAGAATCAGCCTGTTACTTTGAGGTGTAAGATACACAGGGTCTGACAGAATCCAACTGTGTCCTGAAGTCTGTAGAGTGATTCCATTTCTCCCCAGTCCTCTATACACCTTTTTTACACCATCCAGAATCAGCCTGTTACTTTGAGGTGTAAAATACACACGGCCTGACAGAATACAACTGTGTCCTGAAGTCTGTAGAGAGATTCTATTTCTCCCCAGTCCTCTATACACATTTTTTACACCATCCAGAATAAGCCTGTTACTTTGAGGTGTAAAATACACAGGGCCTGACAAAATCCAACTGTGTCCTGAAGTCTGTAGAGAGATTCCATTTCTCCCCAGTCCTCTATACACCTCTTTTACACCATCCAGAATCAGCCTGTTACTTTGAGGTGTAAAGTACACACGGCCTGACAGAATACAACTGTGTCCTGAAGTCTGTAGAGAGATTCCATTTCTCCCCAGTCCTCTATACACCTCTTTTACACCATCCAGAATCAGCCTGTTACTTTGAGGTGTAATATACACAGGGCCTGACAGAATACAACTGTGTGCTGAAGTCTGTAGAGAGATTCCATTTCTCCCCAGTCCTCTATAAACCTTTTCTACACCATCCAGAATCAGCCTGTTACTTTGAGGTGTAAAATACACAGGGCTTGACAGAATCCAACTGTGTCCTGAAGTTTTTAGAGAGATTCCATTTCTACCCAGTCCTCTATACACCTTTTTTACACCATCCAGAATCAGCCTGTTACTTTGAGGTGTAGAATACACAGGGCCTGACAGAATACAACAGTGTCCTGAAGTCTGTAGAGAGAGTCAAATACTCCCCACTACAATATACACCTTGTACCTTGTTTTACAGTACCATATAGTTGGTGGTATTTTGGGTACATTTTCCCAAAAAATGAGGATGTGTGGTGGAAGAGTCCGTGGAAGTGGGCGGGGGTTGGCAGCTGGTAATGATTGTGTTGGTGGTGGATCTGCTGGTAGTGGCAAAAGCAAAATAGCACTAAATGCAGGAGGTGTTGAGCCTGCATCATCTTCTGGCTCCACAAGGCCTCGAAGACTCTCTTTTCTGAGAGTAGGTAAACCGCTTTTAAAGCCGGAGCTTCAGGAACAAGTTTTGGCTTACATTGCTGACTCAGCCTTCAGCTCTATCGCCTCCTCTTCTGAAGTTTTAAAAAATAAAAGCACTGAGTCGTCATTGGAGGCTCATGGTCATGAACCACACCTTTCCTTGTGTCCTTCACTCCAACCAAAATTGAAGAATGTGGCAGGCCACACTACAGATTACTCCATGGAGCTGTTTTCACATACGATGCCTGGGTTATCAAGTCAAATCGTGAATTACCCAGGCCAAGATGAATCTGACATGGATTGCACTGATGCACAGCCACTGCTAGATTTATCTGCTGGTACATTCACTCAGAGCACTACATTGTCCTCGCAGTGTACTGAGCCAGAATCTGACCATGATGAAACTCAGGTGCCCCCTCCCGCATACTATACCACCATACACGGTGACACAGAGGAAGGTGCACATGACATTGAAGAGGAGGTGATGGATGACCCAGTTGTTGATCCAGACTGGCATCCATTGGGGGAAGAGGGTGCCGCTGCCAATAGCTCAGAAGAGGAGGAGGAGCATCCACAGCAGGCATCGACATCGCAACAGCTGTTATCTGGCAGGCCCGGAGCAGTCCAAAAACGGGTTACAAAAACCAAGAGAGTTGCAGGACCGCTTGGCCAGACGGTCAAAATAGCACAGCGTGCAAGGCCTCAAAATGTCTTCCATAGTAGGAAGCGTGCAGTGTGGCACTTTTTTGAACAAAATCCTAATGATCAGGCATAGGTTATCTGTAAGACGTGCGCAAAGACCTTTAGCCGAGGGAAAAATCTGAGAAATTTGAATACCAGTTGCATGCTTAGACATTTAACCACCATGCACTTGCAAGCGTGGACGGACTATCAAACCTCACGTACCACATGTGCACCTGCTCCCAAAGATGGTAGTCAGCAACGCTACATTGTTTCCCCTACTGTAAGCCCACCGGTTAGCACCCCACCAGCAGCAAATGTTGAGGTGTCGTCGCAAGGCCAAAGCAGTCAGGGAATCTCAGTGTTATATCAACGAAAGACTGAATCTAGGCCATCAGAAAGAACACCAACTCCATCACCATCATCAACCCTCTCTCAGTCCACCCTGTCCACCGCTAGTTCCACCATATGCAGCTCTCAAGTCCAGCTCACCCTACCAGAGACTATGAGTAGGACAAGAAAGTACTCATCCTCTCATCCACATACACTGGGTTTGAAAGCCCACATTGCCAAACTAATCTCATTAGAGATGATGCCCTATCGCTTGGTAGAAAGCGCAGCTTTCCGCGAACTCATGACCTACGCAGTACCACGCTATGACCTACCCAGTCGCCACTTCTTTTCTCGCAAAGCCATCCCAGCCCTCCACCTTCATGTGAAAGACCGCATTGTCCATGTACTCAAGCAATCAGTGAGTGGAAAGGTGCACCTCACAACTGATGCATGGTCCAGTAGGCATGGCCAGGGCCGTTACGTGTCCATCACGGCGCAGTGAGTTAATGTGGTGGATGCAGGGTCCACAGGGGACAGCAGTGGTGGGACAGTGCTGCCTAGCCTATGGTATAGGAAACAGTTGGCTGTTGGCGTTCGACCCTCCTCCTCCTCCAGAAGCGAAAGCTCGTCCACAGAGCACAGTCGCACGAGCACTGCATCCGCAGCTGCCAGTGTTGCACGCGAGGTGTCCCCCCTATCGATCAGCTAGTGGAAAGTGTCAGCAGGCTGTGTTGAAGATGATGTGTTTGGGTGACAGACACACCGCTTAGGTACTGGCCGACTACTTTCAGTGACAAACTGAGTCATGGCTGGGCAGTCCACATCTTGAGGCAGGCAAGATAGTTAGTGATAACGGCCGGAATTTTGTGGCAGCCATAGCCCTTTCAAAACTCACACACATACCTTGCCTGGCTCACACCTTGAACCTGGTGGTGCAGTGCTTCCTCAATAATTATCTGGAGTTAACAGGCCTGCTCCATAAGGTTCGAAGACTGTGCTCGCACATCCGCCGGTCGCCATTACACTCGAGTCGTATGCAGAAGCTGCAGCGATTGCTCCACCTTCCCAAGCACCGCCTAATTATCGACGTTGCAAGAAGGTGGAACTCCACCCTGCACATGGTTGAGCGGCTGTGCGAACAGAGGCAGGCTGTAATGCATTTGTGGGAGGATACACGGGCAGGCACTTTGAGGGCAGACATGGAGTTGACAGGTGTGCAGTGGTCAAAGCTGAAAGACCTCTGTAAAGTCCTTTAGTGTTATGAGGAATGCACACGGCTTGTAAGCGCAGACGATGCCATCATAAGCATGAGCATCCCACTTATGCGTCTGCTCACGCAAACTTTGACGCACATTAAGGTGCAGGCGTCTGCAGCCGAGGAGGAAGAGGAGGAGGAAAGCCTTGATGACAGTCAGCAGTGGCGGATTATAATGAGGTCAATCTGGGCGGTAGCCCAGGGCCCAGTGGTGTGGGGGGGCCCACCAGCCCAGGGTAAATTGCCACATTATAATCCGCCACTGGCACCAGCGGTTAGTGAGAGGATGCGCCGACCCGTCTGCTTCCTCCCCTGCAGCACCTGACACATTCACAAGCAGAGAGACGTACACACATCACGTGACCAGCGCGTCTGCCCTCTGCTCACCCCCTCGCCCCCGCTCCTCCCCCTCCCAGTGACGTCACTCGTTTCCTGCACCCCGCAGATTGAGCTGACAGACGGCATGAGAAAGGTGGCTCTTGTGCAGCAGTGATGTCACGCCCCATAGCCCGGGGGAGGGAGGAAGAGGGTGGCTGCCTGACACCGAGCCAGAACGGCAATGGAACAAGAACTGGGACTGCTGGAACTGCCAAGGTAACGAGCTCAGGAATGGTGCTGGAAGGTCAGAGGGACACCTGTCCACAGGTAAAAGTGTGGCCCCCACATGTCAGTGTGAGTGGGTCCCCGGAGGACAAGATTCGCTCTGGTGCCACAAACTGTGCTGAACCTGCTGCCAGCTTTGTAGTAGTGCCAGGGGCGGGTGATGCCCCGTGCAGTGCCAGTGCAGAGTGGGGGGCACAGAGGAGCATTGTGATGTGGTGCTGCCTGCCCACTGTCCTGTGGAACCCTCTGCCCCTATGTGACCCCCTGTCTCCTGCCCCATGGGGCCACCTGCCCTTGTGATACCCCTGTCCCCTGTCCTGTGGGACCCCATGTCCCTCTGATTCCCCTGCTCCCTGTCCTGTGGCACGCCCTGCCCCTGTGATGCTCCTGCTCTCTGTCCTGTGGCACCCCCTTCCCCTGTGGTGCCCCTGCTCCCTGTCCTGTGGGGCCACATGCCCCTGTCATGAATGTTACCAGGCACTGATCTCCTGGGAGCACAATGGTTTCTGGTTCTGGAGGAGATCCCTCAGATCTATAGATCCATGCACATCGCTCATCCCCAGTACAAGTCTGTGATGGCTTCTGGGGTGATGGGTTGATGGGCCAGCTGTATTCTCCATGTGGCTAGCAGATCTCATCTGTGGCCACTGACTGTGACACTGCTCACAGAGTTCCAGGCTTCAGTCATTGATTTGTCTGCTGGGAGAGTGAAATGCCTCTTTGGTGTGGGGATTCCCTCTCCCATTGTCTTCTTCCTGCGATATTAATGACCTGGTGATGCAGCAGCCATCTCTGTTCACTGACCTCCATGACCTGTCACAAGACCCTACCACATGACCCCATCACATGATCGGGGGCCCACAAAGTCTGAACGGCCCGGGGCCCTGGCTACCCTTAATACACCCCTGACAGTCAGCCATTGTCTGGTCAGGGAAGTCTCTTGGACGAGGTCAAGGAAGAAGAGGAGGAGGAGGATGATGATGGGGATGATTATTTAGGGGAGGAAGATGCTTCTCGTGGGGCTACTGAAAATGTTGGCATGGCAAGGTCTGGTACAGGGTTTGTGCGTGACTGGAGGGATGTGGATTTGCCAGAAAGTGCTCCTCCACCCAGCACTCACAGTGCATCATTCACATCGGGAACATTGGCCCACATGTCAGATTATGCCTTGCAGATCCTAAAAAGGGACCCCCGCATTGCTAAAATGATGAACGATGATGACTACTGGTTGGCCAGCATCCTGGATCCACGCTATAAAGGCAAATTCCAAAACATAATGCCACAGGAGAACCTTGACCTAATATTGGCTAACAAACAAGCAACTCTGGTAAACCGGTTGGTTGAGGCATTCCCAGGACACACCAGCGGTGATGGTTCTCACACGAGCCGTAGGGGCCGGGGGCAGCTTGGAAGAGGTGTTCGTGGTACACACAGCAGAAGTGGCGTTGGAGACAGGGGTTTCATGACCATGTTGTGGACTGATTTTTCAAGTCCCGCTCACACGACTGGTAATATTGCATCGATTGAAAGTGACAGGAGACAGCAGTTGTCAACTATGGTTACAAACTACTTCTCATCCCATATCGATGTTCTCCCTCACAGGTCATTCCCATTTGACTATTGGGCCGCTAAACTGGACATCTGGCCAGAATTGGCACAGTATGCCTTACAGGAGCTCGCTTGCCCAGCTGCAAGTGTGCTATCAGAAAGAGTCTTCAGTGCAACTGGATCAATCCTGACAGAAAAAAGGACCCGTATGTCGACCGAAAATGTGGATGATCTAACCTTCATTAAAATGAACTATGCATGGGTTTCTAAGGATTTTGTCCCACCTTACCCTGATGACACATTGGATACCAGAAAAATGGCTTGCTTTTGTCCTCCTCTTCCTCGGACTTGACCAATTTCGCCTTTAGCAGCAGCTGAATGTCCCACATCAACATATGCCATTTTGTAAACCTCCCTAACTGGGCTGCCTCCCCCCCATGACCGGGGTCACCACCTAGCGCACGCAACCGTGCGAGTGCCGTTGTCCTGGACAGGTGGGTAGGCCGACTCTTGGGCGTGGACACTGGCACAGGGTCCCTCATAGCACAATCAAGTGTCTCTGACGGTGGGGGTGTACACCCGCCATCAGACACACCGCCATACTATGAGGGGCCCAGTGCCTGTACCGACGCCCACGAGTGTGCCCCCCTTGCTTGGGCAGGGCCACAGCATTTGCAATGTTTACCTCTCCCTGCTCCTCCGCTGTGTAGTCTGGGCTGTCAAATCCTTCACTGGGAGTGCCACTACAAATTTATTGAACTGATAGATGATGGTTAAGACGTAGCTATGCCCTGTCCCGCTGGCCGGGCTCTAGCTTCAGATGATCAATGGCTTCCATTTCTTATGGACATCGACTCACAGTGACGTGTAGTAGTGGTTTATCATCAGCTTTCACAGTTTTCCTACTCACAGACGTGTGACATTCTGGCGCACATTTTTAAATGTGCCCTCTCCTGCCAATCCCATAGAATCGCCTACGGCCTGTGGCTGACAGATCATGATAGGCAGTGAGCACCATGTTTACATCTCTCCTTGTGATAAAAATTTGATGGCGATGAGTAACACTGATGGGATCAACGGTACTGCGATACAGCAACACTTTCTTCACAAAGAAATGTTTTCGCTGTCTCCACACACAAATTAATTGAGGGTCAGCATCGCCTCTGAGAATTGTGACAGAAGTTTTTCCCGTGATTCTTAATTCCTAGATTTCTGCAATCACTAGACTTTATGTCAGTAATTGTATGCATCTCATTTCCTATTGCGGAGAGGCTGGACTGTCTTACTGAGACAGAAATATATATGAATATTTAAAATATACCACCAAAAGTGTATACTGGTGTACGCTTCAAATACATTTCCTTTTTTCTACTTTTTAGATTGTTGTCTAATCCATACTGAGAGCATGGAGATTTTAAATGTTTAAACTATGCTATATATACCTGCTATCCTGTGATAATGTACCCTTTCTCACCTTTGTCCAATCACGTCTAATCCATACTGGGCCTGAGACCGTCTGAGCCTGCCTCCTGCTCTATAGACATAGGTTTTTAATGTGTAAACTATGCTATACATACCTGTAATCCGGTGATACGTTACCCTTTCTCACCTTTGTCCAATCACGTGTAATCCATACTGGGCCTGAGACCATCTGAGCCTGCCTCCTGATCTATAGACATAGGTTTTTAATGTTTAAACTATGCTATATATACCTGCTATCCAGTGATAATGTACCCTTTCTCAACTTTGTACAATCTGGTCAAATCCATACTGGGCTTGAGACCGTCTGAGCCTGCCTCCTGATATATAGACATAGGTTTTTAATGTGTAAACTATGCTATACATACCTGTAATCCGGTGATGCGTTACCCTTTATCAACTTTCTACAATGTTGTCGAATCTATACTGGGCCTGAGAATGGCTGCCGAGCTGTTAAGCAAGCTAAAGCACCTGTGGTTTGGACACATAATTTTTTCATTTTTTCAGGAATGCTGGTTAGGCCTAATTCCATAATTGCGGTTGACCTGCACTTACTGGGAAATCATCGTTCGCGGGGAATAATTGGAATCCCAGATCTCCATCACTAACGGTGTTCAGCGGGTTATCAGCACCTGTAAGCGACAAAAGCTGGTCCTTTCAGTGTAGCGCGCATTCAGCCCCGGACATGTAAGGGCATGATAGACCTGTTTTTGCTCGATCTCGCGTGCCAGAGCCTCGCGTATCCCTCTAGTAAGCTTGACGCGTACCGCGGGGGCATGCCGGAGTCTCGGTCGTTAACGGAGTAAAGCTGAGAAATCGCTAGCACAACTACAAACGGACATACCACACCACACACAGAATCGACAAAGCTTGCAATCTGTCAATCTTTTCTGTAGCGTGTATGGTTGTGGTTTCCCGGGTGGAATCCAATTAAGCTACAGGCACCACTCCTGGTGGTGCCCTTTTGGACATTCCTTTAAGGTTCAGCTTTGCAATCATACAGCCCCCGGAAACCAAACACTTTGCCTTCATGGACGCTGTTTGGAGGTTCGTGGGAATAACGCCGCCCCATCGGCAGTTGGCATAATTTATTGATGGGAAGTCCAACGGTATATGATCGTGTTCGATTTCAGAATTTTTTTTTTTTTTTTGGTTTGTATTTTACATTTTTGTTCCAGCCTTTCTGGACTTCATAAGGGCATGACAAGCCTATATCCTTGTCTCCTCCACCTCCTCCTTTTACTCCTCCACCTCTTTTCTAAATGTAGTTGCCTTTTTCCATATGTTATTTTTGTCTTCTGAGCATTTTGTCTGCTTTGGGACACCTTTAAAGGTGTTTTGTAATTGTTTTCTATGTATTTGTATGTGTTTGTGTTTGCCTGACATTGTTTTCAATGGGGTTCGACGGTGTTCTTCTAACGGTCGACGAACATTCGACGAACTTGCCTCCTGTGCGACGAACCAAAACACTAGCGGGGTGGCTCAACACTACTCCTGATATATAGACGTACATTGTTAATGTTTAAAGTATGCTCTATATGTACCTGGTAGCTGGTGATACTGTACCCTTTCTGCCAGGAAGTCATCCTCCAACCAACACTCTAAGTGTATCATTGACACCTATAACATTGTCCCACATGTGTGATTATTTCTTGTGGATCTTCTTGTTATATTGTGGTGTGATCCATCCTGAGTGTGTGAGTGTCTATGGGTTACGCCTGCAATTTTGATGTACATTTAAAAATTACCCCAACACTGTATACAGCTCTACGCTTAAGATACATTACCCATTTACAGCTTGTTATATTCTTGTCTAATCCAAACTCACCAAGTGAGAGTTATTTTCTGACTGTGGAAATAAAAACAGAGATTGACAACAATGACACCTACACTGTGTACAGCTGTACTCTTGAGATCCATTACCGGTTTACGGCTTTTTAGATTGTGTTGTAATCCAATACTGAGCCTGAGAGTGTCTGTGTGTGCCTCCTCAAATATCTATGGAGATTTAGAATGTTTAAACTATACTATATATATTGGCTATCTGATGATACTGTACACTTTGTCTAATTTTTATATTCTTGTCTAATCCATACTGAGCCTGTGAGCGTCTCTGTGTGACTGATGGAATATATAGGGAGATTGACAATTATCCTTTGACTGAATAGAGCTGTACGCTGCTGATACAGTGCCATATATCAGAGTTATTTTGGGTCTATGTGTTGCAAAATTTTGAAATTTGGTGTAAGAGGCTGCAGACGTGGGCGTGGGGGGGGCCAGCTGGTGCTGATGGTGGTGGTGCATCCGCTGGTAGTGGCAAAAGCACAATAGCAGCTAAGGCAGGAGGTGTTGAGCCTGCGTCATGGTCTGGCTCCGGAACGCCTGGAAGGCTACCTTTTCTGGGAGTAGGTTAACCGCTTTTAAAGCCGGAGCATGAGGAACTGGTTTTCGCTTACATTGCTTAAACAGACTCCAGCAAATATGCCCTCCTCTTCTGAAGTTTCAAAAAATGCAAGCACTGAGTCGTCAAGTGCTGGCTCCTAGTCAGGAAGAACCCCTTTCCTTGTGTCCTTTACCCCCACCAAAAGTGAATGATGCAGTAGGCCACACTTCACATTAGTCCATGTAGCTCTTTCCCACATACCATGCCTGGGTTATCAAGTCAAATCGTGAATTCCCAAGTCCAAGATGAATCTGACATGGAGTGTAGGTGGCCAGCCAGGGCAGTGGGGTTAATCGGTACCGGGCCGGTGTGTCACAGGGATGTGTCACGGTGGTGGTGACCCGTTCTGTGGCCCGGGGTGTCCATGCAAAGGGGTGAATTACGTTTAAAGGTGAATGATACGTGACGCCCTGCCCAGGTAGGGCCGTAGTCACAGGGCAGATGAAAGAGTTGGTAGATGGTGTGCAGTGCAGGATGTAGCAGAGCCTGCGCCAGGCGCAGGAGAAAGATGACAGACACAGTCGTGCAGTTCCTTTACCTGTACTTGGTAAGTGCCGTCCAGGACCCAGAGTAGAGATGGAGAAGGAGTTGGTCAGCCTGGAAGCCAATTTGGAATTCTCTCTCTCCAGATAGGTAGTGTGGCCTCCGTTCTAGCGCTTATCTGAGGTATTCGCAGTGCTGATTTCAATGAAGTTCCCCCTGTTGAGTTTTGGAACTCTATCGTATGGCAGCCAGCCATAGCCTTTTCCTTCTGGCTCCCACATGTTGATGCTGGGGCCTCCGAGCCTTAGTTGGGTACAGAGCATTTACAGCTGCTGCTTCCTCCAGTTTCTGCTGCAGGAACATCAGTGTCCCTACAAACTCGGAGACCGGAATCCGGACCATGCGCTCCAGCTAGGAGTGAGCCTTAACTCTGCTCATCCTCCAGCTCCCCTTCTCACGTCTACACACTTCCCCTCTCCTGCACAGAGTGCCCTAACTTACCTCCTTCCGACCACAGAGAGCAGCTCCTCAGCAGTCAGATTCAGAGGTCTCCCTGCTGGCCTGGAGTAGGAAATGTGTTGTGTGTTGGTTTAACTGCTAGAGAGGTCCTCCGTTGCTCCCAAGCATGACATCACACTCCCTAGGAGGAAGGTAATGCCATTGTGGCGACCGTACTCCTGGGAACGCCACAAGTGCACTGATGCCCAGCCACTGCTAGATGATTCTGCTGGTACATTGACCCAGACCACTACATTCCCCTCACACTCTACACAGCCAGAATCTGACCCTGAGGAAACTCAGGTTCCCCTTCCCACATACTATACCACCATACACAGTGACAAAGAGGAAGGTGCAGATGAAAGTGCAGGTTCTTTGAGCAGGCGGGGGGGCATACTCATGGGCGATTGCATTGGCACAGGGCCCCTCATAGTACGCAAAAGTGTCTCTGCCGGTGGGAGGAGGGCCCACCCCAGCAGGGCCCACCCCGGCAGGGCCCACCCCGGCAGGGCCCACCCCCACCCGCCATCAGACACACCGCCACACACCACCGTACTATGAGGGGCCCTGTGCCAGTGCCATCGCCAACGAGTGGGCCCCCCTGCTTGCTCCGGATCACAGCACTTGCAAAGTTGAAATACTTATCTCTCCCTGCTCCACTGCCATGGCGTCTTCCGCGTGTCCTGACAGTGATATTCTGATCAGAGAGCGCAATGACATCACGTTTGTACGCCCTCTGCCTAAACAGCCAAGTGCAGTGAGATGGAAGATGGGGACGAGGAGGAGTCCAGACTAGTACAGGGATTCCTTAGCGAGGAGACTTATTTAATTGTTTTCAATGTTGGGACAGCAATTTTTGGGGAGCACTATACTCTGGAGAATGATATATGGGGCCCACCATACACTGGAGCATTCCAAAGGTGGACATCAGACACTGGAGCAGCATTTACAGGGCCCATTATACACTAGAGCATTAGAAATGGGGCCCATTATATATAGAGCATTATTTGGGCCCATAAGACAGTGGAGCTTCATCCATGGGGACCAACATATACTGTAGTATTATGTGGAGCTCATCATATACTGTTTCAAACATTATATGGAACCAATGATTCTGTATGGAGAAATATATGGGCCTCATTACTCTGTACACTATGCGGTGCCCATAATACTGTATGGAGTTATATACTGTTCGTTTTTGGAGCTATTGGAGAATTTAAAATGGATATCAGTCATGAGATGTAAAAAGTGAAGTATTTTTCCTTGTACTATACCGCTATTTCTCTGCCGTATCGGAGCATCATGAGTTGTGGTATGTGTTAAAGGGGCGCTCTTTGGCCCAGGGCACATGAAAACCTGGAGCCAGCCCTACCCCCCCACAACTTTAGCCAAATAACCCCCAGTTTTCAGTGCGTAACTATTTATTATTATTAAGTAAATTAAGGTTGACAAGCTTCAGTAATAAAAATTGATGTTTTTGCCATTCAAATGGGCACTGTAGGTGTGTTTAATGTCCTCCACTCCCTGCTGACTTTGCTTCCCCATTGACTTGCATTGGGTTTCGTTTTTCAGTCGACCTTCGACTTTTCACAATAAAAGGCAGATTTCGTTCGACCCGACTCTTGAGAAAGTCGGGTTTCATGAAACCGGACTCGACCCGAAAAAAGGCAAAGTCGCTCATCTCTAGTGTCCACTAATTAGCATCACAGGTGTCTACAATTTTGGAATCAATGAGAGGGCCTGTATAGAGGGCTACAGATACTCACTGTGCTGTTTGGTGACATGATATGTATCACACTCAACATGGACCAGAGGAAGCGAAGGAAAGAGTTGTCTCAGGAAATTAGAAAGAAAATTATAGACAAACGTGTTAAAGGTAAAAGTTATAAGACCACCTCCAAGCTGCTTGATGTTCCTGTGACTACAGTTGCATATATTATCCATAAATTTAAACTCCATGGGACTGTAGCCAACCTCCCTGGACATGGACGCAGGAGGAAAATTGATGACAAATCAAAGACACAGATAATAAGAATGGTAACAAAGGAGCTCAGGAAAACTTCTAAACAGATTAAATGTTAACTTCAAGCTCAAGGAACATCAGTGTCAGATCGCTGAACCACCAAGCTTAGCACATGGGTCAAACATGGTATGTGTGTGAGCTTCCCAAAATTCACTGCCTTCACCAAATTACAGCGAATATTACTCATGACTATCCCTGGTTGGAGGTTCAGCGGCGAGAGCCACAGATCTGTCTGGTCTGTTATGCCTTTCATTAACGGTGAGCATTTTTTTCTCCTAGACAAATTAGCTTCAGCAGAGTCTGTTGACACTTAACTGAGGCAGTGGTGTATAGCTTCCAGATGGTGTGAATGACATGTTCTGATATTCCAAATCAGAGATGGAAGATGAGGAGGTGCAGGAGGGGGTGCAAGGACTGGTGTATGAGGTGAAGGAAACCCCTTATAGAAGTAGACACTTGTGCAATGCAAGGGTGGGACTTGGCCCCAGCCTCCACAATGTTCATGCAGTGTGCTATCAGGAAAACGTAACATCCCTGGCCATAAGCGCTTTTCCACATGCCGGTCATTATGTGTACAATCCCAGTAACTGCGTTGGTAATGGCATACATGATGTTCCTGGTCACGTGCTGGTACGAGATCGGGATGCCACACCAGGGGAATTAGTGGCGGCTTGTGACCAAGGACTGAAGGACGGCTTTTTCCATGAGTTGGTGGAAATCCTCTGTGTCTACGGGCCTAAACTGTGCCGGGACAAATTTTTTGGAAGTGCCTGATGATGGTGCCTCAAAATGTGCAAGAATAGGTGCAGGGCAGGAGCCATCTGTTCCAGTTTCATGGACAGGGGACTGGCCGCTGCTTAGATGACATATGCCTGATCATACTGGTGGTTATTAGGCTCTTAGTGATCAAGACCCTACTGATCTTGGCATCACACAGGTTGCAAATTACCATTTTTTTGTCTCAGAACTCTCTTTAAAAAGTTCCAGACTGGGGAACACCTAACTCTTTGATGGATAAATTAACGAGTGTTAGTGCTCTGCAGAATAGTTGCCTGCCTTTTCCCTTTGGTCAGCCCACTACCTCTTCCTGCCTGCTTCAGTGCTGCAGATCCCCTTTCCCTCAGCACTGCTGGCATCTCTCTGCATGCCAGCTTACTGAGTTGGGTCGGTGTCTTTGTCATCCAAAACCTCCTCTTACATCGCCTCACCCTGGTCCTCCTGACTAGTTGACTTCACAACAACCTCACTTACAAGCAACTGTGTCATCATCACCTACCTCCTTAATCCCTTTACCCCCAAGGGTGATTTGCAGGTTCATGAACGGGACAATTTTTAAAATTCTGACCACTGTCCCTTTATAAGGTAATAATTCAGGAATGTTTCCATGGATTCCGGTGATTCTGGTGAAAATTTGAAAATTTCCCAATTTTCCAACTTTGATTTTTTATGACCTTAAATGACAGAGATATGGCACACAACAAACATAAAAATTAACATTTCCCACATGTTTACTTTACATCAGCACAATTTGGGAACCAAATTTTTTTTTTGTTAGTAAGTTATAAGGGTTTAAAGTTGACCAGCGATTTCTCATTTTTACAACACCATTTTATTTTTAGGGACCACATCACATTTGAAGTCACTTTGAGGGGTCTATATGATAGAAAATACCCAAAAGTGACACCATTCTAAAAACTGCACCTCTCAAGGTGCTCAAAACCACATTCAGGAAGTGTATTGACCCTTCAGGTGTGAAACAGGAATTTTTTTGAATGTTTACAAAAAAATGAGCATTTATATTTTTTTCACAAAAAAATTACTTCAGGTCCAATTTTTTTTATTTTACCAAGGGTAACAGGAGGAATTGGACTGCAAAAGTTATTGTGCAATTTGTCCTGAGTATGCTGATACCTGATTTGTGGGGGGAACTACTGTTTTGGCGCATAGCAGAGCTCAGAAGGGAAGGAGCGCTGTTTGACTTTTTCAATGTAGAATTGGCTGGGATTCAGATCGGGCACCATGTCACGTTTGGAGAGCCACTAATGTACCTAAACAGTGGAAACCCCCCACAAATGACACAATTTTGGATACTAGACCCCACAAGGAACTTATCTAGATATGTGGTGAGAAGTTTGAACCCCCTATGGCTTCACAAAAGTTTATAACGTACAGCCGTACAGTAAAAAAATCATATTTTTTCCACAAAAATGATCTTTTCACCTCCAATTTTTATTTTCTCAAGGGTAACAGAAGCCCAAAAGTTATTGTGAAATTTGTCCTGAGTATGCTGATACCCCATATGTGGGAGTATATGGCTATTTAGGCGCATGGCAGAGCTCGGAAGGGAAGCAGTACTATTTGACTTTTTTGGCTGGAATTGAGATCGGATGCAATGTAGCATTTGGAAAGCCCCTGATTTGCCTAAACAGTGGAAACCCCCCACAAATGACACCATTTTGGAAACTAGACCCCCAAAGGAACTTATCTATATGTGTGGTGAGAACTTTGAACCCCCAAGGGCTTCACAGAGGTTTATAACGCCCAGGCATGAAAATAAAAAAATCATATTTTTTCCACAAACATGATCTTTTAGTCCTCTATTTTTTATTTTCCCAAGGGTAACAGGAGAAATTGGACCCCAAAAGTTGTTGTTCCATTTGTCTTGAGTACACTGATATCCCATATGTGGGAGAAAACTATTGTATGGGCACACATCGGGGCTCGGAAGGGAAGTATTGATGTTTTGGAATGCAGACTTTGATGGAATGGTCTGCGGGTGTCATGTTGCCTTTGGAGAGCCCCTGATGTACCTAAAGTGTGGAAATCCCCACAACGAACCCCATTTTGGAAACTAGACCCCCAAGAAACCTATCTAGAGGTGTGGTGAGCACTTTGAACCCCCAAGTGCTTCACAGAAGTTTATAACGCCCAGGTGTGAAAATAAAAAAATCATATTTTTTCCACAAACATAATCTTTTAGTCCCCATTTTTTTTTATTTTTCCAAAAGTTGTTGTCCTATTTGTCCTAGTATGCTGATATCCCATTTGTGGGAGAAAACTACTGTATAGGCACATGTCGGGCCTTGGAGGGAAGTAGTGACGTTTTGAATGCAGACTTTGATGGAATGGTCTGTGGTTGTCATGTTGCCTTTGTGCCTTTGGAGAACCCCTGATGTGCCTAAACTGTGGAAAACCCCCACAAGTGACACCATTTTGGAAACTAGACCCCCCCAAGGAACTTATCAAAATGTGTAATGAGCACTTTGAACCCCCAAGTGCTTCACAGAAGTTTATAACGTAGAGCCATAAAAATAAATTTGTGAAAAAGCTTTGTTGCTACTTAGATACCAGAAATTTTTAAAGAGTTATGATTGAAAGGGAACCTGTCAAGTCCCCAAACACTTTTAATCTTCAGGTGTGGGGTTAATATGCAGGTTAATAGCGTTCTAAAGCCACTAAAATCACTGTTACAAGGAAAAAATTAATTTTATTCCTCTCTCCAGCCTCCGGATTTTAGTCATAGAGGTATGCCGATGTGGCTTTCATCACCACTGAGTACACAGGGAGCGATGGCTGTAAGTATGCTCTGGCACATTGACTGACAGCTGGCTGAGCACAGATACACTGCAGAGACGGCTGTTAGTCAATGTGTACTGAACGATGACTGAAGCACAACTCTATGACAGAAAGCTGGAGGCTGCTGGGAGGAATAAATGTAATTTCCACCTGGTAGCCAGACTTTCTGTCCCTCAGCCAGGTATCTTTAGAAGCTGTTAACCTGCAGGTTAACCTCATATATGCAGGATAATAGCATTTGGGATCACGACAGGCTCCCTTTAATATAGTATCACATGCCAGATTTTCAAAACTTTGCTTGGTCATTAAGTAACAAACAGGAATAGTTCTTAAGGGGTTAAAGACTTGCTGTGTATATTTCAAACCACATTATAACTTATTCTTGGAATTTTGGGGCACTCTGTGTCACATTTACTGCTATTTGTGGGTAAAAAGCTAAGAACTCTTATAACATACTTGATTTGGTTTGAAGGGTCTCTTTGAAAAGGGCATTAGGGTATAGGAAGTGAGTAATATTTTGTAATGTTATTAATTCTAGTTATACTAACATCATGTGAAGAAATAAGGATGGTGAGGTGAGATATGGGTAGACAGAGAGAAAAGTAAAGCCTAGTAGTATCACCATGTGCTGTATTTAGCTCACCATCAATGTACGTACCTAATCCACAGATAAAGGATGTCCAGTAATTTTGGCACACACATAAGCAAAGAGTATAAAGATCTATAATATTATGTAAATATTAAAATGTTTAAAAAGTGAATAAATGTCAGAAGAAATGCAGCATCAATAGAGAAAGCAGGCATACACAATGTAGTTGGTAGAAAAGATATACACTAATGGTGTTGACAAAGGGTGTAATGGAAGTAGCCTAAATAGTGGCTACCAGAAAAAGATCTATTCCCCATAAATGTATATATAAGGCGTAAATTGTAGGTATAAAACTGAAACAATACAATAATATATAAAAATGCAGTTAGGAGTTATATAAAAATATGGAGTGTTATTGTGTCTGCCTCCTCTGGGAAGGCGCCATCCCTGAGGAACCAGACATACCATGCTTTCCTTTCCATCCCCATACACTTTCAGGCATGCTAGCTTTATTAATACAATCCTCTTTAGCTATACCCATCTGTACTAATTTCATAAAAATTTGTAAGGTATATTTTCTATGCATTTGTATATTTATATCAGCTGCACATATATGTATTTATTTATATTCATTATGATTTTAATTTATAGCACTGGCTAATATACTTTTCACTCAATATTATTAACCTCTTAGCGACAGAGCCAGTTTGCAGCTTAATAACCAGACCGATTTTTACAATTCTGACCACTGTCACTTTATGAGGTAATAACTCTGGAACGCTTTAATGGAGCCTGCTGATTCTGAGAATGTTTTTTCGTGACACATTGTACTTCATGTTAGTGGTAAAATTTCTTCAATAAGTCTTGTGTTTATTTATGAAAAAACGGAAAAATGGCAAAAATTTTGAAAATTTTGCAATTTTTAAAAATTTAAATTTTTATGCCCTTAAATCAGAGAGATGTGTCACACAAATTTCTTAATAAATAATATTTCCCACATGTCTACTTTACATCAGCACAATTTTGGAAGCAACATTTTCTTTTGTTAGGAAGTTATAAGGGTTAAAAGTTGACTAGCGATTTCTCATTTTTACATTAAAATCTACAAAACCATTTTTTTTAGGGACCATATCATATTTAAAGTCATTTTGAGGGGTGTACATGACAGAAAATACCCAAAAGTGGCACCATTATAAAAACTAGACCCCTCAAGGTGCTCAAAACCACATTCAAGAAGCTTATTAACCCTTTACGTGCTTCACAGGAACTAAAGCAACGTGGAAGGAAAAAAATCAACATTGAACTTTTTTTTGCAAAAAATTGACTTCAGAACCAATTTTTTTTTATTTTCACAAGTGATAAAAGAGAAAATCAACCAGAAAATTTGTTGCACAATTTCTTCTGAATACACCCATATGTGGGGTAAACCACTTTTTCAGCACACGGCAGAGCTCGCAAGGGATGGAGCGCCGATTGACTTTTTCAATGTAGAATTGGCTGGAATTGAGATCGGATGCCATGTTGCGTTCCGAGAGCCCTTAATGTGCCTAAACAGTGGAAACGACCAACAAGTGACCCCATTTTGGAAACTAGACCCCTTAAGGAACTTTTCTAGTTGTGTGGTGAGCACTTTGAACCTTCAAGTGCTTCACAGAAGTTTATAACGTAGAGCCGTGAAAATAAAAAAATAATTTTTTTTACAGAAAAATGATCTTTTCGCCCCCAAATTTTTATTTTCACAAGGGTAACAGGAGAAATCATACCCCCACAGTTGTTGTGCGATTTGTCCTGAGTATGCTGATACCCCATATGTGGGGGGAACCACTGTTTGGGCGCATGGGAGAGCTTGGAAGGGAAGGAGTAAAATTTTTGAATGCCGACTTTGATGGAATGGTCTGCGGGCATCATGTTGCGTTTGAAGAGCCCCTGAAGGGCCTAAACAGTGGAAACCCCCAACAAGTGACCCCATTTTGGAAATTAGACCCCCCAAGAAGCTTATCTAGATGTGTGGTGAGCACTTTGACCCCCCAAGCGCTTCACAGAAGTTTATAAATGCAGAGCCGTGAAAATAAAGTCTTTTTTATTTCCACAAAAGTGATTTTTTACACCCCAATTTTTAGACCCCCAAAGTTGGTAAATAGTGGAAACCCCTCAATTCTTGCTCCAACCCTAACCCCAACACACCCCTAACCCTAGTCCCAACCCTAATCCCTAATCATAATTCTAACCCTAATCCTAGTTCGCCCTTACCCTAATTCTAACCCTAACCCTAGCCCTAGCCCTAACCCTAGCCCTAACCCTAACCTTAACCCTAACCTTAACCCTAGCCCTAACCCTAGTCCTAACCCTAGCCCTAACCCTAGCCTTAGCCCTAACCCTAGCCTTACCCTAGCCCTAGCCCTAACCCTAACCCTAATGGAAAACTGAAAAAAAAATATTTTCTTTATTTCGTTATTTTGGCCTATCTAAGGGGGTGATAAACGGGGGTTATGTACTATTTTTTTATTTTGATCACTATGATAGTTTATCATAGTGATCAAAATGAATGAATGGAATCTTCCAGCCGGAGCCGGCAGATTCCCGGCAGGCGCACTGCGCATGCGCCCGCCATTTTCTTCCGGATCCAAGATGGCGGCACCCACCGGAGGATGCCGGCGGGACGTGGTACCACCGGGAGGGGACCCTGGACCATGGAGAGGTACCGGGGGGATCAGGAACCCTAGTTCTCTCTCTTCTGATGTGTGATCACATCAGAGGAAAGAGAAATTTAATGCAAAATCACGGGGGGGTTTGCGGTCAATCGCAAAAGCAGGGTCGGTAAAAACCGACCGATTCATGTTCTCTGGGGTCTCGGCTACCCCCTGCCGAGACCCCGGAGAAAATCCGACACTGGGGCGTGCTGTTCTCTTTCCCCACAGCACTGTGAATTAACGACGCTGTGGTTTATGTACACTTAATTACCGCCGTTAAAAGGTATATCGGCAGTCGCTAAGGGGTTAAATATGTAATGACTGCATTCTATATTTTCATTTTTATTTCTACAGTTTCCTCTTTATTATTATATGGAGTATAGTTCTTTTTTGCTAGCCACTATTTAGGTCATTTACTCTTGTTACATATAGTTATTGTCAAGGGAGTAACTATCGTGGTCACAGTAGTCTACACCACGAGCGTGTCCAGCGGGTGATGGGCCCGTCGACGCCAGCAACTACTTCAGCTGGCAGTGCATCCAAGGATGCACATTCAGCTGAAGATTATTTCGGCACAGGGTCTGTGCGCTGAAATACACGCTGCCAGCCTATCAGAGGCTAGCTGCTGATATCGGAATGCACTGGATCGGGGGCGCATGTGGCCCCATCACTTGTATGCTGAAGTTAGCTGCCGTCTTCAGAAGAGGAAGGTGCAAGGAAGGTGAGTATAATGGTTTATTTCTTCCATACATTAAAGAACTGTGGCAGAAAAAGGGACATATACCAGGATGGGAAATACAGCGAGGGAAAAAGTATTTAGTCAACCACCAATTGTGCAAGTTCGCCCACTTAAAAAGATGAGCGAGGCCTGTAATTGACATCATAGGTAGACCACAGCTTTGAGAGTCAAAATGAGAAAACAAATCTAGAAAATCAACTTGTCTGATTTGGCAAGATTTATTTTGCAAACTATGGTTGAAATTAAGTATTTGGTTACCTAAAAACATGCAATATTTCTGGTTCTCACAGACCTGTAACTTCCTCTTTAAGAGGCTCCTCTGTCCTTCACTCATTACCTGTAGTAATGGCCCCTGTTTGAACTTGTTATCAGTATAAAAGAGACCTGTCCACAACCTCAAACAGTCACACTACAAACTCCACTATGATGAAGACCCAAGAGCTGTCAAAGGACACCAGAAGCAAAATTGTAGCCCTGCACCAGGCTGGAAAGACTGAATCTGCAATAGGCAAGCAGCTTGGCGTGATGAAATCAACTCTGGGAGCAATAATAAGAAAATGGAAGACATGAAATGGGACCACCGTAATAAAGGCCACCATCAGTAACATACTCCGCCGCCAGGGACTCAGATCCTGCAGTGCCAGACGTGTCCCACTGCTTAAGCCAGTGCATGTCCGGGCCCTTCTGAAGTTTGCTAGAAAGAATTTGGATTATCCAGAAGAGTATTGGGAGAATGTCATATGGTCTGATGAAGCCAAAGTAGAACTGTTTGGTAGAAACAAAACTCGTCATGTTTTGAGGAGACAGAATGCCGAGTTGCATCCAAAAAACACCATACTTACTGTGAAGCATGGGGTGGCAACATCATGCTCTGGGGCTGTTTCTCTTCAAAGAGACCAAGACGACTGATCAGTGTACATGAAAGAATGAATGGGGCCATGTATATTGATATTTTGAGTGCAAGCCTCCTTCCATCAGCAAGTGTATTGAAGATGAAATGTAGATGGGTCTTTCAGCATAATGATCCCAAGCACACCACCAGGGCAACGAAGGAGTGGCTTCGTAAGAAGCATATGAAGGTCCTGGAGTGGCCTAGCCAGTCTCCAGATCTCAACCCCACAGAAAACCTTTAGAGGGATTTGAAAGTCAGTGTTGCCCACCAACAGGCCCAAAATATCACTGCTCTAGAAGAAATCTGCATGGAGGAATGGGCCAACATACCACCAACAGTATGTGCCAACCTTGTGAAGACTTACAGAAAATGTTTTACCTCTGTCATTGCCAACAAAGGATATATAACAAAATATTGAGATGAACTTTTGTTAATGACCAAATACTTATTTTTCCACCATAATTTGAAAAAAAATATAGCCAAATAAGACAAGGTGATTTTTTGGATTTGTTTTCTCATTTTGACTCTCATAGTTGACTACCTATGTAATTGACTACCTATGATGTCAATTACAGGCCTCTCTCATTTTTTTAAGTGGGAGAACTTGCACAATTGGTGGCTGATTAAACACTTTTTTTCCCCACTGTTCATATACCAGAATGGGGAACATACATGCAAGGATGGGGCTCAGGATGAGGGATTTATACACTGCTCAAAAAAATAAAGGGAACACTCAAATAACACATCCTAGATCTAAATGAATGAAATATTCTCATTGAATACTTTGTTCTGTGCAAAGTTGATTGTGCTTTCAACATAATCACACAAAAATCATCAATGGAAATAAAATTTTTGAACCAATGGAGGCCTGGATCTGGAGAAACCCCCAAAATGAAAGTGAAAACAAGTCAAAATGAAAATCAAAACAAGACAATATTAAAGTGGAAACAAGTCAAAATGATGCTCAGTACTGCGTGTGGCCTCCATGTGCCTGTATGACCTCCCTACAATGCCTTGGTATGCTCCTGATAAGGTTGCGGATGTTCTCCTGAGGGATCTACTCCCAGACCGGGACTAAAGCATCCGTCAACTCCTGGACAGTCTGTGGTGCAATGTCACGTTGGTGGATGGACATGACATGACATCCCAGATGTGCTCAATCGGATTCAGGTCTGGGGAATGGGCAGGCCAGTCCATAGCTTCAATGCCTTCATCTTGCAGGAACTGCTGACACACACCAGCCACATGAGGTCTGGCATTGTCCTGCATTATGAGGAACCCAGGGCCAACCGCACCAGCATATGGTCTCACAAGGGGTCTGAGGATCTCATCTCAGTACCTAATGGCAGTCAGGCTACCTCTGGCAAGCACATGGAGGGCTGTGTGGCCCTCAAAAGAAATGCCACCCCACATTACTGACCCACTGCCAAACCAGTCATGCTGAAGGATGTTGCAGGCAGCAGATTGCTCTTCACGGCAGCTCAAGACTCTGTCCCATCTGTCATATGTGCTGAGTGTGAATGAGCAAAGATATGGCAGACAGCTGTGGGCTGATATTGGCCCTCTCCCAGACTATCAGCTCTCAGGTGCCCCAGAAATGTCGCATCTATAAGATGCGCCAAATCTGGCACATAGCCTTGCTCTTTCCACTTGCCCTGTAGTGGTGGCAAGTGAGGTTCATATTTATGAGGTTGATGCCACCTTTATATTGTCGGGCGACATCAAGCCCACACGTTAGTAATGGAGAGGCATCTATAAGATCCTTATCCATTAGTAACCCTATAGTGATATTGTATAAAAACACACACCCAGAATAAAGTCCTTTATTTGAAATAATGACACAGACTCCTTTATTGAATCTTAAGTAAACCATTCTCACCAAACTCCTAATCCACCGATGCCAACGTCTCCTGCAATAAAAATAAAATAATAAACCACAATATTCCTAACCTGTCCACAGAGAAGATAATTCATAATGTCTCACGATGGTCTTGATGACTTTGAGAGCAGTCACTGATGTGACTGCTCTCAAAGACAGCCTTTGATACACTGACAGGAGTGTTATGAATGGGTCACCGAGGAGGAGAGCAGGCCCAGGCTATGCCACAGAAAACCAGAGAAGTTGGTAACTAAGCTGATTGCAGACCCCTGATCCTATCCACACAACTAGCAGTAGCTGTGGAGCGTACCTACGATGATCCTAGACGCCTCGGCACAGCCGGAGAGCTAACTAAGCCTAAAGCAAGAAAGGGGAAATCTAAACTGCCCCAGAGCAGACCCCAAAGGAATAGATAGCCCCCAAACATATATTGTCGGTGAGACAAGATGAAAACACAAACGCAGGCAGGAAAATAGACTGAGAAAATGATGGGGCCCACACTGACTAGACAGGACAGAAAAGGAAAGACACTGTCTGCAATCACGCAAAAAACCCTGCAAAAAGTCCAACACGTCTGATGCACAAAAGCACTGAATTCGCACGACTACCCCCCACTATATCAGCACTCTGGTATATTCTGAAAGCAGAGCAAAAAGAGACCAATCTAACAGGGGACAAAACAAACTGGCACAAGCAGTAACATATGGGCGGTGATTCAGCACAGCCCCAGCCGGAGCTGCCTGACCCGCACAAAGCAGAGATAGACAAAACCAGATCAAATGCAAACAGAATAGCAAATGAACCACTTAGCTAAACAGGCAGGGACAGAGCTGGAGACATCAGACCTCAGGAGGAACAGGAGAAAAATCACAAGCAGGGATAGAGGGAGTTGGCTGTCTTAAATCCCAATCTGAAACCCCAGATCTCCAATCGTCATCCTCATTATCAGGTGGCAAGCCTCTGACAATCAGATCAGCTCCATTACCCCAGTAACCACCAGAGGGAGCCCAGAATGAGAAATCGCAACCCCACTCTCAATCTGACCAGCTCCACTACCTTCAGTAATAACCAGAGGGAGGTCAGAAAGCGAATTTACACCACAGGAGATAATCACTATCACTGAGCTGCCGTGAGAAAGTTCCTACGCAGTGGTGCTGTAAGTGAGATTACTGGAGCTGATCAGCTGATAAACTATGGTGAACTCTCCCACGGCAGCTCAGTAATACACTGCAGGGGCAATTATCTCTTGTCAGTGTATCGCCTGCGGCTGGGTAGAGCAGTCACATCTTCCAATGTGACTGTTCTACATGTAAGATCGACGTGGCATACTTGGCAATACGGTGGACAGGAGAGTATATGGTAGTTCATTATTTTACATTTTTTTAGGAGACGAAGACATCGGGAATTTGGTGTTAAAGGGCGTATATGTAGGTTTATTATTTTACATTTTTTCTAGGAGACGAGGGCTAAGGGGATTTGGTGTTAGGTGAGTATAATGTTTTTTTATTTTTATTTGAATATCTATAATTATTTTATTTTTATATTTTAGCTGTGAGGACAGGCGTTGGCAAAGGAGACTACGTCTCCCATCAGCGGCACCTGCTGTCACTATTATCAGACATAGCCCAACGGGAGCAGTAGTCTCATCAGCTCACGCCTGCTGACCTGCGGTAAGCTTTTTAACGCAGATCACCGCTGCGGGGTTACGCTGACATGAGAGAACAATTGCAGCATGCTGCAATTGGCAGCAAGATTCGGCTCACTCGCACCCAAACAAATCTATGGGTGCGAGTGAAACATCGCACTGCACTCAGATGTCATCCCAGTGCAGTCCAATATACACCAAGTCAGGCCATAGAGGAGAAGAAGAAATTACATTCATGTAAGAGAGTCAGGGCACAGAGCTCTGACACACCGCTCCCACTGGCAGCAGAGCAGGAGCTGAGGGTCATTAGCATATCACATCAGATGCTCTCGCATTGGATGGCATATGCTAGTCTGTTTCTAGCCTTTTAATGCAATTATGACAATACCCAACATGTTCAGTTTTTTTATTTTAGTGGTGAAAAAAATCAGAAGTTTGCAAAAAAAAAAAAATGTTTTGGGTTGTGTTGCCATTTTTTGATAACCACAAAATTTTCAGTTTTCAGCCGATGGAGCTGTGCGATGGCTTATTCTTTGCGGGGTGAGACAACTGTTTTATTAATATAATTTTAGGAGAGATTTGACTTTTTGTTCATTTGGTACAGCCTTTTTTGTGGTATTATGGCTACCAAAGAAATGAAATTTTGTCATTCAATTTATTTCATTTATGGTGTTTACCAATCGGGTTAATTGTTTTTAGATTTTGATAGATCAGACTTTTCTGAGCACAGTGATGCCACATATGTTTATTTTTTTAATATCTTTATTTTCAATGTGTGGATTGGGGTGAATGATTTGAGCCTTTACATTTTATTTGATTTTTTAATATTTTTTAAAACTTTTTTTTAATTTTTCACTGTTGTTATTAGCCCCCTTGCGAGCTTGAAGATGCAATCACTCAAATGATTTGCACTATACAGAGCTATGCCACAGCATCACTGCATATAGCAGTAATCGCGGTCTCCTTTGAAGCTGGCCACAGGCGGGGTTTCAAAGCAGCTTCATAATGACAGGTACAGGGCTTATCAGCTGATCCCCTGCTGTCATGACAACCCATCAGCGATCCATGATCATGTCAATGACGCTTCGATGGGCAGAAACAATTACGTGCATGCATGTCGGCACGTGTTAAATGCCGCTGTCAGTGATTGACAGTAGCATTTAAGCGGTTAATATTTGCAGGCGTAGCACCCATTCACTCGCAACCATTAATGGCAGGTCCTGGCTGTAATACACAGCCATCACCTGCCAGTTATGGGTCAGGCTCACTGCATCCACTTCCAAGATGTGCTATACATATATGGTGGATTTCGTGAAGGGGTTAAAGAGAACCTATCATTAGATTCATGCTGCAAAACCACACCAGGTATATTTTTCTCTGAAATACTTTACAGTTTATAAAAAATATAGTTTGAAGATTTCTCTTCCTGCACTGCTCTTGGACATACACGGGAGAAACCTGTCATTGTACATACACGGGAGAGACCTGTCAATCACTGGGACCTTTGCAAATGAAAGCCGTTGGCGTTGCCAGAGTACTCTTCTCTTTCACTTTGCTTCCCAGTTGAATTTTTAACTATAGTATGTTTTCTTTAAGACACCAAAGTGTTTCAGAAAAAAATATACCTGGCTGCAATTGTGCAGGCAGACTCTGATTCATGCTGCCTGAGGTTCTGACAGCATGTATCAGCTGACAAGTTCTCTTTAATAACTCCATTTTCTCAGTCAATAGTGCAAGAAATGGAAACACTGTGTCATGATCCATGCTGGATTATGACAGGTATTGATTAAGTAACCTTTTTTTCCCTAAGCTGTGAGCTTAAAATTAGCTTTTGCCCCCGATGGCCACTAGGGTCATTGCACTGTGTGGTTTCAGTTCTAGTTTTGCCCCTGGTGCCGTTAGGGTCATTGCATTCTGGTTACTTTAGTTTAGTGCACGTGATTATGAAGCAGGTGTGATTGCTGGCTCTTACCTATAAAAGAGTGTCAGGTGGTTGCAATCACTGTTGGTGATATTGCTCATTTCCAACCAAGACTGGTGAAGGAAGGAACTACAGAGAGCAGCTCAGGGGAGCTCTGGTGTAAAGTCTGGTGAAGGAATTAATTACAGAGAGGTGTTCCTTGCAGCTCTGACAAAGCTTAGAGAAGTAGCAGTTATTCTGGAGGAAAGCTGCATTCTGGTGGTGGACTCTTTTGCTGGGAGAAATAGCAACAGAGCAAAGCTAAGTGGGGTTTCCCTGTTTGTATTTTTCCCTGGTGTGTGTTAGTACAGTGGTGGGACCAGTGCCTGCACCACCAAACTCCCTAGCAAGGGATAGGTGTAGGGTGTGCTAGGGTGACAGGTTCCGGCTCGGCGACAGGTGAGGAGCCTGTATAGGGAGCATTAGGAGTGTGAGTGACACTGACTCAGGGGATTGCAGAAGGTCTCCCCGTCCCCGCTCCCTATCGCAGGGCCCACCGTTGTAACTGCTTTCCCATTCCCCCCGTGTCTTGTTGTTTTAGTTACCGGCCAGTGGGTCGTGTCACACACGACAGTTACACGTGCCGTGTCTTGTTGTTTAGTTACCAACCAGCGGGTCGTGTCACACAGGACGGGCCCACGTGACACACTGTTTCTAATATTATGCCTGGAGATCGCATTATTGATCAAGTAATAACCAAGCATCCAGTGTACTCAGACAGTTACTACAACTACTACAAGGATTTTCTTTGCAGAAATGCTTACACTCTTTCTCCAACTACCTTCTCAATTTTAATGGCATAGATTTGGAAAAATAACAATAATAAGAACATGTTTTACTTGATGTCAAACATGCTTATGGACATGTACAATTTCTATATACTAACAAACTATTTTTTATCATAGTGAAAATTAACATATGAAGCTGAATTTATATGTATGTTTAGTCCTGAATGAAACTGCTGCTTTGTCAAATGGTAAAGCTGGTAACTTGAGATAACTTGAATGAATTGATTTGATGCAAATCAAATTTTTGAAGAATTTTAAGAAGTTTGCTGGACCAAAAGAAAGGAGTATTATCAAGTTTGAAAGTATCCCCTGGCATAGAATAGTCTGACCACCCCCACCTCCATTAATCCATTAATCACGATAAAGAGCCTCGTGTGTATAGAGCAGTGGTCAATCATGAGGCAATACCCAGCTGCCATTTTTATCTTATAAAGATGTGTTTATTATTTATTTATATGGCACCATTGATTCAATGGTGCTGTGCATGCTGGTTTGCATACAAAATACAAATATCCCTAACAGTAAACAAACTATCAATGATATACTGGTATAGAGGACCCTGCCCTTGCAGGCTTACATTCTACAGGATGATGTGGAAGGAGACAGTAGGTTGGGGTACTTCAGTGGCTGCTGTGGTGTTGAGGTGGCAGCGTGGTCATTGCAGGTTGTAAGCTTTATTGAATAGATGGGTTTTCAGGTTCCATCTGAAAGATCCAAATGTGGTGGCTAATCGGACGTGTTAGTGCACAGAATTCCAGAAGATGGGGGTTAATCGGGAGAAGTCTCTGAGGGAATTGAGTGAGAAAGGAATAAGTGTGAAGGAGAGATGGAGGTCTTGGGAGGACCAAAATTAAATGAGGGAAGATATTGGGAGATTCGTTTGGAAATGTACGGAAAAGAAAGGCTATGGGTGACTTTGTTGGTCAGTGTTTGTAGCTTGAGCTGGATACGCTGGGTAATTGAGACCTAATGAAGTTATTTGCAAAGGAGGGAAGCCGGGGGTAGCGAGTAGAGAGATGAATTAGTCAGTTAGCTAAGTAAAGGATGGATTGGAGAAGTGTAAGAGTGTTAGAAGGCAGGCCACAGAGGAGGATGTTGCAGTAGTCAAGACGGGAGATGATGATGGCATGCACAAACATTTTAGCACACTGAGGGTTGAGGAAAGGACGGATTTTGGAAATATTTTTGAGCTGGAGGTGACAGGAGTTGGAGAGAGCTTGGATGTGTGGCTTGAACGACAGGGCAGAATCAAGGGTTACTCCAAGGCAGCTGATTTCTGGTACACGGAAAGTGTGATTTCATTTATTGTGGTGGGCAGATCAGATAGGGAAGATACATGAGATGGAGGTAAGATAATGAGTTCAGATTTGTCCCCATTGAGCTTGGGGAAGTGAGCGAAGGAGGATATGGTTGATTTACACTGAGATTCTGGACAGCCGAGGTGTGACATTTGGGCCAGAGCGGTAGATCTGAGTGTCATCAGCATACAGACAATACTGGAAGCCATATGACTTTGAGTTGTCCCAGGCCAAGAGTATAGATCGAGAAGAGTAGGGTTCCAAGGACAGAGCCTTGAGAGACTCCAACAGAGAGAGGGTGGGATAAGCAAGTAGTTGTCATGGGGTTACAGCAACAGTGTGGAGAAAGAAGACCGCAACGTCTGATTACTCCTACTCTGGCACAGAGAAGAAGCACTTATCCTTCATTTTAATGGTGTTATCCTTTCTGGCAGAACAGGGGTTAATCGGCCATGTTGTAAATCTCTGCACTCGCAGATGAGCTCAGTTACAGTGCCTTGCGAAACTATTCGACCCCCTTGAACTTATCAACTTTTTCCCACATATCATGCTCCAAACAAAAAGACACCAAATGTAAATTTTTGGTGAAGAATCAACAACAAGTGGGACACAATTGTGAAGTTGAACGAAATTTATTTTAAATTTTTGTGGAAATTCAAAAACTGAAAAGTGGGGCATGCAATATTATTCGGCAACTTTAACTTAATACTTTGTTGCGCCATATTTTGCTGCGATTACAGCTGCAAGTCGCTTGGGGTATGTCTCTATTAGTTTTGCAAATTGAGAGACTGAAATTCTTTCCCATTCTTCCTTGGCAAAGAGCTCGAGCTCAGTGAGGTTTGATGGAGATCGTTTGTGAACAGCAGTTTTCAGCTCTTTCCACAGATTCTCGATTGGATTCAGGAATGGACATTGACTTGACCAATCTAACACCTGGATACGTTAGTTTGTGAACCCTTCCACTGTAGATTTTGCTTTATGTTTGGGATCATTGTCTTGTTGGAAGACAAATCTCTGTCCCAGTCTCAGGTCTTTTGCAGACTCCAACAGGTTTTCTTCAAGAATGGTCCTGTATTTGGCTCCATTCATCTTCCCATCAATTTTAACCATCTTCTCTGTCCCTGCTGAAGAAAAGCAGCCCCAAACCATGATGCTGCCACCACCATGTTTGACAGTGGGGATGGTGTGTTCAGGGTGATGAGATGTGTTGCCTTTACGCCAAACATATCATTTCCAGAGAATATGGGAAGCAAGGTGTGCCACAGTCCGCGCTGTGGCACACCTTGAGGAAGGTGCCAGGAAGGGCGCCGAAACGTGTAGGAAGGAATAAAGAAGTACTTTGTTACAACATCTTGCATCCCAGGTGATTTTGTGGACTCAGCAGCGCGGACTGTGGCACACCTTGCTTCCCATATTCTCTGGCAGTTTTTCCACGTTGGAGTGGTCGGTGGAGGTCCTGCAGCAGCTGATACTGTGTTATGTCTTCAAGCCAGTTGTGGGTCACACAACTGGAATAGGTGAGTGGAACTGCATTACACCACTCACATCGTAGTGTCACTAGTGATAGGGCACTATTGCGCCTCTTGTTCCCCCACCCTTTTTGTATTGAAACATATCATTTGGCATTGTTGTCAAAAATTCGATATTGGTTTCATCTGACCAGAGCACCTTCTTCCACATGTTTGGTGTGTCTCCCCGGTGGCTTGTTGCAAACTTTAAATGACACTTATAAGGATATCTTTGAGAAAAGGCTTTCTTCTTGCCACTCTTCCATAAAGGCCAAATTTGTGCAGTGTACGACTGATTGTTGTCCTATGGACAGACTGTCCCATCTCAGCTGTAGATCTCTGCAGTTCATCCAGCGTGATCATGGGCATCTTGGCTGAATCTCTGATCAGTCTTCTCCTTGTTTGAGATGAAAGTTTAGAAGGACTGCCGGGTCTTGGTAGATTTGCAGTGGTATGATACTTCTTCCATTTCAATATGATCACTTGCACAGTGCTCCTTGGGATGTTTAAAGTTTTGGAAATCATTTTGTATCCAAATCCAGCTTTAAACTTCTCCACAACAGAATCATGGACCTGCCTGTTGTGTTCCTTGGTCTTCATGATGCTCTCTGTGCTTTAAACAGAACCCTGAGACTATCACAGAGCAGGTGCATTTATACGGAGACTTGATTACACACTGGTGGATTATATTTATCATCATTAGTCATTTGGGACAACATTGGATCATTCAGTGATCCACAATGAACTTCTGGAGTGAGTTCGCTGCTCTGAAAGTAAAGGGGTCGAATAATATTGCACGCCCCACTTTTCCGTTTTTGATTTACCACAAAAATTTAAAATAGCCAATAAATTTTGTTCAACTTCACTATTGTGTTCCACTTGTTGTTGATTCTTCACCAAAAATTTACATTTGGTATCTTTGTCTGAAGCATGATATGCGGGAAAAGGTTGAAAAGTTCCAGGGGGCCGAATACTTTTTCAAGGCACAGTAGCCACTGCTTTTCCCTTTATAATCTTGGCTCTGTTGCAAAACCTTGTCAGAGCTAGCATTTGCTGCATGGCTTCTGGAGAGAGAGGTGTTCATATGAGGAGTGTTAGAGGTGTTATCTGTGACTGTTTGCTTTGTATGTGTGGTAATTCCCTATCCTTCTCTATTTTGTTTTATTCTCCTACCTCCCCACCCCACTGCATTCCTCTGTTGTATGTGAGTGAATATTTTGTATGCCTGGAGTTTTCTGTTAACTAATGTTTGTGTTGCCTTGTTTGTCGGACTGGTGTACTATGGTGCAAAGTAGTGCCCCTCTTCCCTGGTTGTGGGAAGAGAAAAAATGAAGGGCTGACTCAGGAGATAAGGTGAGGGTGGAGGCCTCAGCATCTTCACCTTCAGAAGTAACACAGTGAAGGGGGCAAACTAGAGCGCCAACTAGTGCAAGGGATAGCGAAGGAGCCCCTGGTCACAGGTCACCTGACAGTTGTATCATATCAATAGTGTGGGAGTAGGAGATGCTAAGTGCGCTGTTGGTAAGGTATGAGGAGATCCAGGATAGAGCAAAGTCTTTTATGTCAAAGACGAGAGGATCTGTAGTAGGAAGCAGTGGTCAACTATGTTGAAGGAAGAATACAGGCCAAGAAGGAGTATGGAAAATTGTCTGATAGCTTTAGCTTTAATTAAGTCGTTAATAATTTTGGTCAGCACAGTTTCAGTGGAATGGTGGGGACGGACGCCAGGTTGTAGGTTGTCGAAGAACGAATTAGATGGGAAGTGGGAGGAAAGTTCAGCATGAACATGCTGCTCAAGGAGTTTGGAAGCGAAAGGGAGCAGTAAAATGGGGTGACAGATGATAGCAGTTGGGTCAAAGGATGGCTTTTTGAGGATAGGTGTGATTGTGGGTTTGAAAGCAGAACGATTCCAAAAGTTAGTGATAAGTTGAAGAGATGGGTTAGGGATGGGATGTGTGGTGGTAAGGTTGGAGAGGAGATGGGATGGGGTCAAGTGCACAAGTGGTGAGATGTGATTTAGAGAGGAGATGAGTAAGCTCTGCTTCAATGATGTTGGAGAGGAAAGTTATGGGGTAAGGGAATTGGTCAGGTATTCTAAGGGTTTGTGGTGGTCAATCAATAAAGACTTGCCTTGTGTGGATGATCTTATTTTTGAAATATGTGGCAAAGTCATCAGCAGAGATGAGGGAGGTCGGGGGGCAGTGGAGGGTGAAGAAGGGACTTAAACTTGTTGAATAACTTTTTGGGGTTGTAAGATAAGGAGGATACGAGGAATGTAAAGTAGGTCTGTTTATCAGAGGTCAGGGCTAATATGAATGCAAGTGTTGCTTGTTTGAAAGCGGTGAAGTCATCTTGTGAATGTGTTTTCGTCCAATGCCGCTCTGCAACCCTGGACACTTGCTGAAGCTTTTTAGTGAGGTTATTGTACCAGGGTTGTCTATTGATTCATCATCACACAGCAAAAATTCTTAGGGTGTAGGTAAGCATAGTGAAAGAGTAAACGTGGGGAAAAAGTTAAGTTCATTTAATAGATAGTGCTTACTCGTACCTTCGTACCTTCTGTTCGCTTTTGGTCCATTTCTGGCACTTAAAGAGCCACAATTGATGGAGTCAGACCACGATCAGCCAGAAATTGTGCTCTAAATTTATGTGCACTCAGGTGCAGGAGACCATCAGCTATTCTGTAGATTTGGTATTGAGCCTAAAATGGAAATGTACCTTCAACAAACTTTTGATAAATCAATAGTTCAGGTGATTATAAGAAAATATCAACTTCCTTCCCTTTTATCATACACTTCTTCATCTACCCCATGCCTCCTGAAATTGCCATCCATCCTGAGAAAGCAGCTTAAGTCCATCTTGCTCCAAGGAAATGGACTGAAGGTGTCTGTGATACCGCCCATTATCCTTTATGGAGAGGGGAGATGGGAGAATGTGGCGCCCCTGAGGCTTCAGTCGCCACAGAGGCGCTGCACCTTCTCCTAGGGTGTAGTGCCCCACCATCCAGGTAGGGTGGGAACTCTCTTCCACATTCCAACACCTGCACCCCACACACAGGATAGTTCAGCAGGGACCCATCCATGCTTTATGCTGGACAGGTCATAGGGTGCCTTTTGTGGTCCCTGGCTTCGTAACACGAGAGGTGCTGGGGAGGCGGGTGGAGTTAGATATAAAAGAGAGGGAAGGTGTAGGATTTCAGGTCAGTCGGTCAGGCAGTCAGTGAGTGAGTCTGACAGGAAGCCACTCGGTGAGGAGTGGGGATCTCTGGAAGAAGGGATGGAGGAAGGAGTGCTGCAGCTGCCCCAGTGAACTGGGCCAGCTGGCACGGGAAGGAAGAGAAGGAGAAAGAGGCGTAGACTGGAGACTACAGATTCCATAAGAGAGATAGAACAGATCGGAATGAAGGAGAATAGAAGAACGGTGGGAAGCAGGTTGAGAAAGAGAGAGAACCCTTCCAGTCCAGAACACAAAGGCCGGGGCCCGGTCCACGAGGTTGATTGGATCTCCCACCTGTGTAAGCATTAGGGCTACAGCAAGTATCTGAGGCAGCAGAAGCAGCTAATACAGTGTATACTATATGATATGATGCACCAGATAAACCTGAGAGATGCAATATTGGACCTAGGTCTTTTTTCACCCTATGTACTGTAACTGTGTAACTATATAAAGCAAGATGTTGTGGGGGAGAGGTACTAACTGAGTGCTATGTACGAGATTGAAGAAAATGAATAACAGACTAATATATTACTCTTACCATGCTGTGTTGTGCAATTGATGGGCACAATTCCATTGTGAGCTATGAGAGATCAAATAGTCCAATTTCTTCTGTTGCACTCTAATAAGAAGATGTTTTACTTGCTGCTGTGCCACAATTGCCGAAGCGCCCACACAGCTTGGCATTCCCTGCCTCAAGGAAGATCACAAGAAAATGGACAGCATGTGATTTCAATATGAGTGTCTGAGCAAAGGGTCTGAATATCTATGACCATGTGATATTTCAGTTTTTCTTTGTTGATAAATTTGCAAAAATGTCTACATTTCTGTTTTTTTTAGTCAAGATGGGGTGCAGAGTGTACATTAATGAGAAAAAAATGAATTTTTTTTGAATTTACCAAATGGCTGCAATGAAACAAAGAGCGAAAAATTTAAAGGGGTCTGAATACGTTCCGTACCCACTGTAGTTGCTATTTTTTTTTATATTTACATTATTATATTATTCTTCTAAACTGCTTTAGGGTTTGTGCACACATTGCAGATTCTGCTGTGGATCCGCAGCAGATTTGGCTCTGTAAATCTGCACTAAATCCGCAGGTAAAACGTAGGTCATTTTACCTGCAGATTTAGCAAAATCCGCGCTGAAAAATCTGCAGGGTAATCCGCAACATGTGCACAGACCCTTAGTTTTCAGACTGAATTTTGTTGTTTCATCTTTTTTTCGTGTGCGTGGTGGCAGCAGTCGTGCCTGACAGCTGATATAGTATGCACCTCATGAAGGGAAAACTCATCTCAGAAAGAAAAGTAAACATTATTGATATTTATTGAAGAATTTTGTCAGCATACTCTGCTTCAAAGGCCACATGCACACATTCAGTATTTGATGAGTTTTTTGCCCCAGCATTTGTAAGCCAAATCCAGGAGTAGGTGATAAATGCAAATGTGGTGCAAATGTTTCTATTAGGCTGGAGTCACATACAACGTCAAAAAAATCGGTCCGATTTTGACGGACCACAATCGCACAAATGTTTCATGAACAGTGAACTGTCTGTCATCCGATTTTCATGCAAAGATGCGATTCTGTCGCATCTAAGCATCCGTTTGACATATGTCTGACATCTGTTTGGCGAGATTTTGTCGGCGGCTTGCAAAATGGACATATAATGGAGCCCTATGACAGATTAAAACACAAATTAAAGAATAGATCTAGACACATAGAATACATATATATATATATATATATATATATATATACTGTATGTCATGTACATGTCATTGAGGAAAAATCGGATGATGGGAGCTGCCCCATAGATTAACATTGGGATGATTGCAATGCGATTTTTCTAGTGTGACTCCGGCCCTATGCTTTTCCTCTAACAGTTCCACTCCTTGTTTTGGCTTGCAAATACTGGAATAAAATACTCACTAAATACTAGATTTTTGCATGTGGCCATATGCTCAAAACGCTCTGCAGGAATAAGTAAGGGATTTGCTGTCTCCATCATGTTTTCTTAGTAGTATGATGCTTTGTAATGTGTCTCCAGCCTCATAATAGTGACAAAAATTGAGCTTCTTCTGACTTTTTGGGACATGTTTGTAGATGTCTCTGGACCATGCAGGTCGCAAAGCGATACCATCCACTTGCATAATTCTGCAAGTTAGCAGTGTCTTACTGCCATATTTTTGTTGTGCAGCCAAAGTTGCCATGTAGCCACAGCCTAAGGTCACGTTCACACGTTCAGCATTTGGTCAGTATTTTCCATCAGTATTTGTAATCTGAAACCAGGAGAAAAAGAATCAGAGGAAAAGTGTAATAGAAACACGTCACCACTTCTGTATTTATCACCTACTCCTGGTTTTGGCTTACACATACTGGTGCATACATGCTTTTGCCCTGAGTTACAAACATGGAGACAGAAGGGAGCAATTTGTGTTGATAAGCTGCTATATTTTCATGAATTTAATGCACTGAAACATCTGATGAACATTCTACTCTATCCTTTAAGAATATAAGCAAATTGAAATTTAAATTCTACCCACTCCTCTCCCATTGTGAAATCTATGTTAAATATAAAATATTTGCTTATTAAAGTATATCTAAGTATTCTAAACTGAACATTAAATATCAAGGCATAGAAGAAGCAGCTCATTCCTCCCTCTTTTTTTTGCCTGATTCCCTTTGGTCTATTTTTCTCATTCTCTCTAACAAATGTTGAAAGTTACTATAACTCTCTTGATTGCAGAGTTTTGTACACAAAATTGCCCTTGTAAACTTTGTCGGAAATACTTATCATTGTTCCTATTAATGATACGGTTTCTTTCTCAAACACTGTTTGTTACATTTTAAATCTTTTCAATAAAAAGAACATTGAAAGAAAGAAGAAGCAGCTCATTCGTTTATCCCTCAACTTACAAATAACAAAGAAACATTTACGGTAGATACCAAATATCTAGCACACTTGACCCAACCGGAAGATATAGATTCCCTGTCTTGTATCCCAAAAAGAGTGAATCTGATTTAATGTGACAGACGGATCCTGCTGTAGAAAAGGATTTCTCATGCAATTAGCGTATCGTCCCATAGTGTCTACAAGGTATCATCTAGTGTTAAAGCTTTGCCACAATATATTAATGATCACTGCAGTTATTCATCGCACTGGTCTGTTACTGTCTTGATTAGCTTTTTTTACAGCATAATAAATATCTCCATATCACTGAGCAGAGAGGTCATGTTCTTTGCGACAGGTAAGTTGTCTTTGATGTTAATGAAAACAGATAGATGAGAGAAGGTATAACAGAGTATTTTTAAAAATGTCAGGAAATATCAGAACTCGGACATGGTATTGCCATATACTGTCACTTAAGATTAATGAAATGAACAGTAGCTGGTGAAGAGCTCCAGAGGAAAAACAACACAATTATACATTAACTATGATGTAGATTAAAAATGCCTAAATAACAAGTCAAATGCTTCTTGTGAGGAGCATGTCAGTATTACTGCTAAGAGATAGAAGAAATATGTACGGAGTTTAAGGAGTCTGCACCTCTAGCTCTCTAGACAGTCTGTACTCTTCCACCATTATAATAATAAAGAAATCAAACAAAATAATTCTGAAATGTGCACCAATGACTGGTGGCTGTAGTCAAAAAGAATGCTATAATTTATCCCATAGGCTGCGTGAAGGGAAAAGATTTTGCACTGTATCATTTAATAGAAAACAGTGCTTTCATTCCTATAAATTAAGATTACAACTTTAATCAGCACAATTGTTTAAACCTACTTATATAAATAAAATAAACTTATAGTAAAAAGATAAGCATTTTAATATCCTGTACTACTAGAGATGTACCCTATGTACCTGGACCCTATAGGGGTTAAGATAATACTACTATAATCCGACAATAAACAAAAAAAGTAGTCTGCTGGCATTAATGTGCACGAGGGCACTCTATCAGAACTTTATATTTGTAATGTATAATCACTTGAGTTTTGTGTACAGTATTATTGTACAGTATATTGAATTATTTCTAAACTTAAAGGGACTGTCCAGTCCAAATCAATAAGTCAGCAGTCACTCTGTATGACTGTAGATGTCACAGGGATATCATGGCAGAGAGGGGCTAGAAGGTTGCTGTGTCTACACAAACTCCTGCACTTATTAAAACTGCCTCACCATCCTATTAAACAGTGCAGGTTTCCTTGCTGTCAAGGCAAGGGTTAATCAGTTCAATCGATCTCCTGGAACTCTCTAATCTGAATTGTTCCAGCTGTTCAGTGTTGGTTACTACTTTCTGGTATATATGCTCGCCACTGGCACTTGGGAGTTGCCATTGATAGTTCTACTTCCTGGTTTCAGGGTGAAGGAGAAAGTTCAGTGTTTGAAGTTGGCAGTTGGAGAGTTTTTTCGGAGATTGCTGCCTAAAATTGGTTTGTGTTTTTTGTTATCCTCTCCCATTTGGTTTGTGCCTCCTATTCCTCCCCAGTTTCCCCACTCTGTTGTTTTGTGAGTGTATCTGTAAGATTGTAGTTTTCGTTTACCCCTGTTTGTTAACCCTGTCTGTCTGCTTAGTGTTTCTCTATTTACTTCACCTGGAGGAAGGGAGGGATCATATAAGTGTTAAGTTAGGTACATAGATAGGTACATGACCCCAGCGTCTCCACTTTCAGGAGTAATCCGGGGCACAGGATAGACTAGGGTAACCCTAGTTCAAGGGATCGAGTAGGTGCCCACAGTCCCTTGATATTATGTGACAGTAGACTTATGAATCCCCAAACACCCAAACTGTGCTATGTGGGGATTCGCCAGTTTCTGAGCTGGGATTGGCGGGTACATATGCATTGTACATACTCCAGGCCAGAGCCCAAATAATGGGTGCAACCTCCCTCCATACAAGTGTTTTATTATAAGCTTCCCTGAATGGTTTGGCTTAAATTAACAACTAAAAAAGTAATGCAAGCACTTACCGTGAATCTAGTGAATGTGCATACTTCCTGTATATAATTTTCAATATACCACTAGTAAATATGCAATTCCATTCAAGCAACAGTAAGAATATCTATTCATTCTTGGAGTAACGGTTATAATCGAAGACACTTCCTTTGTGCAAATCAAAATGACAAGTTCCTGATGTCATACCTGTGCTGGGATAAGTCACTGCTTAGCACAGGCCCATAATGAATTGCACAATTTCATACTGAAGCCCAATGAGTATGACTAGCGCACGTCCAATATTACTAAGGTAATCTCATTCGGATGCTTTGCTTGTAAGGGAAAATACATTGCCGTGTGCAGGCACTATAATTCAGCATATAGAGTGAATAGGGCTTTGAACAATGGAATCATAGTGGATGCCTGTGTGTCCATGAGTTAAAGGAAAAAAAATGAATAGGTCAATAAAAACTGGGATTTTACCTGCCTAAAAACTGTATATGGTTTGAAACCAGAAATCTGTAGGCCCAAAATTAGAAACTTGCTTTCATCAGTAATATGATAAGTTCTTTTCAACTGATGGAAGATGGAGGGTATAAGTTAAAGATTTGTGCATAATTCTTAAAACAAGTAAAATGCCCCTAGTTAAGATCGAGGTAAAAAACTCTCTATTAAATATACAAAAGAAGTTGCACTCTATCGTGCTAATGCATGTAGACATGGAATATATGAAATATGAACAGCAATACTGCTCTGGATCATAAGAAAAAAAATTGAGAAGCTTAGCACATATTTTGGCCAATTCTTGCATGCCCAGCAACCAACGACAAGGTAGTATCAAATCTGTTGGGTCCTAACGTGTCTATTGTGAATATCTCTCTAGGCTGGTCAGAATTCCTGGGTGAATGTGGTTACCTCTCTCAGTGAATCCTGTATTTATTGATATGTAGGATCCTGCTGTAATTAAAACCACCACATGTTGAAGGGCAGAGTGCTCGGTCAGAGAGCTAAATGTAGTGCAGTGGTGTCCCCACAGTGCAGTGATGAGGCAGTGACACAGGAAAGTTCAAAAGTAAACAAAGTTTTAATGTTTAAACTCACAAGCAAAACACATGGTATCCTCTGGATCGCAGCTGGTAAACAAAACAGTCCAAAAATAAGTCCAGTTGCCGAGGGTGGCTGCACCACCGTATTATGCTGCAGGGTGCCAGGAGTTTGCTCTGTTTAACTCTGTTTTCCCTCACACAGGCTGAGCTTTTGCAGAGCCGTCTGCTCTGCACCTTGCAAACTCCACACTGACACACCCAACCCTCTGCTGCAGGGGATTTTACAAAGAACCTGTGGCCGTAGGGCACATGGAAAACCTGGGCCGGGGGAGGAAACAGACGGCCCCGCTACCTTCTGGTAGTCCATTTAAAAAGTAAAAACCCATGCCAGGTTTTTCTAATTTGCCTTGGACAAATAGTTAGTGCAAGACCAACTCTCACTTTTATTCTGCATTGCAATCACAGCTATGCCTGTGACTGCATTGCACTCCCGCGGCTTCATCAATATGCTTCTTTGCACATCCTGGTGGACACATAGTGACCCTCGCGTATGACCCTGGTCACTGCATCACATCATGTTCAATTGACAATAAAACGGTGCTTCCAACCTAATGTGAACAGGTGCAAACAAGGAGCAGTCATCTCCATATACAATTTACAAAAATAGTTGCTCTCTATCATGCTAAAGCATGTAGACGTGGAACATATGAAATATGAATAGCGAAACTGCTCTGAATAATAAGAAAAAACTAAATAGATATGACCAAGCAAGGAGAGAATTACAGTGAGGTAGAATTAGATAATAAAACCTAACTTTTATTATATATAACTAAATACTTATAGCTTAACTTGAGCTAGGATATAGTGTAATTCATGCCACTTACATGAACCTTGGTACAATTAAAAAGTGTATAGTACTCACTTACACCTCGGTGGGAGGATTTTTCAGGGGAGTGTATTTGGGGGAGGGCTCTGTGACAGAGCATCATGATTGCGGCTTTCATACAATAAAAGTTAGATAATAAAACCTAATTCTAGCCAAAAGCAGTAAAAAGAAATTAAAATTACACAGTAATAAAAAAAATACCCTTTCAGTCATACCAAGACAAACTCTTTGAAAATAATACCATATTATTGTCCCGTTGTTATAATTGGGAGATACTAAAAGGGGTTATCTACACTTTTATCTCTATGAAACACCTTTTCTTCTAGTGGGGACATCAAGTGACAATTGCAGTCAATGAGTAACTCCGATTGTACAGACACGTGACTGCTGATGCCAATCAGTTACTACAGCCAATTTAGATGCAGTGGTCACATGATGTCCTCTCCAGGGAAGCTTTGGATCCTGCAGCACAAAGAGGAGAATTTGCAGATAAATGTAGAAGTGTAGAGGTTTCTTTTTACTTTTTGATGATGCTGAAATGCTTTTTAGGGGAAAATGTACTTCACAACTCAGAAATCAATGTTCTTAAATTCAGCTTATCTACCAGATGCCACCTATATTGAGAAAATAGTCGCATGCATTACTCAGGTGTGGTTTTGGCCGGCTCTTCCACAAACTCACGCTTAAAATCCTGAAGGTTCTGTGGGCTCCTTCCGTGAACTCTGAGCTTTAGTTTCTTCCGTAAATGATCTATTGGACTCAGGTCATGTGATTGGCTGGGCCATTCAATCAGCTTTATTTTCTTTCTCTGAAACCAATTAAGAGTTTCATCTTTCTTCATGTATTCAATAATTTTTCCCTGTGTCATTTCTCATTATTACAAAACTTAATTTATTCACATCTATGGTTTGATGTCCTTGCCTTCATAAATTGGATGGGTTGTTACCAACATCTGGTGAGAATTTCATGTTAATAGCACCTTTGACTGTAATATAAATATATATATTCCCTCTCCCCTGTTCTGAGTCTTTTACAGGGTTACTGTGCATTCATCAAGATTGCTTAGACCATATTTTTCTACGTATATTTGTTAAGGCTGTGTGCACACGTAAGCATTTTTTCATGTTTTTTTAAGCGTTTTTACCGGCAAAAAACGCTTAAACGCTTACAAGAAGCATCCCATTCATTTTAATGAATTCTCCACTTTTTGTGCATATCGATGCGTTTTTTTCTACCAAAAAAACGCATCAAGGTAAAAAACGCAGCATGCTCATTAATTTTGCGGAAAAATGCGCATTTCTAACTATATTCTATGAGACTGTGGATGCTCCGGAAAAAAACACATAAACATGCAAAAAGCGTGTGGAAAATATGCAGAAAAAAAGCGCGCGTTTCCTGGGAAGGAGTCTGGTTTTTAATCAGGAATTTTCTGCATACGTGGGTATATAGCCTTAAAGAAAAAAACTTGTTGAATAACAGCAATTGATTTTATAATTACCATATATACTCGTGTATAAGCCGACCAGTGTATAATAATAATAATAATAAATTTTATTTCTATAGCGCCGACATATTCCGCAGCACTTTACATTTCAGAGGGGACTTACAGCATAAAAATAATCACATAGGTTATAACAAAGGAATGAGGGCCCTACTCGCAAGCTTACAATCTATGAGTATGTGTAGAAGCTGACCCCCCTAATTTTGCCACTAAAAAACTGGGAAAACTTATTGACTCGCATATAAGCCTAGGGTGGAAATTGCAGCAGCTACTGGTAAATTTCAAAAATAAAAATAGATACCAGTAAAAGTAAAATTAATTGAGACATCAGTAGGTTAAATGTTTTTGAATATCCATATTGAATCAGGATCCCCATATAATGCTCCATACAGTTCATGATGGCCCCAGAAGATGCTCCATAAAAAATGCACTGCATATTATGCTCCATAAAGGTTAGTAATGGCCCCATAAGATGCTCCATAGAATAATATGCCCCATATGCTGCTCCATAAAGGTTATGGCGCCATAAGATGCTCCATAGAGTATGCCTCCATAAGATGCTCCAAAGAATATGCCCCCATAAGATGCTCCATAGAATATGCCCCCATAAGATGATTCATAGAATTTGCCCCCATAAGATGCTCCATACATTATGCCCCCATAAGATGCTCCACAGAATATACCCCCATAAGATGCTCCAAAGAATATGCCCCCATAAGATGCTCCATAGATTATGCCCCCATAAGATGCTCCATAGATTATGCCCCCATAAGATGCTCCATAGAATAGGCCCCCATAAGATGCCCCATAGAATATGCCCCCATATGCTGCCCTCATTAGATGCTTCATAGAATAATCCTCTTATGCCGCTGCTGCTGCAAATGAAAAATAGACATACTCACCTCTGTCACTGGGGGCCAGGTGCCATTGTCGCTGCTGGTTCAGGACCCGGCACTGGCGATATTCACCTGTCCCCGTTACCACGCTGCTTGCTGCTGTCCACCACTTCGTCTGTCAGTGACGTTCAGGCAGCAGAGGGCGTGGCACACAATAACATTGTCACCATGCCCTATGACCTGAACATCACTGACAGACGCAGCAGGCAGCAGTGAGCAGCGTGGGAACGGGGACAGGTGAATATCGCATATACTCGCCCCCCTGGAGCGGTCTCTGCAGCCCCGTTCTCCCACGGTCTCCGGCGCCTGCCTTCAGTGGTCATGTGATACCGCTCATTAAAGATATTAATATGCGCATATTCATGTCTTTAATGAGCGGGACCTCTTGACCGCTGAAGGCAGGCCCCTGAGACCGTGTGACAAGCAGGGGGGCTGCAGTGACGCACCGGGGGGTCAGTATGATCTGACGCACCGGGGGGTCAGTATGATCTGACACCCCTGCTCCTCCGCCCACCCCCTGACGTATATGACTTGCATATAAGCCGAGAGGGGGACTTTCAGCCCAAAAAAATGGGCTGAAAATCTCGGCTTATATGCAAGTATATACGGTATCTCTGTCAGGTAAAGTTTGATTGTAGCCTTGTCTTCCTATAAACATAACAGAAGCATTATTGAGGAAATGTGAGTATAGCAACCTACCAATTCTGAATTCTATGCAATGGTCACGTCAGTCAGTCTTTTTCTCCATTATAAATAAATGTGACAGTAAAATTTGCTTGCCTTGAAGTAATGTCACTCAGGAGATAAAATACCTTTCTATCCCATAACTGAAATTTAAAATACAAATCTGTCAAAAAAATAACTTAAAAAATGATACCATTTATGTATCCTTGGGATAGGAAAAGCAATGATATTTTTATACAGTTTTCATTTGTAAACCTGTTATAGCTAAAATTGTGTATCTAAAACACTTTTGTATGCATGCAATTAGTTTTTATTATAAGACTTCAAAATATACTTTGACACCTATCTCACAGAAATATCATCTATATAGTTTTTGCAATATTTAATGGTTTGGCAAAAAAAAAATACACTTATTAGAGATGAATAATAATAATCTTTATATAGCACTAACTTATTCTGCAGCGGTTTTACAGTTTATACACATTATCATCAGTGTCTCCGGCAGGCCTCACAATTAGTGTTGAGCGATACCATCCGATACTTAAAAGTATCGTATCGGATGGTTTCGGCCGATCTAAAAAAAATATCGGGTATCGCCGATTCCGATACCGAAAGTCCCATTCAAGTCTATGGGACTTCCGGTATCGGAATAAGAAAAACCCTATTTTTGCCTTGTACAGCCTCTCTGGGGTCTGTACGGGCCTTTCAGGGGGCTGTGCCGGCCTGCCGGGGGGTCTGTGCAGGCTCCGGTGGTCTGTGCAGGCTCCGGTGGTCTGTGCCAGCCTGCCGGGGGGCTGTGCCGGCCTGCCGGTGGTCTGTGCAAGCTCCGGGGGTCTGTGCCGGCCTGTCGGGTGGGCTGTGCCGGCCTGCCGGTGGGCTGTGCAGGCTCCGGGGGTCTGTGCAGGATCGTCCGATGGGACTACAAGTCCCATCGGGCGATGCCTGCTACCATGACAGTGATTGACACATTAGCCAATGATGGGACAGTAGTAGTCTCATCATCCGGCTAATGTGTTGAATGTAAAAAAAAAAAAAAAAATGTACATGCTACATACATGCTACATACATGCTACATATATACATACATGTAACATACATACTGCATGCAACATGCATACTACATACATGCTACATACTACATACATAATACATATATACTACGTGCATGCAACATACATACAACCTATATACTACATGCATGCAACATGCATACTACATATATACTATATATACTACATGTAACATACATACTACATATATACTACATGCTACATACATGCTACATACATACTACATACATGTATGTAGTATGTAGTATATATGTAGTATGTATGTTACATGTAGTATATATAGTATATATGTAGTATGCATGTTGCATGCATGTAGTATATATGTTGTATGTATGTTGCATGCATGTAGTATATATGTTGTATGTATGTTGCATGCATCTAGTATATATGTAGTATGTATGTAGCATGTATGTAGCATGCATGTAGTATGTAGCATGTATGTAGTATGCATGTTGCATGTAGTATGTATGTTACATGTAGTATATATGTAGTATGTATGTAGCATGTATGTAGTATGTAGCATGTATGTAGTATGCATGTTGCATGTAAATTTTTTTTTTTTTTTTTACATTCAACACATTAGCCGGATGATGGGACTACTACTGTCCCATCATTGGCTAATGTGTCAATCACTGTCATGGTAGCAGGCATCGCCCGATGGGACTTGTAGTCCCATCGGACGATGCCTGCACGGACCCCCGGAGCCTGCACAGCTCCCCGGCAGGCCGGCACAGACCACCGGAGCCTGCACAGACCACCGGCAGGCCGGCACAGCTCCCCGGCAGGCCGGCACAGCTCCCCGGCAGGCCGGCACAGCTCCCCGGCAGGCCGGCACAGACCCCCGGAGCCTGCACAGCCCACCGGCAGGCCGGCACAGCTCCCCGGCAGGCCGGCACAGACCACCGGAGCCTGCACAGACCACCGGCAGGCCGGCACAGACCCCCGGAGCCTGCACAGCCCACCGGCAGGCCGGCACAGACCCCCGGAGCCTGGACAGACCACCGGCAGGCCGGAACAGCTCCCCCGGCAGGCCGGCACAGACCCCCGGAGCCTGCACAGACCACCGGCAGGCCTGCACAGACCCCCGGACAGTCGGCACAGCCCCCCCGAAGGCCCAAACTGACGGCGCATCATGATGCGCACAGACAACGCATCATGATGACGTCATTTCGGCAGCCAATCAGAGCCACAAAAGTGGCTCATTGCATTTTGGACTTCCGATTCCGGTATCCGATACGAAAAAAGTATCGGTACTCGGTATTCCGATACAGCAAATATCGGCCGATACTTGCGGTATCGGAAAGCTCAACACTACTCACAATCTAAATTCCCTATCAGTATGTCTTTGGAATGTGGGGGGAACCCACGCAAACACAGGGAGAACATACAAACTCCTTGCAGAAGTTGTCCTTGGTGGGATTTGAACCCAGGACTCCAGCGCTGCAAGGCTAACCACTGAGCCACCATGCTACCCAATGAACTAATCAATTTGAAAGAAATCAAATATGTGTAAAATTTTTAGGAAACTGCTGACAATATGGGTTTAGCATTACATCATTTAGACAAAAATCACATGACTTCCGCATAATACAGTTATCACATGATATAGCACTGCCAATCAGGAGGGACTAATATGGCATGTATAAAGCAGAAGCAGGAAAAGTAGCAGTCATTTTGTGGTGAATTTGGATAGTGTGTTTATTACTTGGTCATAGAAATAAGGAGAGCAATTATTAAACACTGAAGAGACTGAAATTGTATGACTGTACAGAAGAGAAGATTAGTGCTTTAAACAAATTGAATAATGCAGATTTTATTAAAATTCAGAATCAACTTTTTGAGCAGAGCCAAAGGAGGACTACACAGCTCAGAGCATACAGCTGTTGATACTTGCATTATCTGTGAGGTTATGGTGCTGCTACTGCAGTTAATTAATATGCAAGTATTTTTTGCATTTATGCAAAAGCAAGCCAATAACATTATGAAAAACAAAATTAACAATGTAGCTACCTCACAAAGTCTGCGTGTCACAAAGAGTAAGGCTGGAGTCACACTGCCAATTTCTCCTGCTATAATCGCATCGCATAGCACGGACTGGCCGACACCTCTCCTGATCTGAGAATGACAGCATGATGGATTACTATGCAGCTGTCAAGCTCAGGTCAGGAGAGCAGACTGCCAGTGCGAGTTTTACGATCCGATTCTCGGATGAAAAATTCGCCAGTGTGACTCTGCCCGAAGGATTTTTTTCACACCTTTATAATAGTCAAATGTTAGGGCTGGCGGAATGCAACAAATTATAAAATAATAGTGGGTGCGTTCGCCACCCAGGGTCCACGTGCAGAGTTGGTATGCTGCTGCTAAGTAATGGCGGACGCTCAATAAGGCGGTATAACACACGCGGGTTAAACGTCACCCGGTGTGCGCTGGGCGAACTATGTTACCTCACAGAGCCGCACTAATGCTAATACACAAATGCCGAGCCTGTTCATACTCACAGCTCTCGGGGAGAAGACTGCTCGTTATATGGTCACAGGACTCTGGCCCCAGGACATAGGACCAGCATCCTTCTAGACCTACCGAGCGTGTGGTGTCGCAGCTGCGAATGCTGCTAACAGAAACTGACTGCCGCGAAGCGACAGTGCCTGCCGTGGTACGATGGTGCCCTATGGCAGGCGACACCATCGGACGCTAGTGCTGGGAAGTGACGAGCATTTGTTGCCTATGGCTAGCCACTGGCTGACGCTGACTCTGCAACTAATTCCCTTACCACATACGTAATATGAAAGTGAGGGGTATTTTAATAAGTCATTCACCAGGTACATGCATCCGTCATCATCCACACATATAGCAACTAGAGTCTATACTAGCGCATGGCCGAGCGGCCATGCAGACCTTTTATTGCCGTGCGCTTCTGGGACCTTCCTGATGCTCCAGATGGACCAATCTGAACAGGAGAAGGACCTGAGCGTGTGACTCCCGATCCCCAATGGGAGATCGTCTCCTGAGCATGCTCAGTGGGCTGAAGGAAGGACTTAGCCCAAGGAGTCTTTTGCTGCTGGCCAGGCTTCATTGCCATAACTGAACCAGAGGTGGCAGTAGCAACTGAACTCACAATGCTGGTGTGGGCTGAACGCTGGGATCGTGAAGTCTGCTGAGCAGGCTCCACAGCGGCCGGAGAGGAATGGGAGACCGAAGGTGGCAAGGCTCGGGATTCCCGCTGTGCAGCATCTGGAACCCGATGCCTAACAAAATATTAGTCAAATGTGACGTATTTGCATGCCACATGATTGTTGCGGTAATTTTAGGTGTTTTACCTAACATTTCTTGGTTGTTCCTTTTCAGAAAGAGTAGATAGCTTTAAAAAGGTAAAGTAATTTCATCAGACTGTCTCCGAAGGTGTCCATGTAACACACTTTACTGATTTTTTGCAAACTTGCTTTCATGTCTAATTGATGTACCTATACACCACAGCAATTCTGTGACCTATTGCCGCTGTTATTTTTTGGGCTTTACGCAGCATTTTTTCTCTCCTTTTTGGGAAGGGGGGATTTTGGAATCTGGAAGGAGAGCAAGGAGCTCAGGACATTTCCCACACTGAACCAACTGTCAGTCAAATCATTGATTATGATAATAATGATCATTGTGTGGTTTTTCCAATAAATGTTATTAATTTTACAATATCCAGGAAAGGAGAGGGAAAAGAGGGAAAAAGGAAAGAAAAACAATCAATTTTACATGCAACAAATCCATATTTACATATAAAGTATATAAGACAAAGATTTAAATTTGTCAGAACAAATACTTAGCCACATATATTACACAAATACAAACGAGAAATAGCAACCATTGCCCTTATGGAAACAGATCTGACCAAGGGCTCCATTTTACTAGCAAACTTATTAAAATAAATGTTAGATAGAGCAATTTTATTTTCATAAGATTTATTTAAAGAAGTTTTATTAATTAAATCTTGTAAGGAGGGGACATTAGGGGATATCCAGAAGAGAGCTATGTTATTCTTGGCAACTTAAAAAAAATGAAGGATAAGTTGTCTTAAAGATGGATTAATCTGATCAAAACCTAGAGAGAGTAGGGCCAGTTGAGTGGATAAACCAAAATCTTCATTATTTAAAATTTGACCATTTAAGGATTCAATCTCCACCCACAGTGGTTTAATCTTTGAACATGACCAATAAATGTGTAACAGAGTACCAATTTGTCCACATTCTCTCCAACAATATGGGGAATTATTTGTATTGATCCTGGCCAATCTAGAGGGAGTATAGTACCATTGTTCTGCCATCATACACATTGACATGGTGTGCAATCTAGCATACAGCATAAACCACCTTCTATCTTCCAAAATAAGCAGACCATTCTCTGTAGTCTAACTTGTTTATTGGTGAAGAGTATAGAACATGCGCTAAAACTATAAAGAATACAAACGACATGGGTAAGTATTGGGCACATGATCACACAGCTAACACTTACAGGAAGTATGCAGTGTGATGCAAGCTTTTCATGGAATACACAGGTGTCTAATTACATCTACTGAGCACTAGCTGCTATACAGATAATAACATCTCTGTACAACACTGCATTGCAAGAAAAGATATTAATCTTACCAGACATGTTTTACCCGGATAACAAACTCAAGTTGGGGAGTTACAGGGGGACAAATAAATACATGTCCTTATGAAACACACAGAAGAAAATGGCATCTTCCTCATTCCAGAATACATTGCTTCAATCCCACAATGCAACACTCTGTTAAAGACACAGGCTGTAAAAGCTATTAAAGATACAGCTATAAATTCAGCCACCACTAGATGGACTTTAACTAAACCAGCACTTAATATAAACATATTTGCCCTATATTCAGAGGGCAGAACAACTATTGTGACATTAATTTGAAAAACGCCTCTTGGAGAGTCATTGAAATCATAGAAGAGTATGTTGTAATAGCTTTACAATCATCTATATCCACTGAAAGGTGAAGTTCCTTCTCCTATTTAATCATGTAAGGCGATTTAATAAAAGGTTTGATCCATATTAAACCATTTATAAGAGTATTAAATCCCCCCACAAATAGTATGACCTACCTTTTTTTAGCATAAGGATAGAAGGTTCAGAGAGATAAGGTTTGGTCTGAAGAAAAAAATCAATTTGATTTTTCAAGATTAAAAATTGTAAAAAGGCAGAAGTGGGTATCGCGAATCTGACCTTGATTTGAGCAAATGAGTAAAAAAGATTACCATTGTAAATATCTTCAATTTTGGAAATACCTCCATTAACCCAGAGTGGATCCAGATTAAAATCTGCAATAACCCCAACCAAAGAAAGAGGGAGTCCCTTAATGATTTCTGATTTAGACATTTCCCTCCTAAGTCTCAGTAGTTTTAACCAGGCTTCCGCTATCGCTAAAAAATAGGGTGATCATTAGAGATTATCCTTTTTTTGATAAGCAGATTAAGAATAATTTTATTTAGTGGGGTATCTTTATTAAATGACAGCTCCAAGGCATTTCAAGATGGTGTATAATGATTAGGCCATCACCAAATCGATTGTTTGATGAGATTGGCATAATAATATCCTGTTACGTTAGGCAGACCCATTCCATCATGCAACTTGCTTTTAAACAATTGATTAGTAGCAACCCTAGCCCTTTTTTTCCCCTCAAACGAAAAGATTGATATGGGAATGTAGGCTGGTTAAAAAAGAGGTTGAAATAGATAATGGGAGAGATCTAAAAACATATAATATCTTGGGCAAAATAATAGATTTGACAATTAAATTTCCCCCCCACCATGAAAGTCCTGTGTCACTGTAGAAATTAACTTTAATAATAGATTTAATAAGATCATCCAAATTAGTAGTGATCAACGAGTTAATATCTCTAGAGAATCTAAGACCTAGATATATAAAGTCTCTTTCTGCCCAGCTCCATTGAGATATGCTTTTAACATCCTGAATTTGAAAAGTGTTTTGATTGAAAGGTAAAATTTTAAATTTGGTGACATTTATTTTAAAATATGAGATAAGAGAAAATTCATGAAATAGATTTAGTATTTTACTGATGGATTTAGATGGTTCTGTCAAGGTTAACAATATATCGTCAGCATATAAGCTAATTTTATTTTCTCTGTGGAGTTAATACTAATTCCTTTAATATGTATGTCATCCCTAATTAATTGAGCCAGGGTAAAGCAAACAATAAAGTAGAAAGTGGGCATCCCTATCTGGTTCCCTTAATAATTTTAAAAGTGATATTCAAGTAAAAAATACTCAACATTTGCATGAAACTTTAGGTTTCTTATTTGCTTTGCTGGTATCAGATTTTGCTTCAGGATTTGTCACAAATCCGAGCTTAAAAAACACTACAAAAATACACCATATCTGCAACGTGTGTCATGACTCATGACACAGCTGTGAGGTGACCCGTGACCATGGGTTCCTTCCCTGTCCCTAACACTAGGTGGTACCCTAGCTTGCCCTTCTCCCTGGAATATTTCTGAAGGTAAAAATGCCGGGCCTTCCACCCTTGCCTTATCTCCTGAGTTAGCCCTTCGTCTGTTCTCTTCCTTCATCCAGGGAAGACAGGCACTTCTGTGCATCGTAGTACCCCAACTGACAAACAAGGTAACACAAACAATGGTTAACAGAAAACTCCAGGCATACAAAATATTCACTCACATATAACAGAGGAATGAACCGGGGTGTTGAGGTAGTGGAATAAACCAAAATAGAGAAGGCTAGGGAATTACCACACATACAAACCAAACAACAGTCACAGATAACTCCTCCAACTCTCCTTCTCATATGAACTCCTCTCCCTCTGTTAACCATGCAGCAAATTCTTGCTCTGACAAGGATTTATAATAGAGCCCAGATTATAAAGGGGAAAGGAGTGACTAACTGTGCTCAGCTGTGAGCACAGGGATTTCCAACATGGCCAATTAAACCCTGTTCTACCAGAAGAAATAAACACCTTTAAAATGAAGGAGAAGTGCTTCTTCTCAGTGCTGGAATAAGGGCAATCAGGCTCTGTGGTCTTCTAGCTCTGCACTGTCGTAGTAACCCTGTGACAGTGTGCACACAGCGTTATATAGCAGCGAATATAGGCGCCTTATAGATGCCTCTCCATAACCAAGCAGTGGACTTGCTAACACCGGACAATGCAAAGGTGACATGAACCCCACAAATATGAACCCCACTTGCCACAGCTACGGGTCAAGTGGGAAGAGCTGGGTAAAGCGCTAGAATTGGCGCATCTAATAAATGTGCCATTTCTGAGGCAGCTGAGGGCTGCTATTTTTAGGCCATGAGTTAATATCCATGGCCCCTATCCAGCCTGAGAATACCAGCCCCCAGTTGTCTGCTTTAGCTTGGCTGGTTGTCAAATATCGGGAGGACGCCACAACATTTTGTTTTAATTTTTTATTCAAATTATTAAAAAATGCGGCCTGAGGACCTCTCTATTCTTGATGACCTGCATTGCTGAAGCTAACAACTAAGGGCTGTTATTAAAAATACAGGGTAACCATACATTAGTTTTTATTTATGTATCTATTTATGGCACAAGTAACGACAGATAAATACTCTCATCATTTGCTGACTTCTCTCACTGTTAACAGTTAAATACAACTGTCAATATTGTCACCTGCTAGCGCTAATCACATCACAACAGCACAAGCAGGAGACAGTGATGTGAGCTGTCTTTACTGAAGCACCCAGCGCTGGAGAACAGCGCAAACCATAACGCTGATTCCCAGACACTGGTACTTGTCACACTAATGTCACAGGGTTGTCATTCATGTGTCAGTGTGCAGATATGCGGGATGTTTTGTGGCTCATGCTGCTACCAGAAAGACAGATGACTTTGTCAGACTTGCTGTTTTTTAGGAAAAAAAGATTACCAATCAAAAAAGAGGAAGCATGTACCATAAAATAGAAAAACACTTTATTGAAGAAATAATTAGAAAAAATACATTACAAAAGTTAAAAATAGTAGGGACATAATTGCAAGAAAAACGCTTGTATTTTATTGCTCCATAAATAATAGCAAATGCTACAAGTAGTCCACCAATATTTGATACAGATAAATCAATAATTAATCAAAAAAAGGCACAAAAAGGATAATCATGCAAATGATGTAAAAAGCTTTTAGGTAGGTATAATGACTTACCAGTAAATATTTCTAGCAGCAAATAAATTGTCCAATGTGCAAATTAATCCAAACAACTATAACAATAGAAATATGTATATGTGCCAAATATATAAAAAACTATTATTTCATCAGCAAAATACAGTAAAGGGATATTGATGCAGTAGGTATAAAGTTCTCAGTTTAAATTATGGTAGGCAAAAAATGCTATACATAAAGTATAAATTATGACAGCAGCAAATAAACCTATAAAGTGCAAGTGTGCAAAATATATGCTAGCAAATATGGCAGCTGAGAAATATACCTAAATATGCAAATAGATGGTCCAACAAAGTACTGAAATGGTGAACTAATCTGGGGAGAAGAGTTACAGTGGCACAGAGGAACCCCGACACGCATTTCGTGTTACCTTTGCCTCAGGGGAAGTGTGTGACTTTTGCTGATTTTTAGGAAAAAAGCTTGGGAATCTGAACACGAATCCAAATGTGCAGTGTCCATGCTGAATTTGAGATTGGCGAACAATTTTGAAACAAATTCGCTCATCTCTACTAGTGACGTCTTGGTGTTTAATGTTTTACTTCACCACCTCTTGATGTGTAGTGGTTTAGTTCTCCAACCCTAGGTGTTTTATAGTTTAGTTGTCCAACCCCTGTGGTCTAGTAGTTTAGTTCTCCATCTTCTGGTGTGTAGTGCTTTAGTTCTCCATCCCTTGGTGTCTGGTGGTTTAGTTCACCATCCCTTGGAGTATACTGGTTTAGTTATCAAACCCTAGGTGTTTAGTAATTTAGTTCTCAACCCCTGATGTTTTGCTCTCCTTACTCTGGTCTTTAGTGGCTTAGTTCTCCATCCTCAGGCACCAAGCAAGCCTTGGTGATTCAAAGACTTGTAGAGCAGACCCTTTCCCACCTGCCCCCCACAGCTACCAGAGTAACCCAGTGCCCAGTTACCAAAATGTAATGCACCTGGCCATGCTTTCTCATCCAGGTGTCATTGGTGAAATGCACCCTGGCAGACATAGATTTTTTTAAAGGAATGAGTGATGTTGTCTGCAACATGCTGGTCTAGAGCAGGCACATCTTTCTTAGAGAAGTAATAACGACTGGGCATCTGGTACTGGGGAACTGCGACAGCCATCAGCTTTCGAAAGGTGTCTGTATACACCAGGTGGAAAGGCAGCATTTCCGTGGCCAACAAATTGGAGATGTTGACGTTCAAGTTCTTAGCTTTGGCAAGTGTACTAGGAAACAATCTTTTATGTGATAACTGCAAGACCGATGGCTGGCTGCTGTGCTGAGAGAGAGTTGAGTAGGATGAACACGACATACTGTTGGACAGTGATTGAGGTGCAGGCGAAGATGTTATGGTGGATTGAGAAAGATGTAATATGATCGGTGTCTGAGATCAGTCAAAAGCAGCAGGCATGTCCACTTCCATAACATTTCATGGGCTTTCACAACAAGTGGAGGTTCTGTGACCGGAGACCTGTGTGAGAACACTTGCCACAGAGATGGAGGAGGAGGAAGCAGCATATGCTTTTGTTGGGGCAGCTGGTGGTTGGTGAGGTCCACTATGTCGCATTTTATCAAGGTGATATTCCCAGATAAACACATGTTGATTACATATGTCCTGATTCATGCATGCTGTAGCCAAATTATTGGAATTTTTCCCTCTGAGTCTTTGTTTTTACAAAGTTGCCAGATAACGTGATTTGGGTCATCCTTTTCAGTCTAAAAAAGGGCTGAGGCTAGGCAACCCTTGTCCTTCATGCGAACTGCAGACCCGGAACCGCTGCTGGCCACAGACAGGTGTGGCTGAGGATACAGTGCTTGCCGTGGTGGCATCACTCAGTGTCTATGTGGGAAGCCGTAGCGTAATTTCCTCATCTTCCTCCTCCTCCACCTCCTCTGCTGAGCTACTCATATGCATTCCTCTTGGTTCTCACCAAGTGGGCTCTACAACCTCATCGTCATCCTCTCTGTTCTCCCATTCCTCGCCCTGAGAGTCACCCTCCTCCCCTTCCTGCCCTGACAGCACAGTACAGTCCGCGTGTGCCTCAGGTATCTGATTGTCATCAGGATCACCTCCACCCCCACGGGGGTTAACGTCTGGTTATTAGGGTCTGCATTTTGCTCAAACCCTACTTCGTCTGGCGTCAGAGCCAACAAAAAAATATTGGCATTGGTGCAGATGCTTTCCTCCTCTGAGTCTGTAAATCTTTGGAGAAGATCTCTGATAATCATGGAATAGAATGTCTGAACAGCTCTGCATACACACATGGTCAAAATTGTTGGTACCCCTTGTTTAATGATAGAAAAGCTCACAGTGGTTACAGAAATAACTTGAATCTGACAATAGTAATAATAAGTAAAAAATCTATGAAAATTAACAAATGAAAGTCAGACATTGCTTTTCAACTACTGTATGTTTCCGCAGAATGAAAAAAAAATAAAACTCATGAAATAGGCCTGGACAGAAATGATGGTACCCTTAGCTTAATATTTTGTTGCACAACCTTTTGAGGCAATCACTGCAATCAAACAATTCCTGTAACTGTCAATGATACTTCTGCACCTCTCGACATGCATTTTGGTCCACTCCTCAAGAACAAACTGCTCCAGTTGTCTCGTGTTTGAAGGTTGCCTTTTCCAGATGGCATGTTTCAGCTTTTTCCCAAGATGCTCAATAGGATATAGGTCAGGGCTCATAGAAGGCCACTTCAAAAATGTTCAATGTTTTCTTCTTAGCCATTCTTGGGTTTTAATAGCTGTGTGTTTTGGGTCATTATCCTGTTTCAAGACCCATGACCTGCGATGAGTCCAAGCTTTCTTGACAGTGGGCAGCAAATTTCTCTCTATAATCCCTTAATAGTCTTGAGATTTCATTATACCCTGCACAGATTCTAGACACCCTGTGCCAGATGCAGCAAAGCAGCCCCAGAACATAACAGAGCCTCTGCTATGTTTCACAATAGGGACAGTGTTCTTTTCTTGATATGCTTCATTTTTCCGTCTGTGAAAATAGAGCTGATGTGCCTTGCCAAAAAGTTCCATTTTTGTCTCATCTGTCCATAGAACATTCTCCCAAAAGCTTTGTGGCTTGTCAACATGTAGTTTGGCAAATTCCAGTCGGGGTTTTTTATGATTTTTTTTCAACACTGGTATCCTCCTTAGTCGTCTCCCATGAAGTCTACTTTGGCTCATACATCGATGGATGGTGCAATCTGACCCTGATGTTCTTTGAGCTTGCAGTTCACCTTTAATCTGTATAGAAGTTTTGTTACCATTTGTATTATCCGTCTCTTTGATTTGTCATCAATTTTCCTCCTGTGACCACGTCCAGGGAGGTTGGCCACATTCCCATGGAGCTTAAATTTCTGAATAATATGTGCAACTTGTTAGTAACGGTGGAGCGCATTAAATAAAAATAAACAATAAAGTTCGTTCGCTGCTCGGGGTCCACCGTGCTGTAGGTGAACGAACCGCTGCTGAGTGATGACAGAGGAGCAATATGGCGGTATGATGCACACGGGTTCAACTTCACCCGGAGTGTGCAGAGTGGGTTCTGTTCACACACAGAGGTGCCGCAACAAAAATATACAAAACACTGAACCTGTTAGTGACACAGGCTTCAGGTAGCATACAAAACGCTGAACCTGTTAGAGACACAGGCTTCAGGTAAATGCACACACGGTATCTGGTCACAGAAGCAGGACCCAAGACAGGGGAGCTGCATCCCTCTAGACTTACCGTGTGTGCGACGTCGCTGCTGCGAACGCCAAGAAGGGCTGCGACTGCAGCGCGGCGTAGGACACTGCCGCTCAACGACAAAGTCAGATAGCAAGCGCGATGTTGGACGCTAGCGTAGCAGTGCGGTGAGCACAGTGGCTTAAGGCTTGCCACTGACTGGCGCTGACTACTAAGCTAATTCCTTATCACCTTGCGTAATATCAGAGGGAAGGGGTTTCAAATGATGCAGTCACCAGAGTCATACATCCGTCACCATTCACACATAGCAAGTATAGTCTATACTAGCGCATGGCGGAACAGACATACGTGCCTTTTATAGTAGCCAGGACCTTCTGCACGCTTCCAGATCTCTGAGATGGACCAATGAGAACTGGAGCGGGACCTGAGCACATGACTCCCGATCTCCAATGGGAGATCGTCCCATGAGCATGCCCAGTAAGAGGACAGAAGGACTTAGCCTCAGGAGAGATTTGCTGCAAGGCAATCTCCTCTGCAGTGGAAAAATAGGAGGAGAGTGCAGAATGTGAGGATCTGGATCCCTGCTGAGTAAACGCAGAAATCCGACTCCTAACAAAACTGTAGTCACAGGAACATCAAGCTGCTTGGAGATGGTCTTATAACTTTTACCTTTAACATGTTTGTCTATAATTTTTTTCTAATCTCCTGAGACAACTCTTTCCTTTGCTTCCTCTGGTCCATGTTGAGTGTGATACACAGTATGTCACCAAACAGCACAGTGAGTATCTGTAGCCCTCTGTACAGGCCCACTCACTGATTCCAAGACTGTAGACACCTGTGATGCTAAATAGTGGACATGCCTTGATTTAACATGTCCCTTTTGTCAAATTATTTTCAGGGGTACCATCATTTTACACTCTACTGAAACTGCCCTCACTAAAGTCTCTAATGATCTACTAACAGCTAAATCAAATGGTCATTACTCCATGCTATTTCTCTTGGATCTCTCTGCAGCATTCGACACTGTGGATCATCAGCTCCTCCTCACTACGCTCCGTTCCATTGGCCTCAAGGACACCGTTCTCTCCTGGTTCTCCTCCTATCTCTCTGACCGCTCCTTTACTGTATATTTTGCTGGCTCCTCCTCCTCTCATCTTCCCCTTACTGTTGGGGTTCCTCAAGAATCGGTTCTTGGCCCCTCCTCTTCTCCTTGTACACTGCCCCTATTGGTCAAACAATTAGTAGATTTGGTTTCCAGTACCATCTCTATGCTGATGACACCCAATTATACGCTTCTTCTCCTGACATCACGCCAGCCTTTCTAGAAAACACTGGCGATTGTCTAAACGCTGTGTCTAACATCATGTCCTCACTATATCTGAAACTGAACCTGTCAAAGACGGAACTCCTTGTGTTTCCTCCCTCTACATATGTACCTATACCCGACATTGCCATTTCTGTGTGTGGTTCCACTATTACTCCCCAGCAACATGCCCGCTGTCTTGGGGTCATACTTGACTCCGAGCTTTCCTTCGCCCCCCACATTCGATCACTGGCTCGCTCTTGTCATCTGCACCTCAAAAACATGTCTAGAATTCGACCTTTTCTTACTTTTGACTCTGCAAAAACTCTTACTGTTTCTCTTATTCATTCTCGTCTCGACTATTGTAACTCTCTTCTAATCGGTCTCCCTCTTACCATACTCTCCCCTCTCCAATCTGTCTTGAATGCTGCAGCCAGGATCATATTCCTCACCAATTGTTACACCGATGCCTCTACCTTGTGCCAGTCATTACACTGGCTACCCATCCACTCCAGAATTCAGTATAAACTTATTACCCTCACCCACAAAGCCCTCCATAGCTCAGCACCACCCTACATCTCCTCCTTTGTTTCAGTATACCACCCTACCCGCGCCCTCCGTTCTGCTGATGACCTCAGGTTAGCATCCTCAATAATCAGAACCTCCCACTCCCGTCTCCAAGACTTTACACGTGCTGTACCAATTCTTTAGAATGCACTTCCCAGGTCAATACGATTAGTCCCCAATCCTCACAATTTTAAGCGTGCCCAGAAAACGCATTTATTCAGACTGGCCAATCGCCTTAACACATTAACCTAATCTATCCCTGTGTGGCACAGCCAAAAGATTTACCATAACCATGTTCCCCGCATCATGTTCCCACATGCTTTATGCATCCATTAGCCCTCTGTGTCTGTACTGTTACACACTTAACATTATGGCTGGTCCATACAATCAGGGCAACTGTTAGCACCCACCTTTCGTGTCTACCTCTTTCCTCATAGACTGTAAGCTTGCGAGCAGGGCCCTCATTCCTCTTGGTATTTGTTATAATCTATGTGATTATTGTTATGCTGTAATGTCTATTGTCTGTACAAATCCCCTCTGAAATGTAAAGTGCTGCGGAATATGTCGGCGCTATAGAAATAAAATTTATTATTATTTCTGTCCAGGCCTATTTCATGAGTTTTATTTTTTTTAAATTCTGTAGACGCATGGTTGAAAAGCAATGTCTGACTTTCATTTGTTAATTTTCATAGATTTTTGATTTATTATTACTTTTGTCAGGTTCACGTTATTTCTGTGACAATTGTGGGTTTTTCTGTCATTAAATGAGGGGCACCAACAATTTTGACCACGTGTGTACTCACCCATCTGTGGTTCCCCACAGTCAGTTGGGTGGTTGGAGAGTTGTGACATGGGGGGGAAACAAGGGTAATTCGGGTGCCACCTCTAAGGACTGCACTGTGTGTGACATTAAAATGGAGGAAGAGGAGGAGAGGCCACTTGGTACAGCATTTTCCATTCACTGTAACACTTGTTCTTCCTGGCCCTCATCTACAAGACATAGATAAAAGCATCCCATAATCTCACTGCTTTGGGTAAACCTGGTCTCTCTCCTTCAAAACACACATCCATGATCTCTTTTTTCAAGCTTGTGTTACATAGTATTCTAATTTACTGAGATAATGACATTTGAGTTTGAAGCCAATGGGCTGTAAGCCATAATTATCAACATTAACAGAAATAAACACTTGAAATATATCACTCTATAATGACTCCTATCTATGAGTTTCATTTTTTGTATTGAACTGAAATAAATGAACTTTTTGAGGATATTCTAATTTTGTGAGATGCCCCTGTAGTTTCAGTCAACTACCTATGTTACTATTCTTAAATTTTTCCATCAATAGTAGTATATGAAACTTATGTTTGGGCGACATGAGTGCAGTCCCTCATCCACCTCTTAATATAAACTTAAATTTAAACCTGCAATTGCTGGCCCAGATCATGACTCATAAATAACTTGTGCCTGACTGCTGCTGTGCCATTATTACATTTCTAACGTGAGTCAACTGATGCCACTTTTCCTGATGTCTGCCCCTAAATTTTGGAAATATTTGGACTCCAAGTTGAATCTCCTTCATATGTGCGTTGCCTGGACTTGACCGGGTTCTCAGAGCACCAGGCCTATACCTGTCACTCATCCACCTTGTTAATGATCAATGTTTAAGCTAGAAATGCTGGTCCAAGCCCTGTCTCAGGTCTTGTCCCATGTATCCATGCTGCGCACTTATACAATGTGTACTCTGGACAAATTGCCGGAACTTTTCCTGGTATAATTGGATGCTGCTCCTCTACGTTATTTCTCTGGATTTTTTATGTCCAATTGGGTCTCCTTCATTCTGAATGTGCTGTCAGCTGCTTTCTTTTCTGGCCACTTTTCCTGGTGTCTACCTTTAATTTGAGCTGTTTTGGCAGCTTTTTGCCACCCCTGAAGGTGATATCTATGCGTTTGGTTTTGCCTCTCGTTTTACTTTCCTAAATAGTCCTGTTAGAAGACTTCAATCTGCAATCATTCTATCGCTTGTGCTACATATAGCAGGGTTTCAGCTCTGCTATGTGTAAAAGAAATCAGCAACTATGTCATAGTTGGCATTCATAGGAGATTTGCACTGACAAGTATGGGGGTCATCTGCAGACCTCCAGGTTCGGATATGTTCGACGAACTGTTTGGCAAAATCGGGATTGTCAGCCACCGGCATCAAGCAGCTATCGGCGGTCACGTGTGCCAATACTTAAGAGAAATGAATATTCTGAATATTAATTTCTCTTAAGTATTGGCACATGTGTGGTAGCAGCAAAAGCCGGTGGCTGACAATGCACGCTACTGAAGAGCAATGAATACTCACTGCTCTCTGCATTGAACAGTCCCGGTGAGTATTCCAGCAGCTGTGCTCTGCTTGTGAGACCTGCCATGTGCTGCTTACCAGAATTAAGCAGCTTCTGGCAAGGGAGCAGGACACTGTGAGGGAGAGGAGGAAAGTAAGTTTAATGGTTTGTTTTTTTTAATCTTTTCTGATGGGGCCATGCTTTTCAGGAACGGGATGGGGCCAATTATACCAGAATAATGATGGGACCAATCATACCTGGAATGGGATGGGGCCAATCATACCAGGATGTCAAAAAGAAATTAATATTCATTGCCCTCCACACCCATGGGCATGGAATGCAGTGAATATTCATTTCTCTTTAGCAGTGGGCACTGGCATTAGCTGGAGCTGCCATCTCCTGCCTCTGTGACCTGCTGCTGCGCCGAAACCGCTCCCCAACCTTTCTACCACAGCCAGAGCCAGTACATCCAGACTATGAAACGCACCGCCCATTTTCCTCCACATTTTGGGAGGAAAATAGTGTGTCTTATAGTCCGAAAAATACGGTAGGTGAAAACTTCATTGTGCATAACTATGCTTCCTCTGTTGAACAGCAGCCTTCATGTCTGACCACATATTCTCAATTGGGTTAAGGTCTGGGAACTGGTTCGGCCACTCCAAAACAAGGCCACTCCAAAATATTTACATGCTTCCCCTTAAACTGCTCGAGTGGTACTTTAGCAGTTTGCTTTGGTTCATTGTTTTGTTGGAAGGTGAACCATTGTCCCAGTCTCAAATCCCTGACAGGCTGCAGCAGATTTTGCTGAAGAATATCCCTTTTTTTGCCATCCAGCTTCCCCTGGATTTGGACAATTTTCCTTGTCCCTGCTGATGAAAAACATACCCACAACATTCCACCACCATGTTTCACTGTGGGGATAGTGTTGTTGGAGTAATTAGCTGTGTTGTTTGGCGCCAGACATAGTATTTACTCAGGTGAACAAAAAGTTCAATTTTAGTCTCATCTGACATGGTACCTTCTTTCATACATTTGGGAAGTCTCCCACATATCTATCGGCAAACCCAAAATAAGCCTTACAAATTTTTGTGTAAGTAAAGGCTTTTTTGCCCACTCTTCCATTAAGGACACCTCTATGAAGTGCATAGCTTATTGTGGTTGTACTGACAGATATTCCAGTCTCTGCTTGAAAATTCAGAAGCTCCTTCAGGGCTACCTTAGATCTATGAACTGCCTCTATGATGAATGCCTTCCTTTCCCAAGCTGAGAGTTTGGGTTGGCGGCCCTCTCCTGACAGGCTTTTTATGGTATCATATTCTTTCCATTTGATGATAATGGATATGATGATCCTCCGGAGGGTCAACAGAGATTGGGATATTTTTTTTTTATAACCCATCCCTGACTTGTTTTTCTCAACAATTTTGTCCCCAACTTGTTTGGAGATGTCCTTAGTCTTAATAGTGTTGTTTGGCTAGTGGTGCCACTTGCTTAACCCCTTCATGACCTATGACACATAGGTACATCTTAAGTCATGTCCTTCCCTATTAAGCAGACTGGCACTAAGCCTGCATCTTTCCTGACACATGACAGCTAATTTGATCAACTGTTGTGTGCCCCTAACAGCCGCGGATGGAATTGCGATCCACCAGCGGCTGCTAACATTTTAAATGCCACTTTCAATCACTGACAGCGGCATTTACCTCGAGTGTGCTCAAAGTGCATCATAATGAAAAATAATCTGGCACTCAAATGCTTACTGCAGCAAAAAAAATTTTTATTTATTTTTCATAATCCAAAATATAACGTTTCGGTCTGTTCAGCGACCTTCATCAGACTGGAATAAGCAAACAAAATAGAATTATAAAGTCAAGACATGACCTGTAGCCAAAGAGTATACAAGAACAAAAACATGTATATGTATGTATAAAAAAGAAAGAATATATACAATTCTGGCTGTATATGTGAATATCATGAAAAGGTGTACTAATAAATACACGAAAAATAGATCCATCACATTAACATAGACCCTTATAGAGATTCAATGCATATTAGAATATTCAAAATTTACATAAACGCATAATAATAGAAACTCCATTTGGAACTGGTTATCAAACTGCAGTATCAAAGAAATGACCTCGCTTACCAGTTTATGCAAATGTGAATGAGCTCCAAAAACATAATGAACTGGAGCATCTAGAAATAATGAAGACCGCCTGTGAGAATATCATCCGATATAAATGACAGATCACAAGAAAAAACGGCCCAAAAAGCGTCTTACCAGTGAAGAATCATATGAAAAAAACCATGAGAACGGAGCACTGTGTGGTAGCGGTATAAGCCGGTGAGAAATGCGCCCTGCAGTAATGGTGTCAGTGACCCTCTTAAATAGCGGTATACCCGGAAGTGCGATACCAGAAGTCTCGTGCGCCATGTTAGTGAGACGCTGTATGAAAGCGCCGAAGGACAAACCGGAAGGGAGTGGTAACCCTTATCTGAGCACCTGAAAAAACAAGGAGTGACGTGTTATACTTATTTATCAAGTTTACCTCTTCCACGAGCACCCTTGACTTCACCTATTTTTTTCAATTTTTTCAAATAAATTTTTTCTATACTGCATTAGAGATGTCCACTGTTGGCTTCTCATATAGTGATATACAAGTGGCTGAAATCATATCACAAGTTACAAGATCAGGTGATTTTTTGCAAATTTCGGGCAGTGAATTTAAATCTCGTGATCTAGAACGAGAATCTCTCCATCTGGTGAGTCTGGAACTTCATAGCATTACCATTGCCGAATATATTAAAACTCCAGGATCCCAAGAGGCCTCCGTGTATCCCTAAGACCTACATTGTTTCAAGAGAATACGGATTTTTGTCAGAAGTTTGAACAGATTTTAAATAAATGTTCATTGGATTTAATGACTTTGACATTGGAGCATCTGAATAAAGAAATCAAAAGTAGTCAAGAAAAAGTATCCAATGTGGAAACACAATTGAAAGATTCCCTGTCAAAAGAAGAATTTGATACAGTAAAATCTCGTACTAAAGAAAATTTAGACATTTTCAGAAAACAAACTGAAAAACGGAAGAGACAGAAATTCATCCGTGATACTCAGGATTATTTATACAAAAGGGTATACAAATGGCAAGGCTCCTTCTCTCGTCCAAATTATCGATATCATAGAAATATGGAGGGATCTTCAGCTTCCAGCTCAGACAGCGAACGTACAGATTCCAGCAGGTCTTTTTTAGGCTTCGGCAGGAGATTCCATCAAAGAAAAGGACGAGGAGGGGTGGGCAATGTTTCAGAAACCAATCGGCACGGGATGAACACCAGATCCCAGGTAATGCCAACTTAGTGGTCAATATTTCTTCTAAAAGTCTAAATTCTTCTCAAATACGGTTATTACAAAAAGGTTTATCGTTCTGCCCTACGTACAGATTTAATACTTTTCAGCTAGACATTGACCTGCAGAGATTCTATAGAAATCTAAGATTGAAGGCTCATTTCAGTAATTCTAGTATTTTAACAACATCTGAGATGCACTCAACACCAATAAACTTGACTGATTTAGGTTTGAAATTACGTAGTACTTTCACACCACCTAAAAATAGCCACCCGATTGAGACTTTTGTTGCATTAATCAATAGAGAAGTATCTGATTATTGTAAGAGTATTATTAGAGGTGATTTTATGGTTCGTTCTAATCTTGACCATACAGACCAAGTAGCCTTTAGAACATTAACAGAGGATAAGGATATAATAATAAAGCCTGCTGATAAAGGGGGAGCTACTGTTATCATGGACCGTTCATATTATATTAATGAAATTTTGTCTCAATTATCCAATTTGGATGTGTATCGACCCCTTCTTAATAATCCCACTACATTAATCAGAGAGAAGATCAAGGAAATTGTAGAAAAAGCATTTGCATCACATATTATAGATAACAAAACCAGGGATTTCCTGATCAAAAAGAATCCATTGATCCCAGTCTTTTATGTATTACCCAAAATACATAAGAGACTGGACAGGCCCCCTGGCAGACCTATTGTTGCATCAACAGACTCAATCCTTTCTCCTCTGTCTATACTATTGGAAAAAATGTTAACACCCCTCATTAAAAATACTCCATCTGTTCTTCTTGATACAGGGTCTTTTTTACAACTTATATAAGGGTGGGGTAGATTACCGGAAGGTACTTTGTTAGTGACCTTTGATGTGAATAATTTATATACATCAATTCAACATCAAAAGGGCATGGAAGCTGCGAAAAGATTATTGGAAGGTTCTTCCTTTGATCCGATGGTAATTTCATTTCTCTTGGAACTTGTTCTTAAAGAAAATTTTTTCATTTTCGAAGATAATTCTTATCTTCAAGTTCAGGGTACAGCGATGGGGTCCAATGTGGCCCCCCCATACGCAAATTGTTTTATGTCATTTTTTGAATTAGATTACATTTATCCTAATATATTATATCAGTCCCATTGCCTATTATGGCGTCGCTATATTGACGACGTTTTTTGCTTTTGACAAGGTTCCAGTGATAGTTTACAACAATTCTTTGCAGAAAAGAATCAAGTTTGGACTGAACTAACCTTCTCTTTAAATTTTGACAAACGTGAGATTAATTTTTTAGACACTAAAGTTTTACAGGATGACGAGGGAAATTTGACATTAGATCTCTACGTGAAAGACACGGATCGCAATAATTTATTGCTTTATGAAAGTTGCCATCCGAATGCTATTAAAAAATCGGTTCCACTCTCCCAGTTTGAGAGAGTACGTAGGATAGTCAGTGATCCTGTAGTTCGTACACAAAGAATGAACGAGATGGAAGACAAATTTATAGAGAGAGGTTATCCTCGACAACTACTTCGACAATGTCGATATAAAACACCCATTTCTAAAAAACTTTCTACTTCGCGGAGAGTCCCTTTTATTCATACATTTCATCCTTTGATGTATAAAATACATAATAAAATACGTAAACATTGGCATATTTTGCGGGATAGTTTCCCAAATATTGAAGAATTTCAAGTTCCATTTCTTCCTTGCATTCGTCGACCGAGTAACTTGAGGAATAAAATTATTAGGGCTGATATTGGTTCCACTCTTATAGTTCCTAGACAAACTTTCCTTCAAACTCAACGAAGGGGTATGTTCCCATGCCTTCAATGCGCTCAATACGCAAACGTTCTCAAAGGTCCAAAAGTTTCCCATCCACTCACAGGCTTGGATATCCCGATTCAGGGTTTCCACACCTGTGAGTCTAAATCTGTTATATATGCCATTAAATGCCCTTGTGGCAAAGTCTATGTAGGGGAGACTACCCAAGCAATTAAAGATCGGATATCACACCACAAATCGGATATGCGTTGTAAACGAAATCACCTTCCAGTACCATATCATTTTAATACTATAGGACATACAGTAGCACAGTTACGGTTCTTGGTGTTGGAGCAAGTTAATATTAACAGAAGAGATGGGGACCTTGTAAAAAAGCTTCAACTAAGAGAAGCATATTGGATTCATTACTTACAGAGTCTTGAACCTATGGGATTAAATAGAGACTATGATGTCACAGGTCTATTCTGAAGTGACTTTGACTTTGGAGATTTATGTGTAACAATTTTGTGTACTTATGATTATTTGTAATTATTTGTTATAATTCGGTCTGCAATCATTGTAATATGCTGTTTTATTAATTGGCGGTATTTGCCGCTTGTAAGGTAATTATTTTTGGCTCTTATTGTTTTATTTTTAGACCCATCAAAATAACATTTCTTTATAATATGTTATATTTAATGTGATCCTTTTTGATATTTCCTAGGTCCCGTCTTGATATTCTTTGTTTCTATGTTTACACATTTTCCAGCGATGAGTCATCTTTCATTGAGATTCCTGGACGGCCTCCTGCACTACCTTCTTCCTGTTTGCGTTTCACCAGTGTATTCCACTGAACACTTCCTCTCAGAGAGGTCCCGGTGACGCACTTCTGGTTTGTCCTTCGGCGGTTTCATACAGCGTCTCACTAACATGGCGTACGAGACTTCTGGTATCGCACTTCTGGGTATACCGCTATTTAAGAGGGTCACTGACACCATTACTGCAGGGCGCATTTCTCACCGGCTTATACCGCTACCACACAGTGCTCCGTTCTCATGGTTTTCTTCATATGATTCTTCACTGGTAAGACGCTTTTTGGGCCGTTTTTTCTTGTGATCTGTCACTTATATCGGATGATATTCTCACAGGCGGTCTTCATTATTTCTAGATGCTCCAGTTCATTATGTTTTTGGAGCTCATTCACATTTGCATAAACTGGTAAGCGAGGTCATTTCTTTGATACTGCAGTTTGATAACCAGTTCCAAATGGAGTTTCTATTATTATGCGTTTATGTAAATTTTGAATATTCTAATATGCATTGAATCTCTATAAGGGTCTATGTTAATGTGGTGGATCTATTTTTCGTGTATTTATTAGTACACCTTTTTATGATATTCACATATACAGCCATAATTGTATATATTCTTTCTTTTTTATACATACATATACATGTTTTTGTTCTTGTGTACTCTTTGGATATAGGTCATGTCTTGACTTTATAATTCTATTTTGTTTGCTTATTCCAGTCTGATGAAGGTCGCTGAACAGACCGATACGTTGTATTTTGGATTGTGAAAAATAAATAAAAATTTTTTTTGCTGCAGTTAGCATTTGAGTGCCAGATTATTTTTCATATTGATTATAAGGGAGTGGTAACCCTTATCTGAGCACCTGAAAAAACAAGGAGTGACGTGTTATACTATCAAAGTGCGTCATAAGACCTGCCCATCGGCGCCCCTGTCACATGATCGTGGGGCTCCAGTGGGATGGCATGACAGTCAGAGGTCTGCAGAAGACCACCATGCTTGTCAGTGCAGATTTCCTATGAATGGCAGCTATGAAAGAGGTGCTGATTTCTGCTACAAAAGGCAGGGCTGAAACCCTGCTATATGTAGCACAAGCGATTGGATGATCTCAGCTTGAATTGTCCTAAGGGGACTATTGAAGAAAATAAAAAGTAGGAAAAAAGTTATAATATCTAAAAAAAATGTAAAATTAGTTCAAATCACCCCCCATTTGCCCCACTCAAAATAAAAACTACTTGATATCGCTGCTTTCAAAAATGTTTGATCTAGCAAAATATAAAAACAATTAATCCGACTGGTAAATGTCGTAATGAAAAGAGAATCATTACAGTTTTTTGGTCATGACAGCATTGCAATAAAATGTAATAACAAGCAATCAAAGCATCACATCTACTCAAAAATGGTACCAATTAAAATGTCTGCTTGACTGGCAAAAAATAACCCCTCTTCCAGCATACTGGTGCGTGTCACAAAATTAGAATATCATCAAAAATTTAATTTATTTCAACTCTTCAATACAAAAAGTGAAACTCATATATTATATAGAGTCACTACAAAGAGATTGATCTATTTCAAGTGTTTATTTCTGTTAATGTTGATGATTATGGCTTACAGCCAATGAAAACCCAAAAGTCATTATCTCAGTTAATTAGAATATTTATAGCACCAGCTTGAAAAATGATTTTAAAATCTGAAATGTTGGCCTGCTGAAACGTATGTTCAGTAACTGGACTCAATACTTGGTCGGGGCTCCTGTTGCATCATTTACTGAATCAATGCGGCGTGGCATGGAGGCGATCAGCCTCTGGCACTGCTGAGATATTATGGAATCCCATTTTACTTTGGTAACAGCTTTCAGCTCATCTGCATTCTTGGGTCTTGTGTCTCTCATCTTCCTCTTGACAATACCCCATAGATTCTCTCTGGAGTTAAGGTCAAGCAAGTTTGCTGGCCAATCAAGCACAGTGATACTGCAGTAAAAGTGACCTGGCAATATGATTCTACAGGTCAGTATGACTACAGAGATACCAAACTTGTATAGCTTTTTTTTATTTAACCCCTTTACCCATCAAGCCTGTTTTCAACTTCATGACTAGGTCAAATTTTACAATTTTGACCAATGTCATTTTATTATTATTATGCATTTATATAGCGCCATTTATTCCATGGCGCTTTACATGTGAAAAGGGGAAATATAGACAGGTACAATAAACATGTGTAAGACAAAGGACACACAAGTACATAAGGAGAGGGGACCCTGCCCGCGAGGGCTCACAGTCTACAGGGATGGGTGAGGATACAATAGGAGAGGGTAGAGCAGGTTGTGCGGTGGTTCAGTAGACCGAGGATCATTGCAGGCTGTAGGCTTGTCGGAAGAGGTGGGTCTTCAGGTTCTTCTTGAAGGTTTCAGTTGATGGTGAGAGTCTGATGTGTTGCGGCAGAGAGTTCCAGAGTATTGGGGAAGCACAGGAGAAGTCTTGTATGCGGTTGCGGGAAGAAGAGATAAGGGGGGAGTAGAGAAGGAGATCTTGAGATGATCGAAGGTTGCGTGCGGGTAGGTACCTAGAGACCATGTCATAGATTTATGGAGCAGACAGGTTGTGGATGGCTTTGTATGTCATGGTTAGGGTTTTGAATTGGAGCCTCTGGGCAATAGGAAGCCAGTGAAGGGCCTGGCATAGGGGGGAAGGCTGGGGAATAGCGGGGAGACAGGTGGATTAGTCAGGCAGCAGAGTGTAGGATGGACTGGAGCAGAGCCAGAGTGCTAGAGGGGAGGCTAGAGAGTAGCAGGTTGCAGTAGTCAAGGCGGGAGATAAGAGCATGTACTAGTGTTTTTGTGGTTTCGTGGTTGAGGAATGAGCGGATCTGGGAAATATTTTTGAGTTTGAAGCGGCAGGAGGAGGCGAGGGCTTGGATATGTGGTTTGAAAGAGAGTGCAGAGTCGAGGATCACCCCAAGGTACCGATCACCCCAAGGCACCGACTGGGGAAAGAGAGCTGCCATTTTATGAGGAAATAACTCTGGAATGCTTCAACAGATCCCAGTGATTCTGAAAATGTTTCCTTGTGCCATATTGTACTTTACGATAGTGGTAACATTTGTTTGATATGAATTGTGTATGTTCGTGAAAATATTGAAAATTTGAAGAAAATGTTGAAAATTTTGCAAATTTATAACTTTTAGGTTTAAGGGTAAAAAATGAAATCACACAACTTAGTATATAAATAACAATTATCACATGATTGCTTTACATCTGCATCATTTTGTAAACATGTTATGTTAGGAAATTAGAAGGGTTTAAAATTGATTGGCAAGTCAAGTTCTAATTTTTTTCAACAAAATTTGCAAAGCTATTTTTTTTTTAGGGACCATATCACATTTGAAGCAACCTTGGGGGCCTATGTCAGAAAATATCCAAAAAGCAGCACTATTCAAAAAACTGCAAAAAATTTAGAGCCGCGATTATAAAAATACATATTTTTCCAACAAAAATGTTCTTTTAGCCCCATTTTTTTATTTTCATCACTGTAAAAAGACAACGGCTTGGAAAAGAAGCAGCACCATTTTACTTTTTGAATGCAAAAATGGCTGGAATTGACAGCGAATGCTATGTCGCATTTGGAGAGCCCCTGATGTGACTAAACAGTGGAAACCCCTCGCAAGTCACCCAATTTTGGAAACTAGACCCCTTAAGAAATTTATCTAGATCTGTGTTGAGCACTTTGAACTCACAAGTATTTCACAGAAATTTACAATGTTGAACTGTAAAAATGAAACAAAATTTATTTTTCCCAGAAAAATGTTTTGCCACAATTTTTCTTCACTTTCACAAGGATAGCAGGAGAAAATGAACCTCAAAATATGCTTAGCAATATCTACTGATTACACCATTACATTATATTTGGTGAAAAACTACTATTAAGGGCGGTTTTATACGTCCAGATATTTCCGGTACCGGAGACATCCATGTCCGTGTGGCACGCGTGTGCCGCATCAGTACCACATGGATGGCCGCCGGGGCAGTAGCGCTACAGTAAATGATGTTCCCCTGCACGTGGTGCTGAACGTGGCTGTCATTCTGCCTGCAACAATGTGAGCAAGGAAGAATGATTGAAAAAATAATGACGTGGGGTCCCTCTTAGTTTTGCCGGGATGGTTCAAAATATAACAGGTGCGGGCCACTCTAGCCTAAAAACAGCAGCCCGCAGTTGCCCAGAAAAGGCACATCTATTAGATGTGCCTATTCTGGAGCTTTGTTGGGTTCTTCCCCCTTGCCCTGTAGCGGTGGAAAGTGGGGTCATAAGGGGTTAATGTGACCTTTCTATTGTAAGGTGACATTAAGCCCGGCTTAGTAATGGAGAATTGTCAATAAGACACCTATCCATTACTAATCATATAGTAAGTAAAGTTTAAATAAACACACACACAGTAAGAATAAAGTCTTTTAATGAAATAATACACCACACATTTTTTTCCATTTTTATTACACCGCTAAGGCTGTAAACTACTGGGGAATGAATGGGAAGCAGCGCGCACAGGCTCAGTGACTAGCAGTGACGTCACTGAGTCTGTGCTCGTTGACGGCATAAACTCCTGTGACATCAGCACCGTCATTTTCCCGGCAGCCGTCCATGCTCACGGAGAACAGTGTGCATACACTGTCCTCCATGTGCACGTGTGCTGCTGTGCTGTGTCCGGGTTAAAATGGACATGTCTGTGTGTTTTGCACATGGACACATGGTCCGTGAAAACACGCTGACATCTGCATAGACCCATTCATTTGAAAGGGTCTAAGTGTGTCAGTGTCTCCGGTACGTGAGAAAACTGTCACTATACGTACCAGAGCCACTGACATGTGAAACAGGCCAGTGCACAGCTCAGAAGTGAAAAAACTCCATATTGGAGTTCAGATTTTGTTGGAATGGTTTGAGGGTGCTTGTCACATTGGCCCCATAAGTGACCTCTTTTTTTTAAACTACACTCGCACAAAGAATTCATTTAGGGGTGCAGTGAGCATGTTGACACCACATGTGCACCACAGATTTTTATATCATTGTGCAATGAGTAAAGAATAGTGACATTTTTTACACTAATGTGTTGTTCCAAGTTTTTAATTTTTCTAAGAGCTAGATGGAAAAAATGTACCTCAGTTTGTTATGCAATTTCTCCTGAGCCTACATGTAATCGGAAAATACATATCAGGCACAATGCAAAGCTCAGAAGGGAAGAAGCGCCAGATTATGATGCAGATTGTACTGGGCTTCTTTAATGCCATTCTATGTGTGGTAAAATTGACAAGGTAGGTTTATTCTTCAGGTTAGTATGATTACAGCAATTCCACATTTATATTTTTTTTATGTTTTGGTGATTTTACACAATTAACGTTTTTAAAATAATTAATTTTGCATCACTGTTTTCTGAGAGCTATAGCTTTATTATTTTTCCACTTATGGAGCTATATGGTGGCTTGTTTTTTGCAGGACAAGATGTTATTTGAAGCTTTACCATATTTATTTGCATTCAACTTTTTGATTGCGCTTTACTTCACTTTTTGATCTGCATTATGATGAAAAATCATAGTTTTTTGTCCCGTGTGTTTTTATTTATTTTTTATGGTGTTCACTGAACTGGTTAACTAGTGTGACATTTTTGTTGGTCAAGTTGTTCTAGACACACCATTATCAAACGTGTGCTTTTTTTAACATAAAAATACAAATTTATGGTGGGTGCAATATATTTTTGTATTATTCTGTGATTTTGTAAAAAAATATTTTTACAATTTTTGTTTTACTTTTTTATCTTTATTACTTAGTCCCTTTATGGGAATTTCACTTTAATGTGCCTGACCTTTGTTATAAAGCATTGTAGTACACCAGCATTGCAATGGTTTCTGTCAGTTTTGTACTGACACACAAGCTTGTTAGTCCACGCACTAAACAAGGTTTAACACACTTGCTAACCTGATGACCCAGTTGTGGTCATGATTACCTCAAGTCACTATGTCAGCGATCGGGCTCCAGCAATGACATCACGGGAGCACCGATCACAGGAGCACCCTCCCTCTCCCTGCTTTCTAAATCCTGCGATCGATATCAATCGCAGCATTCAGGGGGTTAAATTGCCAGGAGCAGTGCGGGCATCACTCTTGGCAGTGAGAGCCAAGTGTCAGTTATGATGTTAGCTGAACATACGGTGGCAATCGTGCGTGTACGACTGATGTGCGTGCAAAATTGCCATGACATATTCAGTAACATGAAGGTCAGTAAATCATTAACTTCCATGATGTCCAGGTTATGTCCAAGGTCTGGAATTTTTTAAGTGGTGAAAATTTTTTCTCAGTTTTGATTTGTCACAATATTCTGAAACCATTAACATTTTAATGTTGATGGAACTGTATGAGATATTGTTTAACTGGCTTGCATACTGATATTTTTACTTTTAAGGTATTGCGGCAGATATATTTTGATCTCTTATTATTGTAGTTTTTGCAGAGTTGCAACAATCAAAAAACACATTTCTGATGGTTATTTTTTGTACTTATTATTCCTTTTAATAGAGAATAGCTTTATTTAATTTGATAGTTCAGACTTTTATGGGTGCTGTGATACTAAACTTGTTTTGGTGTTTTTTAAAACTGTTTTACTGATTTATTTTTAGTGTAGAAAAGAGGGGCAATTTAACTCCTTTCTAACATGAGACGTACTATCCCATCCACGGTACCTGGGCACCTATGATCGGGGACGGGATAGTATGCCTAAGCGATCAGCGGCGCTCCTGGTTTATCACAGCTGACAACCGGCACTATGTGTCAGGGGTGGTCACAGACTGCCCCCAGCACATTAACCCCTGGCACACTGCGATCAAACATGCAGGGAGGAGGCTTCCTCAGTGCCTGCAGAGAGCAGGCAGTGAGGAAGCCTGTGAAGCGCTGTCCAAACTTTTAGGTCAGCGATCTGACACATTACAGTAATGACCCCCCTGGGTTAATAAAATAAAGTAAAAAAGTCTAAAAATAATTATAAAAAATCCCTAAATAAATTTTAAAAAAAAAATTCCCTAATTCATTTTTTGGAAATAAAAAAAACCAATAAAAGTACACATATTTAGTATCGCCGCGTCCATAACAACCAGCCCTATAAAACTGTCCCACTAGTTAACCCCTTTAGTGAACCCCTTAAAAATAAAAATAAAAAGCAAAGCAAAAAACAATGCTTTATCATCATACCGCCGAACAAAAAGTGCAATAGCACACAATCAAAAAGACGGATATAAATAACCATGGTGCCGCTAAAAACGTCATCTTGTCCCGCAAAAATTGAGCCACTACACAGCATCATCAGCGAAAAAATATAAAAGTTATAGCTCGCAGAATAAAGCAATGCAAAAATAATTATTTTTTATATAAAATTGTTTTCATTGCATAATAGCGCCAAAACATAAAAAAGCATAAATGAGGTATCGCTGTAATTGTACTGATCCGAACAATAAAACCACTTTATCAATTTTACCACATGCGGAACAGTGTAAACGCACTCCCCAAAAGAAATTCATGAAATGTTATTTTTTTGTTCATTCTGCATCCCAAAAATCGGAATAAAAAGCGATCAAAAAATGTCACATGCCTGAAAATGTTACCAATAAAAAAGTCAACTTGTCCCACAAAAAATAAGACCTCAAATGAATCGGTGGGTCAAAATATGGAAAAATTATAGCTCTCAAAATGTGGTGATGCAAAAACTATTTTTACAATAAAAAGCGTGTTTTAGCATATGAGAGCTGCCAAACATAAAAACCCGCCATAAATAGTAAATCAAATGCCCCTTTATCACCCCCTTAGTTAGGGAAAAATAATAAAATAAAAAAAAGTAATTATTTCCATTTTCACATTAGGGTTAGGGCTAGGGTTAGGGCTAGTGTTAGGGCAAGGGTTAGAGCAAGGGCTGAGATTAGGGTTATGGGTGTGTTGGGGTTAGAGTTGGAGTTAGAATTGGGGAGTTTCCACAGCTTAGGTACATCAGGTGCACTCCAAATGCAACATGGTGTCTGATCGCAATTCAAGCCAATTCTGCATTAAAAAAGCCAAACGGTGCTCCTTCCCTTCCAAGCTCTGCCATGCGCCCAAACAGTGGTCTACCCTCTCATATGGGGTATCAGCCTACTCAGGACAAATTGCACAACAACTTCTGGCATCCAATCTCTCCTGTTACCCTTGGGAAAATAAAAAATGGGGCAAAAATATCATTTTTGTGGAAAAAAATGATTTTTTTATGGCTAAACGTTATAAACTTGTGTTAAGCACTTGGGGGTTCAAAGTGTTCACCACACATCTAGATAAGTTCCTTGGGGGGTCTAGTTTCCAAAATGGGGTCACTTGTGGGGGGTTTCCACAGTTTAGGCACATCAGGGGCTCTCCAAAGGCAACATGACACCCGCGCACCATTCCATCAAAGTCTAGATTCCAAAACGTCACTACTTCCCTTCCGAGCGCCGACGTGTGCCCATACAGTAGTTTTCTCCTACATATGGGAAATCGGCGTACTCAGGAAAATTGGACAACAACTTTTGGGGTCCAATTTCTCCTCTTACCCTTGGGAAAATAAAAAAAGACTAAAAGATCACGTTTGTGGAAAAAATATGATTTTTTTTATTTTCACGCTTGGGTGTTATAAACTTCTGTGAAGCACTTGGGGGTTCAAAGTGCTCACCACCCATCTAGATATGTTCCTTGGGGGGTCTAGTTTCCAAAATGGGGTCACTTGTGGGGGGTTTCCACGGTTTAGGCACATCAGAGGTTCTCCAAAGCCACAAAGGCAACATGACAACCGCAGACCATTCCATCAAAGTCTGCATTCCAAAACATCACTACTTTACTTCCGAGCCCCAATGTGTGCCCATACAATAGTTTTCTCCCACATATGGGATATTAGCGTACTCAACACAAAATGGACAACAACTTTTGGGGTCTAATTTCTCCTCTTACCTTTGTGAAAATAAAAAAAATTGAGGACTAAAAGATCATGTTTGTGGAAAAAATATGATATTTTTATTTTCACGTACGGGCGTTATAAACTTCTGTGAAGTCCTTGAGCATTCAAAGGACTCACACACATCTAGATAAGTTCCTTTGGGGTTCTAGTCTCCAAAATGGTGTCAGTTCTGGGTGTTTCCACTGTTTAGGGACATCAGGGGTTTTCCAAACGCGGCATGGTGTTCGATCTCAGTTCCAGCCAAAAAAGTCAAATGGCGCTGCTTCCCTTCTGAGCTCTGCCATGCGTCGAAATAGTGGTTTACTATCACATGTGGTGCATCAGCGTACTCATGACAAGTTTCACAATAACTTTTGGGGTCCTGTTACCCTTGGGAAAATAAAAATTGGGGGTGAAAAGAACATTTTTGTAGAAAAAATTTGATTGTACGGCTGTACGTTATAAGCTTCTTTGAAGCCCTTGGGGGTTCAAAGTACTTACCACATATCTAGATAAGTACCTTGGGGGTCTAGTTTCCAAAATAGGGTCACTTGTGAGGGGTTTCCACTGTTTAGGCACATCAGGGGCTCTCCAAATGTGACATTGCTTCCGATCTCAATTCCAGCCAATTTTGCAGAGAAAAAGTCAAATGGCACTCCTTCCTTTCTGAGCTCTGCCATGCTCCAAAACAGTGGTTCCCCCCACATATCAGGTATCAGCGTACTCAGGACAAATTGCACAATAACTTTTGCAGTCCAATTTCTCCTGTTACCCTTGGTATAATAAAAAAAAATTGGACCTGAAGTAATTTTTTTGTGGAAAAAAAAGTTAAAAGTTCATTTTTTTTAAAACATTAAAAGAATTCCTGCAAAGCACCTGAAGGGTTAATAAACTTCTTGAATGTGGTTTTGAGCACCTTGAGAGGTGCAGTTTTTAGAATGGTGTCACTTTTGGGTATTTTCTATCATATAGACCCCTCAAAGTGACTTCAAATGCGATGTGGTCCCTAAAAATACAATGGTGTTGTAAAAATGAGAAATCGCTGGTCAACTTTCAACCCTTATAACTTCCTAACAGAAAAAATTTGGTTCCCAAATTGTGCTGATTTAAAGTAAACATGTGGGAAATGTTATTTATTAAGTTTTTTGTGTGCCATACCTGTGATTTAAGGGCATAAAAATTCAAATTTGGAAAATTGCGAAATGTTCAAAATTTTTGCCAAATTTCCATTTTTTTCACAAATAAACGCAAGTTATATCAATTAATTTGACCCAAAACATGAAGTACAATAAGTTACGAGAAAATAATGTCATAATCACCGGGATCCATGGAAACGTTCCAGAGTTATTACCTCATAAAGGGACAGTGGTCAGAATTGTAAAAATTGGCCCAGTCATGTATGTGCAAACCACCCTTGGGGGTAAAGGGGTTAAATCTGTATATTTTAAAAAATATTTTGTATTTTATTTTTTAGTCTGTTTGGGAATATTTTCACTCACTAATCAGAAAAAAATCCATAAAAAAATCATTTGAAAGGTAACTCACCAAACCCTGACTGATGCACTGGCAGGACGCAGCAGAACCCCATTGATAAAGGTTTAGGCAGCACAGGTGCATTCCACTGATGAGGACAGCCAGTAATCATTTGTGGTCCGGCTGCCCAGTGGAAATGCACACAGATGAGGCTTGCATAAGGCATAAGTCACACTGATAAATGTGATGCAAAAGTGTCTGAGCAGCCTATTGATCACGCCCATAGTATTAGCAGGCGGGCTGCTCTGCACTATAGATACATGCAACACACAAGGAACTAAGCCAAATATAAAGGGTTCTGGCTGCGTCCTGCTGAAAAGTGCAAAAAAGATAAATAGATATGGGGTATTGGTTACTATTTTGGCCAAAGCAGATAAGCTCACAACCCAACGTCAAGGGTCCCCAGATATTGTGAGTCCCTAACACTAAATATAAACAAACACTAATCAGAAAAAAAATCCATAAAAAAATCATTTGAAAGGTAACTCACCAAACCCTGACTGATGCACTGGCAGGATGCAGCAGAACCCCATTGATAAAGGTTTAGGCAGCACAGGTGCATTCCACTGATGAGGACAGCCAGTAACCATTTGTGGTCTGGCTGCCCAGTGGAAATGCACACAGATGAGGCTTGCATAAGGCATAAGTCACACTGATAAATGTGATGCAAAAGTGTCTGAGCAGCCTATTGATCACGCCCATAGTATTAGCAGGCGGGCTGCTCTGCACTATAGATACATGCAACACACAAGGAACCAAGCCAAATATAAAGGGTTCTGGCTGCGTCCTGCTGAAAAGTGCAAAAAAGATAAATAGATATGGGGTATTGGTTACTATTTTGGCCAAAGCAGATAAGCTGACAACCCAACGTCAAGGGCTTTGGCCAAAATAGGCTGCTCAGACACTTTTGCATCACATTTATCAGTGTGACTTATGCCTTATGCAAGCCTCATCTGTGTGCATTTCCACTGGGCAGCCGGACCACAAATGGTTACTGGCTGTCCTCATCAGTGGAATGCACCTGTGCTGCCTAAACCTTTATCAATGGGGTTCTGCTGCGTCCTGCCAGTGCATCAGTCAGGGTTTGGTGAGTTACCTTTCGAATATTTTCACTCGTACTACAGGAAAAGGTGTAAAGTCTTCAGGGGATAATAGCTGCACTAAATCTCATCAAAGAAGATTAGGAACTAGCTACATCGATTTGTGCCATGAGCAACGTTTTGGTTTTCTTGACCAAGGAGTGAATTACCTGTATGATGGACTCCTTGCTAGAGATTGGTTGCATCTAACGTGAACATGAAAACACTTATTTGGTAGACACCTTGCTACACTGGTCAGTGGAGATTTAAACTAGAGCAATATAGGATGGGAAATATACAGCCAAGATGAAATATGCAGTTAATTAATTCTTCTGAGAACCCTGCTATTAGAAGTGGAAAGAAAGAACAAAAACAACATTCTCTGAATGAAAATAGAGGAGCAGGAGAAACCGACTACAAACTAAAATGTGTTTGTACTAATGCACAGAGCATGGGAAAGAAGCAATTGGAGCTTCTAACACAGGAAGAGATATATGATGATACATATGATTGGAATACAAACCTTGAAGGCTACAACTTATTTATTAGAAAAAGGATAAACAAGAGGAGAAGAGGTATTGCATTGTATGTTAGGAACATGTATATCTCCACAGAGATCCAAGCTACAGAGAATGGTAGCTCTGTAGAAACTGTTTGGTTGAGAATACAAGGAGAGAAGAACAGATAGGACACTATTGTAGGTATTTACTATAGGCCACCTGGACAGACTGAAGATATGGATGAACTCTTTTGACATCAGATTCTCTGTTCTCAAAAAAGTACAACATAGTGATCATGGGAGATTTTAGCTATCCAGATATTTGTTGGGAATCTACCTCAGGCAAAAGTAACGGGTTCAGAAATTTCTTATCTTCTCTTGCTTAAAACTTTATCTTTCAAATCTCAGAAGGAAGAACAAGAGAGTGTGCAATTTTGGACCTAATTCTTACCAACAAGGATTACAAGAGGAGGAAGACCTGTGAGGACTCAGACTTTAAAGATAGACTTCAGAAAGGCAGATGTTAATGTACGCAGAAAGAGGGTAGGAAAGGTCCAAAGGCTAGACGTTCTGAAGGATAGAAATGTCCAAGAAAGATGGGAGATTTTGCTAAATAAAATTCTTACTGCATAATCAGTAACAATTCTGAAAAGAAGGAAGAATTTGTTAGCATTTAAAGAGACTAGGATGGATGAACTTAGAGCTTAATCACTTATTAAAAAATTAAAGAGAAATGTTTATTAAATGGAAAGGGGCGTCATATCTAAAGGAGAATATAATGTTGCTTGAAGGGAATTCAGGTGAAGCATTCTGTAATGAAGTGAGTCTTGCAAGGGGGACCAAAAGCAGTAAAAAAAGGATTTTGGGGGTATGTCAAAAGCAAAAGAAAAAAGTCAAAGATGGTATAGAATTTTTTTTACAGGATGGAAAGGGTGAAGTGATTCAAATTTAATGTTGAAGGTAGGACTTTTAAATTCCTATGTTGCATCTGTGTTCTCTAAGAAAGAAATTGTAACATTAACAGATCTCCACAGTGCTATGGAAGGAATAAAAGAATCCACACTATCTATAAACAGAGAGATGGTGAGGGAACATTTAATTAATTTTAAATGAATTTAAATCTCCTGGTCCAGAAGAATTACATCCCAGGGTACTGAAAAAATTAGCACAGGAAATTGCAGAACCATTTGCAAGAATCTTTGAAAATTCCTGGAGAACATGAGAAGTCCCATAAGATTGAAGAATGGCAATTGTTATCTCTGTGTTCAAAAAGGAAAGAAGATGGAACCAGGAAATTACAGGCCAGTGGGCCTTACTTCTATGCCAGGATAGATATTTGAACAAATTATGAAACAGCATGTATGTAAGTGCTTGGATAAGAATACCGTAATTAACCAGAGCCAGCATGTGTTTGTATCAAAAAAGTCATGCCAGAATAATTTCATTCCTGGATCAGAGAAATGTTGTAGATGTTGTATAGTATATTTAAACTTCAGCAAAGAATATGATAAAGTATCTCATACTATCCTTATTGAAAAAATGGCCAAGTATCAGATTGACAAGGCTACTGTTAAAGGGATTCATAACTGGCTCAGTGATCATACTCAGAGTGGTAATACATGGTTGCACATCCAATTGGAAGAGTGTTTCAAGTGGGGTACCATAAGGCTCTGTCCTGGCTCAAATATTGTTCAACATTTTTATAAATTATCTAAATAAGGGAACTGAATTGGAAGTAAACTATTCAAATTATCATTGTTATTATTATTGTTATTATTATTATTTATTTATATAGCACCATTGATTCCATGGTTCTGTACATAAGAAGGGGTTACATACAAATTACAGATATCATTTACAGTAAATAAACTTACAATGACAGACTAATACAGAGGGGAGAGGACCCTGCCCTTTCGGGCTTACATGCTACAGGATGGTGAGGAAGGAGACAGTAGGTTGCAACAGTTCCAGTGTTGGTTGAGGTGATATCACCAGTAGTGGTGAGGAGGTAGTGGGGTCATTGCAGGCTGTAGGCTTATGCAAAACTAGGAGGGATAGCTAACACTAGAGAAGACAGAGAGGATTCAGAAGGATCTAGAGAAGCTTGATCAATTGACAGTGACTTATTGAATGGTATTTAACAGAGAGAAATGCAAGATTCTATATCTGGGCAAGTAAAACAAAAAATACATCTACAGAATGGGAGGAATAGAACTAAGCAACAGCACATATGAAAAAGACTTGGGTATACTAATAGATCACAGACTGAACATGGGTCAACAGTGTGATGCAGCAACAAAAAAGTCAAACACTGTTCTAGGATGTATAAAGAGAAGCATAGAATCCAAATCATGTGAAGTAATTGTACCCTTCTACTCCTCCTTGGTTAGGCCTTATCTGGAAAACTGTGTTCAGTTCTGGGCACCACATAAAAAAAAATACATTGAATAACTGGAGCACGTTCAGAGAATAGCGACCAGGATGGTGAGCTGACTACGATGAGCAGTTTAAGGATCTGGGAATGTTTATCTTGCAAAAAAACAAGGCTAAGAGGAGACTTAATAGCTGTCTACAAATATCTGAAGGAATTTCACAATGTAGAGGGATCATCCTTAGTCTCATTTGCACATGGAAACACGAGAAGCAATGGAATGAAACTGAAAGGGGAAAGATACAAATTAGATATTATAAAAAGTTTTTGACAGTGAGAGTTATCAGTGGAACAGGCTATCATGAAAGGTGGCAAGTTCTCTTTCAATGGAAGTCTTCAAACAGAGGCTGGACAGACATCAATCTGAGATGGTTTAGTGAATCCTGTGCAGCATTGAGCAGGGGGTTGGACATGATGACCCTGGAGGTACCTTCCAACTCTAACATTCTAAGATTCTATAATTCTATATACTGCAATATAACAATATTTCAGTATATAGTAAAAATCATGGTCTCCTGTGTAGCCCAGTCACAGACTGGTTTTCATAGTAGCATCATCATGGAAGGCAAAATGTCATGATACTGTTTCAGGATTTCCTGGGGCAATATGCTCCTTCCCTATCCTTAAAGCTAGGAGGAACTATCCTTGAAGCTACCGGTCCCTATACCCTAGATTACCCCTGAGGGTGGAGATGCTGGGGTCTTCCACCATGCTATGCTTCTATATAATGACACAAACTTGACAAATAAGGGAAAGAGACAGGGATAAAAGAAAACTACAATAATACAAATACACTCAAGAAACAGCTGTATGGAATCAAGGGAACAGTAAGAAGGGTAAACCAAGCAGGAGATCATTAGGATAAACATACAATGTCAAATCCACGCAGATATCTCCTGCAGACTACACCAACTGACTGCTATCAATTCAGAACTCTCCTTCACCACCAAACCATTGTAGCTATCACCAGCAATTCACTTGTGTACAAGAGGTGAGCATATATACCTGAGAGGAGTAGTAAACAAAAAATAGCTGAGATAATTCAGGATGGAGAGCTCCAGGAGATACAGAACTGATTAACCCTTGCAATAACAGAGCAAGGAAAACCTGCACTGCTAATAGGAAGGTGAAGTTTTTGCATGGCCATATTTTGATAGCTATAATTTTCTATATTTATGCTGGTAGGGTCATGTGAGGTCTTGCATTTTGAGGATCGAGTTGGCATTTGTATTGGTACCATCTTTGGGCACATAAGTGTCATGTCGGACGCTATTCACACCACAGCGTCCGGCAGGCAGAGGTAGTTCCACCTCCGTCCACTATAGCCTCAGTGGCGCCGGCTTGAGTTTCTCAGGCTATCGGGGGTTAATCTAGCTGAAGATCAGGTTGGATGTTTGGTCACGCCCACGGTCTTTAAATAGTCGTGCTGGCCTATGGGCGTCGCCGATTATAGCTTGTGTGTCATACCAAGTGGTTCCGGTCTGGAGTGGAGGTGTTGGAGAGAGAGAGAGATTCATATCTGGTGTCGTATGATCCATTGTTACCTTCTCGCCTTCCCATATTTGTGTTTTGTTGTGCCCTGTTCACATTACTGTATAGTCCTGTGTGTATGCGGCGCGGTGCAGTTTAAGTTCTCCCTGTCTGTCTTTATTGCTTGGGGCTTTGGTGGTTTGTCTCCTCACTGGGTGGAGGGTGGAGGGTTAAGCTTAGGGCTGAGCAGGAGATATGGAAAGGGTGGAGGCTCAGGCATTTGCACCATCAGCAAAAACCCTGGGTTGAGGGTCAGACAGGGTTTCCCCTAGTTAAAGGGACATCACAGGGGCCCCGGGTATTTCTGCCTTAGTTGACCTGAGCCCCGCGTGACAATAAGATTTTTGACTGTTTTCTATTCTGATTTTTGTTAGGGAGAATGAACAGAAAACAGCAATTCAAGAATTGATTTTATGTTTATTTAAATCCATTATTCATTTGGAAAAGTGATAAGATGTTTTTTTCTGGTCAGTATGTTACAGCAATATCACATATAAAAATCTTTTTCATGTTTTGCCGCTTTTACAAAATAAATAATTTTGTTTAGAAAAAAAACTGTTTTTGCATCCCTATATCCTAAGAGCTATAGCTTTTTATTTCTCTACTGATGGAGCTGTACAGCTGGGGTTTTCTCTGACTGACCGCATGAAGTTTCAGCGACACATTCCACTTTTTAAACGCATTTTATTTCACTATATGGTATACCACTATATGGTATAATGAAAAAGCATAGTTTTTTGCCACGTTCTTTTTTTTTTTACAATGTACAATGAAGGAGTAAATTAGGCTGGTTTCAAATTTGCGTATCTGTGCGCAGTGTTTGATCCACATAGATCCGCATGCATCATGCTTACATATCTTTAACATGGTGTACGCAGGAACATGTGTTTGCATGTGTGTGCTTGCGGATGCTTACGCATGCATCATTTCGCAGTGTGCTGCGAACGGTGAACGCAACATGTTGCATTTTTTAAGGCATCAAATATGCGCAGCAATATGAATGCGGATGATTGCGGATGAAGTGCATCAAAACAACGCATTACTGTCTATGGGAACGCATTGGTATGCAAGGACATGCGTACTCAAGCGTTTGATAGGCATGCGTTCTTCAGAATGAGCAGGTCCAGGAAGTGTTAAATTAAACATTGTTTTTATTTTTGAAGTCCGCACAAAAGAAAATAAATAGTGGCACAGCCCATGTGTACTCTGTGATAACAAGTACCGCACAAACGTGACTACTGAGAGACACCAATCTCAAATAGACCAGGTGCACATCCACAAAAAGTCCATAGTATTGCAGCATACATATGTGAAAAAAAGAGAGTAGATGGCACTCATCGTCTTAAAATTTCAATGCTTCATTCGGACATCTTAAAATAGCAGAGGCAGGAGAGTTATTGTGCTGGATACAAAATCAGGATGACAGCTGTTTCACGCTAGTGTGTGCTTCTACAGGTCCTGTAGTCTTGCCATGCCACACGTCCAATATCAGAAACAAAGTAGGTAGCAAATTTATCCCTCATTTGGGAAACTTCCACTGTAGTCCTCAGAGGGTGATCTTGGCAATCTTGCAATGTGGTAGCAACAGGTTCATCAAGTTTTAAGTTGGGTCGCTCTTTTGCCGGGATGTAATTGTGCAGAACAACACATGCTTTCACAACCTCATTAATTGTCTCAGTTTTTAGATTGATGGGTGTTCCCAAAATGCACCATTTAGATGTCAGCAAACCAAAGGCACACTCCACAGTTCTTCATGCCCTTGTCAGTCGGTAGTTGTAAATCCGTTTGGTGTGATTCAAGTCCCGACTTGAGTATGGTTTTATGAGGTTGGCACACATTTGAAAAGCTTCATACACAACCACAACAAATGGCATTGGCGGTCCTTCAGTGTTTGGAAGAGGTCATGGCTGTGGAAAATTGAAATTGTTCCCATACAAACATTAGCCCATATCAGAGTTTTTGAAAGTCTGTGAGTCATTTCCATGTCCAAATAAGCCATTATGCACGGCGACAAATTGACAGTCAGCAACTGCAATCACCATGAGAACAATTGAAAAATATTTTTTGTAATTGAAATACTTGGATCCACGTCCAGCAGGTTTCTTAATCCAAATGTGATTACCATCCACAGCCCCCAAACAGTTAGGAAAGTTACAAATATCCTGGAATTTTGCAGAATTTTCCAGCCAGAGTTCAGCTGTGGGTTGGGGGACAAATTCCTCATGCAGAACATCACATAAAGCACGGCAGGTGTCTCCAGCAATCCCAGAAAGGGTGGACACTCCAATGCTGAATTTAAAATGTAGAGATGATAAGGTCTCTCCGGTAGCCAGGAATCTGCGGAAGAAAATGGAAAAAAAAAAATCAGTACATGGCTTTTATAACAATAATATTAATGACAGGTGTTTCTTATTCAAAATTACGTATCTTAGGGTCACCAACAGACGTTCCTCAGCAGGAATTGCTCAACATAGCTATGTATCCTGCCTGGTGATGGATCCTCGGACATATTGCAGCAAGTCATCAATGCTCTTTTCCGACATCCTCGTGTAGTCGAAAAACTTCTGAGGGTTTGCAAGCAGCTCAGTGTACAACGAGTGGTAGGCTCCCAGCTCTCTCGGACTTCAACAATGGGGTGTTGCCAGTAGCCACGACAACGTCTTCACCATCTTTCCCTTCATCTTTCGTCTTCACAAGCCACAGCAAAGGCAACAGCCAATTTCAAGTCCAAATCCAGATTACGATAGAAGCTCTCCATGCCAAGATCCATCTTGCTCATGGATACATACAGCAGCAAAAGTTGAGGATTTCATCTGTACAAGGGTCTATATACAGAATTTCCATGAGACACACCCATTAGACGTGGCTTGTGCCAAGAAAATTCCGGAAAAGCATTGTCCTATCGAACGCATACGCATAAATTACACAAACACATGCAAACGCCACTTTTTTTGCATCATGCGTAAGCTGATGCGGATAAAAAATGTTGCGTTTGCATTCGTTTTGGCATGTGTTTGCGCATGCAGATGATACGCTGCGCACATATACGCAAATGTGAACTTAGTCTTAGTGTGACAGTTTTATAGGTTGAATGGTTCCAGACACGGCATCTCCAAATATGTGTACTTTTTTGGTTTATTTTTGCTTTTACATTAATATATGTACGTATTTATCAGTATAATATTTTTTTCATTTTTTTGTTCTTTATTTTGAGAGATTTTATATTTTTACATGGTTTTTACACCTTTTTTAAAACTTTTTCACTTAGTTCCTCTATGGGACTTTAACTTCTATCAGTCGGATCACTGGTATAATGCACTCCAACGCACAAGCATTGTAATGCATTATGTCTGTTAGTGATACATTGACAAGCACATTTTAGACCATGCTCCTGGCATGGTCTCACAGGCCTCCAGTTGTCATGACTACAATCGGTTGCCCACAACAACGCCGCGAGAGTCCCAATCACAAGGAAGATATAGAACTATCCTTCCTCTAGACTTCTAAATGCTGCGATCACTATTGTGGCATTTATAGGGTTAAACAATCAGGGGCAGTGCGGGCACCACCATTGTTGACGACAGTCAGGGCTCGGCTATCATTTAAGCTGAGCTCCTGACGACAATTATGTGGGCATAGCTCTTGTGCCTTCACGATGGCCAGGATGTACCAGTACTTCAATTTGTGGAAACACTCTTAAAAATAGGACCCACTTGTATGTCCAGTGTCGTGAAGTGGTTAATACACATATTAAAATGCAGCCATATGGTGGTGACTGTTGGAAAATTGATTTAGGAATTTCATAGAAAACAAAAAAATTATTTAACAATAAAACATAAACAGAAAATAAAGTTCAAATGTTCTTCATGAATTTGACCAAGTTCTTTTTATAATTAACAGCATACAGTTTTGTTTGGCAGGATCCTCTCTGTGCCCACTCACTTAAGACACTTGGTCACAGAATATGTAATTCTTGCAAAACTACATTTTCCTACAAACAAAACCTTGAGCTGCATCCATTTACTGTGCGATGCTTGTTCTCATAATAGCAGCACAGATTTAGCCCCTTAACCCGTTTACCCCCAAGTGTGGTTTGCACGTTCATGACCGGGCCAATTTTTACAATTCTGACCACTGTCCCTTTATGAGGTAATAACTCTGGAACACTTCAATGGATCTTGGCGATTCTGAGAACGTTTTCTCGTGACATATTGTACTTCACTTTAGTGGTAAAATTTCTTCGATATAACTTGCATTTATTTATGAAAAATACAGAAATATGGCGAAAATTTTGCAAATTTCAAACTTTGAATTTTTATGCCCTAAAACAGAGAGATATGTCACACAAAATAGTTACTAAATAACATTTCCCACATGTCTATTTTACATCAGCACAATTTTGGAAACAAAATTTTTTTTGTTAGGAAGGGTTAAAAGTTGACCAGCGATTTCTCATTTTTACAACAAAATTTTTTAGGGTACACCTCACATTTGAAGTCAATTTGAGGGGTCTATATGGCAGAAAATACCCAAAAGTGACACCATTCTAAAAGCTGCACCCCTCAAGCTACTCAAAACTGCATTCAAGAAGATTATTAACCCTTCAGATGCTTCACAGGAGCAGAAGCAACGTGGAAGGAAAAAATGAACATTTAACTTTTTAGTCACAAAAATGATCTTTTAGCAACAATTTTTTTGTTTTCCCAAGGGTAACAGGGGAAATTGGATGTCAAAAGTTGTCCAATTTGTCCTGAGTACGCTGATACCCAATATGTGGGAAGGAACCACTGTTTGGACACATGGCAGGGCTCAGAAGGGAAGGAGCGCCGTTTGACTTTTTCAACCTAAAATTGGCTGGAATTAAGATCGGACGTCATGTGGCGTTTGACAAGCGCCTGATGTGCCTAAACAGTTGAAACCCCCCATAAGTGACCCCATTTTGGAAACTAGACCCCCTAAGCAACTTATCTAGATATGTGGTGAGCACTTTGAACCCCCAAGGGCTTCACAGAACTTTATAACGCTTGGGCGTGAAAATAAAAAATCATATTTTTTCCACAAAAATGATCTTTTAGTCTCCAATTATTTATTTTTCCAAGGGTAACCGAGGAAATTGGACCCCAACAGTTGTTCAATTTGTCCTGAGTGCACCGATACCCCATATGTGGGGGGGACCACTGTTTGGGCACACGGTAGGGCTCGGAAGGGAAGGAGGGCTGTTTGACTTTTTCGAACTAAAATTGGCTGAAATTGAGATCTGACGCCTTGTCGTGTTTGGCGAGCCCCTGATGTGCCTAAACAGTAGAAACCCCCACAAGTGACACCATTTTGGAAACTAGACCCCCTAAGGAACTTATCTAGATGTGTGGTGAGCACTTTGAACCCCCAAGTATTTCGCTAAAGTTTATAATGCCCGGGGTTGAAAAAAAAATATATTTTTTTTCCACAAAAATGATTTCTTAGTCCCCAATTTTTAATTTTCCCAAGGGTAACAGGAGAAATTGGACCCCAAAAGTTGTTGTCCAATTTGTCCTGAGTACGCACATACCCCACATGTGGGAGAAAACTACTGTTTGGCCACACGTTGGGGCTCAAAAGGGAAGTAGTGACGTTTTGGAATGCAGGCTTTGACGGAATGGTCTGCGGGCTTCATGTTCCGTTTTCCGAGCCCCTGATGTGTCTAAACAGTAGAAACCCCCCACAAGTGACCCCATTTTGGAAACTAGACCCCCTAAGGAACTTATCTAGATGTGTGGTGAGAACTTTGAATCCCCAAGTGTTTCACTAAATATTATAATGCCCGGGTGTGAAAATATAAAATCCTTTTTTTTCCCACAAACATGATCTTTTAGTCCCCAAGTTTTAATTTTTCCCAAGGTTAACTGGAGACATTGGACCATAAAAGTCATTGTCCAATTTGTCCTGAGTACGCTTGTACCCCACATGTGGGAAAAAACTGTTTAGGCACACATCGGGGCTCGAAAGGGAAGTAGTGATGTTTTTGGAATGCAGACTTTGATGGTCTGCGGGTGTCATGTTCCGTTTGCAGAGCCCCTGATGTGCCTAAACAGGAAAAATCCCACATGTTACATCATTTTGGATACTAGACCACCAAAGAACAAATCTAGATGTGCCCCTACTAATCTAATGTTTCCGGTAAAGTAAATTAGTAGTGCATGGAGGTTTGGTACAATTTGAAGTAATCCTTCATACACAGGCCAGGTTTTTCGGAGCAGGTGTCGCATTGATAAATGGTGTCCCTAATCCCTTTTTGTAACACACTCGACACCTTTTTTGCGGCTTACTTTTTCTTTTGATTGGTGGGACCACCCCCGGAGAATGCTGACCTGGTACAATACGAGCACCTTCAGTTCCAGAAGTACTGGGGCCCGCTCCTTCCTGAGTGCCAAACATCAGGGCTTTAACCTCCTGGAACTGAAGGTATGACGTATCGGTGTGGCATGCATGCACATTGTGACAGCAGGAATGCGTTGAGCATTGCCATTTGGATGATGTGCACAGCCAGATGTTTATACTACACCTTGGCCATCAAAGCATTGTACAGTTGGAGGAGTTCATTGGATAGATCAGCGCCCCCCATGTTTTTATTGTACCCCAGTACACAGTCAGGTTTGCTGACCTGTGTAGAGGTACCCCGTACAGTGCAGAGGTCGCTCCCATCACCATGTAAGGTGGTTAAAAGAAGGACATCCCTCTTGTCCTTGTACTTGACCACCAGCAGGTGGTCGCTACATTGGGCTCTGCACTCACCTTTTCTGAGCATCTGCCCAAGTAGCGTCTTTGGGAGACCTCTCTGATTTTTGCAGACAGTACCTCAGGCTGCGGTACCTCGCGCAGAAAGGGATCTGTAGAGTGGGACACTGGTATAACAGTTATCAGTGTCCAGGTGATAACCTTTACCCAGCAGTGGGTACATCAAATCCCACACAATTTTCCCACTCACTCCCAGGAAAGTTGGACACTCAGGGGGTTCAATCCTGGTGTTCTTCCCTTTGTACACTCTAAACCTGTAGGTGTACCCTGAGGCACTCTCACACAGCTTATAGAGTTTGATTCCATACTTGGCCCTCTTACTGGTCAGATATTGACGGAATCACAGCCTTCCTTTGAAATGAACCAAGGACTCATCCATGCAGATATCCCTTTTGGGCACGTACACTTCAGCAAACTTTTGAAGTGTTCGATGACCGGCCGAACTTTGAACAGACGGTCAAAGTTGGGGTCATCTCATGTGGGACACTGTGCATTATCAGTATAATGCAGAAATTTGTGTACAGCCTCAAAACGCGTCCGGGCCATAACCATTCGAAACACTGGAGTGTTATATAAAATATCAACACTCCAATATTGCCGAAGTTCAGGCTTCTTCAGGATCCCCATATGGAGGACCATGCCCAAAAACTGGGTAATTTCAACTGCTTCTACAGGAGACCAGTTTGAAAATGATGAACGCAGGTTTTGATGCAAAAATTGACGAGCGTACAAATTAGTTTGCTCCACCATGAGGTTAATAAAATCTTCAGAGAAAAAGACTTTGAAAAAGTCAATTTTTGTGAGGCCGGTGGTGTCAAACTTGATTCCTGATTCTGACACAAAATCAGGAATCAGTGGCTCGTAATTTTTGGGGAGCGAGGTCCATACGGTTAGCGCTGGTTCAGCAGCGGGCATGGTGGGCACAGCCACATCTTCTTTCCTGGAGAGTCAAAGTGGCGGTTCCGCAGGACCCGAAGAGGAAGATTTTGAGGGGGAAGAGGATGAAGAATCAGAAAAATAAAGAAAAGTGGGATCCTCTCCCTCACTATCAGTGTTGGAGGCAAGGAAAGAAAATGCCTCCTCCATTGAATAGCTCTGTTAGGACGAATTTGATGACATTTTTTTGTGTGAATATGGTGCTTGGGTGTACTTTGTTGATAACTGTATCTGTATGTGTGGGGGGATAGTGATTGGTGTAAACTATTCTGAAAAGAAAAAGCTGTGGGAAAAAAAACTCTAAAACAGCAGGCCCTAGCTTTGATAAGTTAACTGTGTGTCACTTATCAAAATTCCGCTGCTGGATGTGCGCCAGGGAGGTGGTGAAAATAAAAGTGTCTAAAACAGCCAGCACGAGCTCTGATAAGTGAACTGCTTTACTTATCAAAGTTTGGCAGCAGCTGTATGTGCGCATGGGGGTGGCACAAGGGGGGGGTGAAAAAAAGGAAAACGTCAGGCACAAACTCTGATAAGTGAACTATGTCACTTATCAAAGTTTGGTGGCTGGGGGATGTGTGTGCTGAGTTGGCGCTAAGGGGGCTGAGAAAAAAGTGAGCATGAGTGTTGATCGGTGTACTGCGTCACCAATCAATGCTCGGCGGCTGCGCACGGAGGCAGCGCAAAAGGGGGGTGGAGGGGGTAATAAGAGGGGGAAGGGGGGATGGGGGATTGGGGGGATGAAGATAGATTGGGGGGGTGAAGATAGATTGGGCAGGGGATCAGGTAACACTTACAGTTGTAGTGTTTCTTTCTTCTGTCTTCTGCAAGGATTGTGGTGCTACAGGCTGCTGTGGCACCACAATACCCAGCACAGGAGCTCTTGAGGACCCCTGCAGAGAAGTCAGACAGGTCACCTGCAGGTCATGATTACATCAATCCCTGCATGCCCTGGTGACCATGGTAACTGCCTAGGATCGGAGCTCACAGCTCCGATTCCTAGGCAGGTCACGGCCAGGTCACCAGCAGGGCACAGAGCGGTCAAAGTGTGACCACAGCTGTGCCCTGTGGTTGGCGCAATTGACAATTACATCAATCGCTCCAATCAGCTCCTGCAGGCACTGTTGGGCCTGTACTAGGCTCCGGCTTAGGATCGGTGCTAATACAGCTGTGCCCTGCGATTGGCACGATCAATGTTATCGGCAATCGTGCCAATCTGGGGGCTAAAAGCTGCCAGGCACCCGGGCTAGGGTCAAGTACATTGGTACTCCGATCCTAGCCTAGGACCTCATTGTTTCAGCCAAGCTGATTGGCTGAAACAATGAGAAGCGCTGCGATTAGCTGTTCAGAATGGAACAGCCAATCACAGCGCTCTGGAGGCCGGGGGGGCGGGATAGCTGCCCAGGAGGCCGACGCCATCTTCCCTAAGGTAAGATGGTGTCAGAATTTTAATGCGATCACCGCCACTTAAGTCGCGGTATCGCATTAAAGGGCTTGACGTACTATCCCGTCCACAGTCATACGGGCCCGGGTACCGTGGACGGGAGAGTACGTCGGATGTCAGAAAGGGGTTAATGACCATCTATACGTCTTATAACTGACCTGAAATATAAGAGAATAGCATCCCCATGTAGGTGACAATCCTGTAGCTGTCGACTGTACACTATAGCTGACAATTTGCTGCATCAGCCACGATCAGTGTTGTCACTGTCCATATCTGTTTAACCCCTTAGATGCTGCTGTTAATAGTGACTATATCATATACAGTAAATGTTTAAAAGAGTGTGGCTTATTCCTCTTTATCTCCCTCGGCACCCTGAGATCATGATTGTGTGGTCCTGATGTTTGCCATGGCAATTCACGAGCAAATAGCGGCCTTAGAGTCTCATGGCTACAGTGGCCTGTTCAAAAGTGAGCGACATTTAGGAGGTAAAAATTAAAAATCAACTTTTTCATTCCTATCATGCCACTTTGTATTAATTCCTGAAAAGCACCTGATGGGTTAATAAACTACCTGACAGCAGTTTTCAGTATGTCAGGGGGTGCTATTTTTAAAATGGCATCACTTTTGGGGGTTTTCCAATATATAGGACTCCCTAAAGTCACTTCAAACCTGGATAGGTCCTTCAAAAAAATAATTTTGTAAATTTCCATGAAAAAATGAAAAACTACTGCTACATTTTTATACCTTCTAAAATACTAACAAAATAAAATAACATTTTACAACTGGTGCCAATGTAAGGCAGACATGTGGGGACAGGGCAGACCAGGCCCTAGGGGCTCCCAGCACATCACACAGCCGATATGGGGCAAGGGGGCCCGCCTGAATCCAGTGCTGACTCCCCTGCCGTCACCGCATTGTACTATACTGGCGTCTGCTGGTACAGTTCAAAGGAATGATGGAAGAGAGCGTCAGCTGACACTCCATCTCCCATCATTCCCCTCTGCCACTGCAGGTGCACAATGACATCATTGCGCACTCACTGTATGCCAGGCAGTGCAGCTGCTGAGACAGGAGCCAGCCAGGAGCAGCACGGGCACGAGACGAGGATTGTGGGTTTTTTAATATAACAGTGAGTACTGGACTGTGGGGCCATTCTCAGGGGAGGGGGAGATGGGGGCTGAGATATATACTATGTGAGCTGTGCTATATACTATGTGTTAGGCATCAGATTTCTGACTCTGCACAACAGGAACCCAGAGCCATACATCCTGCAATCTCCCATTCCCCTCAGACCGCTCAGCATCCTGCTCAGCAATCTCGGCGATCCCGGCAACCTGCTCAGACCCGTTCTGTGAGTCTGGATGTTGCTGCCACTTCTGGTGCAGCAATGGTAGCACAACCTGCTGTGAAGGGAACCGCTCCAGAGGCTAAGTCCTCTCGCCGTGCCCGTAAGCTGACCTCTGGAGAGCAGGGGTCATATGCTCAGGTCCTGCGTCGGGTCTGATTGGTTCTTCCTAAAGTACTGGAAGGTCCCGGAAGCGCATGGCTATAAAATGCCCGCATGGTGGCTCGGCCATGCACTAGTGTAGACTTATCTGCTTTGTGTGGATGGTGACAGATGCATGTGCTGGTGACTGACTCATTGGAAACCCCTACCCTCTGATAATACGAATGGTGACAGATTGTTGGTTTTAGTCAGCGCCAGGTAGTGGCTAGCTATGCGCCACTGTGCTCTCCGCGCCTAGCACTAGCGTCCGAGAGTGTCCGGCTTTCCGGCACTGTCATTAAGCGGCTGCAGTTCCTGCCGCACTGCGCTTAGCAGCTCCTTTTGGCGTTCGCGGCTGCGATGCCACACGCTGGTTGGCTCTGTGTAGTCAACAGGCCCCAGTGTTTATACTTAATTTCTTTAGGGCTTCTCTGTGTCAATTAACAGAGTCTGCCTTAGCACTTGGGAAACTCTAACCCGAGTGCAGTACTCCGCCATTCAGCTAGTCTACCGTTACCCAGCAGCGGTTTTTACATCTAACGCACGGTGAACCCCGGGCGGCGAACGCACTTCCTATTATTTATATTTGGTGCGTTCCACCATCCCTAACACTATGTGGCTGTGTTATATACTATGTGGGCTGTGTTATATACTATGTGGCTGTGTTATATATTGTGGGGGCTCTGTTATATGCTATGTGGGCTGTGCTATATACTATGAGGCTGTGTTATATACTACTGTATGTGGCTGTGATATATACTATGTGGGCTGTGTTATATACTATGTGGGCTGTGTTATATACTACGTGGCTGTGTTATCTACTATGTGGCTGTGTTATATACTACGTGGCTGTGTTATATACCATGAGAGTGTGTTATATACTATGTGGGCTGTTATATACTATGTGGCTGTGTTATATGCTATTGGGGGGGTAGTACATTATATTCTATGTGGGAGGCTGTGTTATATACTATGGGAGGTATATTCTATTCTATGGGGGAGGATGTTTATGTACTATGTGGCTGTGTTATATACTATGGGGGGTGCATTATACATTATATTCTATGGGGGAGGTTGTGTTATGTACTATGGGGGTACATTATACATTATATTCTATGGGGGGAGGGTGTGTTATATACTATGGGGGTACATTATATTCTATGGGGAAGTGGGCTGCATTGTGTTCTATGGGGGCTACATTATATTCTATGGGGGCTGTATAGATTTTATAAGGGAGGATTGCATCGTACTCTTTGGGGCTACATTATATTCTATGGGGAGGTGGGCTGCATTATATTCTATTTGGGGCTACATTATATTCTATGGGGGCTGTATTATCTATAATAATAAATGCCCTAACCAGCTTCCGGTTGTAACAACTTCCGTCCAGTTGTAACCGGTGACGTCACCACACACACACGCACATGTTAACCCTCAACACACCACACCGCCTCAACACACACTCCTCTCACCTTTCACCTCCACTCATGTCCACTCACTCTTTCACTCCACATACGTTCCTTTCTCTCACTCCGTTTCTCATACTCACACCGTCATCGTCACTGCCCCGACATCTTCCTCCGCCGCCGCGATCCAGGATCCAGACGTTCTCCAGGCCGCCGACATGTTCTTGCGGGATGCCATCTTGGATGTCGTGAAGTCCCGCGAGATTCAAGATGGCGTCGCCGCAACAATATGTCGCTGGCGTGGACGACATCGGGATCCAAAAAGATGGCGTCGGCGAAATCTCGCGAGATTACGCCGACGCCATTTTGGATCCCGATGTCGCCCATGCCAGCGACATGTTGTTGCGGCGACGCCATCTTGAATATCGCGGGACTTCACGACATCCAAGATGGCGTCCCGCAAGAATATGTCGCTGGCGTGGGCGACATCGGGATCCAAAATGGCGTCGGCGTAATCTCGCGAGATTTCGCCGACGCCATCTTTTTGGATCCCGATGTCGTCCACGCCAGCGACATGTTGTTGCGGCGACGCTATCTTGAATATCGCGGGATTTCACGAAATCCAAGATGGCGTCCCGCAAGAACATGTCGGCGGCCTGGAGAACGTCTGGATCCTGGATCGCGGCGGCGGAGGAAGATGTCGGGGCAGCGACGATGACGGTGTGAGTATGAGAAACGGAGTGAGAGAAAGGAATGTATGTGGAGTGAAAGAGTGAGTGGACATGAGTGGAGGTGAAAGGTGAGAGGAGTGTGTTGAGGGTTAACATGGCAAGAGGTGTTAACGACGTCGGCGAAATCTCGCGAGATTTCACCGACGCCATCTTGCATTCGTGAAATTGCGTCATTTACCTCACGCCGACTTGCTGTGCGGACGCTTGGCATTGCCTGTACCACCATAACTACTGCTGCCTTGGTCCTATGCCTGTTTACTGCCGGTGTCTAATTACAGGGCCAATTTGCCTGTACCGCCATAACTACTGCTGCCTTGCTCCTCTGCCGGTGTCTAATTACTGGACCAATTTGCCTGTACCGCCATAACTACTGCTGCCTTGCTCCTCTGCCGGTGTCTAATTACAGGACCAATTTGCCTATACCGCCATAACTACTGCCTTTGTCCTCTGCCGGTGTCTAATTACAGGGCTAATTTGCCTCTACCGCCATAACTACTGCTACCTTGCTCCTCTGCCGGTGTCTAATTACAGGGCTAATTTGCCTCTACTGCCATAACTACTGCTGCATTGCTCCTCTGCTGGTGTCTAATTACAGGGCCAATTTGCCTCTACCGCCATAACTACTGCTGCATTGCTCCTCTGCTGGTGTCTAATTACAGGGCCAATTTGCCTTTACCGCCATAACTACTGCTGCATTGCTCCTCTGCCGGTGTCTAATTACAGGGCCAATTTGCCTCTACCGCCATAACTACTGCTGCATTGCTCCTCTGCTGGTGTCTAATTACAGGGCCAATTTGCCAATACCGCCATAACTACTGCTGCCTTGCTCCTCTGCCGGTGTCTAATTACAGGGCCAATTTGCCTCTACCGCCATAAGTACTGCTGCCTTGCTCCTCTGACTGTTCACTGCCTGTGTCTAATTACAGGGACAATTTTCCTCTACCGCCATAACTACTGCTGCCTTGCTCCTCTGCCGGTGTCTAATTACAGGGCCAATTTGCCTCTACCGCCATAACTACTGCTGCCTTGCTCCTCTGCCGGTGTCTAACTACAGGGCCAATTTGCCACTACCACTTCATAACTACTGCTGGGCAATTACAGGGTCAATTAGTATCTGTTTACTCTACAATACTCCAGGATGCCTTCTTCACTGCCAGATAACTGCCAAATAGACTCCTTTACCTGTGCCAACATGAGTCATAACAAAAAGTATGCCAATGCCAGTGAAAGGAAAGCAGCTTTAGCACTACGACAAAAACAACGCCGTGCTAATGAGACTCCTGAGGAAAAACACCATCGCCTTGAGAAGATTAAGACTTATAAACGCTGTCGCCTCACACACGAATCCCCTAACTCTAAATCCATAAGATTGGCTGAAGAAGCCTCTGCACGCCGTCACCGCCGACAACAGACGGCCTCTTCCTCATCATTATTATTAGACTCACAACAGGATGCTTCCACATCAGCATGTGGAACAATTTACTGCTACACTTCATCCCATATGCCGTTCACTGACATAACTAATCAGCAATCTGTTTCTGCCCTATCAATACCACCATTCAATACCGATGCACAGTATGCCAATGCCAGTGAAAGGAAAGCAGCTTTAGCACTACGACAAAAATAACGCCGTGCTAATGAGACTCCTGAGGAAAAACAGCATCGACTTGACAAGATTAAGGCTTATAAACGCCGTCGTCTCACACACGAATCCCCTAACTCTAAATCTATTACATTGGCTGAAGAAGCCTCTACACGCCATCACCGCCAACAACAGACGGCTTCTTCCTCATCATCTATAATAATAAATGCCCTAAGCAGCTTCCAGTTGTAACAACTTCCGTCCAGTTGTAACCAGTGACGTCACCACACACACGCACATGTTAACCCTCAACACACCACACCGCCTCAACACACACTCCTCTCACCTTTCACCTCCACTCACGTCCACTCACTCTTTCACTCCACATACGTTCCTTTCTCTCACTCCGTTTCTCATACACCGTCATCGTCGCTGCCCCGACATCTTCCTCCGCCGCCGCGATCCTGGATCCAGACGTCCTCCAGGCCGCCGACATGTTCTTGCGGCGACGCCATCTTGGATTTCGTGAAATCCCGCGAGATTCAAGATGGCGTCGCCGCAAGAACATGTCGCTGGCGTGGACGACTCGGGATCCAAAAAGATGGCGTCGGCGAAATCTCGCGAGATTACGCCGACGCCATTTTGGATCCCGATGTCGTCCATGCCGGCGACATGTTCTTGCGGCGACGCCATTTTGGATCGGCGAAATCCCGCGATAGTCAAGATGGCGTCGCCGCAAGAACATGTCGCCGGCGAGGACGACGTCGGGATCCAAAATGGCGTCGGCAAAAAACTCGCGAGATTTCGCCGACGCCATTTTGGATCCTGAAGTCGTCCACGCCGGCGACATGTTCTTCCGGCGACGCTATCTTGACTATGGCGGGATTTCACGATACTCAAGATGGCGTCGCCGCAAGAACATGTCGCCGGAGTGGACAACGTCTGGATCCAGGATGGCGCCGGCGGAAGAAGATGTCGGGGATCGTGGAGCAGCGGCGATGACGGCGTGAGTATGAGAGACGGACTGAGAGAAGGGGTCGTATGTGGAGTGAAAGAGTGAGTGGAGATGGTGAAAGGTGAGAGGAGTGTGTGTTGAGGAGTGTGTGTGTTGAGGGTTAACATGGCAAGAGGTGTGATGCTATCGCATCCTCCCGATGCGATAGCATCGGGCCATAATCTAGTGTTTATTATATTCTATGAGGGGTGATTGCATCATACTCTATGAGGGAGCTATATTATACTATTTGAGGGGGCTGCATTATATTCTATGGAGGGTTACATTATACTCTGTGGGGTGGTTGCCTTATACTCTGTGGGGTGGCTGCATTATAATCTATGGGGTGGCTGCATTATACTCTATGGGGTGGCTGCATTATACTATATGTGGGCTGCATTATACTGTATCGAGGACTATGGGGAATACATTATACCATATGAAGAACTATGGGGTGCATTATACTATGGGAAGTGAATTGTATTACATGGATGACTATGGCGGTGCATTATACTATATGGAGCACTATGAGGAGTGTATTATACTATGTGGAGGACTGAGCAGTGTATTTTAATATATGGAGGACTATGAGGAGTGTATTATACTATATGGAGAACTATAGGGAGTGTATTATAATAAAATACACTCCACAGTCATCCATATAGTATAATACACTCCCTATAGTTCTCCATATAGTATAATACACTCCTCATAGTCCTCCATATATTAAAATACACCGCTCAGTCCTCCACATAGTATAATACACTCCCTATAGTCCTCCCATATAATAAAATGCACTCCACAGTCATCCATATAGTATATGGGAGGACTATAGAGTGTATTAAACTATATGGAGGACTATGGGGAGTATATTATACTATATAGAGGACTATGGGGAGTGTATTATACTATATGAATGACTATGGGGAGTGTATTATACTATATGGAGGACTGTGATACACATTATAATATATGCAGGACTATGGGGTGTATTATACTAAACAAGCAAAATGCTGCCTATTCATCGAGTGACTGGTTTGTTTATGCTGGAATAAAAATCATTGTTCTCAGCAGCACATCGCCGGTGTAAACTGTAGCTGTGCTGCTGATAACATGACACTGTATGGGGACAGATTGATCTATTAGTGATTGTTCGGTTCCCATCATTCTTTCTCAGATGGTGGAAAGAGGCCGGGAAACAAATGTTGAACAATTTCAATATTGTCGATCACACTCATTTAGAGTCCTGAACTCAGCGCATGTAACTGCAACCAAAATGCTTCTGTGTAATGTGCAATATGTTAGAATTTGGGGCCCCATTTTATACTTTGCCTAGGGCCCCAATTTGCCTAAAACAGGACCTGTGTGGGGAATGTTATTTATTAATGTTTTTGTGTGATATGACTATCTGAATTAGGCCGAGATCACACATGCGAGATACTCGGGCGAGTCTCGCATCTTAATTGAAATACATGCAGCCGCACGCTACGCTCCCAAGTGCCGGCGACAGCGCTGGGTATTAAGATGTGAGACTTGTCCAAGTTTCTTGCATTAGTGATCCCAGCCATAAAGGGATAATCATTCAAAATTTGAAAATTGCTAATTTTTTTACATTTTTGTCAAATTTCTGATATTTTTTATAAATAAACACAAAACATATCAACCTAAATTTACCATTATCATAAAGTATAATGTGTCGCAAAAAACAATCTCAAAATCACTGGAATTTATCGAAGCGTTCCAGAGTTATTACCACATAAAGTGACACTGGTCAGATTTTTAAAATTTAGCTCTGTCACTAAGAGGTTAGGGAATTTATTCAATGTTTGCTTTAAAGAAGACTTGTCATCAGATCAAAAGAGAACAGTTATTATATTATTTTTTTGGACTATAAGACACTTTTTTTCCTTCCAAAATTTGGAGGAAAATGGGGGGTGCGTCTTATAATCCAGATGTACTGGCTCTGGCTGTGGTATGGAGGTGGGGGAGCAGTTTCGGCAGAGTAGCGGGTCACAGAGGCAGGAGCTGGTGGCTTTGCCTAATTCCTGTCCCTGCTGCTAGAGAGAAAATGAATATTCATTGCATTCCATGCCCATGGGCTTGGAGGGCAATGAAGTCATTTGTTTTTGGCATCCTGGTACGATTGGCCCCATCTTGTTCCTGGTATGATTGGTCCCATCCTTTTTCTGGTGTGATTGGCCCCATCCTGTTCCAGGTATGATTGGCCCCATCAGAAAAGATTAAAGAAAACAAACCATTACACTTACCTTCCTCCGCTCCATTGCCAGCAGCTGCTTAATTCTTATCTTTCACAGTGTCAACCACCGGCTTCCTGCTGCTGCTGCCGGCGGTCATATGTGCTGCTACTTAAGAGAAATGAATATTCATTTCTCTCAAGTAGCAGCACACGTGACCACCGGCAGCAAAAGGAAGCCGGTGGCTGACACTGTGCGTTACTGAAGAGCAATGGATACCCAATGCTCTCTGCGATGAACAGTATAAGTGAGTATTACGGCAGCTGTGCTCTGCTTTTGAGCAGCACATGACGTCCTTGCCATGCGCTGCTTACAAGCATTAAGCAGTTTCTGGCACTGGAGCAGGACACTGCAAGGGAGCAGAGGAAGGTAAGTGTAATGGTTTGTTTTTTTAATCTTTTCTGATGGGACCAGGCATACCGGGATGGGGGTGGGGCCAAGCATACCAGGATAAGGATGGGACCATGCATACCAGGACTTGGCTGGGGCCAATTATTTCAGGATAAGGATGGGGCCATGCATACCAGGGCTGGGATGGGGCAAATCATACCTAGGATAAGGAGGGACCATGCATACCAGGACTGAGATGGGCCCAATCATACAAGGTTAGGGATGGGGCCATGCATAATTGGATGAAATGGGGACACTGCATACCAGTGTAGGGATATGGGCTGTCATTCCTGTCAGGATAAGGATGAGGTGGACCATTCCTAACAGGATAGGGATGAGGGGCCATGCATACTAGGGTAGGGATGAGAAGGCATGCATACCAGAATGGGGATGAGGGCCATGCGTATCAGGTTAGGGATAAGGGGGCCATGCATACAAGGAAAGGGATGAAGGAGCCATGCATACCAGGATAGGGATGAGGGGCCATGTGTATCATGATGGGGATGAAGGGACCATATATACCAGGAAGGGGATATTAAGAACAGAATTGACCACATTTTTTGCTTCAGTTTTTTTTCCCCTAAATTCCTGCTCTAAAACTTAGGTGCGTCTTATGGTCTGGTGCATCTTATATTCGGAAAAATACAGTATAATTATTTTATTCCCACTGGTTCCCTAAATATTCTGCTTTTTTAAAAAAAATTACCATATGGATGTAGAGATGTGGGGCTTCTTATTTAGTGCCCATTTTTATGGTCTTTATGAAGTGGCATGGCCCACAGAATCCTCTTGAGCGTGTCTTTAGTCTTCTCTGCATTATTACCTCGGGGGTCACATCGCTTGTTAAGACCATAACAATTAGCAGTAAATAAAAAGTCCTATACTTCTAGAACAGCTGGGCATAATTTAAAAAAAGATGACAGAATACTCAGGGGAGCAGCGATAATAAAATAAGAATAATAACTGGCTACTTTTGGCCTAGTGACAGTGTTTTTTTTATTCTACAAGTCAGTACATTTCTTTTTCCCAGCATTGTGTGCAAGTTTCCTCACAATATCCTTAAATTGCATCTGTGTAACAGTTTGTTGCCAACTATTGTAAAATGCTACTTTTAATTAGACTTAGATTTTTGCCAATGAATGAATTTGAAATGCTTATTACATCAGCCATACATACTACAGCTAAAGAAAATGTAATTTTATGCTCTAGATAAAAGATGTCAGCGTTTAATATTTGTACAAAATATATTCTAGACTGTAATTGTAAAATCTTAACCTTAATAAGGGATAATTTTAGTTTTAGCTTACTTCTTCTTCTACCGCTATAATGATGTTCAGCATGTGACTATACAAAAGTATTGATATAGTGTGAAATACCTTGGTCCTAAGGTGGAAGCTTCAGACAATCACATACATTCTAATTATTACAGTAATACATATAATTGCACCTCATAAATTCAGAAAGAAAATCCAGACCCAAGGAGATCAGCTGATTGCAAGAGAGGCTAAAAGAAAAGGTTCTCATCCACAGCTCGACATCATGAAAGTGACTAATCTATAAAGTACTGTCATCTCCAGGGGAAATTTAATAGGCTGACAAAGATTCTTAAGCAAAATGACACTTGACTTCCACTAGTTGGGTGTTCAGAATAGATATCTCTTGGTTGAATGATATTTCTGCAAAATGTTCTAAACATATGCAAAGGTCCATTTTTTAAATTTTTGGCAGTGTCTTTTATTTCTAACAGGCAACAAGGGATCAGACATTTTGAGCTGATAGACTTCCTCATAGGCCGGGGTCCCAGTTATGGCTCTGGGAATAAGGGGAGCAAGAAATGAAAATGCAAAACCAAAAATAGCTCTGGTAGTTAAGGGGTTAAAGATGGATGATCTAGCAAATTTTAGCTTGAACTAGAATTTAATGTGTACGGCCGGAGTCACACTTGCGAGAAACTCGCACGAGTCTCACGTCTCAATAACCGTCATTGCCGCCAGCACTCATGATCGGAGTGTACGGCTGCATGTATTTCTATGTAGCTAGCTGAGTGCACTTGGTTCGAGTGCCGGCAGCAATGCCGGGTATTGAGAAGAGAGACTCGTGCCATACACATTAAATTCTAGTTCAAGCTAAAATTTGCTAGATTATCCATCTTTAACCCCTTAACTACCAGAGCTATTTTAGGTTTTGCATTTTCATTTTTTGATCCCCTTGTTCCCAGAGCCATAACTGTTTTAATTTTTGGTGGGACAAGTTGTACTGTTGATCAGCACTATTGGTTTTAACATGTCATGTACTCAAAAATGGGAAAAAATTCCAAATGCAGTGAAATTGCAAAAAAAAGTGCAATCCCACAGTTGTTTTTTTTTTTTTTTACCATGTTCACTAAATGCTAAAACTAACCTGACATTATGATTCTCCAGGTTACTACGAGTTCACAGACACAAAGCATGTCTACGTTCTTTTTTATTTAAATCTAATATATAAAGCTCAATGTGGGTGTGTATGTGTGTGTGTATGTATGTATGTATGTCCGGGATTGGCATCCGCACTGTCGCAGCTACAGCCACAAAATTTTGCACAGTCACACGTCTGGCCCCCAAGAGCGTCATAGGCTATGTTGTGAGACAAAATTTTAACCCCGCGCATTCCAATTTACCAAACAATTTTGCCCCTATCTACAAAATGGAGAAAAAGTGTATGTATTGGCATGTGCACCGTCGTAGCTACAGCCACAAAATTTTGCACAGTCACACGTCTGGACCCCGAGAGCGTCATAGGCTATGTTGTGAGTAGTGTTGAGCGATACCGTTCGATACCCAAAAATATCGTATCGGATGGTATCGCCCGATACGAAAAAAATATCGGGTATCGCCGATTCCGATACCAGAAGTCCCATTCAAGTCAATGGGACTTCCGGTATCGGAATTAAAAAAAGCCCTTTATTTCCTTGTTGGTTAATTCTACATAATTGAAAACAAATAAGGATCATGTAGAATGTATTGTGGGAGGTGGAGGAGACATTAAAAGCATAGTGGTTTATTCAAATCACATGGCATAGCATTAATTCCAATTTTTTTTTTCAATACGTTCGGAGTTAAAAAGATATTGACTATGTTAACCTTTTTTATATTTTGTCAGATATGTACTGTATGTTTCACAACTTCCATGCTCTTCACCTTCTTTTGTACTTCTCCCACACTTTCTCCTTCATGATCCGCAGCAGTAGCATTTTTTTCATCAACTTTTTCTTCACCTTATTCATCTTCTTCTTCTTCATCTTCTTCCCATTAATTTTTTTTTCCATTCTTCATATTCTTCTTATTCAGCTATTATTAATTTTAATATGCTATTTCTTCATCTTCTTCCTATTCTTCTTTGTCTTCATTTTCTTATGGTGACAGGCATTCCTGTAGTACTTATCTATAAAAGTTATAAGATTACACCTTACGTTCTGCCTGTCACAAAAGATTTACAACAGGATTTGTCCGCGTTCAGTTTGGCCTGCAGCAGCAGGCATTTTCCAGGGGCACCACGAGGAGGAACGGACTCACCCCCATTTACTGCTTAGTCTTCTTCTGCTTATAATTTTGATTTCTTCTATGCTGATTTTTAGTCTTATGCTTAATGTTCTTCTGCTTTCTGTTCTTCTGCTTTTGCTTCTTCTGCTTCTTGTTCTTCTGTCTTTTGGTCTGTATCTTGGTGGTTGTCTTCATGTTCTTTGTCCTCTTGGTCTTATTATTTAGGGTCATATTTCTGGTCTTCTTTGGTGTGGTCTTCAGGGTCGTCATCATCAGGGTTGTCGTCATGGAGATCAATAAGGATTACCAAAGACAATTTCAAAAAGCTTGATCTTGGAAATGTAGCAGAAGGTACAAGAAGGCTGAGAAACTGGCGAGAACCAGGAGACAGTGCTGGCACCCGGATGGGTAGCAGAAGGAACAAGGGCCAATGGCACTACCGAGGACCAACTGACGGTGCTGGACCACAGTTACTAAGCAGAAGGTACCTGTGCTAAAAAGCTCTACCAAGGACCAGCTGACGGTGCTGGACCTCGGATACCGAGATGGAGGCACCTAAGCCAAAGGCTGTGGCGAGAACCAGCAGACAGTGCCGGCACCCGGATGGGTAGCAGAAGGAACAAGAGCCAATGGCACTACCGAGGACCAACTGACGGTGCTGGACCACGGTTACTAAGCAGAAGGTACCTGTGCTAAAAAGCACTACCAAGGACCAGCTGACGGTGCTGGACCTCGGATACCGAGATGGAGGCACCTAGGCCAAAGGCTGTGGCGAGAACCAGCAGACAGTGCTGGCACCCGGATGGGTAGCAGAAGGAACAAGAGCCAATGGCACTACCGAGGAACAACTGACGGTGCTGGACCACGGTTACTAAGCAGAAGGTACCTGTGCTAAAAAGCACTACCAAGGACCAGCTGACGGTGTTGGACCTCGGATACTGAGATGGAGGCACCTAGGCCAAAGGCTGTGGCGAGAACCAGCAGACAGTGCTGGCACCCGGATGGGTAGCAGAAGGAACAAGAGCCAATGGCACTACTGAGGACCATCTGACGGTGCTGGACCACGGTTACTAAGCAGAAGGTACCTGTGCTAAAAAGCACTACCAAGGACCAGCTGACGGTGCTGGACCTCGGATACCGAGATGGAGGCACCTAGGCCAAAGGCTGTGGCGAGAACCAGCAGACAGTGCTGGCACCCGGATGGGTAGCAGAAGGAACAAGAGCCAATGGCACTACCGAGGACCAACTGACGGTGCTGGACCACGGTTACTAAGCAGAAGGTACCTGTGCTAAAAAGCACTACCAAGGACCAGCTGACGGTGCTGGACTTCGGATACCGAGATGGAGGCACCTAGGCCAAAGGCTGTGGCGAGAACCAGCAGACAGTGCTGGAACCCGGGTGGGTAGCAGAAGGTACCCATTCAAAGCAAAGTAGCCAGGCCGCAAGCCGGCCGCAGTTACCGAAACCCACAGTCCTACAGGGGGTCCATGTCCCATTGGCACTACGGATCCAGCCTTCAGTGCCAGTTCCCGCAGTCCACATAGGAGTCACCTAAACTGCAGGCACCGTAGAGTCGGCTAACCCAGCCGCAAGACGACAGGACAACGGATTGGTGGCATAGTGACCTTGACACTACCCGGAAACAGCAGGCGTGCTGAAAACAGGCTGGGCAACAGGGAGTCCCCGTGCCAAAGACACTGCCGAGAACCAGCTGACGGTGCTGGAACCCAGATGGGTAGCAAAAGCTACAAGAGCCAATGGCACTACCGAGGAACAGCTGACGGTGCTGGACCACGGTTACTAGGCAGGAGGTACCTGTGCTAAAAAGCACTACCAAGGACCAGCTGACGGTGCTGGACTTCGGATACCGAGATGGAGGCACCTAGGCCAAAGGCTCTGGCGAGAACCAGCAGACAGTGCTGGAACCCGGGTGGGTAGCAGAAGGTACCCATTCAAAGCAAAGTAGCCAGGCCACAAGCCGGCCGCAGTTACCGAAACCCACAGTCCTACAGGGGGTCCATGTCCCATTGGCACTACGGATCCAGCCTTCAGTGCCAGTTCCCGCAGCCCACATAGGAGTCACCTAAACTGCAGGCACCGTAGAGTCGGCTAACCCGGCCGCAAGACGACAGGACAACGGATTGGTGGCATAGTGACCTTGACACTACCCGAAAACAGCAGGCGTGCTGGAACAAGACTGGGCAACAGGGAGTCCCCGTGCCAAAGACACTGCCGAGCACCAACTGGCGTTGTTGGAGCCCAGGGACAATCATGGTGTAGGCCGAGGCCTACTTGGTGGTAGTTTTAGATTGTTTGTAGGCTACAACAGACTGTCAACGTGCTCCAATTAGGCATCTGTCTCCACTCTGTTTCCAGGATTTCACGTGACCACCAACACCGCCAGTTTATGCGTACAGCAGCCGTCTGCCCAATCCACACGTGTTCCTGGGTTACTGGGGTTCTGTAATGTCAGCAGATCCCCTGATGTGTGTCTGTCACTGTCTCCTGCTCTGTCCACATTCCCACCGCTTGCAGTGGGAAGGTGGACAGCGCAGGAGACAGTGGCGGACACATATTGGGGGATCTGCTGACGTTACAGAACCCCAGTAACACAGGAACACGTGTGGAATGCGTGGACGGCAACTGTGAGCAGAAACTGGCGGTGTTGGAGGTCAGGGGAAATACAGGAGACAGAGTGGAGACAGAGGCCAAATCAGAGAATGTTTAAATCTGAAGTAGTTACAATTTGGAGTCAGCAGCAGTTTGCCCTCCACACAGCAGGGGATCAGCTGACGTTACCGACCCCCACTTTCACATGAACGAGAGTGTTTTTCTGTGTGGACAGCACTTCCGAGCAACAACTGACGATGTTGGAGCCCAGGGATAGTCATTTTGTAGGCTGAGGAAAACTTGGAGGCAGTTTAAGATAAGACGTTGTTTGACTTTGGAGGGAGCAGGACACTTTGCCCTCCACACAGCAGGGGATCAGCTGACGTTACTTGCCCCCACTTTCACATGAACGAGTGTGTTTTTCTGTGTGGACAGCACTTCCGAGCACCAACTAGCGTTGTTGGAACCCAGGGACAATCATGGTGCAGGCCGAAGCCTACTAGGAGCCAGGTGTAAAGCTGAGGTATTTTGACTTTGGAGGGAGCAGGACACTTTGCCCTCCACACAGCAGGGGATCAGCCGATGTTACCGACCCCCACTTTCACATGAACAAGTGTGTTTTTCTGTGTGGACAGCACTTCCGAGCACCAACTAGCGTTGTTGGAGCCCAGGGAGAATTATGGTGTAGGCCGAGGCCTACTTGGTGGCAGTTTTAGATTGTTTGTAGGCTACAACAGACTGTCAACGTGCTCCAATTAGGCATCTGTCTCCACTCTGTTTCCAGGATTTCACGTGACCACCAACACCGCCAGTTTATGCGTACAGCAGCTGTCTGCCCAATCCACACGTGTTCCTGGGTTACTGGGGTTCTGTAATGTCAGCAGATCCCTTGATGTGTGTCTGCCACTGTCTCCTGCTCTGTCCACATTCCCACCGCTTGCAGTGGGAAGGTGGACAGCGCAGGAGACAGTGGCGGACACATATTGGGGGATCTGCTGACGTTACAGAACCCCAGTAACACAGGAACACGTGTGGAATGCGTGGACGGCAACTGTGAGCAGGAACTGGCGGTGTTGGAGGTCAAGGGAAATACTAGAGACAGAGTGGAGACAGAGGCAAAATCAGAGAATGTTTAAATCTGAAGTAGTTACAATTTGGAGTCAGCAGCAGTTTGCCCTCCACACAGCAGGGGATCAGCTGACGTTACCGACCCCCACTTTCACATGAACGAGTGTGTTTTTCTGTGTGGACAGCACTTCCGAGCAACAACTGACGATGTTGGAGCCCAGGGATAGTCATTTTGTAGGCTGAGGCCTACTTGGAGGCAGTTGAAGATAAGACGTTGTTTGACTTTGGAGGGAGCAGGACACATTGCCCTCCACACAACAGGGGATCAGTTGACGTTACTGACCCCCACTTTCACATGAACAAGTGTGTTTTTCTGTGTGGACAGCACTTCCGAGCACCATCTAGCGTTGTTGGAGCCCAGGGACAATCAGGGTGCAGGCCGAGGCCTACTAGGAGCCAGGTGTAAAGCTGTGGTATTTTGAATTTGGAGGCAGCAGCAGTTTGCCCTCCACACAACAGGGGATCAGCTGACGTTACCGAACCCCACTTTCACATGAACGAGTGTGTTTTTCTGTGTGGACAGCACTTCCGAGCACCAACTAGCGTTGTTGGAACCCAGGGACAATCAGGGTGCAGGCCGAGGCCTACTAGGAGCCAGGTGTAAAGCTGAGGTATTTTGACTTTGGAGGGAGCAGGACACATTGCCCTCCACACAGCAGGGGATCAGCCGACGTTACCGACCCCCACTTTCACATGAACAAGTGTGTTTTTCTGTGTGGACAGCACTTCTGAGCAACAACTGACGATGTTGGAGCCCAGGGATAGTCATTTTGTAGGCTGAGGCCAACTTGGAGGCAGTTTAAGATAAGACGTTGTTTGAATTTGGAGGCAGCAGCAGTTTGCCGTACACATAGCAGGGGATCAGCTGACGTTACCGAACCCCACTTACACATGAGCGAGTGTTTTGTCTGTGCCGACAGCACTTCTGAGCCCAACTGGCGGTGTCGGAGCCCAGGGAAAATCAGGTAGTAGGCCGAGGCCTACTTGGTGGCAGTTTGCGATTGTTTCTAGACTACTACTAACTGTCAACGTACTCCAATTAGGCCTCTGTCTTCACTCTGTTTCGAGTATTTCCTCTGGCTTCCAACCACGCCAGTTGCTGCTCTGAAATGCCGTCTGCACAACCCACACTTGTTCCTGTGTTACTGGGGTTCTGTAACAGCAGCTTCTCCCTAGAGGTGAGTCAGGCAATGTCTCCTGCTCTGTCCACATTTCCACTACAAGTCGTGGGAATGTAGACAAAGCAGGAGACATTGCCGTGCTCACCTCTGGAGATGAGCAGATGTTACAGGGCCAAGGTAACACAGGAACAAGTGTGGATTGTGCAGACGGCACTTGACAGCAAAAACAGGCGGTGTTGTAGGCCGGAGGAAATACTCAAAACAGAGTGGAGACAAAGGGCAAATCAGAGAACATATTAAATCAGAGGTAGTCAGAAGTTGTAGGCAGCAGGAGAGTTTGCCGAACACACAGCAGGGGATCAGCTGACGTTACCGAACCCCACTTACACATGAGCGACTGTTTTGTCTGTGCGCACAGCACTTCTGAGTAACAACTGGCGGTGTCGGAGCCCAGGGAAAATCAGGTAGTAGGCCGAGGCCTACTTGGAGCCAGGTGTAAATCTGAGGTTGTTTGACTGTGGAGGGAGCAGGACACTTTGCCATACACACAGCAGGGGATCAGCTGACATTACCGAACCCCACTTACACATGAGCAAGTGTTTTGTCTGTGCGGACAGCACTTCTGAGCCAAACTGGCGGTGTCGGAGCCCAGGGAAAATCAGGTAGTAGGCCGAGGCCTACTTGGTGGCAGTTTTCGATTGTTTCTAGACTACTATTAACTGTCAACGTACTCCAATTAGGCCTCTGCCTTCACTCTGTTTCGAGTATTTCCTCTGGCTTCCAACCACGCCAGTTGCTGCTCTGAAATGCCGTCTGCACAACCCACACTTGTTCCTGTCTTACTGGAGTTCTGTAACAGCAGCTTCTCCCTAGAGGTGAGTCAGGCAATGTCTCCTGCTCTGTCCACATTTCCACTACAAGTAGTGGGAATGTAGACAAAGCAGGAGACATTGCTGTGCTCACCTCTGGAGATGAGCAGATGTTACAGGACCCAGGTAACACAGGAACAAGTGTGGATTGTGCAGACGGCACTTGAGAGCAGAAACAGGCGGTGTTGTAGGCCGGAGGAAATACTCAAAACAGAGTGGAGACAGAGGGCAAATCAGAGAACATATTAAATCAGAGGTAGTCAGAAGTTGTAGGCAGCAGGAGAGTTTGCCGTACACACAGCAGGGGATCAGCTGACGTTACCGAACCCCACTTACACATGAGCGAGTGTTTTGTCTGTGCGCACAGCACTTCTGAGCGCCAACTGGCGGTGTCGGAGCCCAGGGAAAATCAGGTAGTAGGCCGAGGCCTACTTGGAGCCAGGTGTAAATCTGAGGTTGTTTGACTGTGGAGGGAGCAGGACACTTTGCCATACACACAGCAGGGGATCAGCTGACGTTACCGAACCCCACTTACACATGAGCGAGTGTTTTGTCTGTGCGCACAGCACTTCTGAGCACCAACTGGCGGTGTCGGAGCCCAGGGAAAATCAGGTAGTAGGCCGAGGCCTACTTGGAGCCAGGTGTAAATCTGAGGTTGTTTGACTGTGGAGGGAGCAGGACACTTTGCCATACACACAGCAGGGGATCAGCTGATGTTACCGAACCCCACTTACACATGAGCGCTTGTTTTGTCTGTGCGGACAGCACTTCTGAGCAACAATGGGCGTTGCTGTAGCCCAGGAAATAAAGTTCAGGTCATAGAAACATGAACACAACAGGAGACCTGGATCCTGTTGCCAGCCAATTATTTATTCTGGAAGAGGACTGGCAAATTCAGGTGAGATCCAGGCCTTGTTCATTTTCACAAAAGTAAGCCGGTCAACATTATCGGCGGATAGTCGCGTGCGACGGTCTGTTACCACACCACCTGCAGCACTAAAGACACGTTCCGATAATACACTGGCAGCAGGGCAAGCCAGCACCTCCAATGCATACTGGCTAAGCTCTGGCCATGTATCCAGCTTAGAGACCCAATACTTGAACGGGGAAGAGCTGTCTGGGAGAACACTAACAGGGCACGACAAGTAGTCTGTCACCATCTGACGGAAACGTTGCCTCCTGCTGACTGGAGCCGTCTGTGATGGTGTAGCCGTTTGTGGCAGTCCCACAAAACTTTTCCACATTTGGGCCATACTGGCCTTGCCTTGTCCTGCGGCACTGCCTCTGCTACCTCTTTGTGCAGAGCTTCCTCCACTGCCTCTACCCACATGGCTGCCTTGAAAAGCACTACCAGCAACACTTGCGGGGGGAATGGAGAACATGATGGCCTGCACAAGTGTTTCTTGGTACTCCCGCATTTTATGCTCCCGCTTCAACTGTGGTATGAGGCTTTGTAAGTTGTCCCGGTAGCGAGGATCTAGGAGGGTGTACACCCAATAATCAGCCGTGTGGAGAATGTTGGCGATGCGGCGGTCATTTAACAAGCACTGCAGCATGAAATCAACCATGTGCTGCAGACTGCCAACTGGACCGGAAACGCTGTCCCCAGCTTGAGGCAGCATCTCTGCCTGCTCAGCATCACCCCACCCTCGCTATACACACTGACTACTAGAGCCTTGTGTACCTCCCTCCTCTGGAGAGATGTGTTCCTCCTCCTCCTCCATTGACTCCTCGTCATCCTCCTCACTAAGTGTCCCCTGCCTGGGCCTTTGAGTGGAATCATGTTGCGCAGATTTGCCAGAAGCAGATGGCATTTCTGACTGCTCATCCTCGACCTCTTCAAAAACCTCCTCACTTAGTGCTTGTAAGGTTTTTTGAAGCAGACAGATGAGGGGGACAGTCATGCTGATTAGTGCATCATCTGCACTGGCCATCCGCGTGGAGTCATTGAAGGCACGCAAAACTTGGCAGATGTCCCTCATAGTGGCCCACTCAGTGGTGGTGAAGTGTGTCCGGCGCACAGTGCGACTTGTTTGCGCCTGATGCAGCTGGTACTCCATTACTGCTGCCTGCTGCTCACACAACCGCTCCAACATATGTAACGTTGAATTCCACCTGGTGGGGAGGTCACATATGATGCGATGTTCTGGCAGGCGGAATCGTCGTTGCAGAGATGCAATGCGCGATCTTGCCATGCTGGAACGCCGCAAGTGAGCACACTCTAGGCGAACCTTGTGCAGCAGTGCATCAAGATCCGGATAGTCCCTCAGAAAGCTCTGCACGACCAAATTGAGCACGTGTGCCAGACATGGTATGTGAGTGAGGTTGCCTAGGCCCAGAGCTGCCACTAGATTTCGGCCATTGTCACTCACTACCAAACCTGGCTGGAGATTCGCTGGCACAAACCACACATCGCTCTCCTGCTTGATGGCATTCCAGAGCTCCTGTGCTGTGTGGCTCCGATTCCCCAAAGAAATTAATTTAAGGACGGCCTGTTGACGTTTGGCCACACCTGTGCTCATATCTGGCCTAACAGGCTCACGCAGTGCTGATTCCGAGGAACTAGAGTAGGAGGAGGACTCAATATGTACAGACTGCATTCCTGCAATCCTTGGAGTTGGCAGAATACGTACAGAGCCACTCTCCAGATCTGTACCCGGCTCCACAACATTGACCCAATGGGCAGTGAGGGAAAGGTATCGTCCCTGTCCTTGGCTACTGGTCCACGCATCGGTGGTCAGGTGGACCTTGCTACTGACGGCATTTAGTAGCGCATTTTGAATTTTTCCCTCCACATGCTTTTGCAGGGCAGGGACGGCTTGCCTGCTGAAATAAAAGCGGCTGGGCACATTGTATTGTGGAACTGCCAATGACATAAAGTTCCGGAAGGTGTCAGTCTCCACCAGCCTGAATGACAGCATCTCAAGGGCCAGTAGTTTGGCAATGCCGGCATTCAGAGCCAGTGCTCGGGGATGGTTTGCCGAGTATGGCCGCTTTTTCTCCCATGCCTGTGCTACCGATTGCTGGTGAGTGGCCTGGGAGTGTGCTGATGACTGCGAACGTGGTTCAGTGGGTGGAATTTCACTGGGTCTCTGGACAACAGTGGCAGTGGTTCTTCCAATAGCGTTCCAGTGAGGAAGCCGAACCAGCTGTGTGTGAGCTGGAGGAAGAGGCCCCGACACGAGCTGAAGAGGTGGTAGGTGCTGCTGAAGGTTGGCCTACATCTTCAGTGTGTCTGTGTAACTCCACCTCGTGCTTGGTACGCACATGTTTCCACATATTTGTGGTATTGAGGTTGCTCACATTTTTCCCTCATTTCACTTTCTGATGACACAGCTTGCATTTGACAAAGCAAATGTCATCTGCAACTGTGTCAAAAAAAGACCACGCACTGCAAGTCCTGGGAGCGCCCGTTTTGTGTTTTGGAAGAGGATTGCTCCTCACGGGTGCCAAAGTGGAGACTACAGGCAACCATGTCTGCCCCCGCCCTCTCCCTCCTCTTTGGCCGTTCGGGGAATCTTTTCCTCAGAGCTGCTCCCACCACCTTCCTGTGGCTGACGCCATGATGGGTCAAGGACCTCATCATCTCCACTCCCCTCTTCAAGCACCGGCTGGTCCTGGGTTGTCTCGCCAGCACCGTACGCACCAGAAATTGGCAACTGAGTCTCATCATCATCAGATGAGCACTGAGGTGTGCTGACAATAGGCACTGGCCCACCCGCCTCTTCAGATTCAGAGGGACAAAGCAGTTGCGCATCACTGCATACTCCCTCTTCTTCACGCTCTAGAATGCTGCTTGGCTGGCCACCTCTTTCCAAGCCAACAGATTCTGAGAACAGAAGTAAAGATTGAGATGGCTCCTGTCCAGGGCTCTCAGACTGCCTGGGCAATTTGGCAGGTGGTGAAGAGACAGATGGTTGCTCTTCAGTGCTCTGGCCTTGGGAGGATGCGGAAGCCATTGAAGTGGATGCGTTAGCTGCCATCCAACCGACAACGGCTTCAATTTGTTCGTCACACAGCAGTGGGGTACGGCGAGGTCCTACAAAGCTGCGCATGAAGGACTGTTGCCTGGTAAAAGTGGGGGATGCCGGGTCACTGGTGGCCGCAGCAGACACCGAATCCCCACGTCCTCTCCCTGCTGAATCCCCCCGTCCTCTCCCTGCTGAAACTCCACGGCCACGACCACGTGCCTTACTCCCTGCCTTCTTCATCTTGGTAGACTGATAAAGATAGGCAGAAAAGTAAAAAAGGGGTGGCTTAGTGTTCTTATTCCTGAACACCTGCTAACCAGTATAAGAAACACTAATTTGGCTAAGAGTGTGTGTACTACACTTTAATATGATCTAATGTGGCCTAGACAGCTGTAAAGTGGAGTGTTTGGTGAACTTTATTTCCTTTTTTTTTTGGGGGGGGGAGAAATGGATGTGACCAAAGTTTGAAAGCTATAGTATCACAAACTTTTTGGAGCGATTACAATGCAGGAAGCTAACCTACAATGCAATTGATGAGGCTCCAAAAAATAGGGTGATACTAGTCTGGCTGGCCCTGAAGGGCACAAGCCAGCAAAAAGGCTCCTCTATCTAATCCTATATAGTGTTTGCAACCAACCAATTACAATGGATGCGGTTGGAAGCACACTAATATAGGAGCAAAAATCTGGCTAAATTAGCTGCAAAAAAAGGACTATGTATGAGGCAGTGACGCACGCTGAGCGGACTACAGCTAGCGGTGGCTGTAGAACACACTGCAACGTGAGCTGCACTCACACACAGAGAGACCTATCAGACAGCCAAAAACAGTGCAGAGAAATGATCTATAGCACTGAAAGGCTGCTGAAAGGCTCCGCTGTCCACTCCTTTAGTGTTTGCAACCAACGTATATGGATACGTATGGAAGCACACTATACAGGAGAAAAAAAAAGCAGCAGTAAAAGAAAAATGTGTATGAGGCAGAGACACGCTGGGCGGCCTACAAGCAGACGTGCCTGCAGGACACACTACACAGCGTGGGTCTGCACTCACACAGCCCTTGCAGACAGCTGTGAAAACAGCGCTGCTAGGGAAAAGCAAGCTACAGTGGTGGTTTATGTAGCCTGGGTTAAGCACTATATGTGTTTTGAGAATCGCTATTTCTAACTGTCCCTCACAGTCTTCAACAGCAGCCTGTCCCTAACTGAATTCACACCAGAGTGAACAGAAATGGCGGTGGCGGCTTTTATAGTGCATCATGACATCATTTCGGCAGCCAATCACAGCCATGCCAGTAGTTAACATGCCTACATGCCTAACAGGATGTGCCCACACTTCTGAGGATCCCCATTGGCTGAATCAAATCGAGCGGGCTCCTAAGTATTATGGGAACTTCCGATTCCGGTATTCGATATGAAAAAAGTATCGGAACTAAGTATCGGAATTCCGATACAGCTAATATCGGCCGATACCCGATACTTGCGGTATCGGAATGCTCAACACTAGTTGTGAGGCAAAATTTTAACCCGGCGCGTTCCAATTCACCAAACAATTTTGCCCCTATCTACTTAATGGGGAAAAAGTGAAAGGAAAAGTGTTGGAGGCAAATTGACAGCTGCCAGATGTGAACAAGGGGGACTTAAAGAATGAGAGCAATGGCGCCAAAGAGTATATACCGTACAGTTGCTAAGGTGGGGCCCTGACATGGGATACTCACACGGGGATATGAACACACACACAAAATGCGCCACACACTACCACGTGCTTCAACACATTTACCACCCTCTGCACACATTTCACCACACATACACCAACCTTGCCGGTTTTCTTTGTAGACAGTTGTGGTAACTGAGGCCTAATATTCTTATCATTTATATGGTGTTATCGTCCTTCTGTAAAGCTGGAAATAACACAATTTATTACCATGCCAACACAGACCACCCTCTGACACAGACTGCAGGGGGAGCCCAGTATCACACAGGATAGGATTAGATACACAGCTCAGCAGTCAGTATCACACAGGATAGGATTAGATACACAGCTCAGCAGTCAGTATCATACATGATAGGATTAGATACGCAGCTCACCACACAGTATCACACAGAATAGGATTAGATACACGGCTCAGCAGTCAGTATCAAACAGGATAGGATTAGATGCACGGTTTTTATGTGCAATATAATCATTATAATTTGTTATAACTAACCACAGTTGGTTACTATGCCCAGGCAACGCTGAGCTCTTCAGCTAGTGGTAAATAAAATTCTAAATTTTGTTTAATAAAAACAAAAAACAAAAAAATCGCACCATTTTCCGAGACCTGTAGTGTGTCTATTTTTCGTGATCTCGGGTTTTGTAAAGGCTTATTTCTTGCATACCGAGCTTACGTTTTTAATTATTCCATTCTGGCGAAGATACGATCTTTTGATCGCCCATTATTGCATTTTAATGCAATGTTGCGGTGACCAAAAAAAAACATAATTCTGGCCTTTTCAATTTTTTTCTCGTTACGCCATGTAGCGGGTTAATTTTCTTTATATATTGATAGATCAGGCGATTCTGAAAGTGGCGATACCAAATATGTGTATGTTTGATTTTTTTATTGTTTTATTTTGAATGAGGTGAAAGGGGGTGAACTTTTTTTTATTTTTTTATATTTTTAAAAACTTTTTCTTACTTTTGGCATGCTTCGCCATGGATAATTCGAAGCTGCCATAACACGATCGGCTATGCTACATACAAGTGTTGATCAGATCACCTGTATCAAGCAGAATTGCTGACTTGCTATGAGCACCGACCACCATGCAGCGCTCATAGCAATCCGGCATTGACAATCATAAAGGTCTGCAGGAGACCTTTGGTTGTCATGCCGACCCATCGATGTCCCACGATCACTTGACGGGGTTACCGATGGGCGGATTTCCGGCGCAATTGCCAGGAGCCCATATTAAATGCACATAAAGGGTTAATAGCCAGATGACATGTGGCGGGAAAGATGTGGGCTCAGCGCTGGAGCCCACATCAAAGGTAGGGAGTCCGACATCGGCGTATTATTACACTTGAAGTTGGAAAGGGGTTAATCTAAAGACTGTGGCTAGATTTACATTGATGACAGGTAGCTGTTTTTTAATTATTATGTGAACTCTTCAGGATGAGTTAGGTCCTCAGCGGGTTGGAATAAGAAAACGACCTGGATTAATTTTATGGAACCAGAAAAAAACTTTTAAAGGAGCATGTGACCGGCCCAGTCTGTTAGCCTCCTCCATTTGAACAATGCTTCACATGAGAAAGCTGTTTCTCAATTGGTGTATGCTGATGAAAAGGTCTGGTGACATACTCCTTCAACCTGTGAGGCAGGTCTCACACGTCCAGATAATTCCGGTACTGGAAAAACCGGTACCGGAGCTATCTGTGTCCGTTTGTCCATGTGGACACGTGGTACATCTGTGTGGCAACCGTGTGCTGCATCAGGACCACACGGACGGCGCCGGGAAGAAGCGCTACAGTAAACGCTGTTCCCGGTGGCTGGTGCTGACAGCGGCTGTAATTCTGCTTTCCTGCTTTGCCAGCAGGAGAGCAGAATGAATGAAAACCCGCTGTGGGATTTCCCTCATTTTCATAACCAGCCAGACGAAACTTACAGCTGGGGGCTGCGACCCTCAGCTGTCAGCTTCAGCCAGGTTGGTTGTGAAGAATAGAGGGGTCCCCATGCTATTTTTTTAATTATTTAAATAAATAATTTTAAAAAACGGCATGGGGTCCCCCCTATTTTTGACAACCACCCTGACTAAAGCCGACAGCTGAGGGCTGATATTCTCAGGCTGGAAAGGGGCCATTGATCGTCGCAGCCCCAAGCCGCCCAGAAAAGGCGCATCTATTAGATGCGCCTAATCTGGAGCTTTGCCTGGTTTTTGTACTTGCCCTGTAGCGATGGCAAGTGGGGCAATAAAGGGGTTAATGGCACCTTTCGATTATAAGGTGCCATTAATCCCGGATTAGTAATGGAGAGGGGTCTAATCCTACAGTAAAGAAAGGGTTAAATAAACACAATCACACAATAAGAATAATTTATTTTAATGAAAAAATACAACACACACATATTTATTATCTTTATTATACTGGTAATTCTTTAGCGAAGCCCTCATTCTTCTGAAAAAAAAGTTGAAAATAATAAAACAAATCTATACGTTACCTCTCCGGCGCTCAGTCACATCCCACGGCGTAAATCCATCTCAGGGGTTAATATATTTACAGCTGGAGCGCTGCTAATACAGCCGCTGCTGACTGTAACTGACTGGGGAATGAATGGAGAAGCTGGCGCCTGCTCAGTAACTAGCGGTGACATCACCGCTCATCACTGAGTGCGCTCTGCTCCATTCATTCCCCAATCAGTTACAATCGGCAGTGGCTGTATTAGCCATGCTCCCACTGTAAATATATTAACCCCGAGATGGATTTACGCCGTGGGACGTGACTGAGCGCCGGATAGGTAATGTATAGATTTGTTTTATTATTTTTAACTTTTTTTTCAGAAGAATGAGGGCCTCACTAAGGAATTACCAGTATAATAAAGATAATAAATATGTGTGTTGTATTTTTTCATTAAAATAAATTATTCTTATTGTGTGATTGTGTTTATTTAACCCTTTCTTTACTGTAGGATTAGACCCCTCTCCATTACTAATCCGGGATTAATGGCACCTTATAATCGAAAGGTGCCATTAACCCCTTTATTGCCCCACTTGCCATCGCTACAGGGCAAGTACAAAAACCAGGCAAAGCTCCAGATTAGGCGCATCTAATAGATGCGCCTTTTCTGGGCGGCTTGGGGCTGCGACGATCAATGGCCCCTTTCCAGCCTGAGAAAATCAGCCCTCAGCTGTCGGCTTTAGTCAGGGTGGTTGTCAAAAATAGGGGGGACCCCACGCCGTTTTTTAAAATTATTTATTTAAATAATTAAAAAAATAGCATGGGGACCCCTCTATTCTTCACAACCAACCTGGCTGAAGCTGACAGCTGAGGGTCACAGCCCCCAGCTGTAAGTTTCGTCTGGTTGGCTATGAAAATGAGGGAAACCCACGTCGGGAAAGCAGGAGAGCAGAATTACAGCCGCGGTCAGCACCAGCCACCAGGAACAGCGCTTGCAGTAGCCACTTCTTCCCGGCAGCCGTCCGTGAGCACGGAGGACTGTGTGAACAGTTCTCTGTGTGCACGTGGCACGTGTTGCGGGCCGTGTGTCCATGTTAAAATGGACATGTCTCCGTGTTTTGCACACGGACACATGGCTCGTGAAAACACGCTGACATATGCATAGACCCATTCATTTGAATAGGTCTATGTGTGTCAGTGTCTCCCGTACATGAGAAGACTGTCACTACACGTACCGGAGACACTGACATGTGAAACTGGCCAGAGGAAGACTTTACTAACAAGTACATGAGAAGTACTTGATTACTTATATATTAATGCCTCAAAACAATGTCCCTAAAACATCTGTTAAACTAAAGGTAAAGTGACCACCCCCTTTAAGTGACCTGTCAATTTTGATTTATTGTTTTTTAGGTACGTGTTAGAAAATTACTGATAAAAGTCTGCGTTGCAATGTTCTGATATTTGTTTTTTTTTTCTGACATTACATAGGTGGATTACAAAAGCCAGTACACAACTGCAATGAATCATTTGTGATGGAATCCTTGCCTGACTGTGGCTATCTATTTGAAATGCTCATGATGAACGTGGATTCAAGCCAGTGGTGCAACCTGACTAAAGTTATCATGTAAGAAAATTCCTGATTTTTCTGACTTATTCTAAATGATAACAGCAAATACAAAGAGTGTAAATGTTATTTTACATCATGCTAAACAATATTATACCAGTATATGGATAAGTGTCGGACAAAAAAGGCTCTTTTCTGATATTCTGCTATAAAATACAGTGGCTACTGTGAATTCTTCGGTTTTGATAAAAACAAAAAGTTTAAAAAATTGATTTCATAATTTACTGTATCTGTATTTTGGTTTAATGCAGAAATGATCTGTTACTCTCCTGTACTCCGACAGACATTGTTTGCCATAAACTGGAATGCCAGATGACAAATTGTATTGTGAAGAAAAGGGAGACACAAGCGGAAAATAGGGTCTTATCCCACATATACAATAAGCGGTTTAGCCAAAAAACTGCTCACCTGGTATTAGGTGTTGAAAACATGTATAGATGAGGGCTGCAGCAGATCCACAAGTCGGTCACCGACTATATGAGACAGAACTCTGTAGAGGAATAAGTGGATTTTTGTCCGCGCTGCCCAAAAAATGAAGTTCCAGACTGTTATTGAAGTTGACAGTGGTTTATTCTACGCGTTTCAAGGATTTTTAAAGGAGATTTTCAAGGTTTCAAGGAGAGACGATTAATGAACTGCCATGTTTTGGATGGCAGGATGGGACGGGCAATGCGCTCAGCTGATGTAACATCGCATTACTATCGCATCACAGGCGGAGCACACAATGCTATCCCAAGAAGCATAAGGCTCCTAGCAGCTTCAGCAAAAAGACGAACCGCCCAGCAGCCAGTGCAAGGAATATTAAAGACAATATTTTCTAACTTCAATTAAAACCACTATAGCGCAAATCCTTCTGCAGCGCTATTAATTCCCACCACCAGAAGTACATAATCAATTCAGAGGATCAAGAATTATTTAATAAAGGAATATTTAATAAAGGTCCATTCACAGACCATACCCTAATTTTGTAAAATCACAATAGTGCAACTTCTTCTGCAGCGATATTCACTTCCACCACCTGAGGAGTACACATCATGTCAGGGGATAAAGAAATAAAATCGTTTGTAAAAGGAATATTAGCAGACTTGAAAGATATTTTGTAAAAGGGGCGCCTTCAAGAAAATATATCTTTCAAGACAGCTAATATTCCTTGCACTGGCTGCTGGGCGGTTCGTCTTTGTGATGAAGCTGCTAGGAGCCTTGTGCTTCCTGGGATAGCGTTGTGTGCTCCAGTTCATTAATCTTCTCTTCTTTTTCTTTTTTTATATAATTTTTAAAAAAATAGGAATAATGAGCCAGACTAAAAATATGAAAAAAAAATTATTAATAAAAATCATATTTTTAATTGATTAAAGTTCAAAATCTTCACATTTTAATTAATGGTTTATTTTCAGTTAATGGTCCATTTCAACATGTAACCACCCACATCGGATGCACTGGAAGGAGACTGCTAATATAGCTGAATAGTCTAATTGTCAGGCAATAGATCTTGAGGAAACTGAAGCATGTCTTTTGGAGTTCGAGACAGATCTTTTTCTTGGTTCAGTATTTAATATTTTTCTTTTTTTGTCAAACAAACCTGTGAATTCAAAGAGACATGTTATTATTATGATTCAAATGATAACATGCTATTTGTCAGCAAACTATGAATTTTGGCATGTGACATCTAACTATGAACTTTGACATGTGTCATCTCTGACTTGTTTTTTTTTTTAAATCTGTATGTATTTAATGCACCACCTATGTATGTCTCATGTGGGTTCTCCTGATGAAGGGGTTGCAAAACACCTTGAAACGCATAGAATAAACCACTGTCATCTTCAATAACCCTCTGGAACTTCATCTTTTGGGCAGTGTGGACAAAAATCCACTTATTCTTCTACAGAGATGACAAATTGTAAAATATTATCTATAAATACATGGGTTGAACAATGATCTCATAATTATATGTGTGGTAAGCAGGGCTGCCACTAGGAATTTCAGGGCCTCATACTGTCAAAATTTTTGGGCCCCCTTAAGACTCCACCTAGGTTCCTCCCTAGCTCCACCTCCACCCCTCAAATCTTCCACAATCTCACCACCCACTCTTGGAAAAACTCCACTTCTGCACCACATCCTCACCAATCACACATTAACAGTTTCCAGATCACATATATAGCCATTAGCTTTTGTTTTGGCCAAAAGAATTTTTACGCCACCAATACGGCAAGGTAGGCTCTTGTGGCCGGACCCTACTCTAACCTATTAAACAATTGTTAAAATACCCAATACTGTTTTTACGTATATTTTTCTTTTTCTTTAGGGGAATGAGTAATATTAATTTTAAAAATAATTGAAACCAGATTGTGACTTTTTTATCGATTGCATTTCTGATTGCAGATTATTGTATTCTGTTTTTCTGTACATTTATGGTAGCTGTCAGTGGTTATCGGTCTGTGCTCGGACTGCAGTGCATGGAAGGGCCGCGGGTCTCGTCACTTGAACTCAGCAGCCTCACAGCACGCATGAGGATGTGGGCCAGGAGATCAGCTCCCAGGCCATATACTGCAGTGCGAGCGCAGACCTATTTCCCCCTTCGAATAATTATGTAGCCATAATAATAAAGATGTTTCACAATCATATATACCCACTTTTCATTTTTCTATCAATATGGCCATGCGAGGGCTTGTTTTTTCTATGACGAGTCCTACGTTTGAATGAAATAATTGGTTTTACCATATTGTGTACTGGAAAATGTGAAAAAAATGCAAAGTGCATTAAAATGGCAAAAAAAAGTGGTATAATTTTTTGGTTGTTTTTTTTACTGTGTTCACCAAATGCTAAAACTTACCTGCCATTATAATTCTCCAGGTCATTATAAGTTCATAGATACCTAACATGTATAGGTTCTTTTTTATTTAAGTGGTGAAAAAAATCCAAAGTTTGTCAAAAGAGAAAAAAAAAAGTTGCCATTTTCCGAGACCCATAACATCTTCATTTTTCATGATCTGCGGCTGGGTGAGAGCTTAATTTTTGCACGCTGATCTGACATTTTTATTGATACCATCTTGGTGTAGATATGATCTTTTTATCGCCCATTATTGCATTTTCATGCAGTGTTGCAGCGACCAAAAAAGTAATTCTGCCATTTTTGATTTTTTTTTTTCCTGTTACACCATTTAACCCAACAGATTAATTCTTTTTATATATTGACAGATCGGGTGATTCTGAACACAGCGATACCAAATATATCACTTTTTAATAGCATCAATAGTCTCCATGGGAGGCTAGAAGCTGTGATCATCTGATCGCCTCTGCTACACATAGTGAGAAATGCTCACTTGCTATCAGAGCTAACCACTGGGCGATGCTCAAAGCAGAGTGGCAATGACAACTACAGGGGTCTACTGCAGATTGGCAATTCACAGACATGTGACATGGGTGTCAATGGGTGTGGTTTGCGATACGTGCTTGTAAAGTGCTGTGATCAGACATTCACAGCGACATTTAACATGTTAACAGCAGCGAGTGGATCGCGATTCCACCTCTGTCTGTTTGGGGCTCATGACAGATTATGAGATCAGCTGTAATGTGCCGGAAAAGGTGCAGGCTCATTGCTGAAGCCCGCATCAAACAGGGGGAGGCATCCAATGATGGACACTGCACGCTATTGGGTGCTAAGGGTGTGAGGGGTTGACACACTAAGCCGCTTCCTCAGGTAGACACAGGAACGGTTCTGGTAAAGAATTACCTGCTGGTTTATTGTGGATAGTATACACCTTGGCAGGGTTCAACAAAATAAACAGAGCCTTGCTGACATAATGGTAAAACAAATAAAAAACACAGTCCTTATGAGTCCACCAGTTCTTCAATGCAAATTGATCTCTTTCAAGTGTTTATTTCAATCAGTGATGTTTTGGGAGCCATGTTATCTGCTGGTGTAGGTCCACTGTGTTTTATCAAGACCAAAGTGAGCGCAGCCGTCTACTAGGAAATTTTAGAGTACTTCATTCTTCCCTCTGCCAACAAGCTTTTTGGAGATGGAAATATCTCAATAAAGTTTCTATTTTTAAGTAAGAAGATGTGCTGGAATATTTGGATTTCTGGTCTAAAACAACAGTATCACTGTGCTTGATTGGCCAGCAAACCTGCCTGACCTTAACCCCATAGAGAATTTATGGGGCATTGTCAAGAGGAAGATGAGAGACACCAGACCCAACAATGCAGATAAGCTGAAGGCTGCTATCAAAGTAACCTGGGCTTCCATAACACCTAAGCAGAGCTACAGGCTGATCTCCTCCATGCCATGCCGTATTGATACAGTAATTGATGCCAAAGGAACCCCGACCAAGTATTGAGTGCATTTACTGAATATACATTTCAGTAGGCCAATATTTTGGAATTTAAAATCATTTTTTTCAAGCTGGTCTTATAAAGTATTCTAATTTACTGAGATAATGACGTTTGGGTTTTCATTGGCTTTTAGCCATAATCATCAACATTAACAGAAATAAAACACTTGAAATAGATCACTCTGCTTGTAATGACTATCTAATATGAGTTTCACTTTTTGTATTGAAGAATTGAAATAAATTAATTTTTGATGATATTCTAATTTTGTGAGATGCACCTGTATATTCACCGACTATACAATACTTAAAGGTACAGCACCATTTTCTGGCCGCTGGATGCATTAACAACACTGTAGGTGAATCTTTAAATCACCGAAGTGTTAGGTATTTGGCTTGCAGCGGCCCTGAACTATTGCGCCTGGGACCCGAGGAGCAGAAGCAAGAAAGGAGGGCCTGGGCTGCCAGGGCATCTTGACTCCCCTTTTTGCTACTGTTCACCGGGGTGTCGCTGGTGTGGCTGCTTTGACGTCGCTGATGTGGCTGCTTTGGCGTCACAGCCGCTTGGCCCAGCTGCTGAAGATCTGTTGTGATCTTCGGGCACCTCAGCACCCAGGAGAAGTTGGGGCACAACAGACCCTAAACGAGTCTTGGAGTTGGGGCACAACAGGCCCTGAAGGATTCCTGATGTTGGGGAACAACAGGCCCTGATGTAATCCTGGAGCTTGGCACAACAGGCCCTGAAGAATCTCTGGCGTTGGGGCGCAACAGGCCCTAAAGTAATCCTGGAGTTGGGGGCACAACAGGCCCTGAAATAGGCCTTTGTTGAGATAAGCCCCTGTAAACACACCGGGGGTTTGGCCTTTCAGCAAGTATTATCAGACTCTCGCTCTAAGCGGGGTTATGTCGCAGTTTCCAGGTGTGGCAGTTGGCAGGCCTCATGCACGGCTTGGACCCTATGCCTAGAGTTCCCCTGTAAGCGACGAGTAAGCCCCAACTGCCGACTGTGGCGGGGTGACGTCCACTGTGGCCGATGATGAAGAGGCCGCAGGCTGAGGCGGTGAGGCAGCGTGTAGGCCACCACAGAGTGCCGGTGTGAAGTGACAGCGGCTGCTAGGGGTAGCGGACCAGCCGCAACAGAGCGGGGAACAGCGGTAACGGCTGCAGACGACCGTGAGTGGGGAGCGGCCACAGATTGGAGTAAAACATAAGTCTCTTCTTGGTAAGTTCATCGCTTACCCTCCACAGACCCCTGAAGGTCTCCCCGCTGGTCAACGTCTGTCACCCTGGCTCTCTCAACCTCCCATGGTTTCTTGCTCCGTGTTTGCCTCTCTGCCCCTTTTATCCTCGCCCCGCCCCTTGCTGACCTGTCACTTTCAGTAGCCCGCTCTCCTCTGTTGTCCCCCGGGTACCGTTTCTTTAGCAACCCTGATGGCGGTCTCCTTGGTTCCGGCCCAGACACTCTACAGGGGTCCTCCTCCCTACACCCATACAGTAGTAAGGGTAGTAATGCCCTTATGGTGGGCCTGGTGGTAAGGATACTGTTAAAGTACTGGGGTTCATAAGTAAGACCTAAAAGTAAAATGACAGTTACTTGAGAACAGGTATCAGATCATTGATCCCTAGATAGAAATTAGTATAAGGACAGAGAATAAGGTCTCTCTTAGGCTTATTCCTAACAACATTAACGATAACTATCATGTGGTAATGAAGTACATTTTATTTTTAAATTGAAAAATGAAAGAATTTAACGTAAGCCAATGGTAAACACACATAACTTTGAATGAACATAAAAACTTAGTTCATACCATATCCTATATATGCTAATTAAATGGCAATAACAAATGCAGTGTACTCCACCTGAAGGATTATCAGAAGCAAGTTTTATCTATAGATGAGTGAATCTGCTGAGATTTGAGTTTGCCAAATTTGCTCAAATTCAAATGGGAAATTTGATTTCTTTGTTGCAAATTGAATTGCTGGTAATATACACTTTGAAGCAAAAAGGGAAAGAAGTACATCCAAAAAATGGGAACTCCGAGACAATCTACTAGAAAAATATATAAATTTTATTCATGACATGTACGCAGAACAGCACAAAGACATAAAAACAATTAAAAAGCACAAAGACCAATCATGTCACAATCATGAAATACTGACATAGTGACTCTCCCACAACAAGAACCCCCCTAACAAGGTGTATAACAGGTGATCTCAGATGCAATACAGTAATATATATATATAGTAACCAAGAATAATTGATGAGGCCTACAAATAATAAAACGCTATTCACAGCACCATGTGAGCAAGAGGGCAAAGGGTTAAAGAGGTTAGGGATACATCCCTGAATGACAGAGTCTCAAATGAAATATACAGTATTAACCCAGGATATCAAATGCCTAACTATGAAAAAGAGGTATAATAGCCTCTAAACTGGAAAATATAAAAAGGGGACACACGAATGCCCAGCATGCCAGAGGGTACCGTGCCCATTAAGAGCTGAATGAATAACCTGGGGGGTAAAGGAGTGGTGGGAGCAAACCCCATGCGTATCGCCACACGCTGTATGGCTACTTTAAGGGAGGATAGAGCGCTGAGGAAGTACATGAATCACATCCATATATACAAAGAGAACACATGTTATATAATTAATTAAATCAGTACTGACCCACGAGGTGGAGAACGTGGCATGGTCGCGGCCATCTTGTCTGCGTTTGCAGACAGACAAATAAAGTTGTTCAAGAGGCAAGTCAAAAGCCATGACATCACTGAGCAGAACAGCGCCTGCATCGTGAAGGCAGGAGAAAAATATGGGCGTGTGGAGCATGTAGTTACTAGGCAACTCCGTGGTGACATGGCCAGTCAGGTCAAAGCCTGCGCAGTAGAAATAACAAATCACGACGTCACCGGCGCCTGCGCAATAAAAGCAAGGGTATAGACATACCGGACATATCATTGCCAGGCGATTCAGTGATGACATCGCCAGTCAGGGCGGCACCTGCGCAGTAGAGGAAAGAAGACATACAGACATGTTGGGCATGTCATTGCTGAGCAAATTGGCGCCTGCACAGTAGACACCAAAAACAGCGCCAGCGCCTGCGCAATGGGAGCAAAAGTATAAGCGTACCAAACATGTCATAGCCGAGCAGTTCAGCGATGACATCGCCAGTCAGGGCGGCGCCTGCACAGTAGTGGCAAAAAGACATACAAGCATCTTAGGCACATCATTGCCAAATAAGTCGGCGCCTGCGCAATGAGGACACTAAATGTGTCTGAGACTTGTCAGTCTAAATGCAGATAGAAGCAAGCTTAATAATTTGTTCAAAAACACAAATCAGGCTATCTAATATCAGACACCGCGCCAAGGCCAATTTGAGCACTAGTTTATTTGGGAGCAAAAATTTAATATTGTCGCATTTACCATGCAACAAGCGCCTGCGCAATAGTCAGCTTGTCATGTCCGCCATGTCTGTCATGTCTTCCATGTCTGTTTTGTCTCAAGAACTCCTAGAGTGATGTGCATGCGCATATCTTGTCTGCTATCCTGCTTGTTCCCTAGAGCAGTGTGCACACTCACCTCATGTCTGCTGAGCTGCAAGATTCCTACGTTTCTGCTTTGCCTTCTGTGATCTCATCATGTCTGAAACCTTGATCATGTGACGTTTCCTAAGATGCTGCACTGCCTGGTTCTGCAATCATCTCGTCATGTCTGAAACCTTGATCATGTGACGTTTCCTAAGATCCTGCACTGTCTGGTTATGCAATCATCTCGTCATGTCTGAAACTCTGATCATGTGACCTTTCCTAGGATCCTGCACTGTCTGGTTCTGCAATCATCTTGTCATGTCTAGAATCCCTGATCAAGTGTCCTTCCTAGGATCCTGCACTGTCTGGTTCGGTGATCATCTCGTCATGTCTGAAACCCTGATCATGTGACTGCGCTCTGTGATCCTGGAGCATCTGAACTAGGAAGTTCTACCCTGGTCCTGACCCGGAAGAGGAGGTGCTATGCCTTACATCAGACCGCCCCTTCCTATGCTCAGGGCCTGAGTATTGTGTTGTGTCCCTGCATGGCTGCTTGGTCTGTGGGGCACTCCCTCTATTCTGTGCCCTTGCACCTAGCTCTGTAGTGTGTAGTGTGCAGAGGCACACGCTCCGTGCTCGTATTCCATCTCTTGCCTCGTGCCTTGTCTTGTGCTTGTCCTTTGTGCCATGTTTTGTCTTTGCTTTGCTTTGCCTTGTAGTCCTTGTTTGCTCTGATTCTTTTCCGTGTTTCTTTCCATGTTTCCTGTCTTGCTTTGCTTTGTGGCTTCAGGTACCCTGTCTCTGTTCCCTGTCCCTGAGGTGTCTCCTTACACGTGCAGGCCTCAGTCTCTGTACCCTGTCCCTGACATGTCTCCCTACATGTGCAGGCCTCAGTCTCTGTACCCTGTCCCTGACATGTCTCCCTACACATGCAGGCCTCAGTCTCTGTACCCTGTCCCTGACGTGTCTCCCTACATGTGCAGGCCTCAGTCTGTGTACCCTATCCCTGACGTGTCTCCCTACACGTGCAGGCCTCATCTCTGTTCCCTGTCCCTGACGTGTCTCCTTACACGTGCAGGCACCCCGTCTCTGTACCCTGTCCCTGACGTGTCTCTCTACATGTGCAGGCCTCCGTCTCTGTACCCTGTCTAGTCCCAAGGTTCTCCCTTGGCCCGGCTCTGGGCTTCGGCCTACACTCTACTGCTAGTCTCTGTTCCTGTTCCTGATGTGCCTCTCTACACGTGCAAGTCTCCACTCTGTACCCTGTCTAGTCCCAAGGCCCTGCCTTTGCCCGGCTCTGGGCTTCGGCCTACGCTCCGCTGCTAGACTGTCCCTGTCATGCTCTCTGCATGCGCAGGTCTCTGCCTCGTTCTTTGTCTTTTCCCTGATGTTTTGTGCGCTCTTGCACTTTTCATACTAGGCTTTGCCATGCGGTATCGCACGCATCTCTGTCCTGTACCTTTGCCTAGCCCTGCCTTGTGGCTCCATGCCTTGTTCACATGCCTGGTCACCTGGGCCTGCCTGGTGTTCCTCAGCCATGCCGCCTCTAGCCGTGCTCGCCTGTGTGCCTCAGCCGTGCAACCGTCCAGTGCTAAAGTGGTTCCCGGCTGTGTGGCCCCTCAGCGGTGTCGCCTCTAGTCGTGCCCACCTGCAACTGCCATCGTCGGTACCACATGCCAGTGCCCCTGCCGTGATTGTCTCCATGCTCTCTTGCGCAAACTGTGCTTTTTCGTGCTACTCTTGCACAAAGCCTTTTGCCTCCTTTGCTCTGCTCTTAACCCTAGTTTGCCTGCCAGATTCCATAACCTGCCGACCGCAGGTCCGGACCTAGATGACTGCTGCCTGATGTCCGGAGCAGATGTCCGTAGCCAGATACCTGGACCCTGTCGGTCGATGCCAGTACCTCGGTTTCCGATGCCATTGTACCTGTCCCTGACGTGCTCTCGCACGCGCAGGCCACCGTCCTTGTGTCTCTCCCTGGCGTGCCCTCGCACGCGCTGGCCACCGTCCTTGTGTCTCTCCCTGGCATGCCCCTTGGCATGCGCAGGTCTCGTCCTGTGAACCCGAACCTGGCATGTCCGTTGACACGCATCATGTCGTTAACCCTGTCTTGTTTCCTTGTATGGAATCCTGGCTGACTTTCGGATGTCCGGATCCTGATGATTGCCTACAGAGCTTCAGAACCTGATGTCCCGGTTGATCTTCGCTTGCTGTCTGGAGTCTGATGTCATCGTGCCTCTGCCTTCCATCTGCACGTACCATTCTTGGACCTTGGTGTGCCCTTGCACGCACCTTGCTATGTTGTCCCTGTTCTGGTTATGTTTGTACCTGATGTTATCCCTGAAGCCTTCCTTAGATGAAGTTTCTTTGAACTAACGTCTCGTCTCGCCTTGTCTTGTTTCCCTGAGCCGGCCGTCTGGTCCAGCTGCCGTGGTGGCTCACCCCCTTGGTCTTGCCCCTGACACTCCCTGTATAGGGTGTGGTTCTCACTAGGTTAGCTCGCCCTAGGTGGGTGGGTGCCACGGCCCAGAGGGTCCACTCATTTAAAGAAGAAATGACTCAGCGTAAGCTGACGCTCGTCACACAGCTTAGGCGCTAATAAGAGACGCGAACAATTGCTTTAAAACATGCCTACATAACACAGCAGTGTGAACAAAAAAATAATATATATATATAATCAAACATGACGCATGAATCTAAATAGAAAACAAGCATAATGGCTTGTTTTAGAGGTAAATTGACATTAACACATTATCCTGTGTCGATCACCTGCGCAATAGCCAAATTAAGCTCTAGTTTGGCGCAAGAATTGGTATTGTCACTTTACCATATACTGTATCAGGTGCCTGCACAACAGCCGCCTTAGTCGCTGGAAAAATTATCAAAAATAAGTTTGCACCGTACCTGCATGGAAAAGACAATTTAAAGTATAAATGAATGATTTGTGTAAAAATGCCTTAAAAATACTGAGCCATAAGACGCAAAGATTGTCACCGCATCTGCATGATGGAAACGCTCATGTACAGACAAATAAAAAGGTTACCGATATAGTGTTGAAAAAGTATCTTAGGCCAAAACCTATCCAAGACACATAGAACACCTCAAAAGATACATGTATCCAAATGAATGGAGACAAATGAGGTGTAAATAGAAGGTAAAACATCCTATAAGATAACCAGATCCAGAAATCACATTATTGTGAAAATTTATTTGCAAAATTGAAGAATAACATGGTGCTGTGAATGATAAAGGAAGTCCTAAAGTTGAAATATAGAGGCTCCCCTAAAATATACAAAATCCAAAATACATTAACTCAGAAAAAATCCGCCATCATTGAAAATAATAATAATCAACAGAACATCATTAGGTATTATGTGGAAGAAGATGTTCACATGACGATCCGGGAATGAAAGGTTAAATTGTTCCCACCAAAGTAGATGAAAAGGGATGGACCTGAAGAAAAAAGGAGACAATTCAAATTAGCCATAAAAGCCAGAAAACAGCAATTCCTCATTCAAACCCTCCGGAGCTGAGCTTTTTAAGTTGTAAATCCATCGTGACTCCCTACGAAGGAGTTCTTTAGTGGGGTTTCCACCACGGATACTGCCCAATACCTGATCCACAACCAAGACTCGTAGATCATGATATCTACTTGTATGATGGTCAAGAAAATGGTTTGCTACTGATGTGACGGGCTCACCCTTTTCACGGTCTGTCTTGGCCTTGTTGATGTTAGAAATGTGCTGCTGCACTCTTCGTCTTAATTCCTGGCCCATCTGGCCAACATAGATCTTCGGGCATGAGCAGATCAAAACATAAACAACATTTCTGGATTTGCAGTTTGAATATTGATTTAACTTAATCACACCTGGAAACACAGAGAGAGTGATGGTATCAGAGGCAATCATAAATGGACATATGGTACAGTTGCCGCAAGGATAGGAGCCTTTTAAGGAATGGCCCGAACCAATTTTGACAGTGGGTCTCTTAAAGTGGCTAGCGGTAAGATAGTCCTTAAGATTTTTTGCCCTCTTAGCAACCATCTTTGGTCTCACGGACAGGAAAGGTTTCAATTTTGGCTCAATGAGTAAGATCCCCCAATGTTTTTCCAATAAGCTATGTATCTCACCCCATTGATTGTTGTATGGTGTGATCAAATTGATGTTATTGGACATGGCTTTTGAAATGACCTTTCGTGGATAGCCCCTATCAGTGAAGCAGCGAGATAACTCTCTGGACTGCTCTCGGAAATCTCGGTCATTACTGCAATTACATCTTACCTGCAAAAACTGTCCCTTTGGTATGTTGTTCCGTAAGTGCCGAGGATGAAAACTAGAAAAATTAACTAAACTTTTTGTTGCCGTGGTTTTTCGAAAAAGTTTGGTCTGTATCCCAGTGCCTATCTTCATAATTTTCAAGTCCAAAAAGTCAACTGATTCATCCGAGAAAGAGGCTGTTAAAGAGATATTTATATGGTTGTTATTCAAGTGATCAACAAATGACTGACACTCAATTTTGGAACAAGTCCATAGAACCAAAATGTCGTCAATGTATCTGAACCAACGAAAGATGTTGTTACGAAAAGCCGCCAGGGGGCACACCTGTGTCTCCTCCCACCAACCCAAGAATAGGTTGGCATAGGAGGGTGCACATCGCGCCCCCATGGCAGTGCCAGAGGCCTGTTTATAAAACACCCGATCAAATGTAAAATAACTATTGGAAAGCACAAAGTGCAGTAAAACCAACAGAAAAGAATGATGTCAACGATCACCTGTAAATCGTTGGTTCAGGAAGTATGATATTGCTTCAATTCCCAATGCATGTCCAATACAGGTATATAGGGATTCCACATACATGGTCACAAGGATAGTATCCTGTGGTACCAATATATCCTGAAGTTGCCGAATCAAGTGAGAGGTGTCCTGCACAAAGGACTCAAGGGAAGTAACAAAAGGCTGTAGAAAATGGTCCAAATAAATGCAAGGTCGTTCAAAAAGACTGCCAATACCGGCCACAATAGGCCTACCTGGTGGCTCAGAGATGGATTTGTGCACTTTTGGAAGGAGATATAGGGTGGGGACCACAGGATGGTGAGTGGTTAAGAAAGCATGCTCCTTTTTGCTCAAAATATCATTTAGTTTGGCAGACACGAGAAGCCGATCAAGTTTCATCTTGAACACAGTTGTAGGGTCAGATGGCAAAACCTGGTAACAAGACAAATTATTAAGCTGGCATTTGGCTTCCTTTATATACATGTCAATTGGCCATAGAACTGTGTTCCCCCCCTTGTCTGCTTCTTTAATAATAAAAGGATTACTCTTAAGTTTTTTAACAGCTGATCACTCCTTGTGTCCCAAATTCTCACCTTGCTTGCTGGTCGTATGAAGCTTAGAAATTTCTTTGCTGACCACATTATACAAAATTTGAATGGTAGTAAAAAGAGCAAAGGACGGTGTAGCTTGCGAAGGTAAATGCCATAGTTTGTCAGAGGCTCTTTTCGGATTCTCGTTTTCCTGCAATAAATCAAGAAGGTCATTAAAGGCCTGTCTCTCATCCTGTGGCTGTGAATCCAATAATGATGGTTGATGTAAAGCATCTTAAATGCAAGCTGCCTACAGAATAGGTACAGGTCCTTGGTCAAAATAAATTTATCCAAAGCTCCTATAGGTGCAAAGGAAAGACCCTTTGATAAAACAGAAATCTCATCATCTGATAAAACATAGTCAGATTGATAATTTGTAAATTACCTTTTTCTGCATGTTAGCAGCAACACCCACCTCATCTGAAGCATGATCTGTGTTCATCATATCCATAGGGACAATTATCTCTGTCTGGGCTGTCGCAACTGACATTTGTACGTTGGTCACCAAGCCTGATGTCGACGTCCTTTCTTTCTGGGATTGGGAGCGTTTTCGTCGACCCCTCCTGGTATGCTTTCTTGGTCGCTCGTGCCTAATGATAAAAAAATCGCTCATGGAAGATTCACCAGTGCACGACCCTGTATTTGGTGCCTGAGTCTTCTGGTTATTATCCCTATAATGCTTGTTAAATTTATTAAATCTCTTATTTCTGTGGTGAGTCCACTTGAATACTTGTTTACTATCAAAATCGCCTTTATCACAAAGAAATTTTTTCTTCTTTTTAGAATGATCTCTTTTTCAAAGTTATCGATAATTTCTTTTAGGCGTGATTGGAAGTGTTTGACAAGACTGGCATCGTCAAACAAAGTCAATTGGGACTCTTTCTCCTTAATGTCACTCTTCAATTTGACCAGGAGTATACGGTCATGGTCAATTAATAGACCAATTAGAATAGACGAACACTTCAATAGACCAGACTCCCAGATAGACTTAAATTCAGAATCAGCTTCCCAAGCTGGAAAGAGCTTAACCCAAAGTCCCCTAGGGACAATACAAGTTTATTATATTCTTCCAAGCTTTTAGTATTCCACCAAGTCTTGGTCAAATTTTTGTGGAGATTGATAAGCTCAGAAGACAAGATTTGAAAAGAACCATCCTGAGTAATTACTGCCTCACAGCTGCCAAAAATGCCTTCATCCTGGCCTTTCCATGCCAGTTCTCTAGCCTCAAGATTCATAACTGAAAACAATACAAATAGATGAACAAGGGACCAAGCAGAACTGGTCTATGCAAAATAATATTATAATTTATAGGCGTGCCAGCACTCCAAAGAGAGAGAGCATTAGTGGAAAACAACCAATGTAATAAACTGGAAACTATTGACAAGCGGAAGGCACAGCCAAAAATAACAAAACAGCAAGGGTTCACCACAGATGTACTCAAAATGATCAATGAAGCAAAAGGGGAAAGAAGTACATCCAAAAAATGGGAACTCCGAGACAATCTACTAGAAAAATATATAAATTTTATTCATGACATGTACACAGAACAGCACAAAGACATAAAAACAATTAAAAAGCACAAAGACCAATCATGTCACAATCATGAAATACTGACATAGTGACTCTCCCACAACAAGAACCCCCCTAACAAGGTGTATAACAGGCGATCTCAGATGCAATACAGTAATATATATATATAGTAACCAAGAATAATTGATGAGGCCTACAAATAAAAAACGCTATTCACAGCACCATGTAAGCAAGAGGGCAAAGGGTTAAAGAGGTTAGGGATACATCCCCGAATGACAGAGTCTCAAATGAAATATACGCTATTAACCCAGGATATCAAATGCCTAACTATGAAAAAGAGGTATAATAGCCTCTAAACTAGCAAATATAAAAAGGGGACACACGAATGCCCAGCATGCCAGAGGGTACCGTGTCCATTAAGAGCTGAATGAATAACCTGGGGGGTAAAGGAGTGGGGGGAGCAAACCCCAGGCGTATCTGTGTGGCTTCTTCAAGGGAGGATAGAGCGCTGAGGAAGTACATGAATCACATCCTTATATACAAAGAGAACACATGTTATATAATTAATTAAATCAGTACTGACCCACGAGGTGGAGAACGTGGCATGGTCGCGGCCATCTTGTCGGCATTTGTAGACAGACAAATAAAGTTGTTCAAGAGGAAAGTCAAAAGCCATGACATCACTGAGCAGAACAGCGCCTGCATCGTGAAGGCAGGAAAAAAATATGGGAATGTGGAGCATGTAGTTACTAGGCAACTCGGCGGTGACATGGCCAGTCAGGTCAAAGCCTGCGCAGTAGAAATAACAAATCACGACGTCACCGGCGCCTGTGCAATAAAAGCAAGGGTATAGACATACCGGACATATCGTTGCCAGGCGATTCAGTGATGACATCGCCAGTCAGGGCGGCGCCTGCGCAGTAGAGGAAAGAAGACATACAGACATGTTGGGTATGTCATTGCCGAGCAAATCGGTGCCTGCGCAGTAGTGACACCAAAAACAACGACAGCGCCTGCGCAATGGGAGCAAAAGTATAAGCGTAATATACACTTTGAGATCTCTCCAGATTTGTAAGCATATTAAAAAGGCTCAGTCATCTCTTCTCTCTTCACTTTTAGGTGCCCTTGGCATTTACTAGGCCTTAAGGCGAGGAGACGAATGTCGTCATGTCGCATGATGCCTAGTCAGTGCCGGTGGTACCTAAAAATGAAGACTCATGAGAAAACCGCAGCTACAGGAAGGGAGCAATGTAATGGAGTATTGAATGGGAAGCTGTGGTGACAAGGTTAGTGACGTTAGAGTATAATTCAGGTTCTGATTCTGAATCTAAATTTTGGTAAAATTTGTAGCAAATTTACTCAAAAATTCCTCATTGGTGACTCACAAGTAGAAAAAAAGTAATTGAAAAATGCATGATAATGCAGTAAAGCACCACAGGTTTTGTTAAATCATTTTCTCTTTCTCAAAACAAATGAGGTGTTTAAACACATAGAACAGAACATGACATATTGAAGGCTACAGTTTTAGCTGCATGTAAAAACTGAATATTGAGCAAAGTGAGATGCTGACTTTGCCTATACCCTTTTTACTTCCTAATGTCAAACTAGGCCAAACTGTTTTTTGTTGTTGTTTCTTTTATTCTTTAACCCCTTAACGACCACCGATATGCCTTTTAACGGTGGCAGTTAAGGGTACTTATTCCTCAGCGCCACTTTTTAATGGCACTGATAAATAAGGTTATAGCGCTCCTCAGCATCTGAAAATCTCTGTGGTCTCAGCTGCCAGGGGTTTTCATTTTTCATTGGCTATAAGCCATAATCATCAACACTAACAGAAATAAACAATTGAAATATATCACTTCCCTGTCCATAGTGCTAGGGGGCACCCTAGCTATCTCTGCTACCCTGATTCCTTCTAATGGTGAAGGTGTCAGGGCCACATACCTTAATGAGCTCCAGACTTCGCCCTAAGTCTGTAACCTGCCCCCACTCAGGGAAAAGGGGAGTGGTCGTGTATGGAAATACACCAACTAGACTAACAAGAGAATATGTACAGGGATAATGAAAATACCAGTCATTCAAATATGCTCCCACAAACAGAGGGAAGCACTGGGAATTAAGAAAGCAAAAAAGTAGGAGAAGAAGAAGATTTGCACACAACCAAAACCAGGCAACAGTCTGAAGATAAATCCACCCAACGCCTCCTCAAATAACAACATTTCCTCATCTCCTGAACCATGCAGCATGAAGTGAACTCTGGCAATACCTCCTTGCCAGAAACCAGTAAATATAGAAGAAGGAAGCTCCCACCCTCTGTCAAACAAATTTCATGCCGCTGATGCTATTAATTGCTCCGGACCTACCACAAAACCTGCTCCCTACTGCTGTGTCCACATTTGCAGAGCAGAATGTGCATGGTGAGATAGGAGAATGCATGTTATTGTGATCCCTTGGTGAAGTCACAAACATCCTTTCCTGCCCTTATGGAAAATAGCGCATTACATTACAATGTGAAAAGGCATACAGGTGACTAAAAGCAAGCACTTCTCCTAAATGAACAAAAGTCGTTTGGTTATTTTTACAAAACTAAGTAAAGATTGCAAGATGTCTCTCATCAATGTAATTTCTTTTTTTGTTTTACAGCGGAAAATAAAATTATAGAATAGGAAAAATATTACAAAAAAACAAAAACAATGAGGACTTGATTTCTGTTTTAGAGTCAGATGTCTCAAGTAAATATAATGTTTACCTTATTTCAAGATAGACAAGGGAGATCTAAAGGCCCCGTCACACTAAGCGAGATCGCTAGTGATATTGCTTAAGCGTCACCGATTTTGTGACGCAGCAGCGATATTGCTAGCGATATCGCTATGTGTTATACTTACCTCCGCTGGCTATCGCTGATCGCGCGAGAACGTCCTGGGCCATTTCTCGTCGGCCGCTTCCTGCTGGGCTTCTTGCTACCGCCGACGAGCGACGCATGGACGCGGGCGGGAGGACGTCTTCATCACCACATCTGACAGGTAAGTAACGACCGCCAACGGCTGATGCATCACTGGTGAGATCTGCCTGTTTGGCAGCTCACTAGTGACCATTTAGCGATGCACCAGCGATCCTGACCGGGTCTTGTTGCTGTCGGAATCGCTGGTGCATCGCTAAATGTGACGGTACCCTAAGTTAGAAAGAAAGGTCATCATCAGGGCAAGGGGAAGTTTGGAGTATGGACTAATCTCCAAGTTAACTGAAGTAAAGTTCAACAACTAGACACACTGATATCTACCACACAACAATTTACATATTTGCACAAAACACATGAATGATGCACAAAGGTATACACTGTGTATCTAAAGTTATATAGAACATAGAAATTTGTGTGATCATTATTGCATGTTGTCTAAGTAACATACATTGTACTGAAGTAGGCTGCTGTGGCTAAGATAGACATACGGTCTCTATTTGACAGATCTGTGCATGAAAGATCCAAGAGGCTGGGCCTGAAAGCTGCAATGTCTAGAGACTATAATGTTAAAGAGAACCTGACAGCAGGATTTAGCCCTATGAACTAAAGGAATGTTTATAATGGCGCTATGATGCTGATTAATCTGATACATGATGGGAAGGGATCTTATCTTTGGCTGTTGAATATTCACCTTATGAAGTTTTCTTAAAATGATGTCTTTTGTGTGTAATGAATGGAAATGGTGGCACAGATGTTGCAGTGGAACCACGGGACCACCGTCCGGGGGCTCCGAAGGGGGTGTAACTATATGCGAGGCCCAGACACCTGTAGAAAGGCCCCTCAAACAGAGCCAGATTGGAATGCCTGGGGGATGTAGGGTGCTACCTGCAGTTAGATCCCAGACGTGTGGAACCTGACCAAGCTGGACAGGCGGACTTGGCAGGAGCAGCAGGTAGCGGAGACCTTGGCAGATGGCACGTGACCAAATCAGGTAGTGGACAGCAGCTGGCACAGACTGGTGCAGGAGGTACAGGCGTAGTCCCAGGAAGTATGTAAAGGCACTGCAGGCACACTGAGGTGACAAACCGTAATTAGAGAGATGCTAACAGGACACAGACACGCAGGTACTGAGAACCTGGGAAATAGCAACAGGAAACACTTGTTGCTCAGGCACCTCCCATAGGGCAGAGGTGCCTGAAATAGTACAGGTCACTCAGCCATTGGTTGAGACCTTTTTAGGAAATAGTGCAGTGTCTCATTAAGAGACCGGGAGTGAACACGCACCCTCAGAGTAGTGCCTGGAGACCTGCAGACCGGGCGCATAGGCCAGGAATCAGCAGCAGAGGGGTAATACATGAACCAGAGACTTCAGAGGATTGGCGACCCTGCCGGGAAACGTGCAGGAGCGCCGGAGCCAAGGTATCAGAGGCGTACCAGGGAGCGGGCCGGGAATGGAAAGTGCGGCGGCACCCCTGCAGGGGAAGAGAACCTGAACTATGCAGGGGTGCCAATGCTACAGTACCCCCCCTTTAAGCCCCCTCTTCTTTAAGCTTGCAAAAAAATATCTCCAGTAGGAGAGGGGCCTGGATATTTGGGTTCCCACGATCTCTCCTCAGGACCGAAACCCTTCCAATCCAACAAGAAAAAGGTCTTTCTCCTTACCCTTTTTGTGGTCAGAATATTCTCTACCTCAAAGATGTCTTCCACAATGACGGGATCAGTAGTAGTACCCGGGTCCTTAAAGAGAGATCTCAAGATTACTGGTTTGAGGAGGGAAGCATGAAAGGAGTTTGGCACACGCAAAAAGGCAGGCAATTTCAACTTGTAAGAAATAGCATTAATTTGTTTTAAGAGCTTGAAAAGGGCCCATGAAGCGGGGCCCCAATTTGTTGGATGGTATCTTCAGACAAATGTATTTGGAGGAGGGCCACACTTTATACCTCGGCTGAAAGGTCAGAGCATCCAGACGTCTCTTGTTGGCATGCCTCTTCATACACTGTGACGCTCTCTCTAAAGCCATCTTGGTGTCTCTCCACACTTTAGAGAAATCCTCAGTAAGGGCGTCAGCAGCTGGAATGTCGGAACACCCAGAGATAGGAAGAGGGATTCCAGGATGGAGATCCTACACAATCTGGAAGAGGAACTTAGCAGAGGACTCACTTACATGGTTGTTATAGGAGAACTCCGCCCACTGTAGTACATTGACCCAGTCATTGTGATGCAAGTTGATGAAGTGACTCAGGAACCCAGACACAATCTGATTGATCCTTACCACCTGACCATTGAGGAAGATAAGCAGAAGAGAAATTCAGCTCCACGTTATCAGTTTACAGATGCCCTCCAAAACTTAGAAGTGAACTGGACACTCCTGTTGGACACAATGTAGAGAGGAAACCCATGGAGGCGGAAAATATACTGAATGAAGTAGTTGGCAAGTTCGGGAGCAGAAGGAAGACCTGGCAGAGGAATAAAGTGAGCCATTTTGGAAAAATGATCCACAACAATCCAGATAACAGAGCAGCCAGAGGAGATCGAGAGGTCGGTAATAAAATCCATAGCAATGTGCTGCCAGGGAACTGAAGGAATGGGATGTGACTGAAGATGTCTGGATGGAAGGTGCTTTGCAGTTTTGTTTCGGGCACAACAAGAGGGACAAGCTGAGACGTACCCCAAGAGGTCTTTTCCCATGGTTGGTCACCAATAGTGAGGGAAGGGACAATGAGTTGTAAAGATTTTCTCTGCCCGGCAGGTCCAGTCAACTAGGAAGAGTGACCCCCACTGAAGAACTCGCAACCTGTCGGAACTGGATACCAATATCTTACTAGAGGGAACCTGAGACATATTGATGGAGGCTACAGTCACCATTCTGGATGGTTCAATGATGTGCTGAGGCTCTTCCTCCAAGTCAGAGGACAAAAAGACCCTGGAGAGTGCATCAGCCTTGATGTTCTTTCTGGTGGGGTGAAAGTGAAGAATGAAATTGAATCATGTGAAGAAAAAGGACCATCTGGCCTGGATTCAGCCTCTGAGCAGACTGGAGGTAGGCTAGGTTCTTATGGTTGGTGAATATAATGACCTGGTGGGATGCACCATCGAGAAAATGACGCCACTCTTGCAGAGCCAACTTGATTGCCAGCAATTCCAGATCCCCAATGAAATAGTTTCTCTCAGAAGCAGAAAAAATCTTCGTGAAGAAGCCACATGGAACCAATCAACAGGTAGAAGATATCTGGGTGAGAACCGCCCCAGTGCCTGTGGAGGAAGCATCCACTTTGAGGAAGAATTGTTTATCCATGACAGGTTGACGGAGCACCAGCACAGAAGAGAAGGCTTTATTCAGCGAAGTAAAAACCTCCTCTGCCTCAGGAGACCAATCCTTGGAGTTGGCACCATTTCGGAATAGTGCAGAGATGAGTGCCACCCGAGATGAGAAGTGTGGAATAAATTGGCGGTAATAGTTAACGAACTCCAGGAACTGTTGTATCACCTTATCCCCGGTCGGGCGAGGCCATTTGAGGATAGACGCTAATTTTTCAGGATACATCTTCAGACCACTTGCCAAAACAATATAGCCAAGGAAGGGCAGAGAGGGTTGCTCGAAGACACACTTGTGAAACTTGGCGTACAGCCTGTATGCCCTGAGTCTCTGCAGGACCTGGCGGACACTCCTCCGGTGAGAGGCTAAGTCTGGGGAGTAGATAAAGATGTCATCCAAGTAGACAACTACACAAGAATAGAGGAGATCCCTAAAAATGTCAGTGACAAACTCCTGAAACACCGCAGGAGCGTTACTGAGCCCGAACGGCATGACCCGGTATTCATAGTGAACATTTTGGGTGTTGAAGGCCATCTTTCACTCGTTTCCCGGGCATATGTGGATCAGATAATAGGCCCCTCTGAGGTCCAGCTTGGTAAAGATCTTGGCTCCCCTGAGATGGTCAAACAACTCCAAAATAAGCGGCAACAAGTATTTGTTTTTCACCGTGATCTGACTTAAGCCCCTGTAGTCAATACAGCGCCGTAGAGACCCGTCCTACTTCTTGACAAAGAAGAAATCTGTGCCTGCCCGAGAAGACTTCTGGATGAATGCTCTAGCTAGGTTCTCCTTGATGTACTCTGACATGGCTTGGGTCTCTGCCTGGGATAGAGGATAGATACGACCTTGAGGAGCTGACCTCAGGAGCAGATTAATGGGACAGTCATAGGACCTGTGGGGAGGCAGTGTCTCTGCTTCTTTATCAAAGATGTCAGAGAATGACCAGTAGGAGGATGGTAACCCCGGCAGGGTAGATGGTGCCTTAGGATGACGAACAGGACTAATGGGAGCTAGACATCTGTTGAAGCGGGAGTCTCCCCAGCGCAGGACTTTGCCGGTCTTCCAATCCAACATAGGCTGGTGTGCTTGAAGCTAGAATATACCTTAAAGCACGGGATGAGACAAACCAGAAAAACATGAGGAGATTTTCTCAGAATGTGTCAGACCTACCAGAAGTTCAAAAAACTCAGTCTTAAAATGAACGGGCTTGGTAAAGGCTCTGCCATCCACGGAGGTCACCAGCACAGGGTTCTGGAGGCGCTGGACAGGAATCCGGTAATGGTCCACCACGGCTTGCTGGATGAAGTTCCCGGTGGACTAGGAGTCCAGGTAACCAGACACTGAAAAACTGACAGTGCCGAAGGACAAGGACACAGTCGTTAGCAGAGAAGGAGAGGAACAAACCTCACCCAGGGAAGCCTCTCCTACATACCCTCTCAGGACAGGAGCCGATCAAATGCTCAAAACTACCACAGTAGAAACACCTCCCCTCCGAGCGTCGTATCCCCTGGCAATTGTTTGGCCAAGCCCACCCAGTCAACTTGCATAGCCTCCGGGGGGAAAGTTGAGATCTGAGAAAGAATCGGCCTCTGGAAACTGGGAGCCAAGCGATAAGGTCTCCTCTCTCGCTTAGTCTCCCTGGAGCGTTCTTGAAATCGGAGGTCAATCCGGGTCGCCAGAGACACCAAGTCATCCAGACACGTAGGAACATCACTGCCCACCAATTCAAACTTTATTCTTCCAGATAGACCCTCACAGAAGGCGGCCACTAGTGCCTCGTCATTCCAGGACAGCTCAGAGGAAAGGGTGGGAACTGAACAGTGTACTGGGCCACCATGAGATCCTCCTGGCATAGACGAAGAGAAGAAGCAGTCAAAGTAGCCCGGCCTGGCTCATCGAAGGTCCTGCAAAAGGCCCCAAGGAAGGACTGGAGGTCGATGACTAAAGAGTCCCTTCTGTCCTGCAAGGTGCGACATAATGAATGCTACCTTGGCTGAACAGATGCAAACAGATGGCCCAGAAGTGCAAAGTGCAGCGTGCATTGGTTAATGAACCCCCAACACAGAGCGGGATTGTCGTCGAACCGAGTGGGAGCAGCCAAAAGAGGTACTTTACCAGATGCATAATTGGGAGACTGGAAACCTGCAGCTGCAGTGGTCCAGCATGGACAGGAATGGAAAGAGCCGTAGATGTCACAGAGTCAAGGTGGGCAGACAAGCTCCGCAGATAAGTCATGATCTTCTCCTGCTGGTTTCTCAAATGGGTGAATTCTTGACATAACTCTGTGGACAAAGGCAGTTGGGAGCCAGAGGGTTCCATGGCCTGAGCAATCAGTAACAAATGGAAATGGTGGCACAGATGTTGCAGTGTACATTAGTTTATTGAAATTTTTTGTGGAACCACAGGACCAACATCCGGGGGGGCTCCGAAGGGGGCATAACTATGGGAGGCCCAGACTTCCATAGTAAGGCCCCTCAAACAGAGCCAGATTGGAATGACTGGGGGACACAGGGTGCTACCTCCAGTTAGATCCCGGATGTGTGGAAGCTGACCCAGCCTGACAGGCAAACTGACAGGAGCAGCAGGTAGCAGAGACCTTGGCAGATGGCATGGACAGGCGCAGGAGGTACAGGCATCATCCCAGGAAGTATGGAAAGGCACCGCAGGCACACTGAGACAAACGGTAATTAGCGAGATGCTGACAGGACACAGACACGCAGGTACTGAGAACCTGGGAAATAGCAACAGGAAACACGTGTGGCTCAGGCACCTCCCCTAGGGCAGAGGTGTCTGAAATAGTTCAGGTCACTCAGCCATTGGTCATTCCTCAGAGTAGTGCCTGGAGACCTGCAGACCACGTGCATAGACCAGGAAGCAGCAGCAGAGGAAGAAGGTGCGGGACATGTACCGGAGACTTCAGATGATCAGCACCCCTGCCAGGAAACATGCAGGAGCGCCATACGCAAGGTATCAGAGGGGTACCGGGAAGCGGGCCAGGGGCGGGAAGTACGGTTGCACCCCTGCAGGGGAAGAGAGCCTGAACTATGAAGGGGTGCCGACAGTACACTGTGCACCTCAATGTGCTTCTTTTCAGAATGTGGGGGCAGGGTCTTTTTCTGGTTCTCCGCTCGACCACAAGCCTCCTTTGCTTCTTATAGAGATCACAGATTATTCAGTGATCTGCCTTCTTTCAAAAATTTTTGGTATTATACTTAACATTTCATATACAGTCATTTTTGACTAGGAGGAACAAAAAGCACGGATATTACTTACTGGTAATGTGTTAATCCATGACAGCACCACGAGAGAGGGGATCCGCCCTTCAAGGACAGGAAACCTTCAATATAAAAAGGGCGGTTCCTCTCTCTGCATTAGTTGGTTTACAGAACACGAGAGGAAACTTCCAGGTTAGTGTACACACATAAATCAGATACTCATATTCTTAGTCATTCTTGACTACCAACACTCAAAAGGAGTGTATGAACAAACTAACATTACCAGTAAGTAATATCTGTATTTTTCAGTCTCCCATGATGGCACCATGAGAGAATTTCAAAGACTTAAATTCTTAGGGAGGGACCACAGCCTGTAGCACCCTTCTCCCAAACCTGAGGTCAGAAGAGACAGACAGATCCAGCCTATAGTGTTTAAAGAAGGTGGATGGAGAGGACCAAGTGTCCGCCTTACAAATCTGGTCGATGAAGACATCTGCTTTCTCCACCCAAGAAGTCACCACAGCTCTTGTAGAATGGGCCTTTAGACCTACAGGAATGGCCCTACTTGTGCTAACATAAGCTAATTTCAAACCCTTCTTGCTATCCTTCGTTTAGACACTTAAAGGCCCTTCCTAGACCACTGAATGGATACAAACAGGGCCCTCTGTTTCCTTCAAGGTTCTGTCACCTCTAAATATTGCAGTAAGCATCTCCTAACATCTAGGGTGTGTAGCTTTTCCTCCTTTTGGTTGCTGGGGTTAGAACAAAAGATGGCAATACTATTTCCTGTGCCCTGTGGAATTTTGTAACCACCTTAGGGAGGTATGCTTGGTCTAACATTAAAACCCCCCTGTCTTCTATGGCCTTATTCTAAGGCGGATCTGCTGACAAAGCCTGTATGTCACTTATACTGCGGGCTGATGTAAGTGCTACCAGCAGGGATGTCTTTTAATGAGATTACTTTTTCTGAGATGAGAGCTATGTCTCAAAGGGGCTCTCCATTGACATGGTTAATACTAAATTCAGATCCCATGGAGGGGTTCTACAGGACGGGACCAACCTGGCTCTACCACAGGTCTTAATGGATCTGGAAATCCATCTATTACCTGCTAGGTCACAATTGTATAGAGCCCCTAGTGCTGAGACCTTGACTTTAAGGGTGTTAACAGGCCAAGCTCAAGGAACTCCAGTATACATGATAAAGGGATCTCTCCCTCCCGTTCTGCCATCGAAAAGGATAGGAACTTCCTCCTGGTCTTCCCGTAGATCTTAGTGGTCACTGACTTCCTGCTACTACACAGGGTAGAAATTAACCTAGCTGAGATCCCTTTTCTCTTTAAGACTGACCTCTCAAATTCCAGGCTGTTTGAGGGTGTAGAAACGAACCCAGGGATAGAAGATCCCGGTCTTCCGGAAGGACCCATGGATTCGATACTGACATAGTTCTTAGCCAGTAAAACCAAGGCCTCTTCGGCCAAAATGGCTGTCTTCCCTGATCTTTCTGAAGAATAACGGTATGAGGCACACCGGGGAAAAGACAGAGTAGTTTGGAGGTCCATTCCATCCTGAAGGCATCTACCATCTGAGGGTTGTCTACTGGATTCAGAGAACAGAATTTCTGGACAAACCTGTTGTCCTTCTAGGCAAAAAGATCTATCTGAGGCAGACCCCACATGTCCACAATCTGATTGAATACTGTCCTTTTCAGGGACCATTCTCCCTGACTTAGGAAGTCCGCCATGACATTTTCTGACCCTTTGATATGCAGAGCCAATAATGAGAGGAGATGTTTTTCCGCCAGTAAAAATACCCGCTCTGCCACCGACATTAGCAACCGGGGATGAATACCCCACTGGTGATTTATATAGGCCAGTGTGGTACGGTTATCGGAAAGTATCCTCGCATGGTGGCCCTGCAGAAAAGGTAACATCCTGTTTAACGCCCTCTCCATCACGAGGATCTCCCAATTGTTTGAGGAGAGTAACCTCTCCTCCTGCAAGCAGGACTCTTGTAGCCAGTGGGCATCTAGGTGGGCTCCCCACCCCCAGGGACTGGCATCCATTGTGACTACTGTGAATATCTCGTTCACCCAGGGAACTCCTCTGGGTGTTGAATCAATCCTTATCCACCATAGGAGGGAATGGATCACAGTCTCTAGAAGGATTAGTTTCTCTTCCAACCGCCCCTGCAAGACTGCCTAGTTCTCCAAAACACACCACTGAAGGCTTCGTGTGTGGTACTTGGCCCATTTGACTGCTGGTATACAGGCGGTTAGAGAACCCAACACGGACATTGCTTTTCTGAGGAACATTCTTGGACTTGCTTCAGCTGATAAGATAAGGATTTTGATGTTCCTTTCCTTCTCCTCCGGTAGGTGGCATTCCTGTTTAACCGAGTCTATCACTAGACCCAGAATGATCTTTGACGTTACTGGTTCTAACCTGGATTTTTTCAGCTTCAGGCATCACCTCAGCCCTAGCCCCTGCTTTCTCGAGGATTTCGTCAAGGGCTGGACCAAACATGCATTTCCCTTCGCAGGGGAGAGAACAAAGCTTAATCTTTGCCTGCATGTCCCCTGTGTCAGGAACACCGCACTACACTCACTCACTGAGCCAGTGCACATGTCCTGAGTAAAGAAACAGTGCTAAAAGATACCTGTGGAGCAGGGCAGCAGAGGTAACAATGCGTGCTTCAAACTATCGGTGTCAGGATCCTGTCAGCGCCGGAAAGTAAAGATGCACAGGACCTGAGGACACTGATGTTAGCAAGCTGGCACAGGACCTATGGTCATGTGACTGCAAGGGGGAGGGACTTAGAGTCCTTCTTTCAGAGATGACAGGACACCATACTACAACTCAGAGTCAGGCAAAACGGAGGTCACACACAGTACGGGCAAACGAGGCACAGGAGGGACAAACAGATGGGTTGTCAGACAAAACCAAAGGTCATACACAAGAGGGCGATGTGGTACCAAGGGGATGAGCAGAGAGAAGTCGGGTCACAAGCAGAGAGTCATACACGAGAGGTAGCGCAGTACAAGAGGGAAAGGCAGAACTCGTAACAGGGACAGAACAGGATCAAAACCAAACAAGCAAGCAAGATATCAGGCACAAGGCACACGTATGCACAAGGTCAACTAACTCAGCCGAGGGCAGGAGTATAACTGACACCGGACCTAGGTCCAGTGAGCATTAAATAGCCGCCCTCTGCCAGAGAGAGGCGGAACAATTAACCCCTAGTCTTATCAGGACAGGCCAAAGCGAAACCCCGTCCTGGATCATGACAGAACCCTCCCCTCAATGGGGGGCCACCGGACCCCCAGGTCTCTCAGGGTACTTGGTGTGAAAAGCCCGGACCAACCGAACCGCATGGATCGCAGGCTACTGGCAAGGGGAGTGATGCAAATTGAGACATCATTATTCTCCCAAAGAAGGGGAGCCTGTCCTACATTGGAAACCATGGAGATGGGAACCATCAACCTCAAAGGGAACAAAAGGAGACAACGGCGCTTGGGAAAATGTTGTTTTCACTGTGGCGATGCTGGACATTGGAAAAAGGATGGCCTTTCCCATCCAATGACCAACAAGCGACTGAGCCCGGGTGATTGTCAAGGAGGTCACCCAGGCTCTCAGGTACCCTTTTCTGCCTTTTCAAAAATGTTGTTGCAAGTGGAACTTTGTTGTGGGAGTGTCTCTACATCCACTTCTGCCTTTGTGGATTGCGGATCATCATTGAACTTTATTGACTCTGACTTGGTGGCCAGGTGTAAGTTAGGGACAGTTAGGTTGGAGACTCTTATTCACATTGTTGCCATTGACAAAACACCACTGGTTAAGAATAATGTTATGTTTCGTACTGAAGAGTTTCTCCTTAAAGTGAGTTTCTTACACCAGGAACACATTTCATGTTTTGTGATGGACAACCTGCCTGCGGGACTGGTGTTGGGGTTCCCCTGGTTATAATTGCATAATCCTGTAATTAATTGGGAATCTCAGGACATTGTTAAATGGGGTCCCTATTGTTCTGAAAAATGTCTTGTTACGGTGTCTGTGTTGTCCGTGGGTCTGGAAGGTATTCCGGAGTGCCTGAAAGACTATATGGACGTTTTCTCCAAAAAAGAGGCTGAGGTTTTACCACCACACCGCCCATTTGATTGTGCCATTGACCTGGTTCCAGGTGCTAAATTGCCCAAAGCCTGCTTGTATAACCTTTCGAGTCCAGAACGGGCTGCAATGAAAGAATATATTTCTGAGAGTCTCCGTAAGGGACACATTCATCCTTCTGTTTCTCCCTTGGCAGCGGGGTTCTTTTTTGTAAAGAAAAAAGACGGTGGTTTACGCCCATGCCTCGATTTTCGTGAGTTAAATAAGATAACTGTGAGGAATACGTATCCCCTTCCACTTATTCCTGATTTATATAACCAGTTGTCCGGAGCTAAGTGGTTTTCAAAGTTAGATCTACGGGGAGCGTATTACCTTATCCGAAACCGGGACGGAGATGAGTGGAAAACCGCTTTTCTCACTACTGAAGGGTTGTTTGAAAATTTGGTCATGCCTTTCGGCCTGACCAATGCTCCAGCGGTTTTTCAAAATTTCAGTAATCATGTGTTCTCTGGTTTCAATGGATGTTTTATGGTAGTATATTTGGATGACATATTGATCTACTCTCCTGATAAACAGGCTCACATTGGTCATGTTCGGGCAGTTCTCCAAAGGCTCCGGGAGAACTGTCTCTTTGCTTAGTTAGAAAAATGCTAATTTTTCATCCAAGAACTGTCTTTTCTGGGGTTCATTGTGTCTGCTGAAGGGTATCGCATGGATCCTAATAAAGTGCAGGCCATTGTCGAGTGGGTTCAACCTTGTGATTTGAAGGCTCTGCAGCATTTCCTAGGATTCGCCAATTACTACCATAAATTTATAAGAGGGTTCTCACAGGTGGTTAAACCCCTCACAGACCTGACACACTGACCTCGGAGCGGACTTCTGGATCACCATCTGGATCCTGGATGCTGAAGACTTCCTGGACACATTCACTTCCCGTCTGTTCCAACAGAAACTTAGGACCTGAAAGCCAAGAAGAGTTAGCAAAGGACCTTATAGACATAGGTCTGGTGGCATGGTCAGTTATAATGTCAGTTACACCGCACTACACTCGCTCACTGAGCCAGTGCGCATGTCCTGAGTACAGAAACAGTGCTAAAAGATACTTATGGAGCAGGGCAGCAGAGGTGACAATGCGTGCTTCAAACTATCGGTGTCAGGATCCTGTCAGCGCCGGAAAGTAAAGATGCACAGGACCTGAGGACACTGAAGTTAGCAAGCTGGCACAGGACCTATGGTCATATGACTGCAAGGGGGAGGGGCTTAGAGTCCTGCTTTCAGAGATGACAGGACACCATACAACAACTCAGAGTCAGGCAAAACGGAGGTCACACACAGTACGGGCAAACGAGGCACAGGAGGGACAAACAGATGGGTTGTCAGACAAAACCAAAGGTCATACACAAGAGGGCGATGTGGTACCAAGGGGACGAGCAGAGAGAAGTCGGGTCACAAGCAGAGAGTCATACACGAGAGGTAGCGCAGTACAAGAGGGAAAGGCAGAACTCATAACAGGGACAGAACCGGATCAAAACCAAACAAGCAAGCAAGATATCAGGCACAAGGCACACGTATGCACAAGGTCAACTAACTCAGCCGAGGGCAGGAGTATAACTGACACCGGACCTAGGTCCAGTGAGCATTAACTAGCCGCCCTCTGCCAGAGAGAGGCCGAACAATTAACCCCCAGTCTAATCAGGATGGGCCAAAGCGAAACCCCGTCTTTGATCATGACACCCTGGCCATCATTTTAACCAGACCGCTCTATGACCTGCATTGGACAGCGCTGCCAATCTGGCAAAGTCTGCCATGGTATCTGCTAGGAATGCTGCTGCTCCCTTGATGGTTGGGATTGACGCCAGGATGGTCTCCCTCGGTACTTGCTGCTCTATTTGGTCCTCCGATTTTACTAAAGGTTTCCAATCAAGGACAGGAAACCAACTGATGTGGAGAGAGAAGCCCCCCTTTTTTTCTTGAAGGTTTCCTGTACTTGAAGGGCGGATTCCCTCTCTCGTGGTGCCATCATGGGTGACTGAAAAAACAGACAACTGTCTACTTCTTAATGTGTTTATTATCAACTACAGTTTTTTTTACATCTTTAAATCACATTTTCCAATGTGTATGTCACGGTTCCACCCATAAGTGTGTTTGGGATGCAGTTACTGACAGCTCTGCCGTTCAGTCAGGTATAGGGGTGTGCTGAAGCTGTCAGTACTTTGAAAGCTTGGTCATCCAATCTGTCCGTGTGTTGATTGACAGCTCAACTATCCAATCTGAGACTGTGAGGCATCGGCTGTCTTCATGTATTCATTATTCCAGTTAATGGCCATGATTCTTAATGGAGCTGTTTCTTCCAGAACGTTGCCAGACATACATACAGCATGTGAGGTTTGTGTTTCCTATGCCTAGAGTTCTGTATGCTTGATTTTTTGCCTGACCTTGGACTTTGTTCTGACCATCTGCCTGTTTAACCCCTTCAGCTCTGATCCGTTATCCTCCCGGTACTCTGACCTCGGAACGTTACCTGACTACACTTTTGTCTCCTCCGTTTATGATGTATCCTCCTGTCTTCTGACCTTGGACTCCTTGACCCCTCTGACTCACGGCTTGGAAGTGAGCAGTGACTAGCGTCACAGTATACATGTGTAGGTATCGCAGGTACGCAGGATGCAGTGACGAGACAGGAGTCAGAGTGAACTTAAAATGTAACTTTTATATTTAGATTTGTATCTATAAGGGCTATCTTGAGTAACCGAAAAGCTAACAACAGTTATCCTCGCAGGGATCAGAGCAATAATACACAGGTAACTCAAACAAAGTCGAAACTGGTAACTATGGGGGCCGCGGTGTGGCCAACTACAGGTCCAGTATCTACAGGTTATCAACTACAACGTGTCACTTATCCTCCTCTGATGTCCAGCAGAGTGGCGGTCGTTATCTCTTTGGCGTCTCAGTCGCTTGGCCAAGCCGATGAAGATCTGACACAGGCTTCTGGCGTTCCTACACCCAGGTGGAGAGTGGGCACAACAGGCCCCTGTAGAGTTCCTCTGCGTTGCGCCTCCCGGTGGAGGCGGGATGGCGGCAGCCGGGGCCCGAGACGTGTGGGCCGCTGCTGTGGGCTGAAGCCTGACAGTGGCAACCGCGGGTAGCAGCGGAGAGGCCGCAGCCATGGGTAGGATCTGGACAGCGGTGGCAGCGGGCAGGCCGCAGCCACGGGTTGGAGTCGGGCTGTGGCAGCAGTGGGTAGGCCGCTGCCGCCGGTTGGAGTCGGGCTGTGGTGGCCACAGGTGGCAGCGGCTAGGCCGCAGCTGCGGGCTGGAGTTGGGCAGTGACGGCCGCGGGAAGCGTGGTCGTGCAGTCGGGATCCCTCTGCTGGTCGGCTTGGTGTTGTCTCCTTCCTGCCCATGGTGAGTCTCTCTCCAGTCCCTCTAGTCATCTCCTTCTAGCTCTGGCGCCCTCCAGTCTTCCTGCTCTTTCTCCCCCCATTCTGTCAAGTGCCCCCTGCTGGCGTCCTCCGCTCCTTTTATATTGGCTCTGCCCCCACTCCTTCTCGAACTCTCTCCGGCTCGTCCTCTAATAGTGTCCCCCGAAAACAGTCTTTCTAGGAACCTTGGTGACAGTCCCCTTGGTTCCGGCCTGGTTACACAGGGGGGACACTTCCTCCTACAATCCCCCATCCTGTATGCTTGCCAGTCCCCGGGCGAGGGCTCGGAGGGGCCTGGGCCTGCTTTGTGATGTAAAAGTGTTTTCTGCCATAAGAACTGGTCCTGTTCGTAGTGTTTGGGGGGTTTGCCAGCTGTGGGCTGCTCGGTGCAACGTGGCTCAACTGTGGTGGAGTCCTCTGGGGTGGAGGAAGATGGTGGATTAACTGAGGTTGCTGGGGTACCGGCTTCTGCAGTGTTGGTTTGTCCCGCTGGAAAGTCTTCCTCGTCGTCCTCACTCCATACTACTGGCAGCGGCTCGGAGACCTGAGGAGGGGTCTCGGGTCGGGCAGGGTCCGTGGAAGTACAGGGTCATAACATATTTTGTGTAGGGTATGGGAAGGGTGGTCCCCTTCTTTTTCAGGTTGTATTTCGTACACTGGTCCTTCTGGGCTTACTCGGCGCAGTACTCAATAGGGACTCTCTTCCCAGCGGTGTCCCAATTTATTTTGGGGGAGCTGATCTGGTACGAGTACATGATCTCCAGCTTAGAATTCGGTGGGTTGGGACGGGGTCTTCCCCGGGTGTTCCATGTCCTGAAGTTTTGCATGGACAATTCGGTGCAAGGTTTGCAACCGATACCGATGATTCCGAACCCACGAGGAGATTCCTGTCCACGGTTGTTCCTCCTCCGGGTTTAACTCAACCTCTGTGATTCCTTTGCCTTTGCCAAATAGCAGCAAGTGCAGGGTGTAGCCGGTGACTCGATGTACCCGGATGTTATAAACCCAGACTAGTTCGAGGACGTATTCGGGCCAGCGGGCTTTCCAGTCGCTTTCTAGGGTGCGGAGCATTTGGATTAATGTCCGATTAAAGCGCTCACAAGCCCCATTTCCTTGTGGGTGGTATGGAGTGGTCCGGGATTTATCGATTCCATATAAGCGGTGTAATTCTTCTATTACTTTTCCCTGAAAGCACGCACCATGGTCTGAGTGGATCGATTGGGGGCAGCCGTATACTTGGATAAAGTTCTTACAAATTGTGTAGGCGGACGATTCCACAGTTTGATCTCAGGTAGGGGTCACCACGGCGAATTTGGTAAAATGGTCCACAATAACTAGACAATGCTCATACCCCTGGTGTGCGGGGCCGATGGTTAAATAGTCTATCATCAAGATTTCGAGGGGTGCTGCTGTTACTATTGTTTGTACTGGAGCCAGTTGTTCCGGTGGATTAGTTAACTCACATAGGCGGCACGCATGGCAAAATTCTTCCACTGTGGCCTGCAAGCGGGGATGGTAGGCCATTTGTTGTAGCCACTGAAAAGTCTTTTTTGCCCCAAAATGAGCCCCTTTTTCATGAGCCTCCCGAGCAAGTTCAGTGAGCTGGGCTCCCGGTATTACTACTTGCCAGGCTGTCGCTGATGTTGTGCGCAGCACTGTCTTTTGGTGCAATAGTCCTCCTTTTATCACCAGCCTCTCCCACTGACATAACATTAGCAACATGTCCCGAGTCAGTGTCTGTGTTTGGATGTCGCTGGGTAGCCGGCCCGTGAGCACCCATTGACGTAGGGGGCCACAATCTCTCCATCTTCCTGTTGTTGTTGGATCCATTTTTCCCGGGAATGTTCAAATAGGCCCCTAGCGAGTCCTACATGGGATTGTTCTCGGGTCACAGCTGTGATCCTGGTGGGGGCTAAAGCAAACGGTATTTCTTCCCCTTCAAGCTCGTCATCTCGGCTTCGCCCAGGGCGTTGGCATGCACATGCTCTGCTCCCCGTTTGTAGATGATTTTATATTTGAATTTGGCCATTCGGGCCACCCATCGTTGTTCTAGAGCCCCCAATTTGGCATTGTCGAGGTGGGCCAGTGGGTTGTTGTCAGTCTGGACCACTACCTCAGAGCTTGCCAGGTACTCCGCAAACAGCTCCGTCATGGCCCACACCACCGCGAGAAGCTCAAGCTTAAAGGAGCTGTAATTGTCAGGATCACATTCGGAGTAATGGAGTGATCGACTCCCGTACGCGGTCACTCTTTCCCGGCCGTCTTGAATTTGTGACAATACACCTACCAGCCCGTGTAGGCTCCCGTCGGTGTGCAGTATGAACAGTTGCAAAAAATCGGCATAGGGCAACACCGGGGCTTCTGAGAGTGCTGTTTTGAGATCTTGGAAGGCCTCTTCCTGCGGTTCCCGCCACTGAATTTTCTAACTATTAGCTCCAGCAGGGCCACCCTTCAGCAGGTCTTGAGAGACTCGGTGGGTAAAGTTCTTTACGAAGTGACGATAATATCCGGCCAACCCGAGGAAGGCTCGTATGTCTTTTACCAACTCGGGAGTAGGCCACCCCTGTATTGTGGCGACTTTTCCCACGGGCGGTCTACTGCCTTCGGCGGAGATGGTATGTCCGAGGTATTCAATTTGCAAACGGAACAGGTGGCATTTCTGGGGTTTTACCTTCAACCCGTACTTTTGCAGCCGACCATGCACCTGCCCCAACCGCTGTAGGTGGTCTTCAAACGTGGCCGCGTAGATTATGTCGTCTAGGTATATCAATGTGGCCTCAAAGTTGAGATCTCCCAGACACCGCTCCATTAGCTGTTGGAAGGTCCTGGGGGCGTTAGCTAGCCCGAACGGCAAACAATTAAGTTCGAACAGTCCCATAGGTAAGATGAACGCAGTCTTGGTGCAGTCTTCCGCCGACATTGGCACCTGCCAGTACCTGCTGGCCAAATCTAGGGTAGAAAAGTATGTTGCTTTCCCCAGGGCTGATAGGGACTCCTCTATACGAGGCAGTGGGTATGGGTCTTTCATGGTACAGGCATTCAACTTTCGATAGTCTACACAGAACCGTAAGGTGCCGTCCTTCTTTCAGACTAACACAACAGGGGCCGGCCAAGGACTCTGGCTTTCTCAGATAACTCCTTTCCACAGCATTTGGTCCAGCAGTGTCTTTACCTCTTGGTATAGTTGCGGGGGTATCTGTCTGTATCGCTCTCTGATAGGGGCCGTTCCTTCAGTGGGGATACCGTGCGTGATGGCCGTGGTGCACCCGAAATTATCCTCATGATTGGCGAATACCTCTTGGTACTGGCTCAGGGGTGCTTCTACCTGATGTATTTGGGCCGGGGTGAGGCCAGAGAGTTCTGCCTGCATTTTCTCCAAAATGGCTCGGCACTTCCCTTCAGCCGAGGACCCGGTGGTTTGAATGGATCGAATAGTCACCGCCCAGGGGTCCCCCGCCTGTACTTTTAGTTGGAATGACGGGATTGGAAGCTCCTCCTACAGAGGTTTCATCAGTTTTGCCATTTCGGCACGTGGCTTGAGAATGATGTCTTGATCTTCTAGGTTGACACAGCGCACAAGAACAGTCCCCTTCTTCACAGTGGCCAAGGCACGGGCTACCAGGACCCCAGGGGGTAGACTTTCCGAGAAGCACGGCTCCACCTGCACCTCTACTCCCTCCAGTGGTACGTGGGTTCGGATAGGCAGGGCCAACACCGTCTGTCCTGGTGGCAGCATGAGGTGAGTGGCCTTCGCAATCACTCTCCCCAGCACCTCCCCCTCCTGGCAATCCTGTAGGACCCGCGTTCCCCTTACCAGCTGTTGGAAAACCTTCCCTTGGGGAGTGCGGGAACCCCACTGACTCAGGGTCTCTTGTGTAGGCTCACAGGAGTAGACTGCCGAACTCCCTCAAGATGTTCATACCCAGGGTAACAGGGTGTTTGTCGTTTGCGTCTCCCTGGGTCAGGATCACCCCTTGGTGGCCGAGTTGTTTGCCGCACAATGAGATTTGCATCCAGTCTACTCCGACGACAAGGACCATGAGCTTTTTAGTGGCTACTAGCTTTATCACAGACCCCCACTGGGGCCTCACTGCCTCGGGAAACTGCTGCCGGAAATACGTCTCCGGCAGTGTCGTGACTTGCGACCCTGTGTCTACCAGATAGCATACTGCACGTCCTTCGAGCTCTGCCCATATTGCTGGACACTTTGCAATCAGATCTTCAGGACTTCCACCCTTTAGTTTAATGGCTGCCGGGGTGGGTGTCTCCCACGCCGCGGGCACTCTCTGGCAAAGTGACACAGTTTGCCACATTCAAAACATTCCCTAGGCCGCAGGGACTGACCGCCTCTGGGGTTACAGGGACCCCAGGGTCCCAGGCCCGTTCCAGGCAGTCCACTCGTGGTCTCTGCCCTCCTCTTCACCTCAGCCAGTTCGCCCCTGATGCTCTTCAGTTCTTGTTTCAATTCTTCCAACTACTGGGGCTCCCCGATGGCGTTCGTGGAGACTTCAGTGCTCCGGACCTTTCCCACAGGGACTGTCAGCCCTTGTTCTTGCTCCCGAGCGTGCGCCTGACTCCTTACCTCGGAGAAAGCCATGCGCTGGTTTACCCGGACTCACTCCCATAATGCCTGTTTAGTCAGAGGGTCTCGGAGCCGGGTCACTAAGAGGTCGCATAGGGTTATGTCAATGGGCCCCACGCCCACACCATCCTTCCACTCAATGGCCGTGTATAGTTCCTGAAGGACGTTCATATATTGAGTGACCGTCTCCCCTTCCCCTTGCATGCGACTGAACAACTGGGTTCTCAACTCCCCCCACATCCGTCGGGTCCCCATGAGTTTCCTCCAGTATCTGTAGGACCCTAATAAAGGTGTTTCCCTGTCCCGGGGGACTCAACATCACGGAATCCCGGGCCTCTCCATCCAACGCCATAAGGGCTACTTGTGCTTCTAAGTCAGGGGTCATTGGATGCATCCTAAACAGCCCCCGCATCCACTCCGTCCAGCTCCACAGCATAGTGTTTGTGCCAGAGAACCTGGCCAAGTTACACAGCATAGCCCTCAAGGATAAACTGGAACGGGGCCCACCATTGCCCCCCTGGTCCACTCTCCAAGTCCTTCTCTCTTACTCTGTAACGGTGCTCTCTCGCCGGAATCAGGGGCTTTGCATTATCACATAAGTCACCGCAACCTTGTATGTGTCTCAGTCTCTCTAAACAGGTCACAGCTCCATAACTGAATGCAGCCTCTTTTCTGGGCAGCGTCTTGCCACATAACTCAGTCTCTCTGCAGGGGAGTGTCTTGTCACAGAACACAATCTCTCTGCGGGGCAGCGTTTTGTAACAGGGCACAGTAGCTGCTGCGGGGCAGTGTCTTATCACAGGGGGAGTGCGCAATCTTCCTGACACTGCAGTCCAAGGCTTCACGTACTCACGGTCTGCAGTTTTTGTCCACAGTCTCTCTGTCCCTTGCGGCTGTACCATACCATAGTTCTCTCCCCGCCTGCGTCAGCGTCCTCCCCTGTCTGATGTCTCCCCTGATCTGAGGAAAGCACGCGCTGTTTTCCCGCTCTCAGCTCTCCTCCCTTCCTGTTCCTGGCCGCTGAAGTGTCCCCTGGCGAACCCGTTGCCCTGCTCAATGGTTCCGGGCATGGAGCAGAGGAGGTAACTCTCCCTCGGCTCCTTGTGTGCTTCACCCCCTTACATTCCCCCTCTCAGTGAGCTTACCATTCCATGGGCGAGAGTTTCTGGAGCTCCTGCTGACAATCTTCCAGACCTTGTACAATTTGCTGCCAGATGAATTCATCTTGGTTGTAGCGTATGGGGGGTACACCTGCCGTTGACCGTTCAGAGCATCTTAGTTCAGTAGAGGTTGTGGAATCAGCCACTGGGAAAGTGGAAGTTGAGGTTTCCTCAGTTACTTCCGTAGTTTCAGGCACCAGCCCTGTTTCCAGGTTTCCCTGAAGGGGTAGAGAGTCTCCCTCATCTTCGTCATCAGCAGAGATCACTGGTTCAGCTACCGGGGGTACCGGGGCAGATGGTACCACTGGAGGGTCTCGAGACAAGCAGGGACGCAGCATATTCCGATGTAGTGTATGGGTGGGGAGCTCTTCGCCTGTTTCAGGTTAAACCTCATAGATGGGTCCACGTCCATCGAGCCATCGCTTCACCCTGTACGGGCTCTTCTCCCTCCGGAACTCCAACTTCACGGAGTCGGTTTTGCACCAGCCGTTGAATGGTCGGTAGCTGCCGACGATGTTCTCGAACCCAGGAGTGCACCCCCATCCGCAGGTAGTCCTCTTCATGCTCTAGCGCCAATTCAGTCAGTCCCTTCCCTGGCCGGCCAAAGAACAGTGAATAGGGTGTGAATCCTGTGGTACTGTGTTTACGGTTGTTGTACGCCCACACTAATTTGGGGACAGACTCTGTCCAGCGCGCTTTCTGGTCTTCTTCCAGTGTCCTCAGCATCTGAATCAGGGTGCGGTAAAATCTCTCACAAGCTTCGTTCCCCTGTGGATGGTAAGGGGTGGTCAGAGACTTATTGATTTTGTACAGCTGATGTAACTCTTCCATCACTGTCCCAAGGAAGCAGGCTCCTTGATCAGAATGGATTAGCTTGTGACACCCGTACACTTGGATGAAATGTTTACAGATAGCATAGGCCGCAGAATCAGCAGTCTGGTCCTGAGTGGGCGTGACCCCAGCAAATTTGGAATAGTGGTCGATCATCACTAGGCAATGCTCATAGCCCTGATGTGCTGGCCCAATCGTCAAGTAGTCTATGGCCAGTAGCTCCATGAGAGCAGAGGATCTCACTGTCTCTGTGGGGGCTCGCTGTTCCGGCGGTTTGACTAGTTCACAATTCCGGCACTGCAGACATACCCTCTCCACGATGTTCCTCAAGTGGGGATGATAGAATTAACGATGCAGCCACTGGAATGCTTTTTCTGGCCTAAAGTGTGCTCCTTCCGCAACTGAAGCCGCTCCCACTGGCGCAGCATCCGTAACATCTCAGGGGACATAGCTGTCCTCTCACTCTGACCAGACACTTGTTAGGCTATAAGCCACTGTCTCAGCTGAGCTATCGCTCGATCTTCCTGCTGTTTTCAGACCCACTCATCACAGGGTTGTTCCAACAAATTCTCCTGTGTCCTTTCTTGCACTGTTTCCCGCGTCGCTGCCACCGTCCTGGCAGTTACTCCAAGCTCTGGAACCTCTACAGCCTCCAACTCTTCATCCCGACTGGGCGCTGGTGGACGGTAATTTACTCAGGAAAGGGTGTCAGCATGAGTATTCTCCACTCCCCTCCTGTAGGAGATCTTGTACCGAAATGTTGCCATTCATGCTACCCAACGTTGCTCTAAGGCCCCCAGCTTTGCTGTTTCGAGGTGAGCCAATGGATTGTTATCCGTCCGCACGTGGACTTCCGAGTCGGCCAGATACTCTGCAAACTTCTCAGTCATTGCTCACACCAGCGCCAACAACTCCAGCTTGAATGAGCTGTAATTATCTGGATTTCTTTCCGAGTCATGTAAGGAGCGACTGGCGTATGCGATGACACGCTCCTTTCCATCCTGCATCTGCGAGAGTACTGCCCCGAGTCCTTGTAGACTTCCATCAGTATTTACGTTATGTCTATCATCTGTACAAGTCCCCTCTGAAATGTAAAGTGCTGCGGAATATGTCGGCGCTATAGAAATAAAATTTTAATATTATTATTAAGATAAATGGCTGCGTGAAGTCGGCATAGGCCAACACAGGGGCCTTGGTCAGGGCCTGAAATGCTTTCTCCTGTTGCTCTCCCTAGTGTATGTTCCTGTTCTTCGCACATAAGTACTCCTTTCAACAATTCCAGGAGGGGTTTGTGATGTGGATAAAATCTTTTACAAAGCGCCGGAAGTATCCTGTGAGTCCCAGGAATGCTCGCACATCCTTCACGGTTTTTGGGGTCGGCCACTCCTGTACCGCAGCGATTTTCTCCTGAGAGGGCCTCACTCCTTCGGCAGAGACAACGTGCCCCAGATAATCGATTTGAGTCAGGAATAGGTGACACTTCTGGGGTTTCACTTTCAACCCGTACTTTTGTAGCCGACTCAGAACTTGTTTCAGTCTTCAGAGATGTTCTTCAATGGTGGGAGCAAAGATGATGATATTGTCTAGGTAAATCAGAGTGGCTTCAAAGTTCAAGTCTCCTACACATCTCTCCATGAGACGCTGAAATGTTCCTGGGGAGTTGGCTAGCCCGAAAGATATGCGGTCGAATTCATATAATCCCATCGGAAGAATGAAAGCTGTCTTTGCTCGATCTTGTTCAGACATGGGTACTTGCCAGTACCTGCTGGAAAGGTACAGCTTAGAAAAATACCGGGCATTTCCCAGCGCCGACAGGGACTCCTCTATCTGTGGCAGTGGATATGAATCTCACACCGTACAAATGTTGAGCCGGCGGTAATCCACACAGAAGTGTAAAGTTCCATCCTTCTTCCGCACCAGGATGATGGGAGCAGCCCACGGGCTCTGGCTCTCACGGATCAGTCCCTTCTTCAGCATCTACGACAGCATTCCCTTTACCTCTTGATACATTTGTGGGGGTATCTGGCGATATCTGTTTCGTATTGGTGCCGCATCCCTAGTGGGCATCTCGTGGGTGATGGCCGTTGTGCGCCCAAAATCATCTTCATCTTTTGCGAACACCTCCTGGTACTTTCCTAACAAGGCCTCCACCTGAGGAACTTGATGAGAAGGCAGTTCTGAGAGTTCTGCCCGCATTTGTTCTAGAATCCGTCGGCCTTCTTGCAGCAACCAGGGATCTGGAGTGGTCTCTGCCTTTACAGTCACCAGCCACGGGTCTTCTGACTTTGCATTCAGCTGTACTGTTTTGGAGGGCACCAGCTTGTCTGGTACACCTAGAATGTGGGCCATTTCCCCTCTGGGGGGCAGAGTCACGTCAGTCTCTCCCAAATTCTCACAGAACGGTGCCGTCCTGCACAGTGGCCAAGGTCCGTGCGACCGTATCCCTGATGACAATTGATCAGCTTGGCTGGGCTCCACTTGTACCTCCACCCCCTATGGAGGGACACCTGCTCGCACAGGCAGGGGGAGCACGGTCTGTCCAGGGGGCAGACTCGATTCAAAGAAGCAGAGACGATGATCTTGCCTAGTTCTTTTCCGCTGCTGCATATTTCCCGGACCTGGGGTGTCCGAATCAGCTGTTGAAAAACCCTCTTCTGTGGGGTCTGGTCGCTCCATTGTCATAGGATTGGTCTGAGGACTCTTTGAGAAGTATACTTCCGAGGTCTTTAAGCACGTTCATGCCCAGGGTTACGGTATGATTCCTAGCGGCTTCTCCATCTACCAACACTATTCCTTTTCTCCCCACATCTTTTCCACAGACTTCTATGTTCAGCGATACCACCCCTGCGACCGGGATAGGCAGGTGATTGGCCGCCATAAGCCTAATGACTGGGCCCCATTCAGGCCGCAGCTCCTCCATGAAGTGTCTGCAAAAATTTTTTTTGGGCATGGTGCTCACTTACAAACCGGTGTCTATTAGGCACCGCACAGCTCTCCCATTGATTTCGGCCCAGACTAGGAGGAACATCGAAACAAGGCTGGTGGGACTCTTTTCACTCCTCTTCCGCTCTTCACGCTCTGGGCAGTGTCCCTCATGCTCGGAGCCACCTATTTTAACGGAAGCCGTGGGAATGGTCGGCTCCTCTGGGGACACCACCGGGCAATATGACCGGGCTCTCCACAAGTATAGCAGGTGAGGGGACATCTCCTCTGTGTGGCTGCAACTTCCCTTAGGGGAAAAGCTCCTCTATCTCGCCCCAGTGAACTGGGCCTCTCAGCCTGAGTCCTCCTTGAAGCCGCCATTTCTTCGCGGAACTGACTGATCTCCATTCTCAGATCTTCTACCCATCAGGGGACTTTATCTGCAGTGATGGTTACCTCCCCACTCCGCACCTTTCCCACTGACCCTGTCACATCCTGCTCTTGCTCACGCGTGCGCGCCCCACTATCAACTTCAGAGAAGATCATGACTGGCTTTACCCGCAGGCGCTCTCGCATAGCCTGCTTCATCATCTCGTCATGCAGCCCCGTCACCATCTGATCGCTGAGCACCATGTCTACTGACCCTACGCCTACCCCGACCTTCCGTTTAATACAGTGTGGAGCTCTTGTAGGGCATTCATAAACTGAGTCACGGTCTCCCCCTCTCTTTACACCCGATGGAACAGTCACATACGGAGTTCCCCTATGTCAGTGGGGTCCCCATGTGTCTCCTCTAGAATATGCAGCACCTTGTCCAGAGTATTTCTTTCCCGGGGGGGGGTCTATGCATGATACAGTCCCGTGCCTCCGTCTCTAGGGCCATTAATGCTATCTCTGCCTCTAGTGCTGGTGCCAAGGGATGCATCCGTAGTAAACCCTGAATTCTCTCAGTCCAGTTCCACAACATCACATTGTTCCCCGTAAACCTCAGCAGATTATTCAACATGGCTCCCAGGGAAATGCTAGTCTTGGGGCCTTCCCTGACTGCTTGGTCCGCTCTGTCCGCGCCTTCGTGTGACATCCTGCCGACTGCGCCAAATGTAAGAAGCGTGCAGGAATAGGTATGTCACCACTGGTAAAGTAAACAGTATAGAAATGAATATGGGTTTAGCACACAGCCGAAAAGCATAAACAGAATTCAACGGTAATAAGAGTTATGTTCCTATGGTGAAAACTTATCAGTCTGCAAGGGTCTTGATTGAAGGGGTCACTCGTCTGCAACGTTGGCGCTGAATCACATGCAGTGCTTGTAGTCAGTAGTCCTCTTTGTCCTGGGCCTTTAACGTTGTCCAGCCGGGGTATGAGGGGTTAATGCGGGAGCCAGAGGGGTACGAGACTGACGATATCCCCTTTTCTCCAAGTCCATCTCCCTTACTCTGTAACGGTGCTCTCTCGCCGGAATCAGGGGCTCTGTATTAACGCATAAGTCACCGCAACCTTGCACGTGTCTCAGTCTCTCTAAACAGGTCACAGCTCCGTTACTGAATGCAGCCTCTTTGCTGCCTCTTTGCTGGGCAGCTTCTTGCCACATAACACAGTCTCTCTGCGGGGGAGCGTCTTGTCACAGTACACAGTCTCTCTGGGGAGCAGCATTTTATCACAGGGCACAGTCTCTCTGCGGGGCAGTGTCTTATCACAGGGGGGAGTGCGCAACCTTCCTGACACTGCAGTCCCAGGCTTCACATACTCACGGTCTGCAGTCTTTGTCCACAGTCTCTCTGTCCCTCGCGGCTTTACCAGAGTTCTCTCCCCGCCTGCGTCAGCGTCCTCCCCGTCTGATGTCTCCCCTGCTCTGAAGAAAGCGCGCGCTGTTTTCCCGCTCTCAGCTCTCCTCCCTTCCTGTTCCTGGCTGCTGAAGTGTCCCTTGGGGAACCCGCTGCCCTGCTCAATGGTTCCGAGCACGGAGCAGAGGAGGTAACTCTCCCTCCGCTCCTTCTGTGCTTCACCTCCTTACACAAGTATGGCGAGAAAATTAGAATGCCATCGAGGTATATTGCAACAAATCTTCCAAGGCAATCAGTGAAAATATCATTCAGAAAATTTTGAAACACAGCAGATGCATTAGATAATCCAAAAGGCATGACAAGGTTTTCAAACAGACCCTCAGACATTAAAAATGCTGTTTTCCACTCATCACCCTTCTGGATGTGTATCAAATTGTAAGCCCCTCTAAGATCAAGTTTAGAAAACACCCGGGCACCTAGAAGCTGATTATATAGGTCAGGGATGAGTGGAAGTGGGTATTTTTAACCGTAATCTTATTTAGATCTCGGAAATCAAGGCAAGGACGAAGACCCCCCATCTTTCTTTTTAACAAAGAAAGATCCAGCAGTCACAGGGCAGGAGGATATGACCCTTCCGTAAATGTTCGTTAACATATTCTTTCATGGCGGCCCATTCAGGGCCTGACCAATTGTAAAAGCGAGCTTTGGCAATGTGACGCTAGTCATTTCTCAAGCCGTGAGTCAGAGTGGTCAAGGAGTCCAATTTCAGTAACCAGGAGGGTATGTCATAAACAGAAGGAAGAGACAAAAGCGTAGTCATGTAACGTTCTGAGGTCAGAATGCCAGTAGGATAACGAATCAAAGCTGAAGGGGTTAAATAGGCAGATAGTCAGAATGAAGTCCAAGGTCAGGCAACAGATCAAGCATACAGAACTCAAGGCGCAGAGAAGCCCAAACCTCATTTGTTGAATGTACATCTGGCAGTGGTCTGGGAGAAGCTGCTCCGTTAAGTAGGCATGGCAATCATCCAGGATAGTGAACACTTGGAGACAGCCGAGGCCTCCCAGTCACAGATTAGCTTGTCAAGCTGTCAATCAACACACTGACAGCTCAGAACGCCCCTGAACCAGATTGGATGGTCATGCTGTCAATCAAAGTACTGACAGCTTCAGCATGCCCCTGTACCGGATTGGACAGCCGAGCTGTCAGTAACTGCATCTCATGGAGATCAACATCCCACATTGCGGAGACACCATCACATGTTTCTCAACGCAGTGATTCTAGAGCAATGCCCCAATCCCTTATGGGAAATATGTAACATAGTAACATAGTTTTGAAGGCTGAAGGAAGACCTTATGTCCATCTAGTTCAGCCTATTTTTAGTGCAGCTGTTCTGCATTGTTGATCCTGGGGAAGGCAAAAAACCCACAGAGTAGAAGCCAATTTTCTCCAAAGGGAAAAAAATTCCTTCCCCTAAGCTGGGTCAGCCATCTACCTATAATATTATGTTATTCGTAACCTTCTATACTGTTACTCACAAGAAAAGCATCCATTCCTTTCTTAAATTCATTCAGTGAGTTGGCCATCACCACTTCCTCAGGAAGAGAATTCCAGAGCCTCACTGCTCTTACCGTGAAGAACCCTCTTCTAAGCTGGTCCAAACGAAGAGAATGCCCTCTTGTTCTTGTCACAGTCCTTGGTACAAACAGTTCATTGGAGAGATCTCTGTATTGCCCTCTGATATACTTGTACATATATATTAAGCCTCCCCTAAGTCTTCTCTTTTCTAGAGTAAATAGACCTAATTTTGATAACCTTTCTGGGTATTATAAAAATATGTAGAATTTCTTGAATCACTGCGTTGAGAAACATGTGATGGTGTCTCCGCAGTGTTGGATGTTGATCTCCATGAGTTGATTCATCCTCATTTTTCACAATCTTCTACTAGGCATTGCTCCTACTGGCCAGTTTCCTACTCCACACTGATGAGGGGCAATACCCCGAAACAGCTGTCTGTGGATGGATACCATGTTTTGGCAAAGGTGGTTCCCTGCATGGGTGACTGCCCTTCCCGTGGTTGTTCCTTCCCGGGGAAAGACCTGGCTAGTCATTGCTTGCATTGAGAAACATGTGATGGTGTCTCCGCGGTTTGTGTTTTGCATATTTTTACATATTTCCCATAAGGGATGGGGGCATTGCTCTAGAATCACTGCGCTGAGAAACATGTGATGGTGTCTCCTCAGTGTTGGATGTTGATCTCCATGAGTTCATTCATTCTCATTTTTCACAGTCTTCTACTAGGCATTGCTCCTACTGGCCAGTTTCCTACTCCACACTGATGAGGGGCAATACCCCGAAACAGCTGTCTGTGGATGGATACCATGTTTTGGCATAGGTGGTTTCCTTCATTGGAGACTGCCCTTCCCGTGGTTGTTCCTTCCCGGGGAAAGACTTGGCTAGTCATTGCTTGCGCTGAGAAACATGTGATGGTGTCTCCGCGGCTTGTGTTTTGCATATAGTAACTGCATCTCAGACACCCTGAGGGGTGGAACCCTGACAGTACTATTGCACAGTGCACAGAAGACCATTATTACTTTCTAAGGCACTTGTTATAGTGCTAATAGTTTATGAAGAGGTTGTGGAATGTGAGGAGGGTCCTTGATAAGCAGGAGGCAAAAGATGTTTCTGTGTCACAATTCACAGGGATGAGTTTTATAAGTGAAAGAAGAGGTAATGGAGCTCTGGGCTAAATGAAAAGGCAAAATGAATGACAACAATTAGCAAGAATTTCCCTTGTGAGAACCTGCACAGCACACACGTATATGATCTACAAGCACTGGTGTAGAACTGATATTACCATTATATGGTTACTCTCTGGTGGTAATATCAGTCCTAATACTGAGGTTTGGTTAAAAAACACTCCAATCTATATTTTTGTATTAAATGTGTGTATATGTGCATGTAATGTAGTGTGAGTGCATTAATATACTCACCTACCGTTACACTTTCTGCTGTACAGTACCCTCCTGCTCCTCTTCTCAGTGATTTCGCAGCACTTCAGACTCTCTGGGGCCCTCTATGCTGTATGCGTGATCCGAAAGCCCCTTTTGCAATGAATGCCTATGGAGCCTCGTTCTGACACTTCACAGATTTACATTGTAAAAACCACTTCTGGGTCATACATATCAGAACGGCGCTGTGTCTCAGAGGAAGCGGCAGTAGGTGAGTATATTGATACACTGACAGTACACTGCATGCACAAATGCACACCTTTACCCCCTTTCTGCCATATGACGTACTATCCCGTCCATGTGCTCTGGGACTTAATTCCCAAGGACGGGATAGTACGTCATAGCGATCAGCGGCACTCACGTCATAGCTGATCGCGGCCGAGTGTCAGCTGATTATCACAGCTGACAGACGGCACTATGTGTCAGGGGCAGTCACGGACCACCCCCGACACATTAACCCCTGGCACACTGCGATTAAACACGATCGCAGTGTACCAGGAGTTTAGGGAAGCATTGGTAGGGAGGGGGTTCCCTCCGTGCTTCCCTGAGCCCCCTGGAGCAACGCGATGTGCTGCGCTGCTCCGGGGGTCTCCTTCCCTGCAGGTCCTCAGATCCAATATGGCGGCGGGGACCTTCGGGGAACTCGTCCTGCAAAAAATAAGACCTCACATGACTCAGTGGGTCAAAATATGGAAAAATTATAGCTCTTAAAATGTGGTGATGCAAAAACTATTTTTACAATAAAAAGCGTCTTTAGCGTGTGACAGCTGCCAAACATAAAAACCAGCCATAAATAGTAAATCAAACCCCCTTTATCAAACCCTTAGTTAGGGAAAAATAATAAAATAAAAATGTTTTTATTTCCATTTTCCATTAGGGCTAGGGTTAGGGCTGAGATTAGGGTTACGGGTGTGTTGGGGTTAGGGTTGGAATTAGAATTGGGGGGTTTCCACTGTTTGGGCACATCAGGTGCTCTTCAAATGCAACATGGCGTCTGATCTCAATTCCAGCCAATTCTGAGTTGAAAAAGTCAAATGGTTCTCCTCCCCTTGCAAGCTCTGCCATGCACCCAAGCAGTGGTTTACCCCCACATATGGGGTAGCAACCTACTCAGGACAAATTGCACAAAAACTTTTGGGAACCAATTTCTCCTGTTAACTTTGGAAAAATAAAAAATTGGGGGCAAAAAAATCATTTTTGTGGAAAAAAATATGATTTATTATTTTTATGGCTCTACGCTATAAACTTCCGTGTATCAGAGTACTCAGGACAAATTGGACAACAACTTTTGGGGTCCAATTTCTCCTGATACCCTTGGGAAAATAACAAAATTGAGGACTTAAAGATCATGTTTGTGGAAAAAATATGATTTTTTTTATTTTCACGCCCGGGCGTTATAAACTTTTGTGAAGCACTGGGGGGTTCAAAGTGCTCATCACACATTGAGATAAGTTCCTTAGGGGGTCTAGTTTCCAAAATGGGGTCACTTGTGGGGGGTTTCCACTGTTTAGGTACATCAGGTGCTCTTCAAATGCAACATGACACCCGCAGACCATTCCATCAAAGTCTGCATTCCAAAACGTCACTACTTCCCTTCGGAGCCCCGACGTGTGCCCATACAGTAGTTTTCTCCCACATATGGGGTATCAGCGTGCTCAGGACAAATTGGACAACAACTTTTGTGGTCCAATTTCTCCTGGTACCCTTGGGAAAGTAAAAAAATTGGGGACTAAATGATCATGTTTGTGGGAAAAATGTGATTTTTTAATTTTATGACTGTACGTTATAAACTTCTGTGAAGCCCTGGGAGGTTCAAAGTTCTCACCACACATCTAGATAAGTTCCTTTTGGGGTCTAGTTTCCAAATTGGTGTCATTTGTGGGGGGTTTCCACTGTTTTGGCACATCAGGGGCTTTCCAAACGCAACGTGGCGTCCGATCTCAATTCCAGCCATAAAAGTCAAATGGCGCCGCTTCCCTTCCGAGCTCTGCCATGCGCCCAAATAGTGGTTTACCCCCACATATGGGTTATCAACGTACTCAGGACAAATTGCACAATAACTTTTGGGGTCCTGTTACCCTTGGAAAAATAAAAATTGAGGGTGAAAAGATCATTTTTGCGGAAAAAATATGATTTTTTAATTGTACGGCTGCACGTTATAAACTTCTGTGAAGTCCTTGTGGGTTCAAAGTTCTCACCACATATTAAGATATGTAGATACGTTCCCTGAGGAAGGAATAACGAAACATGCGTTGGGGTGGGAAAGAACGTCACCAGCACTACAGCACTTTACTGGACCCCCGTGTACCACTGTGAATTTGATCTCCACATAGGCAATATGCAATATATTTCATTAGTACCACTTATACACTCACTGGCCACTTTATTAGGTACACCTGTCCAACTGTGTGTTAAGACTTAATTTCTAATCAGCCAATCACATGGCGGCAACTCAGTGCATTTAGGCATGTAGACATGGTCAAGACAATCTCCTGCAGTTCAAACCGAGCATCAGTATGGGGAAGAAAGGTGATTTGAGTGCCTTTGAACGTGGCATGATTGTTGGTGCCAGAAGGGCTGGTCTGAGTATTTCAGAAACTGCTGATCTACTGGGATTTTCACGCACAACCATCTCTAGGGTTTACAGAGAATGGTCCGAAAAAGAAAAAAAATCCAGTGAGCGGCAGTTCTGTGGCCGGAAATGCCTTGTTGATGCCAGAGGTCAGAGGAGAATGGGCAGACTGGTTCGAGCTGATAGAAAGGCAACAGTGACTCAAATTGCCACCCGTTACAACCAAGGTAGGCAGAAGAGCATCTCTGAACGCACAGTGCGTCGAACTTTGAGGCAGATGGGCTACAGCAGCAGAAGACCACACTGGGTACCACTCCTCTCAGCTAAGAACAGGAAACTGAGGCTACAATTTGCACAAGCTCATCGAAATTGGACAGTAGAAGATTGGAAAAACGTTGCCTGGTCTGATGAGTCTCGATTTCTGCTGCGACATTCGGATGGTAGGGTCAGAATTTGGCGTAAACAACATGAAAGCATGGATCCATCCTGCCTTGTATCAACGGTTCAGGCTGGTGGTGGTGGTGTCATGGTGTGGGGAATTTTTTCTTGGCACTCTTTGGGCCCCTTGGTACCAATTGAGCATCGTTGCAACGCCACAGCTTACCAGAGTATTGTTGCTGACCATGTCCATCCCTTTATGACCACAATGTACCCAACATCTGATGGCTACTTTCAGCAGGATAATGCGCCATGTCATAAAGCTCGAATCATCTCAGATTGGTTTCTTGAACATGACAATGAGTTCACTGTACTCAAATGGCCTCCTCAGTCACCAGATCTCAATCCAATAGAGCATCTTTGGGATGTGGTGGAACGGGAGATTCGCATCAGGGATGTGCAGCCGACAAATCTGCGCCAACTGTGTGATGCCATCATGTCAATATGGTCCAAAATCTCTGAGGAATGCTTCCAGCACCTTGTTGAATCTCTGCCACGAAGAATTGAGGCAGTTCTGAAGGCAAAAGGGGGTCCAACCCGTTACTAGCATGGTGTACCTAATAAAGTGGCCAGTGAGTGTATGTTTCCAATAGATAGTCAGATGGGGCCTTTTTGATTAAGGTATTTATACCTCCTCCCCTATGTATATGTCACATTGGAACATGAATTCTGCTTTCATATTGCTGTAGTGTGCACATTGTAATACTCATATGTTTTTCAAAGGATAGTCATATGGGTTTTTGTGATTAAGGTATTTATACCTCTCCCCATATCTATATGTTATATTGAAATATAAATTTGGTTTATACTTATGTCTGAATGATTATTACAGTTGGCACAGTGCAATTCTATCAGTGGTCCAAACTGGGATATTTTCCTTAAAAAACTTTTTTGTGCTTAAGTGGCCTTTTTCCATTTTTTGTGAGGCACCTTATATAATTGTATGTAAAATTGGTTCATTGATGTTAAATATATTAATAAATATGAATTTTTAAACGAACTCAATTGTTACCTTGGTTCTTATATTGTGACTGGACAATGGTAAATGTTCATGTTCACATTTGTTGATTCTAGTAGTTTGAAATTGAACCTTATATGTATGGACTTTGCTCATGTTGATATCTATAAGTTCCTTGGGTGGGGTCTAGTTTCCAAAATGGGGTCACTTGTGGGGGGTTTCCACTGTTTAGGTACATCAAGGGCTCTCCAAACGTGACATGGCCTCCTATCTGAATTCCAGCCAATTTTGCATTGAAAAACTCAAACGGCGCTCCTTCCCTTCTGAGCTCTGCCATGCGCCGAAACAGTGGTTCCCCCCCACATATCAGGTATCAGCGTACTCAGGACAAATTCACAATAACGTTTGCAGTCCAATTTCTCCTGTTACCCTTGGTAAAATAAAAAAATTGGACCTGAAGTAATTTTTTTGTGAAAAAAAGCTAAATGTTCAATTTTTTTAAACATTCAAAAAATTCCTGTGAAGCATCTGAAGGGTTAATAAACTTCTTGAATTTGGTTTTGAGCACCTTGAGGGGTGCAGTTTTTAGAATGGTGTCACTTTTGGGTATTTTCTATCATATACACCCCTCAAAGTGACTTCAAATGTGATGTGGTCCCTTAACCCCCAAGGGTGGTTTGCACGTTCAAGATCGGGCCAATTTTTACAATTCTGACCACTGTCCCTTTATGAGCTAATAACTCTGAAACGCTTCCATGGATACCGGTGATTCTGACACTGTTTTCTCGTGACATATTGTTCTTCATGTTAGTGGTAAAATTTCATTCAAATAACTTGCATTTATTTGTGAAAAAAATGGAAATTTGGCGAAAATTTTGAAAATTTAGCAATTTTCCAACTTTGAATTTTTATGCCCTTAAATCCCAGAGATATGGCACACAAAAAACTTAATAAGTAACATTTAACATGTGTTTCCTTTACATCAGCACAATTTTGGAACCAAATTTTTTTTTTGTTAGGAAGTTATAAGGGTTAAAAGTTGTGTTCAATTTGTCCTGAGTACGCTGATGTTGGGATAAACCACTGTTTGGGTGCATGGCAGAGTTTGGAAGGGAATGAGCGCTGTTTGACTTTTTCAACGCAGAATTGGCTTGATGTCATATTGTATTTGGATAGACTCTGATGTGCCTAAACAGTGGAAATCTCCCACAAATGACACCATTTTGGAAACTAGACCCCCCCAAGGAACTTATCTAGATGTGTGGTGAGAACTTTGAGCCCCCAAGGGCTTCACAGAAGTTTATAACGTACAGCCGTAAAATTAAAAATTCATATTTCCAAAAAAATGATCTTTTCACCCCAAATTTTTATTTTCCCAAGGAAAACAGGATTCCAAATGTTATTGCGAAATTTGTTCTGAGTGCGCTGATACCCCATATGTGGGGGTAAAACACTGTTTGGGCACATGGCAGACCTCAGAAGGGAAGGAACGCCGTTTGATGCAAAATTAGTTGGAATTGAGATCGGACGCCATGTCACGTTTGGAGAGCCGCTGATGTGACTAAACTGTGGAAACCCCTACAAGTGACCCCATTTTGGATACTAGACCCCTGAACGATTTATCTAGATGTGTGGTGAGCACTTTGAACCCCCAAGTGCTTCACAAAAGTTTATAACGCCCGGGCATGAAAATATAAAAAATCATATTTTTTTCAACAAACATGATCTTTTAGTACCTATTTTTTTATTTTCCCAAAGGTAACATGAGAAATTGGACCCCAAAAGTTGTTTTCCAATTTGTCCTTAGTGCGCTGATATCCCACATGTGGAAGAAAACTACTGTATGGGGACACGTCGGGGCTTGAAAGGGAAATAGTGACGTTTTGGAATGCATACTTTGATGGAATGATCTGCTGGTGTCATGTTGCATTTGGAGAGCCCCTGATGTGCCTAAACTGTGGAAACCCACCACAAGTGACCCCATTTTGGAAACTATACCCCCAAGAAATTATCTAGATGTGTGATGAGCACTTTGAACCCCCAAGTGCCTCGCAATAAAAAAAATCATAATTTTTTCCACAAAAATGATATTTTTGCCCCCAATGCTTTATTTTTTTTCAAGGGAAACAGGAGAAATTGGACTCCCAAAATTTTTGTGCAATTTTTCCTGAGTACGCTGATACCCCACATGTGGGGGTAAACCACTGTTTGGGCGCATGGCAGAGCTTGGCAGGGAAGAAGCAATATTTGACTTTTTCAATGCAGAATTGGGTGGAATTGCAATCAGACGCCATGTTGCATTTGGAGAGCCCCTGATGTGCCTAAACAGTGGAAACCCCCCAATTCTAACTCCAACCCTAACCCCAATACACCCCTAACCCTAATCTTAGCCCTAACCCTATCCCTAACCCTAGCCCTAACCCTAATGGGAAAATGGAAAGAAATACTTTTTTTAAATTTTTATTATTTTTCCCTAACTAAGGGTGATAAAGGGGGGTTTGATTTACAATTTATGGCGGGTTTTTATGTTTGGCAGCTGTCACACGCTAAAAGACGCTTTTTATTGTAAAACTAGTTTTTGCATCACCACATTTAGAGAGCTATAATTTTTCCATATTTTGACCCACAGAGTCACATGAGATCTTATTTTTTGTGGGACGAGTTGACGTTTTTATTGGTACCATTTTTGGGCACGTGATATGTTTTGATCACTTTTTATTCAGATTTTTGGGATGCAAAATGAACAAAAACCAGCATTTCATGAATTTCTTTGGGGGGGGAGTTTACACTGTTCCGCTTGTGGTAAAATTGATTAAGCAGTTTTATTCTTTGGGTCAGTACGATTGCAGCAATACCTCATTTATATCATTTTTTTATGTTTTAGCGCTTTTATACAATAAAAACAATTTTATATAAAAAATAATTATTTTTGCATCGCTTTATTCTGCGAGCTATAACTTTTTTATTTTTATGCTGATGATGTTGTATCATGGCTCGTTTTTTCTGGGACAAGATGACGTTTTCAGCGGTATCATGTTTATTTATATGCGTCTTTTTGATCGCGTGTTATTGCACTTTTTGTTCGGCGATATGATGATAAAGCATTGTTTTTTGCCTTGTGTTTTTTTTTAAGGGGTTCACTAAAGGGGTTAACTAGTGTGACAGTTTTATAGGGCGGGTCGTTACGGATGCGGCGATACTAAATATGTGAATGTTTATTGTTTTTTTTTTAGTTACAAAAAAAAGAATTTATTGGGGAATTTTTTTTTTTTTTTAATTTAGGACTTTTTCAAAAATTATTTTTACATATGATTTTTTTTTACTTTATTATATTATTTCAGTGTGGGACAATATAGTAAAGGGTCAGATCGCTGATCTGACACCTTGCACAGCAGTGTGTCAGATCAGCAATCTGCAGGCACTGCTGGAGGCTTTCTCAGCGACTGCTCTTTAGCAGGTACTGAGAAAGCCGCCTCCCTGCAGGACCTCGGAGGCCCCCACGGCCATATTGGACCCGGGGGGCTGCAGGGAAGGAGGCCTTTGGAACAGCATAATCACATCGCGCTGTTCCGAGGGTCCAGGGAAGCACGTAGGGAGCCCCCTGCCTGCATGATTCTTCCCTGTGCCCCGGTACACTGCGATCATGTTTGATCGCAGTGTTCCGGGGGTTAATGTGCCGAGGGCAATCCATGACCACACCTGGCACATAGTACTGGGTGTCAGCTGTGATAATCAGCTGATACCCGGCCTCGATCAGCGCCGCTGATCATTATGTCGTACTATCCTGTCCATGGGAATTAATTCACAGGTCACATGGATGGGATAGTACGTCAGATGACAGAAAGGGGTTAATAGATGTATTTTTCCTGGGCATGAAATCAGTATTGTCTGGATGTATTATTTCTAGCATCACCGAATTTAATCTAGTGGCCAGGATTTTAGTGAAGATCTTATAGCCAACATTTACCAATGATATGGGGCGATATGATCCACATTCAAGAGGATCCTTCCCCTTCTTCCTAAGCACTATTATATTTGCCTCATAAAAGGAGTCCGGTAAAGAACCTCCCTCCCATTTCCTCTGTAGATTTCTATGGGAAATCCATCCGACCCAGGTGCCTTCCCAGAGGCCATATCCGCTATGGCATCATTTATTTCATCTATCGTGAAGTCTGCATCCAGAAAGGCATGTTGAGCGGGACTCAGTGTGGGAAACTTTACATCTGATAAATACTCAAGGCAGTCCGAAGTGCTAAAAACACCTCTGGAACTATATAATCTATAATATAAGTGGCTAAGCGTCACTCTGTCCGAAGCCATTATAGACTGCACAAGCGCGACGCGCCTGCCCAGTCTGGCTCCAGACAGAATGAGGCATCCAGCAGTGAGGAGTGCGTATGGCGCTGGAGATGGCGGTATGCATACTCACTGCATACTGCTATATCCGGCGCCATACTTAGGCTAGTTTCACACTAGCGCTTTTGAGCGCAGCGACGGCCTGCGCACGGCCGCCACTAAGCCCCGCCCTCTGCCGCGCCTCCGCCGGTAGCTCCGCCTCCGCTGCATGCGTCCTGCGTCCCCTATCTTTATCACTGGGGGCACAGGCCATGCGCAGTATGCGTTTGGCGGTGCATGCGTCCTTTTGACGGTGCGCCGACCTGCGCCAAACGCAACCTGCTGCAGTTTGGTTGCGCTCGGCGCACCGTCAAAAAGGCGCATGCGCCGCCAAATGCATACTGCGCATGGCCTGCGCCCCAGTGATAAAGATAGGGGACGCAGGACGCATGCAGCGTCATGCGCCGGTAGGCGGAGCTACCGGCGGAGGCGCGACAGGGGGCGGGGCTTAGGCTAATTTCACACTTGCTTTTTTTGCAGCGCATTTTTCCCGCAAAAAAACGCATTGAAAAAACGCATACAAACGCATACAAATGCTGCGTTTTTTTCAAGCATTTTTATGAGCATGCATGAAAAAAATGCAGCGTTTTTATGTGTTTGTATGCGTTTTTAGTGCTTTTTTACCGCGTTTGCGTTTTTTTCCAACATTAGGTGGCCCCTCACACTAACCCAAACCATGACTTTACTAACCCTAACCCTAACCCTGACCCTGACCCTAACCCTAACCCTAACCCTAACCCTGACCCTAACCCTAACCCTAACCCTAACCCTGACCCTAACCCTAACCCTAACCCTGACCCTGACCCTAACCCTAACCCTTAACCAAACCATACTAACCCTAACCCTAACCCTAACCCTTAACCAAACCATACTAACCCTAACCCTAACCCTAACCCTAAACCCTAGCTAACCCTAACCCTAGCCCTAAACCCCCTTAACTAACCCTAACTCTAACCCAAACCCCTAAATTCCATTGTCCAACTAATGGTAAAAAAAAAAGCATACATAAGCATGCCAATGCACACATATGCGCACCCATAGACTTATAATGGGTGTCTTGCTGTAAAAAAACGCATTGCGTGCGCATGCGTTTTTTTTAGGCAAGTCGGACGCCCAAAAAATGCAACAGGATGCATTTTGTGCACCCGAGCGCATACCGCAAAAAAACGCATGCGCGGAAAAACGCATACAAACGCATGTGTATGCGCACATAAGCGCATCCCATGCAAAGTATAGGAAAAAAAATGTATGCGTTTTTTAGCGCTAAAATACCGCGAAAAAAAACGCAAGTGTGAAACCAGCCTTAGCGGTGGCCGTGCGCAGGCCGTCGCTGCGCTCAAAAGCGCTAGTGTGAAACTAGCCTTACATACTGCTAGGAATCTGTGTCCTGCCATACTTATGCTGAGATCCAGATCCTCACATTTGTCTCCAGAGGCTAAGTCCTTTCAGCCAGCTTCTGAGCATGCTCCTGGAATGAGCTCCCATTGGAGTTCAGGAGTCAGGTGCTCAGGTCCTGCTCCTGATTCCATTGGCTTAGCTCAGGGCTCTGGAGATTTCTGGCAGGTCCCGTACGCTATAAAAAGTGCACATGGCCGCTATGCCATGCGCTAGTATTTTCATACTGCTGCTGTATGTATGGTGATGGATGCTTGGACTGGTGACTGACTTATTATGAAACCCCTTCCCTCTGATATTACGATTGTGTGAGTGATTGGGCAGCCGCCAGTAGCAGCGCTAGAGTCAGCGCGCTCCAGCTATACGTTCTCAGCAGCTAGCGTCCTGCATCGCGCCAGCAAGATTGCGGTGTCTTCTCTGTGGCTCCGTTCACACCGCGCTGCGATTGCAGTTTTACCGCGTCTGCAGTTGCGACGCCTCCTGTCTGATTTCACGGTAGGTCTAGAGGGAGTAGTCCTGCTGCCTAAGGCTACTTCTGTGACTATTTTTACCATGACAGTTTCGCTGTTAGTCTCTGTCCCCGAACAGACTTAGCGTATTACTTTATTCTTTTGTCTGCAGCTCTGTGAGCATAACAGAGCTCGCTTCTGTGCACTTAGGGTGCAGTTAACCCCGTGCACATTACCGCCATAGTGCTCTGCCTCTCTAGCAGCGGTTATATCACCTGCTGCACGGTGGACCCCGGGCGGCGAACACGTTTATTTATATTTTTTTAAGCGTGTTCCGCCGCTGTAACATAATACTAGCGCCAGGGTCTGGCTAGAGATGGCAGATCAGCAGCAGCTGTTACAGCTTGTGCGTGTAAAATAATGCATATCCTGTAAAATACTCAGGACTAGTTACCAGATAAAAATATAGTGGTTTATTTGGTTTCTTCCATCAAAGAAAGGTTATTACAGAAAAACAGGTGAATAAAAATAGGTGAAAGAGAAATTGTCCATTAGATCATGCTCTGAGATCCCACATGGCGAAAGCAACATGTATTCTTCTTCTCTCCGAGATCCTGAATAGCAAATGGCTGCTGTGTCTCAGTTCGGCTTCTCACATCGCCGTCAAGTAATATACCAGCTGTTATGTCATGTCATCTTGCGTCTGTCTCTCATGATGGTGAGGGAAGAAGAGGAGCGACCTCTACAGTTAGCCATGAATTATATACGTCTCCTAAAGCACGTGGTCTCTACATATATGGAGCTGTCTTTCTACCATGAGCCAAGCTTAAAAATAGCCTATGTCATGTAAGCTAAAGCATTCTACAGAACTGAGTCTTATAAGAAATTAACGGATTATTAATATTTAACAATTCCCCCTTTTGAGGGAGACAGACATTAATTGGAACCCTCAAATATAACGATCTTTTTTTCTTCTTTTCTTCTTCTTTGACAAAATAATTTAATATCAATAATAATAATAATAATAATAATAATAATAATAATAATAATATTAGATTACCGTTATAAGTACTCAATGACATAATTGATGTGAATTCATGTTATGGTAAGCCGTGAACAATATTCATATAAAATATGTATAATTATACTTCCCTAAGTCTAAATTGAAGCATCTCAGGTCCAGTCATCATCATCTGATGTCATCTGGTCTTCATTTTGATGTCTTCTGTCTTCTTCTTGGTTCTTTTAAAAATACAGTTTTCTTATAGCATATAGATGTTGTAGGAATTGTGTGGTGTATCAAATCAAAGTCCATAAATTCAAATGTTGATAAGAAACAAAGTCTATAGATGAAATGCAGCTTTAATATCTGTGCAGTGTCATCTTTAAAAACCTGGGCTTACATTGGCTCGCCTTGGATATTCTGGAATCCTCCATCGGTACTGGTCTTTGAACAGGTGTGACGTCCTTGGTCAGCAAAGCAAGGGTTAAAATGACTCTTCCTTGCTAAACATAGCACCATAACCAGTCCTTGTCCTAATGCACAGGACATATGTCAGGGTTGTAGCTTCCTGATAATTACCTTCATTGTTCACCAGCTTTCATCGAAGCTTTTCAGGTGATTGAAAACCTCTGGAACTTGATAAGAACGTGATAACACCGTTCATCTCAGCATCATAGGATCATCGTCCTCTGGTTGTCAGGTTAGACACTTTAATTGTGACTGTCGGTGGTGGATACTGCACTTGTGACTGTCAGTGGTGGATACTGCACTTGTGACTGTCAGTGGTGGATACTGCATTTGTAATTAACACAGTCTATTACTCAGTAATCATAGCTTTGTTACCTTCTGGGATTTCTGGATCGCGGCATTCTTCTTCTTGCAACTGATAAAAATCAATGAAGTTTAGAAATGTGAAAAGTCTTTATTAACATAATTTCAGTATCTTGCTTGAAGTCTTCATTCCCTATTCTATACCAAATCTGGTAATTTCCCTATCCCATAATATCACAGCGTACCATAGCAATCAGTAATATCCATATAATTATTATCAGAATTTGTACTGTATATGGATTTCAATATTTGAAATAATAAACCAATAATAAATGATAATACATTATTATCCATTTTTTTTTATGTGATAGAACATTTTTTATGTCATAGGTGTAATTACCTTTTTCAACCCATAGGTGTCACTGTGTTTTATGTAACCAGTGTTATCATCTTTATTAATAAGGAATATATTCATTATACTAATAATATGTAGGAATGTAAAGCCATGAACCAAAATAAGAATATATGAGTGAGCGAATGAATGAATAAAAGAATTGTTGCATATAACTCAGAAGTGAAACATTTTCCTTAGTAATAGAACCATATAATTGCTATATTTAATGAAGCAATATTCTCAGCAGATATTACTTTACTAAATATTGGTGAAAGAATTAAAAATAATGAAAAATAAGAATAAAAATAAAAATAAGAATAAGGCCTTTATGTTGATGCAGAGTAGTTATGTCTTCAGTAACATATACCCTTAATATTTCCATGATCTGGATTATTTCATAATTGTCATAAACTTGTGTTACCAAAATATTCAAATTATGCAACTTTGCATGTAATTCCTCTTAGTGTAAAGAAATGACTCTTTATAATACTTGTTATTATACCCAATACTTATACCATTGTACCTTATTAATATTTTTTCCTATTAAAATGTGTGAAGAAGAGGTATTAATCAAATGTGATTATGTAGTCAGGATAAAAAACATATTTCCCCCTTAATACCAAAAAATATTGTTTCATGAAATAATTCATTTATCAAAACCAAAATTAAAAATAATTAATGTATAAATTATGTGAATTTATACTTGCTTATACCATTATTTGTCTGAAGATGTGTAACCATCAAAATTAATTTGAATATCATAAAATTATCCTTTGGAAAAATTAATTTAAATGTAGTTTAAGATTAACACACTTGGACAGAGAAGGAAGGTCCACTATTCCCAGATGCAGCTGGTGAATACCAGGCTCTGTGCTGGTGCCTGTTTAAAAGAGCTAAAGCTGATAAGGAAAGAATAGATTTTCTTCCTAAACTATTTTCTATTTTGTTGTGCGATTGCACTTATCCACAATTAACTAAATCAAGAAATAATAATTACTATAGAAATATATGTTTGTATAGATAATATTTCATTATGTATCTTAATATTCTAATAATTTCCTAAAGATAAAAGCTTTGGGGTTTTTTTTTTTTTTCTTTCTCTCATGCATTCAGGATTCTGAGGTCTCACAAACGTATCACATCACTCGCTCAGCAGCTGCTCATACACTCAGTCACTGTCACTCAGACTGTGTCACATATTAACTTTAAACCAAATACCTCACATACGAAGGTGTGATGAATACACGTATTTTAACCCAAATTATCCTAATTATCAATGCATTGTAAACTATTTCAATTTAGTCTCTTAATATTTCTTTGAATATTCCCCAAATACACATGACATAAATATATATATAGCTATACTTGACATTTAGGCCTGGAAAAAAAATTCCATTGCTTTGCAAAAGTTGAGACCCCCTTTAAAATTCTTTTCCTAAGGAACAGGGACATAGTATACTGGTATACTTGTATTATTAGAACAAGGTTCAAATTCCCCTGCTGTGGTTGTCATTCAAACCATGCAGTAAAAAAGCACACACCCAGAACATTTTAAAAAGCAATTGGTTATTTCCTTTTAAGGGTTAGATATATAAAATCATGCAATTATTGCAACATCCTGTGTAAATAAAGGCATAAATCCTTGGAAGAGAATTTTTCTCGATTAAGTCCTGCTTTGAAATGAAAATTCTAAGGAAACATAAAAAATAAGGTTAATATCATATAATTCTAAATATTATTACTGATGTAGATTTTAATTTTCATTAAAAAATACAGTTCTACTATTTCTACTTCTACAAACACTCTATATATACTGTATGACTATGTATATATCCACAAACCATAAAACTACAGGATTATACTCTATAACTCACTAATTGTATAACACTGTTACACAATATATATTACTTTTTTCCTAGCCAATTCCTACACCCATACTTATTTCTCTGCAAAAAATATCCTGAAAGGTTCTTGCCATTTTAAAGCTGATAGATTCTTGGAGCAGAGTATTCAGTTTACAGGCCATGATGTCACTCACCACCTGTTTCTGTCTGTTAAATTCGGCCATCTTTGTTACAGAAAGAAAATCAGAACTCATCATTTTTCTTAATTCAATTTGTGTCTTTTCGGTGTTCTTTTGCATCATTCCATATGGTTTATAACAAACATGTGATTTTCTTTTTCTTTCTTCGTAGATTTGATTTTGGGGAAATCTCATTTTAGAAGGCTTTGCTAATACAGGCTTCTGATAAGAAGGCTTCTGCCTGTCTTTACAAAATTAGCACAATTTACTTTCCTCTCACGATTCTCGTGTTTTCTGGCAAAATCAAGGGATTGCGCACATTCAAACAAAGAATCTTTTTGTGACGCAATAACACGAGATGCAGGATTTAGAAACCAAAATTTGCTTACAAAACTCCTTATGAGGGACGGTGTTTTGACATTCTCACTCAGCATTCTATACAAACGTTCATATATGGACATGAACGTAAAAATACATTCCTTCCGACCAATCCTTAATTTTTGAAGAATATCAATATCTGGATGATTTTCATTTGATGAACAAAAAATGAGAATTTTTAATCTGTCCTTATCAGTTAAATTCTCATGTGTCTCACCAGATAACTTTAAAGACAATCTCCTAGCAAAATTTACAGGGATCCACATTTTGAACAACTGATTCTTCTCCTCGTTAGATAAATCAAAGTTATCAGAACAACTTTCAAAGATCTCAGAGTTTCTACAAACATCTATTTTGTTGTCATAAGCAGGAATTATTTGGCATATCTTTATCAAATCCTTCCTCACGCTACTTCGGATTTGGGCCTGTGAGTCGTCTATTTTTAGTGGTACGTCTTTCCCTTGTACGTCCTCTACGTCAGTTCTGAAGTCTCCTCCTACTTCTCCATCTTGTTCCACGTCTGCAAGGTCACCTTCAATGGCTGCTACAGACACTTGATTACAGTCAATCTCCCTAACTTTACAGCCAATCTCGAGAACATCACAACAATCATTTTTGGATTTCTCTGACACAGATCTATGAAATATATCTACCATCTGTAGAATATTTTTTAATCTCTCTCTTTCTCTATTGAAAAACTTAGAATCTAACCTCTGATTCTCGAGTTCACACTCGGCATATAAACTTAACCATAAAACTTCTGAATTAGAATTGTCTACAGACTTAAATTTCAATTTACTCTGCTTAGCAAGACAATTAATGACATCCATTTTATCTTACCTTGAAATGTCTCAGCTCCTTTGATGGACAACGCTGGGTTCCTGTCTTCACACGTCTGGCTTAGGTCTGGTACTTTTGGCACTTGTAGTACTTCTCAATCTATCTGGTACTTCTTACTTCTAGGTTCTATGTGATTCTTGTAAGTAGTGGAATTCCCGATAACTTGCACATATGATTTGACGTTAGCAAAGTCCAATCCCCCGTGTGGGCAAGTTGAGGGAAATCCGCAAAAAAGTACAAAAATTCAGATCTGGCTGGCTCTCCAATGTAAAATAATGCATATCCTGTAAAATACTCAGGACTAGTTACCAGATAAAAATATAGTGGTTTATTTGGTTTCTTCCATCAAAGAAAGGTTATTACAGAAAAACAGGTGAATAAAAATAGGTGAAAGAGAAATTGTCCATTAGATCATGCTCTGAGATCCCACATGGCGAAAGCAACATGTATTCTTCTTCTCTCCGAGATCCTGAATAGCAAATGGCTGCTGTGTCTCAGTTCGGCTTCTCACATCGCCGTCAAGTAATATACCAGCTGTTATGTCATGTCATCTTGCGTCTGTCTCTCATGATGGTGAGGGAAGAAGAGGAGCGACCTCTACAGTTAGCCATGAATTATATACGTCTCCTAAAGCACGTGGTCTCTACATATATGGAGCTGTCTTTCTACCATGAGCCAAGCTTAAAAATAGCCTATGTCATGTAAGCTAAAGCATTCTACAGAACTGAGTCTTATAAGAAATTAACGGATTATTAATATTTAACAGTGCGTCAGTTCGAGGCTCGTCTTGCTACCCTTGAGAGGTCTCCTGCAGCTGCGCAGGCTACAGATGCTGCCGTCCAGGCACTTACGGACACGGTAGGGTGTATGTCCATGTCCGCCCTTGCGCCGACAGTTACCCGCCTCCCATTGCCCGATAAATATGCTGGGGATGGCGCCTCCTGTAGGGGTTTTATCAGCCAGTGCTCGATACACCTAGAGCTGCTGGCTGCGCAATTCCCTATGGAGCGGGCTAAGGTGGCTTTTGTTATCTCCCTACTGTCGAGCAAGGCGCTGGAGTGGGCTATGCCTCTGTGGGAGCGTGGTGACCCCGAGATTCGGTCCGCGGCTAACTTGCTAACTGCCATCAGGCAAGTTTTTCTCGGTCCTCGGGTCACGCATGATACGTCCCTGCAGCTACTTGCCCTTACTCAGGGGTCACTCTCGGTTAGCCAGTATGCCGTCCGTTTTCGGACACTGGCATCCGAGTTGGAATGGTCCGACAAGGCCCTAATCCCCGTTTTTTGGCGAGGTCTAGCGGAGCTTGTGAAGGATGCTCTCTCTACCAGAGAGATCCCCACTAGCTTGGAAGAGCTAATCTCAGTCTCCTCTCATATCGATCTCCATTTCTGGGAGCCGCGTTATGGAGCGGGCTCAGTCCAAGCGCAAATCCGTTTCGGCTCCCAAATTTTTTTTACCCCTTGAGCTAGACGAGCCGGAGGTTCTACCTCCTGAGCCCATGGAGGTGTCTTGCACAAACTTTATTACAGACTCTGACCAGGAATCCATCTGCGGTTGTCACCATGTCTGTGCGGTTTCTCCGGAAGCCGGTCCCCCCAAAGGTTGGAGCCTGAACCGGCTATCGAGACCTTTGTCCCTCCTCATCTCCGGGCTCAGGTGCTCGCCTGGGCGCATGCGTCTAGCACGCACCACCATCGGGGCTATATGCAGGTTTCAAAACTGTTGGCTGATGCGTATTGGTGGCCCCATAGAGCTCGGGACATAAAAAAATTTATTCAGGCTTGCACCTTATGTGCCAAGCCTAAACCTCCTAGGCAGAGGGTGGCGATATCTGCTGACACGCAGCAGCGTACCTCTGTCACTCCCGCTCCTACTATCTCCCAAGTGTCTCTCTTGAAACCTGGTGACCTCGGTTCCTCTGATGCCTTCAAGGTGTCTCGGGGAGGTGGGGGCCTTAGGAGGGGGGTAATGTTAGGAATCTGTGTCCTGCCATACTTATGCAGAGATCCAGATCCTCACATTTGCCTCTAGAGGCTAAGTCCTTTCAGCCAGCTTCTGAGCATGCTCCGGGAATGAGCTCCCACTGGAGTTCAGGAGTCAGGTGCTCAGGTCCTGCTCCTGATTCCATTGGCTTAGCTCAGGGCTCTGGAGATTTCTGGCTGGTCCCGTACGCTATAAAAAGTGCGCATGGCCGCTATGCCATGCGCTAGTATTTTCATACTGCTGCTGTATGTATAGTGATGGATGCTTGGACTGGTGACTGACTTATTATGAAACCCCTTCCCTCTGATATTTCGATTGTGTGAGTGATTGGGCAGCCGCCAGTAGCAGCGCTAGCGTCAGCGCGCTCCAGCTATACATTCTCAGCAGCTAGCGTCCAGCATCGCGCCAGCGAGATTGCGGTGTCTTCTCTGTGGCTCCGTTCACACCGCGCTGCGATTGCAGTTTTTCCGCGTCTGCAGTTGCGACGCCTCCTGTCTGATTTCACGGTAGGTCTAGAGGGAGTAGTCCTGCTGCCTAAGGCTACTTCTGTGACTATTTTTACCGTGACAGTTTCGCTGTTAGTCTGTGTCCCCGAACAGACTTAGCGTATTACTTTATTCTTTTGTCTGCAGCTCTGTGAGCATAACAGCAGTTAACCCCGTGCACATTACCGCCATAGTGCTCTGCCTCTCTGGCAGCGGTTATATCACTTGCCGCACGGTGGACCCCGGGCGGCGAACACGTTTATTTATATTTTTTTAAGCATGTTCCGCCGCCATAACACATACTTACTTGACCGGGAGGAGCGTTGCCGCGGCGCTTCTCTTCGGCTGAAGACCGGGCCAGAAGAGTGGCCGGAATCGCACATGTGCATAGTCCGATCCGGCACCATTTTACTGAAGACACATTTGCAGTGTCTTCAGCAATATGGCGCCAGACAGCGCTATGGGCATGCGCATACTCCGGCGCCAGACTCCTTCCCCGGCCTCCAGCAGAACGTGACAGGCAGCGTGGGAGCACAGGGAAGAAGGGTGAGTATAAAGGGAAAGGGGGACAGGGGACCACGCATACCAGGAAAGGGGAGTGAGGGGACCACGCATACCAGGAAAGGGGAGTGAAGGGACCACGCATACCAGGAAAGGGGAGTGAGGGGACCACGCATACCACGAAAGGGGAGTGAGGGGACCAAGTATACCACGATAGGGGGGAGAGGGGACCATGCATACCACGATAGGGGGGTGAGGGGACCATGCATACCACGAAAGGGGGGTGAGGGGACCACGCATACCACGAAAGGGGGGTGAGGGGACCACGCATACCACGAAAGGGGGGTGAGGGGACCACGCATACCACGAAAGGGGGGTGAGGGGACCACGCATACCATGAAAGGGGGGTGAGCGGACTACGCATACCATGAAAGGGGGGTGAGCGGACCACGCATACCAGGAAAGTGGAGTGAGGGGACCATGCATACCACAAAAGGGGGGTGAGGGGACCACGCATACCAGGAAAGTGGAGTGAGGGGACCATGCATACCACAAAAGGAGGGTGAGGGGACCACACATACCAGGAAAGTGGAGTGAGGGGACCATGCATACCACGAAAGGGGGATGAGGGGACCACGCATACCACGAAAGGGGGGTGGGGGGACCATGCATACCACAAAAGGGGAGTGAGGGGACCATGCATACCAGGAAAGTGGAGTGAGGGGACCATGCATACCACAAAAGGAGGGTGAGGGGACCACACATACCAGGAAAGTGGAGTGAGGGGACCATGCATACCACGAAAGGGGGATGAGGGGACCACGCATACCATGAAAGGGGGGTGGGGGGACCATGCATACCACAAAAGGGGAGTGAGGGGACCATGCATACCACAAAAGGAGGGTGAGGGGACCATGTATACGACGAAAGGGGAGTGAGGGGCCCATGCATACCATGAAAAGGGGTGAGGGGACCACACATGCCACAAAAGGAGGGTGAGGGGACCACGCATACCAGGAAAGTGGAGTGAGGGGACCATGCATACCACGAAAAAGGGGGATGGGACCACGCATACCACAAAAGGATGGTGAGGGGACCACGCATACCAGGAAAGTGGAGTGAGGGGACCATGCATACCATGAAAGGGGGTGAGGGGACCACGCATACCATGAAAGGAGGGTGAGGGGACCACGCATACCATGAAAGGAGGGTGAGGGGACCACACATACCTTGAAAGGAGGGTGAGGGGACCACGCATACCACGAAAGAAGGGTGAGGGGACCACGTATACCACAAAAGGGGGTGAGGGGACCATGTATACCACAAAAGGGGGGTGAGGGGACCACGCATACCACGAAAGGGGAGTGAGGGGACCACGCATACCACGAAAGGGGGATGAGGGGACCACGCATACCACGAAAGGGGGGTGGGGGGACCACGCATACCACAAAAGGAGGGTGAGGGGACCACGCATACCAGGAAAGTGGAGTGAGGGGACCATGCATACCACAAAAGGGGGGTGAGGGGACCACGCATACCAGGAAAGTGGAGTGAGGGGACCATGCATACCACAAAAGGAGGGTGAGGGGACCACACATACCAGGAAAGTGGAGTGAGGGGACCATGCATACCACGAAAGGGGGATGAGGGGACCACGCATACCACGAAAGGGGGGTGGGGGGACCATGCATACCACAAAAGGGGAGTGAGGGGACCATGCATACCAGGAAAGTGGAGTGAGGGGACCATGCATACCACAAAAGGAGGGTGAGGGGACCACACATACCAGGAAAGTGGAGTGAGGGGACCATGCATACCACGAAAGGGGGATGAGGGGACCACGCATACCATGAAAGGGGGGTGGGGGGACCATGCATACCACAAAAGGGGAGTGAGGGGACCATGCATACCACAAAAGGAGGGTGAGGGGACCATGTATACGACGAAAGGGGAGTGAGGGGCCCATGCATACCATGAAAAGGGGTGAGGGGACCACACATGCCACAAAAGGAGGGTGAGGGGACCACGCATACCAGGAAAGTGGAGTGAGGGGACCATGCATACCACGAAAAAGGGGGATGGGACCACGCATACCACAAAAGGATGGTGAGGGGACCACGCATACCAGGAAAGTGGAGTGAGGGGACCATGCATACCATGAAAGGGGGTGAGGGGACCACGCATACCATGAAAGGAGGGTGAGGGGACCACGCATACCATGAAAGGAGGGTGAGGGGACCACACATACCTTGAAAGGAGGGAGAGGGGACCACGCATACCACGAAAGAAGGGTGAGGGGACCACGTATACCACAAAAGGGGGTGAGGGGACCATGTATACCACAAAAGGGGGGTGAGGGGACCACGCATACCACGAAAGGGGAGTGAGGGGACCACGCATACCACGAAAGGGGGATGAGGGGACCACGCATACCACGAAAGGGGGGTGGGGGGACCACGCATACCACAAAAGGAGGGTGAGGGGACCACGCATACCAGGAAAGTGGAGTGAGGGGACCATGCATACCACAAAAGGGGGGTGAGGGGACCACGTATACCACAAAAGGGGGGTGAGGGGACCACGCATACCACGAAAGGGGAGTGAGGGGACCACGCATACCACGAAAGGGGGATGGGGGGACCACGCATACCATGAAAGGGGGGTGAGCGGACCACGCATACCACAAAAGGAGGGTGAGGGGACCACGCATACCAGGAAAGTGGAGTGAGGGGACCATGCATACCACAAAAGGGGGGTGAGGGGACCACGCATACCAGGAAAGTGGAGTGAGGGGACCATGCATACCACAAAAGGAGGGTGAGGGGACCACACATACCAGGAAAGTGGAGTGAGGGGACCATGCATACCACGAAAGGGGGATGAGGGGACCACGCATACCACGAAAGGGGGGTGGGGGGACCATGCATACCACAAAAGGGAGTGAGGGGACCATGCATACCACAAAAGGAGGGTGAGGGGACCATGTATACGACAAAAGGGGAGTAAGGGGACCATGCATACCATGAAAAGGGGTGAGGGGACCACACATGCCACAAAAGGAGGGTGAGGGGACCACGCATACCAGGAAAGTGGAGTGAGGGGACCATGCATACCACGAAAAAGGGGGATGGGACCACGCATACCACAAAAGGATGGTGAGGGGACCACGCATACCAGGAAAGTGGAGTGAGGGGACCATGCATACCATGAAAGGGGGTGAGGGGACCACGCATACCATGAAAGGAGGGTGAGGGGACCACGCATACCATGAAAGGAGGGTGAGGGGACCACGCATACCTTGAAAGGAGGGTGAGGGGACCACGCATACCACGAAAGAAGGGTGAGGGGACCACGTATACCACAAAAGGGGGGTGAGGGGACCATGTATACCACAAAAGGGGGGTGAGGGGACCACGCATACCACGAAAGGGGAGTGAGGGGACCACGCATACCACTAAAGGTGGGTGGGGGGTCCATGCATACCACAAAAGGGGAGTGAGGTGACCACGCATACCATGAAAGGGGGGTGAGGGGACCATGCATACCATGAAAGAAGGGTGAGGGGACCACGCATACCACAAAAGGAGGGTGAGGGGACCATGTATACCACGAAAGGTGGGTGAGTGGACCATGCATACCACAAAAGGGGAGTGTGGGGACCACGCATACCAGGATAGAGGGTGAGGGGACCGTGCATACCAGGAAAGGGGGGTGAGGGGACCATACACACCAGGATAGGGGGGTGAGAGGACCACGCATACCACGAAAGGGGGGGTGAGGGGACCACGCATACCACGAAATTGGGGTGAGGGGACCACACATACCACAAAAGGGGGTGAGGGGACCCCGCATACCACGAATGGGGGGTAAGGGGACCACGCATACCATGAAAGGGTGGTGAGGGGACCATGCATACCACAAAAGTAGGGTGAGTGGACCACGCATACCAGGATAGGGGGGTGAGGGGACCACGCATACCACGAAAGGGGAGTGAGCGGACCATGCATACCAGGATAGAGGGGTGAGGGGACCACACATACCAGGATGGGGGTGAGGGGACCACGCATACCAGGAAAAGGGGGTGAGGGGACCACGCAGACCACAAAAAACGAGGGTGAGTGGACCATGCATACCAGGAAAGGGGGGTGAGGGGACCATGCATACCAGGATAGGGGGGTGAGGGGACCATGCATACCATGAAAGGGGAGTGAGGGCACCACGCAATACCAGGATAGGGGGGTAAGGGGACCATGCATACCGGGAAAGGGAGTGAGGGGACCATGCATACCATGAAACGGGAGTAAGGGAACCATGCATACCATGAAAGGAGGATCAGGGGACCATGCATACCACGAAAGGGGGGGGTGAGGGGATATTGCATACCACGAAAGGGGGGTGAGAGGACCATGCATACCATGAAAATGGGGGCGAGGGAACCATGCATACCAGGATTGGGGGGCAAGAGGACCATGCATACCAGGATTGTGGGGTGAGTGGTAGCATGCATACCAGGTTTGGGGTGTGAGGGGACCATGCATACCAGGATAGGGGGGGTGAGGGGACCATGCATACCAGGATAGGAATGAGGGGGTACCATGCATACCAGGATAGGGATGAGGGGGCCATACATAACATTATAGGGATGAGGGGGGACCATATATGCCAGAATAGGGATGAGGGGTGGCAGCACATACCAGGATGGGAGACCATATACCAATAAAAATGCTCGCCACCCGGGCGTAGAACGGGTTCATAGCTAGTGTTTTATAATAGTCATGAAACTCTGGAGTATATCTCCCGCTGAGGTTACTATTGAGTTATCTAGTTTTCGAATTTGAAGTATGGTATTATATGGTGTTTAGTTTTGGCGCGCTATAAATGCCAATAACTTGCTGGACTGATTTCCTAGTTGAAAATATGACTGAAGATTACAAAATAATTTATTTTTAGATTTGTTATCCATATATTCAGTATATAATCTATGGGAGTTTAGCCACTCATTTCTATTTTCATTTGTTTGATTAGCTATATAATTTGCTTCTGATTCCCTCAATTGCTTCTCCATCTCATCATCTTCCCTAGATGTCATCGGTTTAATATAGGAAATTGCGGAAGACAAACATCCTCTTAGATACACTATAAGGGTGTCTCACAACAAGTTAATATTCTGGGGTTCATGGTGGGACGAAATGAAGCAGTCCAATTGATTTAGAGTTTTGTCATTGGGGCCTATTAATTTCAGCCAAAATGGGTTCAACTTCCAAAATAGATAACGACTCCTTTGGCCAAATCTAAGTGTAAGTATTATCGGGCTATGATCTGAGATGCCCCTGTTCCCATGTTCAACATTCCCCTCCCACATTGCCAGGTTGCTGGAACGAAATATCTGTATCACTCCTGCCCTGCACCTGTCGTTGCACACACTCAACTACCACCATCATAAAGCACGTCCTTGTCCCAGCGCAGCCTTCAGTTGTCCATACCCCATTCATTGCAACGCAAGTGGAAATACGCAGCCAAATGCCCCACAGGTCACACTACTAAATTCACACATTTCTTGTCTGCTTGTACTCGAAATGTTGCCTTTCAGCCTTTTGGAGACAGAAGCTTTCTGTAACCTGAAGGCGGCGGCCGTCCCACGGTACTCGGTCCCCAGCCACCACTATTTCTCCAGGTGTGCCATCCCGGCATCACACAAGCACATGTCCCACAACATTACACATGCCCTCAACAATGCTGTTACTGGGAAAGTCCACCTAACCATGGATGCGTGGTCTTGTGGGCAGGGATGGTACATGGGATGTAACTGGCTATTTACGCCTTGGAGGTTCTGCCCTGCCACTAAAGTTTAGTCAGAGCTGGTTTTAAGTGCCGCTGGTGGAATTATAACTGATAAGCGCATCTGCCTGTCAACTGAAAATGCTGACAGGCTGACTCTTATAAAAATGAATACGGGCTGGATTCCACCAGACTTCTCTACACCACCGGATAATAGCGAGACATAACCTCCAATACAGTGTATTTTTTTGGGAGATGTATTCCCATGCACACATGGGTATACGCTTCCTGATTTTGGCTATTTGGTGTTATCCTCCTCCTTCTCCTCATCCTCCTCATCCACCACCACTAGATCACCAAGGTGACCGTGGTCTGTGATGCAACAGCCAACTTATTGTGTAAAAGAGTGTTTTTGATGCCCTTTAAAAAAATGTATACACATTATGTTGAAGTGTAGCCGGCTCAAAGGAGACGCGAGGGTGAAGACGGGGGCACGCTGGGTAAAGGAGTGCATAAAGCGTGTACACGGGGGCATGATGGTATGGGAGTGTGTAGAGCATCTACATGGGGGCACGCAGGGTACAGGATGGTACAGAGCATGTACTGGGAAGCACACCTGGGTACAAGACAGTGCAGAGCGCATGCTAGGAAGAACGCCTGGGTATGAGACAGTGCAGAGCACGTGCTGGAAAGCATGCCTGGGTACAAGACAATGGAAGCACGCAAGAATAAAAAGGTAGAGAGCCTGAGTACAGAGAGCGACCATGCAGGCACCAAGCTGGCCTAGCAAGGAAAGAAAACGATAATCAGGCCGAGCCTACAGGAAGAGGCTGCCTGATATAGGGAATGTGCGCCGGAGGACTTCCGGGTTAGGGTCCTCCAGGACCATATAGATGTCAGAGTTTGCACGGCCGCAGTCAGAGCTGCGGGATGTGGGCAAGCATGCCTGATGGGATCCAGAGCCGAGCGCGCAGCTGCAGAGTCAAGACCGCAAGGCACGCGCTTGCACCATATGGGACCCCAGTGCCGGCCGCGAGACGGGAAGTGAGGATGTCGGGCAGCGGGCTCCAGCTCCGGAGGTGTGCCGAGACGCCGTGGACCGGGAAGTATGAAGAGACACGGGGGAGAGCGGTGTGACAATTGTAGTCTTCCACTAGCAACTGTTGTTCCTGCTGGAATCAGGTCGAGGTTGTCTTGGGGGGGTCAACTAAATGACAAGGGCGAAGTATGTTCTAATGTAGTCAGTGTACTGGATCAAATCCATCTTCTCACTTTACATCATACACTGGTCCATTTGGAATTACCTGCTTCAACACCTTGTAGGGTTTTTACTCCCAGTGCACATCCAACTTTACTTTGGTAGTCTTTACATGGATGATCACTTTGTCCCCACGTGTGGATGGTTCAGTTTGGAATGAGCTATGGTCTCGGGGTAACTGATTTTGTTGCTTGTCTCCTACTAATTGGTGAATAGTTTTCAGTCTGATTCCGTGCTCCTGCACCCATGAGTCTAAAATGCGGTGTTGTTTGGTTGAAGTACTCAAGTTAAGTTCTGACACTTCTCTTCCCAACCGTCTGAATAGTATCATGTGAAGAGTGTAACCAGTAGTGCTATGCACTCAGTTATTGTAGCTCCAGAGCAGTTCAGGCAAAGAATCCAGCCACCACAATTTCTTGTCTCCCTCCAGTGTTCGAAGAATCTGCAATAGTGTTCAATTAAATCTCTCACAGGCGCTATTTCCCTGTGGGTGATACAAGGTTTGTTCGGGACCTCCAAATCCCATAGATGTAAGCTTTTCTACAACTTTTCCTTGAAAGCATGGTCCTTGGTCAGAGTGAATCATTCTCATACATCCGTATTATACCTGAATAAGGCCTGGATCACACATGTGAGAAACTCGGACGAGTCTTGCATTTTAATACCCGGCACTGCCATTGCCACTCGGTAGCGGAGCATGCAACTGCATGTATTTCTATGCAGTCGCACGCTCCACTCCCAAGTGCCAGCGGCAGTGCCGAGTATTAAGATGCAAGACTCGTCCAAGTTTCTTGCATGTTTGCTCCCGGCCTTAAGTGTCTACACACGACCCTAGCCACCACCTCTGCAGTTTTGTCGGAGGTCAGTACAGCCAACACAAACTTTGAAAAGTGAGCCATCATTACTAAATTGTACTGTAGCCCTCCTGTGGCAGGCCCAACCAGTAAATAATTGATCATCAAGGTCTCCAGAGGTGTAGTTGATGGCAAGACTTGACCTGGCACCCTCTACTCCAGTGTCTTTGCCAGCTTGCAAGCTCTGCATTGCTGACAAACTTCTCTCACTGCTCCAACTGAGGACAGTATACAATTTGTGGAATCCATTTGTAATTTTTCTCTGAAACAAAATGGGCACTTTTTTCATGGTTCTTTTTAGGACTATGAGGGGCCCTGTGCCAGTGCCGTCGCCCATAAGTATGCCCCCCACCTGCTCAAGCAACCTGCACTTTCATCTGCACCTTCATCTTTGTCACCGTGTAAGGTGGTATAGTATGCCGGAAGGGGAACCTGAGTTTCATCAGGGTCAGATTCTGCCTGTGTAGAGTGTGAGGGGAATGTAGTCGTCTGGGACAATGTACCAGTGGAATCATCTAGCAGTGGCTGGGCATCAGTGCACTTGTGGCGCCCCCAGGAGTACGGTCGCCACAGTGGCATTACCTTCCTCCTAGGGAGTGTAATGTCATGCTTGGGAGCAACGAAGGATCTCTCTAGTAGTTAAACCAACACACCACACAGTTCCCACTCCAGGCCGGCAGGGAGAGCTCTGAACCTGACAGCTGAGGAGCTGCTCTCTGTGGTTGGGAGGAGGGAAGGTAGGGCAGGCTGTGAAGGGAAGGGGAAGTGTGTGGATGTGAGAAGGGGAGCTGGAGGATGATCAGAGTTAAGGCTCACTACTAGCTGGAGTGCATGGTCCAGATTCCGGTCTGCGAGTTTGTAGGGACACTGACGGTCCTGCAGCAGAAACCGGAGGAAGTAGCAGCTGTAAATGCTCTGTTCCCAACTAAGGCTCGGAGGCCCCAGCAGCGACTTATGTGAGCCAGAAGGAAAAGGCTACGGCTGCCTGCCATACGAGAAAATTTAAAAAGAGAGTCAACAGGGGGAGCTTCAGTGAACTCAGTACTGCGAGTACCTCAGATGAGCGCTAGAACGGAGGCCACACTACCTATCTGCAGAGAGAGAATTCCTAATTTGCTTCCAGGCTGACCAACTCCTTCTCCATCAGTACTCTGGGTCCTGGATGGCACTTACCAAGTACAGGTAAAGGAACTGCACGACTGTGTCTGTCATCTTTCTGCTGCGCCTGGCGCACGGCTCTGCTACATCCTGCACTGCACACCATCTACCAACTCTTTCATCTGCCCTGCGACTACGGCCCTACCTGTGCAGGGCTTCTACATCTTAGCTGCACCACAACATCTGTCCCAGAGAAGCGACACTGCAGCACTGGTCAATCTGATCAGAAACCACAGGTGGCGTCACATATCATTCACCTATAAACGTTATTCACCCCTTTGCATGGACGCCCATGCCCACAGACCAGGTCACCACCACCGTTACACATCCCTCTGAGACACCGGCCTGGTACCGATTAACCCCACTGCCCTGGCTGGCCACCCACACTCGATGTCAGGTTCATCTTGGACTGGGGAATTCACGATTTGACTTGATAACCCAGGCATGGTATGTGGGAAAGAGCTACATAGACTAATGTGAAGTGTGGCCTGCTGCATCATTCACTTTTGGTGGGGGTGAAGGACACAAGGAAAGGGGTTCTTCCTGACCAGGAGCCAGCACTTGATGACTCAGTGCTTGCATTTTTTGAAACTTAAGAAGAGGAGGGCATATTTGCTGGAGTCTGTTTTGGCAATGTAAGCCAAAACCAGTTCCTGATGCTCCAGCTTTAAAAACGGTTAACCTACTCCCAGAAAAGGTAGCCTTCCAGGCGTTCCGGAGCCAGACCATGACGCAGGCTCAACACCTCCTGCCTTAGCTGCTATTGTGCTTTTGCCACTACCAGCAGATGCAACACCACCATCAGTACCAGCTGGCCCCCCCATGCCCACGTCCACGGCCTCTTCCACTATACTTCCAAATTTTGGAGAAAAAGTACCCAAAATAACATCAGATATATGGTACTGTATCAGAAGCGTACAGCTCTATACAGGCAAAGGATAATTGTCAATCTCCCTATATATTTCATGAGTCACACAGAGACGCTCACAGGCTCAGTATGGATTAGACAAGAATATAAAAAGTAGAAAAAGGGTACAGTATCATCAGATACCACGTATGTATAGTATAGTTTAAACATTCTAAATCTCCGTATATATTTCAGGAGGCAGACGCAGACGCTCTCAGGCTCAGTATGGATTTCAACACAATATAAAAAGCCGTAAAACGGTAATGGATCTGAAGTGTTCAGCTGTACACAGTGTAGGGGTCATTGTCAATCTCAGTATTTATTTCCACAGTCAGAAACAGACTCTCACTTGGTCAGTTTGGATTAGACCAGAATATAAAAAGCAGTAAATGGGTAATGTATCACAAGCGTAGACCTGTATACAGTGTTGGGGTAATTTTTAAATGTACATCTAAATTGCAGGAGTAACCCACAGACTCTCACATGCTCAGGATGGATCACACCACAATATAAAAAGAAGATCCGCAAGAAATAATCACACATGTGGGACAATGTTCCAGGTGTCAATGATACACTTAGAGTGGTGGGTGGAGGAGGACATCCTGGCAGAAAGGGTACAGTATCACTAGATACCAGGTATATATAGCATAGTTTAAACATTAAAAATGTACGTCTATATATCAGGAGTAGTGTTGAGCCACCCCGCTAGAGTTCGGTTCGGTTCGTCGAACAGGAGGCAAGTTCGTCGAATGTTTGTCGAACATTCGACGAACACTGTCGAGCCCCATTGAAAACAATGGCAGGCAAACACAAACACATACAAACACATAGAAAACAATTACAAAACAACTTAAAAGGTGTCCCAAAGCAGACACAATGCTTAGAAGACAAAAATAACATATGGAAAAGGGCAACTTCATATAGAAAAGAGGTGGAGGAGTAAAAGGAGGAGGAGGAGACACAGATATAGGCATGTCATGCCCTTATAAAGTCAAGAAAGGCTGGACTAAAAATCTAAAATAAAAAAAATCTAAAATTCTAAAATCGAAGACGATCATATACCGTTGGACTTCACACCATAAATTATGCCAACTGCCGATCAGGCGGCGTTATTCTCATGACCCTCCGAACAGCGTCTATGAAGGCAAAGTGTTTGGTGTCCAGGGGCAGTATGGTTGCAAAGCTGAACCTTAAAGGAATGTCCAGAAGGGCACCACCAGGAGTGGAGCCTGCGGCTTAAGTGGACTCCACATGGGCAACCTCAACCATGCCAGCTACGGAAAAGATGGACAGATTGCAAGCTTTGTCGATTCTGTGGGTGGTGGTGCATGGCTGTTTTTAGTTGTGCTAGCTATTTGTCAGCTTAATTCCTTTAACGAACAAGACACCAGCATGACCCCGCGGTCCGCGTCCAGCTTACTAGACGGACACGCGAGGCTCTGGCACGCGAGATCGATCAATAACAGGTCTGTCATGCCCTTACATGTCCGGGGCTGCATGCACACTACACTGAAAGGACCAATGTATGTCGCTTACAGGTGCGGATAACCCGCTGAACCCGTTAGTGATGGTGATCTGGGATTCCAATTCTTCCCCACGAACGAGGATTTCCCAGTAAGTGCAGGTCATCCGGAATTCCGGAATAAGGCCTAACCACCATTCCAGAAAGAATGTGAAAAAATTAATTGTCCAAACCACAGGTGCTGTAGCTTGCTTAACAGCTGGGCTCCTCTGCTGAGTAGCACACAGTTCTTACATAAACAGGTGGCATAGCTTGGTTCAAGGGTGGGCAATTCTACTAAGTAGCAGACAGTGCTTACATAAACAGGCGGCATAGCTAGGTTCACGGGTGGGCTCCTCTGCTGACCAGTTGACACAGGTACTAGGCCCAAAGTATTGACTGGGCTAAATGGAGTCAAAAACTGGTTCTTTCATAAACAGCCAGCATAGCTAGGTTCACGGGTGGGCACCTCTGCTGTGTAGCAGACACTACAAGGCCCAAAAGGATTTTCTGGACAAGATGCGGTAAAAAATTATTAGAAACACACACGGTGTAGCTCCATGACATGACATGAGGATACTCGTGATTCAAGTGAGCTCGAACCTACCCGTAATTTCCCCTGAATGAACCCCATTCACCAAATTATAACGAACACACCTTACCCCATTAAATACACCAGACAACTAATGGATTTAATGGCCACAGCAGCATTTTATTAACAAGTATTACAAACATTTATTTAACATTTCCAAACAATTTTTACCATAGGAGGCGGTCCTCGAAGCCCCAAAGTTTGAAAGCCACCAATTTTCAGAAAGTTACACCTTGGCCCCAGGTTGAGTCTTACCCCCAGCCATTCAACACCAGCTCGGAGGCATACCGTAGTCAACCCTGCCAGACCGAACCCATGATGGGTCCCCTGATTATCCATCCATTCCAAGGGATTAATTCACCCCGTCCACTTCAATTCCCCCATAGGGAGTCCAGGACCTGTTAAGATCCCCCCCACCAAATCACCATTCCACAGATCCACCGACTTCGAGGACCTCCCCCCACACCACCAACATAAATGTTCTGACCCCTTAAACATGTATGTCCCCCCACACCTTCAAACGAATCTCAATGCCATCTTGAATGTTAAGGCACCACAAGTCCGTCCCCACCGCATTCAGATGCACCCCATCCGCTGTCCAGAAACCACCTTCACCCGACTCCAAAGAAGAGTGACGACAACCACAGCCCCATTCCTTGCCATGAAACGCGATATGGCCTTATTCACCTTTATCCTTGGTCTGTTAACTCCTTCACCGACCGAGCTCCCCTCCATACTTTCCTAAAAACAATGTCCGACCATATTACCACCACTTTTGGAAACTCCGCCCATAGCCTCAACATATCAAATTTGATATCCTTAATTAACTCCCTACATGGCCTCGAGCCCTGGTCATTACCACCCAAGTGAATGACGACAACATCAGGAGCACGATCCAAACGGGCAAAACGATGAAATTCCGGTAAAAACTGCTTCCACACCATCCCCCTTTTTCCGATCCACCGCAGAACCACTGTCTCGTGAGGGAAGCCTAATTGACGCCCATCCGGACTGACCGCTGCTCGAATAGCTGCCCAGAACACATACGAATGGCCCATTATCCAAACGAGAGGCTGACCGGGCCCTGCAAAAAAAAAAAAACATAAAACACCAACAAATTTAAACCCAACCTGACAGGATTCGAAACTCCAACATTCTATACCAAATTTGGCAGTACATAAGACCGAAATCTAGCCGATTCCCAGCACCCAATCCTCTTAACTACTTCTTCACCCAGGCCTAACCTTGCTGTCTCCGTGGCCGCCCCGATTCAAAATGAATGTCCACTATAATCCATTGCCGATATGCCCTCCAACTCCAAACAGCGCCGAAATATTGTTACGAATTGAAAACGAGACAAAAACGAACCATCAGCATGTACCAACAATGGATCCTGCGGTAACCCACCCTGGACCATAAAGTTCCTCACACAAGCCACTTGACACAAAGGTGAACCTGGGACCTCAAACAACACTACCTTACAACCTTTCCCCATAACATCCGTCTTTGAAGAGCGGAGAAACACCACCACTCGATCCGAAAACACGTCCACTTCTTCCCTCAACACACCCCCTTTTTTATACCTGGATGGACTGATCAATTCCCCTAGGCGAAAGGCCCTGAAAAACGCCAGCGCAAAAGCCGCCTTAAATAATTCTACCTCCCAATTTGAATAACACACTTGCAGTAAATGTTGACCCATCCTCATCAAAATCTCGTACGAAACTGGCCTCCTAGTGTCGGCTGATTTCCAACCCTTCCTCCATCCCCTTAACACCTGGAGCACCAGAAAAGATTTAGTCAAATCTGTTAGGCCCCTTGATTTAAAAACAAAAGCTAGGCCTGCCTTGAACTTGTTTACCATAGACACTGACCAGCCCGACTCCCAACAATGCCCCAATAGCAAAACTAACTTGCTCTCGTCGTCCATAAAGTCCCCAAACGATGAACCCCAACTCTCCCACGTGCTCCATGCCTTCCCGTACTGTTTCCATGACCTGTCCGACAATGATCTAGAAAGCAAGTCCCTCACTGCCTGCAAGGAAGGTTCCATAAGTCTGTTGGACATTCCCGGCTCACCTGTTCCGCGTGAGTTGCCAGCTCCCAAAATCGATCCCACTGTGAAAGAGAGAGAGCGTCAATGATAGGATTCCGCGGACTTGCTTTGACTTCAGTGACGATCCATAGATTATACGGCAAACCCACAAACACCAAATGCTGCAACACCTTCACCACTGCTGGGGAATCTGCAGACAATGAATATATCGCCGCAACCTTTCCTGGATGCTCACACAAAAAACGAATCTTCGTATTTTTAACTTCCTCTCCCCACAAAGCCAAAGCCGTCACAATCGGGAATAAATGCACCAAAATCCGGTTTGCCAACAAACCAAGTTCAGCCCAAGCACTAGGCCAACTTGCCACCAACCACTTCCCGTGAAAGTACAAACAAAAACCCCGCCTTGCATCGCTGTCAATGAGAAAACCCAGCACATCAGCGTCCATTACTGGCTGAATCCAAATAGATCTGCCATTGTATTCTTCGAGAAAACGTGACCATACCTTTAAATCATCTTTTAATTCTCTTTCGAGTCTGATGAAATGAACCGGGGATTTCACCCCCACTGTCGCCAACGACAGGCGTTTACAAAAGGCATGACCCATCGGCATGATCCTACAGGCAAAATTCAGCTTGCCCAGCAGCGACTGCAGATTACGCAGCATAATTTTTTGAGATCCCTGAGCCCTCAATACCTCTTCCCGTTACAAAAGCATTTTATCCGAGGGCAATCTGCATTCCATATCCATGGTATCGATTTCAATGCCAAGAAAACTCAATGCTGACAAAGGCCCAATGGTTTTGTCGGCCGCCAGAGGTACCCCAAACCTTTTGGCCACACTTTCCATAGTATGCAACAAAACCGAACAATCTGACGCATTAGCAGGTCCAACAAATAAGAAATCGTCGAGGTAATGTATGCAAGAGCTCAGACCTGAAACATCTTTAACAACACACTCCAAAAACGTACTGAAAGTTTCAAAACATGCACAGGAAAGCGAACAGCCCATGGGAAGACAACGATCCATGAAAAACCCACCATCCCAAAAACAGCCCAGCAAATGCAAACTATCAGGATGAACTGGCAACAGACGAAATGCCGCTTCAATGTCCGTCTTTGCTAACAACGCTCCTTTGCCACACAACCGCACCCAGTCCATGGCCGCATCAAATGACGTGTACAATACCGAGCTCAATCCCATCATTAACCGATGACCCTTTGGGAAAGGATAAGTGATGAATAAGCCTAAACTTGTCGGGCTCTTTTTTAGGAACCACACCAAGTGGTGAAACCCTCAAGTTACTTAGAGGGACTTTAGCAAATGGACCCGCCATCCTGCCCAAACTAACTTCTTTCCCCAACTTGTCAGAAACCACATCCGGGTATTGTAATGCCGACTTCAAATTTTTTTGTACTCAAACGCATTTCTTGGTCAACAAAGGGGATCTTAAAACCATCCCTAAAACCCTCATGCAAAAAACTTGCAGCAGCAGTATCCTGGTACTTACTTAGAAAACCCGCCATCGTGTCCAGCCGCACCAGCGTCACCCCTCTTTTCAACATTGTCGCCGCCTTTTGCTCTGTTACCCCTAAAACATTTCACTGCGCCATGACCACCCCTGCAGGTTGCACATTCGTGCTTAAACTTGCATTTACTCCCAAATTTACATGTCCCTTTGTTAAATGCAAAGCACAGCCCTCTCTGCATAGCCACCGAGTGTCCTGACTGCCTGAAGCCCCCGGTGCCCCCCTGAAAGGGCTGACTACCCGACCCTAACCGAGACGGAACCATTACCCTCATCCAAAGAGCGATGTCCTTATGATCCCACCGAATATTGGGACGAACCGCTTTACGTTGACAAAATTATTCGTCGTAACGTAGCCAACCCTGACCCCCATAAACCCGATATGCTTCCCCTATCGCATCCATATAACAAAACAGGCCAACACAATTCTCTGGGGCCTTCTCCCCAATAATGCTGGCTAAAATCGCAAATGCTTGTAACCAATTAGGGAAGGTCCTGGGTATTAAGCGATACCTCCTCCTTTCCTCCTCTTCTTTTTTAAAATCATCCTTCCTATGTCTATCCAAATTAAAACGTTCCAGCGGTAATAACGAAAATATTTCAACGTACTCCCCTTTCCAAATTTTTTCTCTCGTCTTCTGTTTTAAATGGGCCCTCAAAGCACACATAAACTTCCCCTTTTGCCGCATCGTCCAAGCGCACTTCAGACTCCCTATCTTTTTCACTGACCGCCTCCGCCACCACCGATGGCTCCTCAGCCTGCAAACTACTCCCTGTTACCTCACTACTGTTTCCAGAAGCCGCAGGCGTCCCTGAACGCGCATCCCCTAAACTACCCGAAAAACCCGACATACCCATAGGCCCCAAAGCTGTACCGGGATCCCCTACCCACGCTGCTGAAGGCGATGTACCCGCAAACCGCCCCCTGCTCCCCACATCATGGCTAATTCCCTCAAGCTGTGCAAGATTAACCCCGCTCCCCCAGTACCACCCCCACAAAACCCGTCTTGCTCTCTATACTCAGGGGAGGCTATATAAGGATTAAAGGGATAAAAATTAGTTCTCTCACCTAGCTGCCTGGGTGCTGTGAGCCCAGCGGCCGAAGATCTGGAATCCATGGATGAAGGACCCTGTGCAGCTCCGCTCCTGAGCTGGTCCCCTGATGGTCCTGAAGCTCCTGAGTCTCCCTCAACCCAGCAGCAGCCGGATATCCCCCAGAGCTGCATCCACCGCCGGGCCAGGGACCCTTGGAGCAGCAGATGGTGCTGAAGATGGTTGTGCCAGGCCAACGTCTGGCTGCCCATGTAGGTATGTGCCCGCGCTCCCCGCTGGCAAGCTGGAATGAGTGCTGACCGAGGCAGCGGCCCGCTGCCCGCCTCCTCCCAACTGAACCCATGACTCCATAACCCCCGGACCTCCACCATGCTGACTCATCAACTCCTGCACCGCCAGCAGCAGAGCGTCGGTGCCAGGGCCAGACACAGACTGTGTCTCTGCCTCTTCCACGCTGAGCAGGTACATCCCTCCTGCAGGAGCCTGCCGTTCCAGCTCCTGATAATCCCTGGCATCCCGCAGATGTAGAGAGGGAGGCCGACTCCTCCCCCCGCTGTAGGCCCCGCCGACCAGGTGGATTCCTCCCGGCATTCTGCGCTCGGACCACAGGCCTGTGTCCAGCGCTACTTACCGGGGGGTCCCCGGAGGGGCTCCTAACATGGGGCCGGGCCCTGGGTGTGACCTCGGGACTTAAGCGCTCCGGGGGTCGCGACCTCCGAGGCTGGCGTCCACTCTCAGGAGCCTGGGAAGCTCCGGTCACCAACCCCTGCAGCAGACTATTCACCAAAGCCTGCAGCCAATCTGTACCCTGTGAGCCCGCCGCTTCCCGCAGCCGCTGCAGCAAGGCCTCCACATCCATATTCACAGATAACCCACAGCTTCTTCCTTACAGCCAGGGGGTCCCTAAAATGGCTCCTGAATTAAAATGGCCGAATCCTATATACTGGCCCTCTAACCCTCCCCCTCCCTAGTCCTACCCCCTCCTCGGTTTAAACCCTCCTCACGCCTAGCTCTAACCACGAAAAAACCCCAACCTCCTAAATCACACCTTCTAAGATTATTAACCCCTCACTAGCCCAGATCCTGGATGCTCACCCTATTCCCACTATACCCTGTCATGTCAGCCTCCCGGTGATGCCAGGGGCCCCGTACGACTTCTCTGGTGCACTACACCGCTGGCTACCTGACACCGCTACTATGCCATGAAACTGTCTATTAACATTTAAAACCATTATTAATGTGAAAATAAAGTTACGCTTTTGGTGAACGAACCGTTCTCGAACGGAACCTCGAACAGCCGAATTTTAAGCAAAGTGTTCGAGTTCAACGAACGGCTCGAACACCACCCAAAACAGCTCAAATTTGAACTTGGCGAACAGGTCGACTCGAACACCACTCATCTCTAATCAGGAGGCAGACTCAGACGGTCTCAGGCCCAGTATGGATTCGACAAGATTGTAGAAAGTTGAGAAAGGGTACAGTATCACCGGATAAAAGGTATATATGTAGCATAGTTTACACATTAATAATCTATGTCTATATATCAGGAGGCAGACTCAGACTGTCTCAGGCCCAGTATGGATTCGACAAGATTGTAGCAAGTTGAGAAAGGGTACAGTATCACCGGATAACAGGTATATATAGCATAGTTTACACATTAAAAATCTATGTCTATATATCAGGAGGCAGACTCAGATGGTCTCAGGCCCAGTAAGGATTCAACAAGATTGTAGCAAGTTGAGAAAGGGTACAGTATCACCGGATAACAGGTATATATGTAGCATAGTTTACACATTAAAAATCTATGTCTATATATCAGGAGGCAGACTCAGACGGTCTCAGGCTCAGTATGGATTAGACAAGATTGTAGAAAGTTGAGAAAGGGTACAGTATCACTGGATACCAGGTATATATATTATAGTTTAAACATTAAAAATCTCCGTGTATATTTCCGGAGTCCGACAAAGACACTCACAGCCTCAGTATGGATTAGACAAGAATCTAAAAAGTAGAAAAAGGGTAATGTATTTGAAGCGTACACCAGTATACACTGTTGGGGTATTTTTCAATCTTAATATATATTTCAGTCTCAGTAAGACAGTCCAGACTCTCCGCTAGAGGAAACGAGATGGATACAAGTACAGACGGAAAGTCGAGTGATTGCAGAAATTTTGGAATTACTAATCACGGGAAAAACTCCCGGGAGAATTCTCAGAGGCAATGCTGACCCTCAATTACTTTGTCTGTGGAGACAGCGAAAACAGTTCTTTGTGAAGAAAAGTTTGCTGTATTGCAGTAATGTGGATCCTATCACCGTTACTCATCTCCATCAAATTGTGATCACAGAGAGAGATGTAGACATTGTCCTCCTTTCCTATCATGATCTGTCAGGTAACTGGAGTGCAAAAGACAGAAGCCACAGGCTGTAGGCGATTCTATTGGATTGGCATGAGAGAACACATTTAAAAATGTGGGCAGGAATGTCACACATCTGTGAGTAGGAAAATCGTGAAAGCTGATGATAAACCACCACTGCATCTCATTGTGAGTCGACGTCCATAACAAATGGAAGCCATTGATCATCTGAACATAGAGCCCAGCAGGGCAGGGCATAGCTACGTCTTAACCATCATCTATCAGTTCATCAAATTTGTAGTGGCAGTCCCAGTGAAGGATTCAACAGCCCAGACTACATAGCGGTGGAGCAGGGAGAGGTAAGTATCGCAAGTGCTGGGGCCCTGAGCAAGCAGGGGGGGCCCACTCGTGGGCGGCGGTACTGGCACAGGGCCCCTCATAGTATGCCGGTGTGTCTGACGGCGGGTGTGCACCCCCGCCGTCAGAGACACTTGATTGTACTATGAGGGACCCTGTGCCAATGCCGTCGCCCAAGAGTGAGCCCACCCACCTGTCCAGGGCAACGGCACTCGCACGGGTGCATGCGCCAGGTGGTGACCCTGGCCCTGGGGGGGAGGCAGCCCAGTTAGGGAGTTGAAAAAATGGCATATGTTGATGTTGGACATTCAGCAGCTGCAAATGGAGGAATTGGAGAAGTCCGAGGAAGAGGAGGACAAAAGCGAGCCTTTTTTCTGGCAACCTATGTGTCAGCAGGGGAAGGTGGGACAAAATCCTTTGAAACCCATGCATGGTTCATTTTAATGAAGGTTAGATCATCAACATTTTGGCTCGACAGACGGGTCCTTTTTTCTGTTAGGATTGATCCAGCAGCACTGAAGACTCTTTCGGATAGCACACTAGCTGTTAGGGCTGGCTGAACGCACCAAATTATAAAGTAGTAGTAGGTGCGTTCGCAGCCCGGGGTCCACCGTGCAGAGGTGGTACACTGCTGCTAGACAATGGCGGAAGAATAGAGCGGCGTGAAAACAGTCACACGTGGGTTACGTTACCCAGTGTGAGCAGTAGCGGACGCCTATGCCTGGGCGCTAGCAGGCTAGGCTGCACAACACATGCGTTCCAAGGGTAGGGGTTTCATAATGAGTCAGTCACCAGAGACATTCATACATGCATACATCGCTCACTCCATATTGTCTGAAAATACAGTCTATCCTAGCGCATGGCCGAGCAGCCATGTGAACGTTTTATAGCGGCGAACGTCCGGGACATTCCTGGCTTCTCGGATGGGCCAATCCGAACAGGAGCAGGACCTGAGCACGTGACCTTCGATCTCCAATGGGAGATCACTCCACGGGCATGCTCAGTGGCTCGACATGGGGATTTAGTCCCTGGAGAATCTCGCTTCTGAGCAGCATGTATTGCCATAGCTGTGCCAGAGGTAGCAGCAGCAAGCAAACCAACGGAGCTGGTCTGGGTAGAGCGCTGGGACCAACGAGTTTGCTGAGCAACCTACTCTGTGGCTGGAGAGGAATGGGAGACCACCGGAAGCAAGGCTCGGGATTCCCGCTGTGCAGCGACAGGAACCCAACGCCTAACACTAGCAGCAGGGCAAGCGAGCTCCTGTAAGGCATATTGTGCCAATTCAGGCCAGGTGTCCAGTTTACAGGCCCAATAGTCAAAGGGGAATGACCTGTGATTGAGAACATCGATATGGGAGGAGAAGTAGTTTGTAACCATAGTTGACAACTGATGTCTCCTGTCACTTTGAATCGATGCAGTATTACCAGTCGTGTAAGCGTCGCGGTACTTGAAAAATCAGTCCACAACATGGTCATGAAACCCCTGTGTCCAACGCCACTTTGGCTGTGTGCACCACGAGCACCTCTTTTATGTTGCCCCCTACGGCTCGTGTGAGAACCATCACCGCCGCTGTGTGCTGGGAAAGCCTCAAACAAACGGTTTACCAGAGTTGCTTGTTTGTTAGCCAATATTTGCTCTAGGTTCTCCTGTGGAATGATGTTTTGGAATTTGCCTTTATAGCGTGGATCCAGGATGCTGGCCAACCAGTAGTCGTCATCGTTCATCATTTTGGCAATGCGGGGGTCCCTTTTTAGGATCTGCAAGGCATAATCACCCATGTGGGCCAATGTTTCAGGTGTCAATGATGCACTGCGAGTGCTGGGTGGAGGAGCACCTTCTGGCAAATCAACATCCCTCCAGTCACCCACAAACCCTGTACCTGACCTTGCCACGCCAACATTTTCTCTTGCCCCCTGAGAAGCATCCTCCTCCCCTAAATAATCATCCTCCTCCTCCTCCTCTTCCTCTTCTTCCTCCACCTCATCCAGGAGAGTTCCCTGAGCAGACAATGGCTGAATGTCATCAAGGCTTCCCACCTCCTCTTCCTCCTCGGCTGCAGATGCCTGCTCCTTAATGTGTGTCAAAGTTTGCATGAGCAGATGCATAAGTGGGATGCTCATGCTTATGATGGCGTCGTCTGCGCTTACCAGCTGTGCGCTTTCCTCAAAACACTGAAGGACTTTACAGAGGTCTTTCAGCTTCGACCACTGCACACCAGACAACTCCATGTCTGCCCTCAAACTGCCTGCCCGTGTGTCCTCCCACAAATGCATTACAGCCTGCCTCTGTACGCACAGCCTCTGAACCATGTGCAGGGTGGAGTTCCACCTTTTTGCAACGTCGATAATTAGGCAGTGTTTGGGAAGGTGGAGCAATCGCTGCAGCTTCTGCATGCGACTGGAGTGTACAGGCGACTGGCGGATGTGCGAGCACAGTCTTCGCACCTTATGGAGCAGGGCTGTTAACTCCGGATAACTATTGAGGAAGCACTGCACCACCAGGTTCAAGGTGTGAGCCAGGCAAGGTATGTGTCTGAGTTTTGAAAGGGCTATGGCTGCCACAAAATTCCAGCTGTTATCACTAACTACCTTGCCTGCCTCAAGATGTAGACTGCCCAGCCATGACTCAGTTTGTCACTGCAAGTAGTCGGCCAGTACCTCTGCGGTGTGTCTGTTGTCGCCCAAACACATCATCTTCAACACACCCTGCTGAAGCTTACCACTAGCTGTTCGATAGTGGGACAACTCGTGGGCAACACTGGCAGCTGCGGATGGAGTGCTCATGCGACTGCGCTCTGTGGACGAGCCTTCGCTTCTGGAGGAGGAGGAGGGTCGAACGTCTACAGCCAACTGTTTCCTATACCGTGGGCTAGGCAGCACTGTCCCACCGCCGCTGTCCCTTGTGAACCCTGCATCCACCACATTAACACAGTGCGCAGTGATGGACACATAAAGGCCCTTGCCATGCCTACTGGATCATGCATCTATTGTGAGGTGCACCTTTCCACTCACTGATTGCTTGAGTGCATGGACCATGCGGTCTTTCACATGCAGGTGGAGGGCTGGGATGGCTTTTAGAGAAAAGAAGTGCCGACTGGGTAGGTCATAGCATGGTACTGCGTAGGCCATGAGCTTGCGGAAAGCTTCGCTTTCAACCAACCGGTAAGGCATCATCTCTAACGAGATAAGTTTGGCAATGTGGGCGTTCAAACACTGCTTACACAGATGAGAGGATGAGTACTTTCTTGTCCTACTGAGAGTCTCTAGTAGGGTGAGCTGGACTTGAGAGCTGCATATGGTGGAACTAGCGGTGGACATGGTGGACTGAGAGAGGGTTGGTGATGGTGATGCTGTTGGTGGTCTTGCTGATGGCCTAGATTCAGTCTTTCGTAGCAATAACATTGTGATTCCCTGACTGCTTTGGCCTTGCAACGACACCTCAACATTTGCTGCTGGTGGTGTGCTTACTGGTGGGCTAACAGTGGGGGAAGTGATGTAGCATTGCTGACTACCTTAATTCAGAGCAGGTGCACATGTGGTACGTGAGGTTTGGTAGTCCGTCCACGCTTGCAAGTGCATGGTGGTTAAATGTCTAAGCATGCAACTGGTATTCAAATTTCTCAGATTTTTCCCTCGGCTAAAGGTCTTTGCGCACTTTTTACAGATAACCTTTGCCTGATCATTAGGATTTTGTTCAAAAAAGTGCCACACTGCACTCTTCCTATTATGGAAAACATTTTGAGGCCTTGCACGCTGTGCTAATTTGATCGTCTGGCCAAGCTGTCCTGCAACTCTTTGGGTTTTTGTAAACCATTTTTGGACTGCTACGGGCCTGCCAGATAACAGCTGTTGTGATGTCGATGCCTGCTGCGGATCCTCCTCCTCCTCTTCTGAGCTATTGGCAGGGGCACCCTCTTCCCCTAATGGATGTCAATCTAGGTCAACAAATGGGTCATCCACCACCTCCCCTTCAATTTCCTGTGCACCTTCCTCTGTGTCACCAAGTAAGGTGGTATAGTATGCGGGAAGGGGCATCTGAGTTTCATCAGGGTCAGATTCTGGCTCAGTACACTGCGAGGAGAATGTAGTGCTCTGAGTGAATGTACCAGCAGAAAAATCTAGCAGTGGCTGTGCATCAGTAGACTCCATGTCCGATTCATCTTGGACTGGGGAATTCACAATTTGACTTGATAACCCAGGCATGGTATGTGAAAAGAGCTCCATGGAGTAATCTGTAGTGTGGCCTGCCGCATCCTTCAATTTTGGTAGGGGTGAAGGACACAAGGAAAGGTGTTGTTCCTGACCAGGAGCCTCCACTAACGACTTAGTGCTTTTATTTTTTGAAACTTCAGAAGAGGAGGCGATAGAACTGGAGGCTGTGTCAGCAATGTAAGCCAAAACTTGTTCCTGAAGCTCCGGCTTTAAAAGCGGTTTACCTAGGGAGCCTTCGAGGTCTTGTAGAGCCAGACGATGATGCAGGCTCAACACCTCCTGCCTTAGGTGCTATTGTGCTTTTACCACTACCAGCAGATGCACCACCACCCCCACCACCATCAGTACCAGCTGGCAAACCCCGCCCACTTCCACGGCCTCTACCACCATACTTCCTCATTTTTGGAAAAATGCACCCAAAATACCACCAGCTGTATGGTACTGTAAAACAAGGTGCAAGGTGTATATAGTATTGTGGAGAATTTGAATCTCCCTAGAGATTTTAGGAGGCTGAACTATTATCTCAGGCCCACTATAGATTACACCTTAATTGAACAGGCTGAAATAGGCTGGTGTATGACCATGCACAAGGTGTGTATATAGTATTGGGGAGAATTGGAAGCTCCCTAGAGATTTTAGTAGGCTGAACTATTATCTCAGATCCACTATAGATTACACCTCAATTGAACAGGCTGAAATAGGCAGGTGTATGACCATGCACAAGGTGTGTATATACTGCAGTATTGGGGACAATTGGAAGCTCCCTAGAGATTTTAGGAGGCTGAACTTTATCTCAGGCCCACTATAGATTACACCTCAATTGAACAGGCTGAAATAGGCAGGTGTATGACCATGCACAAGGTGTGTATATAGTATTGTGGAGAATTTTTAAGCTCCCAAGAGATTTTAGGAGGCTGACAATGATGCTCTCAGTCCAAGTATGGCAGGAGGCAGCCTAATAAGCAGGACTGCTGCACACAAAAGTGTGGAAAAATGCACGTTTGGTAACTGTGCAGAAAAGAGGAAGAAAAGTATTTTTGCTTTTAAAAAAGCAGTTTGCACAGCAGTGTGCAAACAGCAATGCAGCTATCAGGGAGCCTTATAAGGCAGCCTAATAACCAACAGAGCTGATGCACAAAAAATATAGCCTCCCCTCTCACGGCACACAAACTGTTGTGTTGTACAGTGGAAATTGCTAATAGCAGAAGCAGTTTTTTTGCTCTTCTTTCCTGCCTAACGCCATCCCTTATTGAGAATCAGCAGCTGCAACCTCTCCCTAACGCTAATATCGGCAGAAGTAAGATGGCGGTTGGCGTGCACGCCCTTTTATAGCCCCAGTGACGCCACACAAAGCAAGCCAATCACTTGCATGCCCTTCTCAAAGATGGTGGTGACCGATGCCCATGTCATCGCGTTGCCCACAGTGTGCGTCCTCCATCATTGGCTGAAAAAAGGGCGCTGGAAGCATAATTTGAAACGCGACTTTGGCGCTCTGGTCGCCGACCTTGTGGCCGACCTCACGCTATGGTCGGGCTTCGTTTCATGAAACCCGACTTCAGCGAAAGTCGGCGACTTATGAAATTGACCGACCCATTTCGATCAACTCTAGATCCCACAGAAATACCAAGGAGGCGGACTGCAGCTCGACAAGCTGGGCTCATGGAAGGCTTCAGACGACCGTGGTGAAAGTAATCAGTAACCAAAGCAATGTCCAGATAATTGTCAGCACTTCTGTCACAAGATTCTTGTGAATACCAAATATAATCATTTATTTAGAAAATGCAGAATAAAACAACACATTTCAACTCCAAAATCACGGAGACTTCTTCAGATTGTTAAAAATATATATCATATATAAAAGTCTACCACTAGAGTTGAGCGAAACGGGTCGAAAAAATTGAAAAGTCGCTGACTTTCGCCAAAGTCGGGTTTCATGAAACGAAACCCGACCTTAGCGTCAGGTCGGCCACGAGGTCGGCGACTTTAGCGCCAAAGTCGCGTTTCAAAAGATGCTTGAGCGCCCTTATTGCAGCCAATCAGGAAGAACGGACACTGTGGGCAACGTGATGACATAGGCAGCTGTCACCACCATCGTGGAGAAGGGCATGAAAATGATTGGCTTGCTTTGTGGGGCGTCACAGAGGGTATAAAAGGGCGGGGACGCCGACCGCCATGTTACTCATGCTGATCTCAGAATAGGGAGAGCTGCTGCTGATTCAGTAGGGAGAGTGTTAGGCAAGGAAGAAGATACCAAAAACTGATTCTGCTGCTAGTGATTTTGCTTGTACAACACACCAGTCACTGTGCAGTGCAAGGAGAGGCTATATTTTGGTGCATCAGCTCTGTTGGTTATTAGGCTGCCTTTTAAGGCTACCTGGTAGCTGCATTCCTGTGCGCCCACTGCTGAGAAAACTGCTTTTTTCAATGCAATCCAGATTTTATTGTTTTGTCCTTGTGAGTTACTGAGCGCTCATTTTTCACACACCGTACAGTGGTGTACGCTCCTCTCTCAGTACCGTGTAACGGCTGTTATCACTGCCACAGTGAAGCTATCTGTGTGTGACTCTGTAAGGATAAGTCGAGGAGTTGTTCCGTTCTTACAGACCTCCATCTTATAGTTTTGTCTGGTTTTCAAACAGTTTAGTATATTTGCTGTTTGATTACATTCAAAACTATAGAGAGACAGCGTGTGTCAGTCCAAATACTAAAACACGGAGCTTGACAATTTTACATACACTGGACAGCGGTGTACGTGCACACTCCTCTCTCAGTGCCGTGTAACGGCTGTTATCACGGCCACAGTGAAACTATCTGTGTGTGACTCTGTAAGGATAAGTCGAGGAGTTGTTCCAATCTTACAGACCTCCACCTTATAGTTTTGTCTGGTTTTCAAACAGTTTAGTATATTTGCTGTTTGATTACATTCGAAACTATAGAGAGACAGCGTGTGTCAGTCCGTATACTAAAACACGGAGCTTGACAATTTTACATACACTGGACAGCGGTGTACATGCACACTCCTCTCTCAGTACCATGTAACAGCTGTTATCACGGCCACAGTGAAGCTATCTGTGTGTGACTCTGTAAGGATAAGTCGAGGAGTTGTTCCGTTCTTACAGACCTCCACCTTATAGTTTTGTCTGGTTTTCAAACAGTTTAGTATATTTGCTGTTTGATTACATTCAAAACTATGGAGAGACAGCGTGTGTCAGTCCGTATACTAAAACACGGAGCTTGACAATTTTACATACACTGGACAGCGGTGTACGTGCACGCTCCTCTCTCAGTACCGTGTAACAGCTGTTATCACGGCCACAGTAAAGCTATCTGTGTGTGACTCTGTAAGGATAAGTCGAAGAGTTGTTCCATTCTTACAGACCTCCACCTTATAGTTTTGTCTGGTTTTCAAACGGTTTAGTATATTTGCTGTTTGATTACATTCAAAACTATAGAGAGACAGCGTGTGTCAGTCCGTATACTAAAACACGGAGCTTGACAATTTTACATACACTGGACAGCGGTGTACGTGTACGCTCCTCTCTCAGTACCGTGTAACGGCTATTATCACGGCCACAGTGAAGCTATCTGTGTGTGACTCTGTAAGGATAAGTCGAGGAGTTGTTCCGTTCTTACAGACCTACACTGTAGGGAGATTCCAGTTCTGCCCATTTCTATATACACCTTGTAGTTTGTCATACACTAGGCAATTTCTGCCTGTCACATTGCGGTGTTAAATAAACAGGGCCTGACTGAATCCCACAGTGTCCTGAAGTGGAGAGACATACCAATTCTACACAGTCCTTTATACACCCTCCAAACAGCATAGAGAATCTGCCTGTCATATTGCGGTGTTAAATAAACAGGGCCTGACTGAATCCCACAGTGTCCTGAAGTGTAGAGACATTCCAATTCTACACAGTCCTCTATACATCCTTCTAACAGCATAGAGAATCTGCCTGTCATATTGCGGTGTTAAATAAACAGGGCCTGACTGAATCCCACAGTGTCCTGAAGTGTAGAGACATTCCAATTCTACACAGTCCTCTATACACCCTTCTAACAGCATAGAGAATCTGCCTGTCATATTGCGGTGTTAATAACCAGGGCCTGACTGAATCCCACAGTGTCCTGAAGTGTAGAGACATTCCAATTCTACACAGTCCTCTATACACCTTTCTAACAGCATAGAGAATCTGTCTGTCATATTGCGGTGTTAAATAAACAGGGCCTGACTGAATCCCACAGTGTCCTGAAGTGTAGAGACATTCCAATTCTCCACTGTCCTTTATACACCCTTCTAACAGCATAGAGAATCTGCCTGTCATATTGCGGTGTTAAATAAACAGGGCCTGACTGAACCCCACAGTGTCCTGAAGTGTAGAGACATTCCAATTCTACACAGTCCTCTATACACCTTTCTAACAGCATAGAGAATCTACCTGTCATATTGCGGTGTTAAATAAACAGGGCCTGACTGAATCCCACAGTGTCCTGAAGTGTAGAGACATTCCAATTCTCCACTGTCCTCTATGCACCCTTCTAACAGCATAGAGAATCTGCCTGTCATATTGCGGTGTTAAATAAACAGGGCCTGACTGAACCCCACAGTGTCCTGAAGTGTAGAGACATTCCAATTCTCCCCAGTACTATATACACCTTGTACCTTGTTTTACAGTACCAGAGAGTTGGTGTAAATTTGGATAAATTTTTCCAAAAATGAGGAAGTGTGGTGGAAGAGTCCGTGGAAGTGGGCGGGGGTTGGCAGCTGGTAATGATGGTGTTGGTGTTGGTGGTGGATCTGCTGGTAGTGGCAAAAGCAAAATAGCACCTAATACTGGAGGTGTTGAGACTGCGTCATCGTCTGGCTCCACAAGGCCTCGAAGGCTCCCTTTTCTGGGAGTAGGTAAACCGCTTCTAAAGCCGGAGCTTCAAGAACAAGTTTTGGCTTACATTGCTGACTCAGCCTCCAGCTCTATCGCCTCCTCTTCTGAAGTTTTAAAAATTAAAAGCACTGAGTCGTCATTGGAGGCTCATGGTCATGAACCACACCTTTCCTTGTGTCCTTCACCCCTACCAAAATTGAAGGATGCGGTAGGCCACACTACAGATTACTCCATGGAGCTGTTTTCACATACCATGCCTGGGTTATCAAGTCAAATCATGAATTACCCAGGCCAAGATGAATCTGACATGGAGTGCACTGATGCACAGCCACTGCTAGATTTATCTGCTGGTACATTCACTCAGAGCACTACATTGTCCTCGCAGTGTACTGAGCCAGAATCCGACCCTGATAAAACTCAGTTGCCCCCTCCCGCATATTATACCACCATACACGGTGACACAGAGGAAGGTGCACATGACATTGAAGAGGAGGTGATGGATGACCCAGTTGTTGACCCAGATTGGCATCCATTGGGGGTAGAGTGTGCCGCTGCCAATAGCTCAGAAGAGGAGGAGGAGCATCCGCAGTGGGCATCGACATCGCAACAGTTGTTATTTGGCAGGCCCGGAGCAGTCCAAAAACGGGTTACAAAAACCCAAGTAATTGCAGGACATCATGGCCAGACGGTCAAGAAAGCACAGCGTGCAAGGCCTCAAACTGTCTTCGCTAGTAGGAACAGTGCAGTGTGGCACTTTTTTGAACAAAATCCTAATGATCAGGCAAAGGTAATCTGTAAGAAGTGCGCAAAGACCTTTAGCCGAGGGAAAAATCTGAGAAATTTGAATACCAATTGCATGCTAAGACATTTAACCACCATGCACTTGCAAGCTTGGATGGACTACCAAAACTCACGTACCACATATGCTACAGCTCCCAAAGAAGGTAGTCAGCAACGCAACATTGTTTCCCCCACTGTAAGTCCACCGGTTAGCACACCACCAGCAGCAAATGTTGAGTTGTCGTCGCAAGGGCAAATCACTCAGGGAATCACACTGTTATTGCAAAGAAAGACTGAATCTAGGCCATCAGAAAGAACACCAACTCCATCACCATCATCAACCCTCTCTCTGTCCGCCATGTCCACCGCTACTTCCACCATATCCAGCTCTCAAGTCCAGCTCACCCTACCAGAGACTATGAGTAGGACAAAAAAGTACTCATCCACTCATCCGCGTACACTGGCTTTGAACACCCACATTGCCAAACTAATCTCGTTAGAGATAATGCCCTATCGGTTGGTTGAAAGCGCAGCTTTCCGCGAACTAATGGCCTACGCAGTTCCACGCTATGAACTACCCAGTTGCCACTTCTTTTCTCGCAAAGCCATCCCAGCCCTCCACCTTCATGTGAAAGACCGCATTGTCCATGCACTCAAGCTGTCAGTGAGTGGAAAGGTGCACTTCGCAAAAGATGCATGGTCCAGTAGGCATGGCCAGGGCCGTTACGTTTCCATCACTGCGCACTGGGTTAATGTGGTGGAAGCAGGATCCACAGGGGACAGCGGTGCTGGCACAGTTCTGCCTAGCCCACGGTATAGGAAACAGTTGGCTGTAGGCGTTCGACCCTCCTCCTCCAGAAGTGAAAGCTGGTCCACAGAGCGCAGTCGCACGAGCACTGCATCCGCAGTTGACAGTGTTGCAAACAAGGTGTCCCCCTATCAATCAGCTAGTGGAAAGCGTCAGCAGGCTGTGTTGCAGATGATGTGTTTGGGCGACAGACACACCGCAGAAGTACTGGCCGACTACTTTCAGCGACAAACTGAGTCATGGCTGGGCAGTGTACATCTTGAGGCAGGCAAGGTAGTTAGTGATAACGGCCAGAATTTTGTGGCAGCCATAGCCCTTTCAAAACTCAGACACATACCTTGCATGGCTCACACCTTGAACCTGGTGGTGCAGTGCTTCCTCACTAATTATCCTGCTTTAACAGGCCTGCTCCTTAAGGTTCGACGACTGTGCTCGCACATCCGCCGGTCGCCGGTACATTCCGGTCGTATGCAGAAGCTGCAGCGATTGCTCCACCTTCCCAAGCACCGCCTAATTATCGATGTTGCAACAGGGTGGAACTCCACCCTGCACATGGTTGAGCGGCTGTGCGAACAAAGGCAGGCCGTAATGCATTTGTGAGAGGATACACGGGCAGGCAGTTTGAGGGCAGACATGGAGTTGACAGGTGTGCAGTGGTCAAAGCAGAAAGACCTCTGTAAAGTCCTTCAGTGTTTTGAGGAATGCACACGGCTGGTAAGCGCTGACGACGCCATCATAAGCATGAGCATCCCACTTATGCGTCTGCTCATGCAAACTTTGATGCACATTAAGGAGCAGGCGTCTGCAGCCAAGGTTGATGAGGAGGAAGAGGAGGAGGGAAGCCTTGATGACAGTCAGCCATTGTCTGGTCAGCGAACTGTCGTGGACGAGGTGGAGGAAGAAGAGGAAGAGAAAGAGGATGTTATGGGGATGATTATTTAGGGGAGGAGGAGTCTTCTCGTGGGGCAAGAGAAAATGTTGGCTTTACAAGGTCTGGTACAGGGTTTGTGCGTGACTGGAGGGATGTGGATTTGCCAGAATGTGCTCCTCCACCCAGCACTCGCAGTGCATCATTGACACCGGGAACATTGGCCCACATGTCAGATTATGCCTTGCAGATCCTAAAAAGGGACCCCTGCATTGCCAAAATGATGAACGATGATGACTACTGGTTGGCCAGCATCCTGGATCCACACTATAAAGGCAAATTCCAAAACATCATGCCACAGGAGAACCTTGACCTAATAGTGGCTAACAAACAAGCTACTCTGGTAAACCGGTTGGTTGAGGCATTCCCAGCACACAGCAGCGGTGATGGTTCTCACACGAGCCGTAGGGGCCGGGGGCAACTTGGAAGCGGTGTTGGTGGTGGACACATCAGAAGTGGCGTTGGAGACAGGGGTTTCATGACCATGTTGTGGACCGATTTTTCAAGTCGCGCTCACACGACTGGTAATACTGCATCGATTGAAAGTGACAGGAGACAGCACTTGTCAAGTATGGTTACAAACTACTTTTCCTCCCATATCGATGTTTTCCCTCACAGGTCATTCCCAATTGACTATTGGGCAGCTAAACTGGACACCTGGCCTGAATTGGCACAATATGCCTTACAGGAGCTCGCATGCCCAGCTGCAAGTGTGCTGTCGGAAAGAGTCTTCAGTGCTGCTGGATCAATACTGACAGAAACAAGGACCCGTCTGTCGACCCAAAATGTGGATGATCTAACCTTCATTAAAATGAACCATGCATGGGTTTCCAAGGATTTTGTCCCACCTTACCCTGATGACACATAGGTTGCCAGAAAAATTGTTTTCTTTGGTCCGCCTGTTCCTGGGACTTGACCAATTTCGCCTTTAGCAGCAGGTGAATGTCCCACATCAACATATGCCATTTTGTAAACCTCCCTAACTGGGCAGCCTCCTCCCCCCAATGGCCAGGGTCATCACCGAGCGCACGCAACCGTGCGAGTGCCATTGCCCTGGACAGGTGGGCGGGCCGACTCGTGGGTGCGGGCACTGGCACAGGGTCACTCATAGTGCAATCAAGTGTCTCTGACCGTGGCTGTGCACACCCACCGTCAGACACACCGCCGTACTATGAGGGGCCAAGTGCCAGTGCGGACGCCCACGAGTGGGCCCCCCTTGCTGGGGAGGGCCCCAGCATTTGCAATGTTTACCTCTCCCTGCTCCTCCACTGTGTAGTCTGGGCTGTCAAATCCATCACTGGGACTGGCACTTCAAATTTGGTGAACTAATAGAAGATGATGGTTAAGACGTAGCTATGCCATGTCTCGCTGGCCGGGATCCAGCTTCAGATGATCAATGGCTTCCATTTCTTATGGACGTCGACTCACAATGAGATGCAGTGGTGGTTTCTCATCAGCTTTAACAGTTTTCCTACCCACAGACGTGTGACATTCCAGCGCACATTTTTAAATGTGCCCTCCCTCTCATGCCAATCCAATTGAATCGCCTACGGCCTGTGGCTTCTGTGTTTTGCACTCCAAAGTTACGTGACAGATCATGATAGGCAGTGAGCACCATGTTTACATCTCTCCCTGTGATCAAAATTGGATGGATATGAGTAACGGCGATGGGATCAACGGTACTGCGATACAACAACACTTTCTTCACAAAGAAAGGTTTTTGCTGTGTCCACACACTAATTAATTGAGGGTCAGCATCGCCTCTGAGAATTGTAACGGAAGTTGTTCCCGTGAATAATAATTTGTAGATTTCTGCAATCACTAGACTTTAGGTAAATAATTGTAAGCATCTAATTTCCTATTGCAGAGAGTCTGGGCTGTCTTACTGAGACAGAAATATAAATGAAGATTTAAAAATACCACCAAAAGTGTATCATGGTGTACGCTTGAAATACATTTCCTTTTTTCTAGTTTTTAGATTGTTGTATAATCCATGCAGAGAACATGGTTCAATAAGGAATAAATTCTTGGACTTTAAGTGCGCTGCCAGACAGATTCCATAACCACACAAGGTTAAAAAAGTTAACCCTTTAATCCCTACGTGTTTCGAAGCATAACGCTTCTTCTTCAGGGGTTGACACCTTATTGAACTGTGGTGCGGTTCCGCTGTGGACCGTTGGACGTGCAGCAGGCTGACATACTATGCAGGCTTTACTTTCTCTTTGAGAAGGTGAGTATAATACTATTAGTATTTGTACATTTTACCCGGATAAGACCCTATTGCGCTCTTGTTTCAACCTTTTAGTGAATACAATTTATGCAGAGAACATGGAGATTTTAAATGTTTAAACTATGCTCTATATACCTGCTATCCAGTGATGATGTACCCTATCTCAACTTTGTACAATCTGGTCTAATCCATACTGGGCCTGAGGCAGTCTGAGCCTGCCTCCTGATCGATACACACAGGTTTTTAATGTGTAAACTATGCAACATATATATGTGTTATCCAGTGAAACTGTACCCTTTATCAACTTTCTCGAATCTTGTAGTATCCATACTGGGCCTGAGAACGGCTGCAGAGCTGTTAAGCAAGCTACAGCACCTGTGGTTTGGACACGTAATGATTTGCATTTTTTCTGTAATGGCGGTTAGGCCGAAATCAGGAATTGCTGTTGACCTGCACTTACTGGGAAATCATCGTTCACGACGAATTATTGGAATCCCAGATCCCCATCACTAACGGTGTCCAGCGGGTTATCTGCACCTGTAAGCGACAAAAGATGGTCCTTTCAGTGTAGCGCGCATGTAGCCCCGGACATGGAAGGCCATGATAGCCCTGTTATTGCTCTATCGCGCGTGCCAGGGCCTCGCATATCCCTCTAGTAAGCTTTACGCGTACCGCAGGGGCATGCCGGAGTCTCGTTCGTTAATGGAATAAAGCTGACGAATCGCTAGCACAACTACAAATGGACATACCACACCACACACACACAATCGACAAAGCTTTCAATGTGTTCATCTTTTTTGAGGTGGCATGGCTGTGGTTTCCCGGGTGGAGTCCAATTAAGCCGCAGACTCCACTCCTGGTGGTGCCCTTTTGGACATTCCTTTAAGGTTCAGCTTTGCAATCGTACTGCCCCCGGAAAGCAAACACTTTGGCTTCATGGATGCTGTTTGGTGGTTCATGGGAATAACGCTGCCCGATCGCCAGTTGCCATAATTTATTGGTGGGAAGTACGACGGTATATGATCGTGTTCGTTTTCAGATTTTGGTTTTTTGGGTTTGGTTCTTGCATTTTTAGTCCAGACTTTCTTGACTTCATAAGGGCATGACAAGCCTTGATCTGTGTCTCCTCCACCTCCTCCTTTTACTCCACCACCTCTTTTGTAAATGTAGCTGCCCTTTTCCATATGTTATTTTTGGCTTCTGAGCGTTTTGTCGGCTTTGGGACACCTTTTAAGGTGTTTTGTAATTGTTTTGTATGTGTTAGTATGTGTTTGTGTTTGCCTGCCATTGTTTTCAGTGTGGTTCGACGAACATTCGACGAACTTGCCTCCTGTGCGACGAACCAAAACACTAGCGGGGTGGCTCAACACTACTCATGATATATAGACGTACATTGTTAATGTTTAAACTATGCTATATATACCTGCAATCTGATGATACTGTACACTTTGTCTACTTTTTATATTCTTGTCTAATCCATACTGAGTCTGGGAGTGTCTCTGTGTGACTGATGGAATATATATGGAGATTGACAATTATCCTTTGACTGGCTAGAGCTGTACGCTTCTGATACAGTACCATATATGTGATGTTATTTTGTGTCTATTTTGTGCTAAATTTGGAAGTTTGGTGGAAGAGGCCACGGACGTGGGCGTGGGGGGGCCAGCTGGTGCTGATGGTGGTGGTGCATCTGCTGGTAGTGGCAAAAGCACAATAGCAGCTAAGGCAGGAGGTGTTGAGCCTGCTTCATGGTCTGTCTACGGAACGCCTGGAAGGCTACCTTTTCTGGGAGTAGGTTAACCGTTTTTAAAGCCAGAGCATGAGGAACTGGTTTGGGCTTACATTGCCGAAACAGACTCCAGCAAATATGCCCTCCTCTTCTGAAGTTTCAAAAAAAGCAAGGACTGAGTCATCAAGTGCTGGCTCCTGGTCAGGAAGAACCCCTTTCCTTGTCTTCTGCACCCCCACCCAAAGTGAATGATGCAGCAGGCCACACTTCACATTAGTCCATGTAGCTCTTTCTATCATACCATGCATGGGTTATCAAGTCAAATTGTGAATTCCCCAGTCCAAGATGAATCTGACATGGAGTGTGGGTGGCCAGGCAGGGCAGTGGGGTTAATCGGTACCGGGACGGTGTCCCCCTGGGATGTGTCACAGTGGTGGTGACCCGTTCCGTGGCCCTGGGCGTCCATGCAAAGGGGTGAATTACGTTTATAGGTGAATGATACGTGACGCCACCTGTGGTTTCTGAGCAGATTGACCAGCGCTGCAGTGGTGCTTCTCTGGGACAGAAGTTGTGGTGCAGCTAAGATGTAGAAGCCCTGCACAGGTATGGCCATTGTCGCAGGGCACATGAAAGAGTTGGTAGATGCTGTGCAGTGCAGGATGTAGCAGAGCCATGCGCCAGGCGCAGGAGAAAGAGGACAGACACAGTCGTGCAGTTCCTTTACCTGTACTTGGTAAGTGCCGTCCAGGACCCAGAGTACAGATGGAGAAGGAGTTGGTCAGCCTGGAAGCCAATTTGGAATTTTCTCTCTGCAGATAGGTAGTGTGTAGAGTTGAGCGACTTTTGGTTTTTTAGGGTCGCGTTTCGTTTCGTGAAACCCGACTTTTCCAAAAGTCGGGTCGAGCAAGATCGTCCGATTATAGGGAAAAGTCGGGGTCGTCCCAAAACACGAAACCCAATGTAAGTCAATGGGGAATAAAAGTCGGCAGTGAGAGGAGGACAGGAAACACACCAACAGTGCCCATTTGAATGCCAAAAGCATCAATTCTTCTTACTTAAGCTTGTCAACCTTAATTAACTTCATAATACAAGTTACGCACTGAAAAATGGGGGTTATTTGGCTACAGACTGTGGGGGGGAGGGCTGGCTCCAGGTTTTCATGTGCCCTGGGCGAAAGAGCGCCCCTTTAACACATACCACAACTCATCATGCTCAGATACGGCAGAGAAATAGCGGTATAGTACAATGAAAAATACCTCACCTTTTATATCTCATGACGAGGCCCATCTATTTCTCCATACAGAATCATTGGTCCCATATAATGTTTGAAACAGTATATGATGAGCTCCACATAATGCTACAGTATATGTTGGTCCCCATGGATGAAGCTCTACTGTCTTATGGGCCCAAATAATGCTCCAAACATAATGGGCCCCATTTCTAATGCTCTAGTGTATAATGGGCCCTGTAAATGCTGCTCCAGTGTCTGATGTCCACCTTTGGAATGTTCCAGTGTATGGTGGGCCCCATCTATCATTCTCAGACGGTGTTAGGCCCAGTATGGATTGCACGTGATTGCACAAAGGTTAGAAAGGGTACCGTATCCCCAGATAACATGTATGGATAGCGTACACATTCAAAATATATGTCTCAGGAGGCAGGCTCAGACGGTGTTAGGCCCTGTATGGATTGCACGTGATGGCACAAAGGTTAGAAAGGGTACCGTATCCCCGGATAACATGTATGGATAGCGTACACATTCAAAATATATGTCTCAGGAGGCAGGCTCAGATGGTGTTAGGCCCAGTATGGATTGCACGTGATTGCACAAAGTTTAGAAAGGGTACCGTATCCCCAGATAACATGTATGGATAGCGTACACATTCAAAATATATGTCTCAGGAGGCAGGCTCAGACGGTGTTAGGCCCAGTATGGATTGCACGTGATTGCACAAAGGTTAGAAAGGGTACCGTATCCCCGGATAACATGTATGGATAGCGTACACATTCAAAATATATGTCTCAGGAGGCAGGCTCAGATGGTGTTAGGCCCAGTATGGATTGCATGTGATTGCACAAAGGTTAGAAAGGGTACCGTATCCCCAGATAACATGTATGGATAGCGTACACATTCAAAATATATGTCTCAGGAGGCAGGCTCAGACGGTGTTAGGCCCAGTATGGATTGCACATGATTGCACAAAGGTTAGAAAGGGTACCGTATCCCCAGATAACATGTATGGATAGCATACACATTCAAAATATATGTCTCAGGAGGCAGGCTCAGACGGTATTAGGCCCAGTATGGATTGCATGTGATTGCACAAAGGTTAGAAAGGGTACCGTATCCCCAGATAACATGTATGGATAGCGTACACATTCAAAATATATGTCTATACATCAGGAGGCAGGCTCAGACGGTGTTAGGCCCAGTATGGATTGCACGTGATTGCACAAAGGTTAGAAAGGGTACCGTATCCCCGGATAACATGTATGGATAGCGTACACATTCAAAATATATGTTTCAGGAGGCAGGCTCAGACGGTGTTAGGCCCAGTATGGATTGCACGTGATTGCACAAAGGTTAGAAAGGGTACCGTATCCCCAGATAACATGTATGGATAGCGTACACATTCAAAATATATGTCTATACATCAGGAGGCAGGCTCAGACGGTGTTAGGCCCAGTATGGATTGCACGTGATTGCACAAAGGTTAGAAAGGGTACCGTTTCCCCGGATAACATGTATGGATAGCGTACACATTCAAAATATATGTCTCAGGAGGCAGGCTCAGACGGTGTTAGGCCCAGTATGGATTGCACGTGATTGCACAAAGGTTAGAAAGGGTACCGTTTCCCCGGATAACATGTATGGATAGCGTACACATTCAAAATATATGTCTCAGGAGGCAGGCTCAGACGGTGTTAGGCCCAGTATGGATTGCACGTGATTGCACAAAGGTTAGAAAGGGTACCGTATCCCCAGATAACATGTATGGATAGCGTACACATTCAAAATATATGTCTCAGGAGGCAGGCTCAGACGGTGTTAAGCCCAGTATGGATTGCACGTGATTGCACAAAGGTTAGAAAGGGTACCGTATCCCCAGATAACATGTATGGATAGCGTACACATTCAAAATATATGTCTCAGGAGGCAGGCTCAGACGGTGTTAGGCCCAGTATGGATTGCACGTGATTGCACAAAGGTTAGAAAGGGTACCGTATCCCCGGATAACATGTATGGATAGCGTACACATTCAAAATATATGTCTCAGGAGGCAGGCTCAGACGGTGTTAGGCCCAGTATGGATTGCACGTGATTGCACAAAGGTTAGAAAGGGTACCGTATCCCCAGATAACATGTATGGATAGCGTACACATTCAAAATATATGTCTCAGGAGGCAGGCTCAGACGGTGTTAGGCCCAGTATGGATTGCACGTGATTGCACAAAGGTTAGAAAGGGTACCGTATCCCCGGATAACATGTATGGATAGAGTACACATTCAAAATATATGTCTCAGGAGGCAGGCTCAGACGGTATTAGGCCCAGTATGGATTGCACGTGATTGCACAAAGTTTAGAAAGGGTACCGTATCCCCAGATAACATGTATGGATAGCGTACACATTCAAAATATATGTCTCAGGAGGCAGGCTCAGACGGTGTTAGGCCCAGTATGGATTGCACGTGATTGCACAAAGGTTAGAAAGGGTACCGTATCCCCAGATAACATGTATGGATAGCGTACACATTCAAAATATATTTCTCAGGAGGCAGGTTCAGACGGTGTTAGGCCCAGTATGGATTGCACGTGATTGCACAAAGGTTAGAAAGGGTACCGTATCCCCAGATAACATGTTTGGATAGCGTACACATTCAAAATATTTGTCTCAGGAGGCAGGCTCAGACGGTATTAGGCCCAGTATGGATTGCACGTGATTGCACAAAGGTTAGAAAGGGTACCGTATCCCCAGATAACATGTATGGATAGCGTACACATTCAAAATATATGTCTATACATCAGGAGGCAGGCTCAGACGGTGTTAGGCCCAGTATGGATTGCACGTGATTGCACAAAGGTTAGAAAGGGTACCGTATCCCCGGATAACATGTATAGATAGCGTACACATTCAAAATATATGTTTCAGGAGGCAGGCTCAGACGGTGTTAGGCCCAGTATGGATTGCACGTGATTGCACAAAGGTTAGAAAGGGTACCGTATCCCCAGATAACATGTATGGATAGCGTACACATTCAAAATATATGTCTATACATCAGGAGGCAGGCTCAGACGGTGTTAGGCCCAGTATGGATTGCACGAGATTGCACAAAGGTTAGAAAGGGTACCGTTTCCCCGGATAACATGTATGGATAGCGTACACATTCAAAATATATGTCTCAGGAGGCAGGCTCAGACGGTGTTAGGCCCAGTATGGATTGCACGTGATTGCACAAAGGTTAGAAAGGGTACCGTTTCCCCAGATAACATGTATGGATAGCGAACACATTCAAAATATATGTCTCAGGAGGCAGGCTCAGACGGTGTTAGGCCCAGTATGGATTAAACGTGATTGCACAAAGGTTAGAAAGGGTACCGTATCCCCGGATAACATGTATGGATAGCGTACACATTCAAAATATATGTCTCAGGAGGCAGGCTCAGACGGTGTTAGGCCCAGTATGGATTGCACGTGATTGCACAAAGGTTAGAAAGGGTACCGTATCCCCGGATAACATGTATGGATAGCGTACACATTCAAAATATATGTCTATACATCAGGAGGCAGGCTCAGATGGTGTCAGGCACAGTATGGATTTGACGGCCCAGATTACACAGCGGAGGAGCAGGGAGAGGTAAAGATTGCAAATGCTGGGGCCCTGCCCAAGCAAGGGGGGCCCACTCGTGGGCGTCAGTACTGGCACTGGGCCCCTCATAGTACAGCGGTGTGTCTGACGGCGGGTGTGCACCACCACCGTCAGAGACACTTGATTGCACTATGAGGGACCCTGTGCCAGTGCCCGCGCCCAAGAGTCGGCCTACCCACCTGTCCAGGGCAACGGCACTCGCACGGTGTCGTGCGCTAGGTGGTGACCCCGGCCATGGGGGCGGAGGCAGCACAGTTAGGGAGTTTTAGAAAGTGGCATATGTTGATGTTGGACATTCAGCTGATGCAAAAGGCGAAATAGGTGAAGTACCAGGAAGAGGTGGACCAAAGCAAGCCATTTTTCTGTCACCCTATGTGTCATCAGGGGAAGGTGGGACAAAATCCTTGGAAACCCATGCGTGGTTCATTTTAATGAAGGTTAGATCATCCACATTTTGGGTTGACAGACGGGTCCTTTTTTCTGTCAGGATTGATCCAGCTGCACTAAAGACTCTTTCCGATAGCACACTTGCAGCTGGGCAAGCGAGCTCCTGTAAGGCATATTGGGCCAATTCAGGCCAGGTGTCCAGTTTAGCGGCCCAATAGTCAAAGTGGAATGACCTGTATGGGAGAACATCGATATGGGAGGAAAAGTAGTTTGTAACCATAGTTGACAACTGCTGTCTCCTGTCACTTTCCATCGATGCAGTATTACCAGTTGTGTGAGCGGTATTTGAAAAATCAGTCCACAACATTGTCATGAAACCCCTGTCTCCAACGCCACTTCTGCTGTTTGCACCACGAACACCTCTGCCAAGCTGCCCCCGGCCCGTACGGCTCGTGTGAGAACCATCACCACTGCTGTGTGCTGGGAATGCCTCAAGCAACCGATTTACCAGAGTTGCTTGTTTATTAGCCAATATTAGGTCAAGGTTCTCCTGTGGCATGATGTTTTGTAATTTGCCTTTATAGCGTGGATCCAGGATGCTGGCCAACCAGTAGTCGTCATCGTTCATAATTTTGGCAATGCGGGGGTCCCTTTTTAGGATCCGCAAGGCATAATCTGACATGTGGGCCAATGTTCCCGGTGTCAATGATGCACTGTGAGTGCTGGGTGGAGGAGCACTTTCTGGCAAATCCACATCCCTCCAGTCATGCACAAACCCTGTACCAGACCTTGCCACGCCAACATTTTCACTTGCCCCACGAGATGCATCCTCCTCCCCTAAGTAATCATCCCCATCATCATCCTCCTCCTCCTCTTCTTCCTCCACCTCGTCCAGGAGAGGTCCCTGAGCAGACAATGGCTGAATGTCATCAAGGATTCCCTCCTCCTCTTCCTCCTCATCAACATTGGCTGCAGACGCCTGCTCCTTAAGGTGCGTCAAAGTTTGCATGAGCAGACGCATAAGTGGGATGCTCATGCTTAGGATGGCGTCGTCTGCGCTTACCAGCCGTGTGCATTCCTCAAAACACAGAAAGACTTTACAAAGGTCTTTCAGCTTCGACCACTGCACACCTGTCAACTCCATGTCTGCTCTCAAAGTGCCTGGCCGTGTATCCTCCCACAAATGCATTATGGCCTGCCTCTGCTCGCACAGCCACTCCACCATGTGCAGGGTGGAGTTCCACCTTGTTGCAATGTCGATAATGAGGCGGTGGTTGGGAAGGTGGAGCAATCGCTGCAGCTTCTGCATACGAACGGAGTGTACAGGCGACCGGCGGATGTGCGCGCACAGTCTTCGCACCTTCTGGAGCAGGGCTGTTAACTCCGGATAATTTTTGAGGAAGCACTGCACCACCAGGTTCAAGGTGTGAGCCAAGCAAGGTATGTGGCTGAGTTTTGAAAGGGCTATGGCTGCCACAAAATTACGGCCGTTATCACTAACTACCTTGCCTGCCTCAAGATGTACACTGCCCAGCCATGACTCAGTTTGTCGCTTCAAGTACTCGGCCAGCACCTCGGCAGTGTGTCTGTTGCCCAAACACATCATCTGCAACACAGCCTGCTGACCCTTTCCACTAGCTGCTCGATAGGGGGACACATCGTGTGCAACAGTGGCGGCTGCAGATGGAGTGCTCGTACGACTGCGCTCTGTGGTCGAGCTTTCGTTTCTGGAGGAGGAGGAGGAGGAGGAGGGTCGAACGCCTACAGCCAACTGTTTCCTATACCGTGGGCTAGGCAGCACTGTCCCACCACCGCTGTCCCCTGTGGACCCTGCATCCACCACATTAACCCAGTGTGCAGTAATGGACACGTAACGGCCCTGGCCATGCCGACTGGACCATGCATCAGTTGTGAGGTGCACCTTTCCGCTCACTGACTGCTTGAGTGCATGGACAATGCGGTCTTTCACATGATGGTGGAGGGCTGGGATGGCTTTGCGAGAGAAGAAGTGGCGACTGGGTAGGTCATAGCGTGGTACTGCATAGGCCATGAGTTCACGGAAAGCTGTGCTTTCCATCAACCGAAAGGGCATCATCTCAAACGAGATTAGTTTGGCAATGTGGGCGTTCAAACCCAGTGTACGCGGATGAGAGACTGAGTACTTTCTTGACCTACTCATAGTGTCTGGGATGGTAAGCTGTACTTGAGAGCTGCATATGGTGGAAGTAGCGGTGGACAGGGCGGACTGAGAGAGGGTTGATGATGGTGATGGAGTTGGTGTTCTTTCTGATGGCCTAGAATCAGTCTTTAGTTGATATAACAGTGGGATTCCCTGACTGCTGTGGTCTTGCAACGACACCTCAACATTTGCTGCTGTGCTAACCGGTGGGCTTACAGTGGGGGAAACAATGTAGCGTTGCTGACTACCTTCGTTGTGATCAGTTGCACATGTGGCACTTGAGGTTTGGTGTTGTGTCCACGCTTGCAAGTGCATGCTGGTTAAATGTCTAAGCATGCAACTGGTATTCAAATTTTTCAGATTTTTCCCTCGGCTAAAGGTCTTTGCGCACTTTTTACAGATAACCTTGGCCTGATCATGAGGATTTTGTTCAAAAAAGTGCCACACTGCACTCTTCCTACTTTGGCAGACATTTTGCGGCCTAGCACGTTGTGATCTTTTGACCCTCTGGACAAGCTGTCCAGCAACTCTTTTGATGTTTGGAACCTGCCTTTGGAGTGCTCTGGGCCTGCCAGATAACAGCTGTTGCAATGTCGATGTCTGCTGTGGATGCTCCTCATCTGAGCTATTGGAAGCAGCACCCTCTTCCCCCAATGGATGCCAATCTGGGTCAACAACTGGGTCATCCATCACCTCCTCTTCTATGTCATGTGCACCTTCCTCTGTGTCACCGTGTATGGTGGTATAGTGTGCGGGAAGGGGCACCTGAGTCTCATCAGGGTCAGAATCTGGCTCTGTACACTGCGAGGACAATGTAGTGCTCTGAGTGAATGTACCAGCAGAATCATCCATCAGCGGCTGTGCATCAGTGCACTCCATGTCAGATTCATCTTGGCCTGGGTAATTCACCATTTCACTTGATAATCCAGGCATGGTATGTGAAAACAGCTCCATGGAGTAATCAGTAGTATGGCCTGCGTCATCCTTCAATCTTGGTTGGGGTGAAGGACACAAGGAAAGGTGTGGTTCATGAACATGAGCCTCCAATGACGACTCAGTGCTTTTACTTTTTACAACTGAAGAAGAGGAGGCGATAGAGCTGGAGGCTGAGTCAGCAATGTAAGACAAAACTTTTTCCTGATGCTCTGGCTTTAAAAGCGGTTTGCCAACTCCTAGAAAACTAAGCGTTCGAGGCCTTATGTAGCCAGACGATGACGCAGGGTCAGCACCTCCTGCATTCGGTCCTATTTTGCTCTTGCCACTACCATCAGATCCACCACCAACACCATCATTACCAGCTGCCAACCCCCGCCCAATTCCACGGCCTCTTCCACCAGCCTTCCTCATTTTTGGTAGAAATGTAGACAAAAACCAACAAACTATATAGTAATGTAAAACAAGGTACAAGGTGTCTATAGGACAGGGGAGATTTTGAATTTCTGCAGACACTTGTGGACACTGGACACTTTTGGATTGTGTGAGGCCCACTGATATATGAGCGCTATGTGACAGGCTCGATGGCACAGCTGTGACCAAAGTGACTAGAGGATAAGGGAGATTTTGAATCTCTGCACACACTTTTGGACACTGGACACTTTTGGATTGTGTGAGGCCCAATGAATATCTGAGCGCTATGTGACAGGCTCGATGGCACAGCTGTGACAAAAGTGATTAGAGGATAAGGGAGATTTTGAATTTCTGCACACACTTTTGGACACTGGATGGACACTTTTGGATTGTGTGAGGCCCACTGATATCTGAGTGCTATGTGACAGGCTCGATGGCACAGCTGTGACCAAAGTGACTAGAGGATAAGGGAGATTTTGAATCTCTGCACACACTTTTGGACACTGGATGGACACTTTTGGATTGTGTGAGGCCCACTGATATCTGAGCGCTATGTGACAGGCTCGATGGCACAGCTGTGACCAAAGTGACTAGAGGATAAGGGAGATTTTGAATCTCTGCACACACTTTTGGACACTGGATGGACACTTTTGGATTGTGTGAGGCCCACTGATATCTGAGCGCTATGTGACAGGCTCGATGGCACAGCTGTGACCAAAGTGACTAGAGGATAAGGGAGATTTTGAATCTCTGCACACACTTTTGGACACTGGACACTTTTGGATTGTGTGAGGCCCAATGAATATCTGAGCGCTATGTGACAGGCTCGATGGCACAGCTGTGACAAAAGTGACTAGAGGATAAGGGAGATTGGATTGCTTTTAAAAAAGCAGTTTGCAGAGCAGTGGGTAAACAGCAATGCAGGAATGTCAGGAAGCCTTAGAAGGCAGCCCAACAACAAACACCACTGATACACCACTATATAGCCTCCCCTTGCACTGCACACACAGTGACTGGTGTGTTGTGCAGGCCAAATTGCTAGCAGCAGAAGCAGTTTTTTTGTCTTCTCAGCAGGACAAAAAAAAAAAATTGGGATTGCTTTTAAAAAAGCAGTTTGCGGAGCAGTGGGTAAACAGCAATGCAGGAATGTCAGGAAGTCTTAGAAGGCAGCCCAACAACCAACACCACTGATACACCACTATATAGCCTCCCCTTGCACTGCACACACAGTGACTGGTGTGTTGTGCAGGCCAAATCGCTAGCAGCAGAAGCAGTTTTTTTGTCTTCTTCCCTGCCTAACGCTCTCCCTACAGAATCAGCAGCAACCTCTCCCTATACTAAGATCGGCAGAAGTAAGATGGCGGTCGGCGTGCACGCCCTTTTATACCCCCTGTGACGCCCACCAAAGCAAGCCAATCACTTGCATGCCCTTCTGAAAGATGGTGGTGACCCGTGACTATGTCGTGCCTATGTCATCACGTTGCCCACAGTGTCCGTGGATCCTGATTGGCTGAAAAAGAGCGCAAAACAAACTTTTGAAACGCGACTTTGGCGCGTAAGTCGCCGACCTTGTGGCCGACCTCATCCTAGGGTCGGGTTTCGTTTCATGAAACCCGACTTTGCCAAAAGTCGGCGACTTTTGAATTTTTTCGACTCGTTTCGCTCAACTCTAGTAGTGTGGCCTCCGTTCTAGCGCTTATCTGAGGTACTCGCAGTGCTGAGTTCAATGAAGTTCCCCCTGTTGACTCTCTCTTGGAACTTTCTCGTATGACAGGCAGCCGTAGCCTTTTCCTTCTGGCTCCCACACGTTGTTGCTGGGGCCTCCGAGCCTTAGTTGGGTACAGAGCATTTAGAGCTGCTACTTCCTCCGGTTTCTGCTGCAGGAACGTCAGTGTCCCTACAAACTCGGAGACCGGAATCCGGACCATGCGCTCAAGCTAGGAGTGAGCCTTAACTCTGCTCATCCTCCAGCTCCCCTTCTCACGTCCACACACTTCCCCTTCCCTTCAAAGACTGCCCTAACTTACCTCCTCCCGACCACAGACAGCAGCTCCTCAGCAGTCAGGTTCATAGGTCTCCCTGCTGGCCTGGAGTGGGAAATGTGTTGTGTGTTGGTTTAACTGCTAGAGAGATACTTCGTTGCTCCCAAGCATGACATCACACTCCCAAGGAGGAAGGTAATGCCACTGTGGTGACCGTACTCCTGAGGGCGCCACAAGTGCACTGAGGCCCAGCCACTGCTAGATGATTCTGCTGGTACATTGACCCAGACCACTACATTCCCCTCGCACTCTACACAGCCTGAATGTGACCCAGATGCAACTCAGGTTACCCTTCCCATATAATGTACCACCTTACACGGTGACAAAAAGAAAGGTGCAGCTGAAAGTGCAGGTTCAGCCCACCCGCCGTCAGACACACCACCGTACTTTGAGGGGCCCTGTGCCAGTGCCGTCGCCAATGAGTGGGCCCCCCTGCTTGCTCTGGATCACAGCACTTGCAAAGTTGAAATACTTACCTCTCCCTGCTCCACCGCCATGACATCTTCCACGTTTCCTGACAGTGATATTCTGATCAGAGAGCGCAATGACATCACGTCTGTACGCCCAGACTAGTACAGGGATTGCCTAGCGAGGAGACTTATTTGAGGAGACTTATTTAATTGTTTTCAATGTTGGGACAGCAATTTTAGGGGAGCACTATACTCTGGAGAATGATATATGGGGCCCACCATACACTGGAGCATTCCAAAGGTGGACATCAGACACTGGAGCAGCATTTACAGGGCCCATTATACACTAGAGCATTAGAAATGGGGCCCATTATATATAGAGCATTATTTGGGCCCGTAAGACAGTGCAGCTTCATCCATGGGGACCAACATATACTGTAGCATTATGTGGAGCTCATCATATACTGTTTCAAACATTATATGGGACCAATGATTCTGTATGGTGAAATATATGGGCCTCATTACTCTGTATAGCGCACTATGCAGTGGCCATAATACTGTATGGAGTAAGATACTGTCCGTTTTTGGAGCTATTGGAGAATTTAAAATGGATATCAGTCATGAGATGTAAAAAGTGAAGTATTTTTCATTGTACTATACCGCTATTTCTCTGCCGTATCGGTGCATCATGAGTTGTGGTATGTGTTAAAGGGGCGCTCTTTGGCCCAGGGCACATGAAAACCTGGAGCCAGCCCTAACCCCCCAAAATTTCGCCAAATAACCCCCATTTTTCAGTGCGTAGCTAGTATTATGAAGTAAATTAAGGTTGAAAAGCATCAGTAATAAGATTTGATGTTTTTTGGCATTCAAAAGGGCACTGTAGGTGTGTTTCCTGGCCTCCACTCCCTGCTGACTTTGCTTCCCCATTGACTTGCATTGGGTTTCGTGTTTCAGTCGGCCTTCGACTTTTCACAAAAATCGTCCGATTTCGTTCGACCCGACTTTTGCGAAAATCGGGTTTCATGAAACCCGACTCGACCTAAAAAAAGGCAAAGTCGCTCAACTCTATCTACCACATCCGTTTTATATATATATCCTGCTTCACAAAAGACCAATGGAGCAGGATGTTGGGGGAGATCTAGATCTCCACCCAGTTAAAACAAACAAAGACTAATCCTCTGTAGCAAACTTTAATTAAATGAATAGAATCACAAAATAGTATCAAAATTAGTATATAAAAAGAAAAAAAAATTTTTTTTACAATATTACATGATTCAGTCTGCATTATTAATCAAACTTTTTCGACCACATAATTCGGACCATTTGGAAATAAAGTTTGGAGTTTGTAATCCAAAAAGATTCTTTCCTATTCAGCACTTGATTATGATTCGACACATTTTCAGGGATGTATTCTACGGGAATAACTGTGATGTAATTTTTTTCTTTTTATGATTAACAAATGTCTAGATAGACAATAAAAGCATTTTTCATGGAAAAAACTGGCGTGGGCTCCCGCACAATTTTCTCTGCCAGAGAGGGAATGCCAGTGACTAAGGGGAGATTTTAATAGCCAAGAAAGGGACTATGGTTATTGGCCCCCTGGCTAAAAACTTCTGCCCCCTGCCACCCCAGAAAAGGCACATCTGTAAGATGTGCCAATTCTGGCACTTAGCCTCTGTCTTCCCACTGCCATGTAGCGGTGGCATATGGGGTAATAAGGGGTTAATTTCACCTTTGTATTGTGAGGTGACATTAAGCCCAGTTAATAATGGAGAGGTGCCTATAAGACACCTATCCTTTATTAATCCAATAGTATGGAAGGGTCAAAAAAAGCACACACATTAAGAATATACCATACCTGTCTGCCGTACAGTCAAGTCTCACACCGTAATCCAAATCAAGGGGTAAAATAGTTTACTACTGGGAGCAGTGCTAATGCCTCAATGACTAGCGCTGACGTCACTGAGCATACGCCTGACCTGCGGTGAATTTGGCAGCTTGGGAAAATGTTGAGAAACTTTCCCACGCTACAGAGTTCCTCTCCGGTCAGGCTGGGAGGCTGCGCAAGCAGCTTATCAGTCATTCCACAGTGGGTTACAGCCGAGCTGGTCGCATTAGCACCACTTCCAGTTGTAAACTATTTAACCCCTTGATTTGGATTGCGGCGTGGGACTTGACTATATGGCAGACAGGTATGGTATATTGTGCTTTTTTATTTTTTCTTTTTTACAGGAAAACGAGGGCTTCACTTGGATTGGGAGTGTAATAAAGATGGAAAATCTGTGTGTTTAATTATTTCATTAAAATACTTTATTCTTAATGTGTGTGCTTTTTTAACCCTTTCATACTATTGGATTAATAATGGATAGTAGAAATGAGCGACTTTGCCTTTTTTAGGGTCGAGTTGGGTTTCATGAAACCCGGCTTTCTCAAAAGTCGAGTCGAATGAAATCGGCCAACTATCGGGAAAAGTCAAAGGTCCGACTGAAACACGAAACCCTATGCAAGTAAATGGGTAAATGGGGAAGCATAGTCGGCAGGGAGTGGAGGACAGTAAACACACCTACATGCCGGACCGCTTTTTTAAAGTGCGCAAAAACTCTCTCTCGGACGCTGCACATGTCATCTCATTGTCCACAGTGTACGTCCTTGCTCAGTGGCTGAAAAAAGTCACTTGCAAGCATTCTAGGAAATTTGACTTTGGCGCTCGTTTTGCCGACCGCATGGCCAACTCCACTCGGTGGTCAGGTTTCTGTCGGCGAAACCGGAATTTGCCATAAGTCGGCGACATATGAATCTGGCCGACCTTTTTCGCTCAGCTCTAATGGATAGGTGTCTTATTGACACCTCTCCATTACTAACCCGGCTTAATGTCACCTTACAATACAAATGTGACATTAAGCCCTTATTATCCCATATGCCACAGCTACATGGCAGTGGGAAGAGAGAGGCTAAGTGCCAGAATTGGTGCATCTTACAGATGCGCCTTTTCTGGGGCATCTGGGTGCTGGTATTTTAGCCAGGGGGGTCAATATCCATGAATATCAGCTCACTGCTGTCTGCGTAGCATTTCTGGCTATTAATTATAGGGGGACCCCTTGTCATTTTTTGTGATCCTCTATTTTAATAGCCAGTAAAAGCTAAACATACAGCTGCATATTCATAGCCTGGAAAGATCCATAGGTATTCCCTTTCCCAGGCTAGAAATATCGACCCCGGCCTGCGACTTTCCCTCTCTGGCAAAGAAAATTGGCGGGAACCCATGCAATTTTTTTTGTTTGGAGGACAGAACTTGTGCAGCCAAAAAAAAGGCTTCCACATTATTTGTTCATGCTTTTCAGGGTCGGGATCCATATCTATTTTGCAAGGCTGCGAGAAAATCTCGCCATACGGAGGTCACACGTATGTCACATGGATGCTTAGATGCAAGAAAATCGCATCATCGCATTGCACATGGATGACATATGGATCACTGTTCAGGGAACTGTAATGAATGGGTCACCGAGGAGGATGGGAGGAACAGGCTAAGCCACCAGAAAACCAGAGAGGTTGGAAACTAAGCGGATTGCAGACCCCCTGATCCTAACAACACAACTTGCAGTAGCCGTGGAGCGTTCCTACGATGCCCTAGATGCTTCGGCACAGCCAGAGAACTAACTAAGCCTAAAGACAGAAAGGTGAAATCTAAACTGCCCCGGAGCAGATCCCCAAAGGAATAGACAGCCCTCAAACATATATTGTCGGTGAGACAAGATGAGACACAAACACAGGCAGAAAACAGACTGAGCGAACAGTGGGGCCCAAGCTGTCTAGACAGGACAGGACAGAAAAGATACTGTCTGCAATCACGCACGAAACCCTAAAAAAGTCAAACACTTCTGATATACAAAAAACCAGAGGCCACACGACCTCACCCCCGCTAGATCAGCACTCTGGTATAAACTGGAAGCAAATCAAAAAGATACTAACATAACAGGGGACTGAACAAGCTGTGATATATGAAGCAGGGCCCAGTGCTGCCCCCAGCAGGGAGCACGCTGAACCCTAGCAACAAAGCAGAAAGCAAAAAAAAGGCAAAACCAGATTAGATGCAAAGGATTAGCAAAAGCATCACTTAACTGAACCATGCAGATCAGGCAGGGGACAAAAGAACTCCAAAAGCAAAAGGAAGAAAAATCACCAGCAACCTTCAAGAGCAGCCATCTCCATTATATGCTCCCAGCCAGTAATCCCAGGTTCCCAATTATCGTTGTCAGGTGTAGAACTTCCATCCACCTAGTCAGCTCCACTACTCTCAGTAACCACCAGAGGGAGCAGAGGGAGCTTCGGCTCAGAAATCCGAGCAAGGGAGTTCACAACAGGAAACATTTCTGCAATTTTCGGCCGTGAAAAACGGATGAATTTTTTTGGCATTATGTGTGATGCCGGCCTTATACTAAAATTGGCTTTGTCCACCACAGGCTATCTAGACATTTGTTAATCAAACATAAAAAAAAATTAACATCACAATTATTCCTGTAGAATACATCCCTGAAAATGTGTCGAATCGTAATCAAGTGCTGAATAGGAAATAATCTTTTTGGATTTACCAACTCCAAACTTTATTTCCAAATGGTCTGAATGATGTGGTCAAAAAAGTTTTATTAGGCCTCTTTCACACATCAGGTTTTCGCCGTCAGGCGCGATCCGACTCTTTTGACAAAAACAGGATCCAGCGAAATGCAATGCCGGATCCGGTTCCCCCCATTGACTTGCATTTGCGCCGGATCGCGCCGGATGGCCATGCGTTTCGTCCGGTTTTCGCCGGATCCGGCAATGTGTCACAATCCGGCGTCTGGAAAAAACGGCAATTGTAACGTTTTTTGTCTCCGGCGAAAAAGCCGGACCCGCCGGATCCGGCGCTTCCGGCTTTTTAACACAATGAAAGTCTATGAGCGCTGCAATGCGCCAGATCCGTTTTTTTTGGGTCTGAGTATGCTCAGTAGCTCTGCCCACAGCACACATATATAAAAGTATGACAGTGGGACCCTCAGCCACACCCAACATGCCACCCAAGACAGAAACCAGGCGCAGGAGAAGGCAGGAGACAACTGCAGCACCATCAGCACCACCACCACCCCAAATGGAGCAGCAAAGGGAACATGCTGAACAACGGGAGGGGAGTCCACCAGCAGATGAGAGACGGTAATTATCAAATCCCCCATTCCTCAAAACTAGGGCCATGGAAAATCAAGATATTCATTGGCCCTTTGTTTCTCTTTATTCAACAGCCGCCCAAGAGATGCAGCAGCAGCAGCAGCACTGGCAGCACTGGCAGCAGCTGCAGCAGCACCACCCACAGCCATGGAGTCTGGCCAGCAAGAGGACACCACATCTTCTTCTGGGAGCCCTCCCTCGCATCGTCAGCGTTTGATGGTAAGTTTTTATTTCCAAAATCCATCATCTCTGTAATATATGTCTATTCATTGCCTTTTATTTCAAAACAGGAATCACAAGCTGAAGAGGAGCTCCCAGAAGAAGAAGGAAGGGGTGGACAGACACCTGGAGTGGGCTCACAATTGGTAAGATTTTTTCATCAAAAGCAGAAACACAACATCACACTACACACAACACATAGAAAACAATGTACCGCAGACATCACACAGCAAACAAATATGCCAACATCCAAACACATAAATTTTTTTCTTTTCTTCTCTAGTCTTCCCAATCTGGTGCTCGGCCAAGAGGTCCTCGCAATGACTCCCAGGGTCGTCGGCGACAGCAACGCGGCGGTCACCAGCGTGTAAGTATAATATTTAAGTTAAATTTTGGTACACATTTTATTTCATGTCTTAAAGTGTGGTGACTAATTTTGCTATTTTTCTCTTTTACTTTAACAGCCTTCACAGCGTGCTCCTGACTCTGACGGTGAGGATGGAGGAATAGATGTGGACCACCTCATCGATCTCGTCAGAGAAAGGGAGCCGCTATGGAATATGGCTGACCGCCGCCATGCTGACCTGATAGTTACCCAACGGCTCTGGGAGGAAATCTGTTCGCTCCTTGTGGACCGCTGGGAGGACCTCGATGCTCGGGCCCAGATTAAAGAGCGTAAGTATATACAGTACCGGTTGCTTGATGTAAACCAGTGTTTCCCGAACTCCAGTCCTCGTGGTCCCCACGGATCATGTGTTCAGGATTTCTATTTACTATGGAAATCCTGAAAACATGACCCCTGGGGACCATGAGGACTGGAGTTTGGGAAACACTGATGTTGTATACTAACCACTTTGTCCTTTCTCGTTTCAGGGGACAGAATTGTGAAGCGGTGGTGGTCTGTGAGGGATCGTTTCAAGAAGGAGTTCAATAAAGAGATGCGGCCCCCGAGTGGATCTGGAGGACGCAGGAGCAAGTACAAGTACGCACGAGCCCTGTCGTTCCTCCGGGATACAATGGTCACCAGAAGGTAAATATTGCACACCACATGTAAAAAAAAAATGTTTAGATGTAAAAAATTTTTTTCAGCCAGGGCCATGCCATTTCACTATTTTAATTGTTTTTTTTTCTCTTTATTCTACAGCACGGTGAGCAGCACTCGGGAGCCTGCACGATTGGACCCTTCTGAGGCGATCCCTGAGGAGACCGGCACCGAGGGACACTTCGACCACCCTGGTACATCTGCACCTTCCCACACATTACACCCATTTGTCCCATCCACCAGCGCAGGAGCATCGTGGCCGACATTACATGAAGCTGCTGGTGAGGAGATCGCTTTCCCTTTTTTCCCACCCTTCTGCCCCTGCCACCTCTAGTACACCTGCGGGTACTGGGCGGCAGCGGCAGAGGGGTCAGGAAAAGACTTATGCGCCAGAGTTCTTGCATCTGAATGCATCTTTCCAGAACTGTCTAAAAGTCTTGTCAGAGCAAATCTCCGCAGGCTTTCAGCAGATCAACTCCAGCATTCTGGAGGTGAAGACACTTCTGCAAACCATGCATTCAGAAGCAAGATCTTTGCCAAACCACACTTTTTTCAGGTGTGTTGTGGAGCGCATGGCAACGCTCTCTCCTACCCAGCAGAAGCAGGTAATGCATTCGTGCCACGGTGCTCTACAGCACGTTACCTCCCAACCTCCTCCTCCCACCCCAGTAGTTCCTCCACCTGCACCCCCTCCAGCCACTTTCCATTCTCCCCCTCCTATTACATACCAGCCACCTCCCCAGTACCAGCAACCTCCCCAGTACCAGCAACCTCCCCATTACCAGACATCTCCCCACTTCCAGCAACCTGCCCCGTACCAAACTCCTTCCCCGTACCAAACTCCTTCCCCATACAACTTTCCATCAACATCATCTGCTCCTACAGTCCCTGCCCAACCCTCCACTCCACCACCCACCACCTCTTCTGCCTCCCACATGTCCACCCATTCTCTAGCTTTTTCCACACCTTCACCTCTAACTGTTCCTTCCCCACCACGATCCCAGTCCTCTCTCCACACTCCCAGTGTCGAAGTGTCCTGCAGCCCCTCCAGCAGTATTTCCACCCCACACTACACAAATTTATAATGTGTGTATTTTAATAAAAATGACCAGTTTTATGGTTTCAAACCTTTATTAAAAAAGTTTATTTAAATTTAAAAACAGTTTACTAAAAAAAAAAAATTTAAATAAAAGTTAAATTATTGTTTACACTGGTTGTCTGTCATTTCTTTCAGCGGCGAAATATGTTAAAAAAAGGTTAAATACAGGGTATTTAAAAGGTAAAAAGGTATTCAAAACCAGGTATATAACTGTGGGTAAAAGGTAAATAAATTTTAGCTTTTTGCCACAGTTGTGTTCCTGGTTGTGTTTGAAGCAAAGTATTTCACCTAAAAAGTTGTGTTTATTGTTGGTGATTTCCTAACAATGTACACAACTTTTGTTAAAAGGTGAAATACTTTGCATAAAACACAACCAGGTGCACACCTGTGGCCTAAAGGTAAAAATAGTAAGACCATGACAAGATAGCCAACTTTGGTTGGCAAAGGTATATACTGTTGTTACAGAAGGTACACAAGTTTGGTTAAGGGCACAAATCTTTCACACTCTGTCATCCTGCCAGTGTACTCTGCCTTGAGGTGACATAAAGTATAGTGCAAAATTGTCCCTCATTACTGAAACCGTCACAGAACTTCTAGTGGTAATGTCATGGTAATCTTGCAAGGTGGTTTCTTCAGAGGTGTCCTCAATGGAAATGGGTTCCTTGCAGATAACAAAATTGTGGAGTACCACGCAAGCTTTGATCACCTCGTCCACAGTTTCTGTCTTGAGGTTGATCGCAGTCAATAGGACCCGCCATTTGGCTGTCAGAATACCAAAGGTACATTCAACCATTCTTCTTGCTCTTGTGAGGCGGTAATTAAAAATGCGTTTTGTTCTTGACAATCCTCTGCTACTGTACGGTTTCAAAAGGTGTTCTGACAGCTGGAAGGCTTCATCCCCTACACAGACAAATGGCATAGGTGGACCAGATGTTTGCGGCAGCGGTCTAGGGGGTGGGAACTGGAAGGTGTTTCCATACAGTTTACGCCCCATGGCAGACGGTTTGAAAACTTGAGAGTCATTTGAGCGGCCATAGGCCCCAATATCAACAGCAATAAATTTGTATTCCGCGTCAGCGATGGCCATGAGGACAATTGAAAAATATTTCTTGTAATTGAAATATTCCAATCCAGATCCGGCTGGCTTTACAATGCGGATATGTTTCCCATCCACAGCGCCCAAGCAGTTCAGAAACTGAAATATCTGTTGAAACTTTTCAGAAATTTCAATCCACCTCTCTCTTGTGGGCTCTGGTAAAAACTCTTCAGCTAAGGAGTCCCACAGTGCACGGCATGCGTGCTTCACTATTCCAGATATGGTGGAAATCCCGAGTCTGTACTGGAAATGCAGTGACGAAAGGGATTCTCTAGTTGCAAGAAATCTGTGGGGAATTAAAAAACAATCAATTAGTTTAAAATCACAGCATTACATACCAAAACTCAGCTATAACACTTGGAGATACAAACTACCACCAACAAGATTGCAGTGAAAGTGTGCTCTGATGCGAGCATATCCAATAAATGTGGCTTACCTTAAAGTCACCATCAGACGCTCTGCGGGTGAAACAGAGAAGCGGCAATAGGTGTCCGATTTTCTTATGAGGTGTGCAATGCGCTCCACCAAGTAATCAAAATTCTCCATTTTCATCCGAACATATCCAAAAAATTTCTCCGGGTTTCGTCTAAGGTCCATGCAGAGTGTAGAATAGACCCCACGCGTCATTCTCTTGGCTGTGATGGGGTGGATCCACAAACGTCGTCTACGATGCCTGATGCGCTGCTGTCTCGCTCTCTCCTTCTCCAGAACAATCACCCTCAAACGATTCGCCTCCGCTGTAAAATCCGCCAAATTCTTCAAAATATTTCCAATCACAACATCCATCTTCGCCAGTCACTTGCTCTTCTCTCCAACCTGCACTTTCTCCTCTACAACCTGTCAAAGAAGGGCTGTAGGAACACGGTATATATAGTTTTTCAGTAGCCAATCCCATTCGGAAGGCCACAAAGGGCGTTTTTAAAAACTGGATCCGGCGTAATCCGTCGAAAAACGGATTGAAAACCGGATGAACCGGATGAGACGGATCCCGTTTTGGCTGTCATGCGCAAGACGGATCCGGCAGAAAACCGGATCCGTCACATCCGGTTTTACAAAACATTTGCCGGATCCGGCGCTCCGGCACGACGCCGAAACGCGCCTGATGGCGAAAACCTGATGTGTGAAAGTAGCCTTAATAATGCAGACTGAATCATGTATTGTAAAAATAATTAAAAAAAAACATTTTTTAAAGTTTTTTTTTCTTTTTATATACTAATTTTGATACTATTTTGTGATTCTATTCATTTAATTAAAGTTTGCTATGTAGGATTAGCCTTCATTAGTTCTAACTGTGTGGGGCTATAGATCTCTCCCAACATCCTGCTCCATTGGTCTCTTGTGAAGCAGGAAATATATAAAGCGGATGTGGAAGACTTTTATATATGATATACACTCACTGGCCACTTTATTAGGTACACCTGTCCAACTGTGTGTTAAGACTTAATTTCTAATCAGCCAATCACATGGCGGCAACTCAGTGCATTTAGGCATGTAGACATGGTCAAGACAATCTCCTGCAGTTCAAACCGAGCATCAGTATGGGGAAGAAAGGTGATTTGAGTGCCTTTGAACGTGGCATGATTGTTGGTGCCAGAAGGGCTGGTCTGAGAATTTCAGAAACTGCTGATCTACTGGGATTTTCACGCACAACCATCTCTAGGGTTTACAGAGAATGGTCCGAAAAAGAAAAAAAATCCAGTGAGCGGCAGTTCTGTGGCCGGAAATGCCATGTTGATGCCAGAGGTCAGAGGAGAATGGGCAGACTGGTTCGAGCTGATAGAAAGGCAACAGTGACTCAAATTGCCACCCGTTACAACCAAGGTAGGCAGAAGAGCATCTCTGAACGCACAGTGCGTCGAACTTTGAGGCAGATGGGCTACAGCAGCAGAAGACCACAATGGGTACCACTCCTCTCAGCTAAGAACAGGAAACTGAGGCTAAAATTTGCACAAGCTCATCGAAATTGGACAGTAGAAGATTGGAAAAACGTTGCCTGGTCTGATGAGTCACGATTTCTGCTGCGACATTCGGATGGTAGGGTCAGAATTTGGCGTAAACAACATGAAAGCATGGATCCATCCTGCCTTGTATCAACGGTTCAGGCTGGTGGTGGTGGTGTCATGGTGTGGGGAATTTTTTCTGGGCACTCTTTGGGCCCCTTGGTACCAATTGAGCATCGTTGCAACGCCACAGCCTACCTGAGTATTGTTGCTGACCATGTCCATCCCTTTATGAACACAATGTACCCAACATCTGATGGCTACTTTCAGCAGGATAATGCGCCATGTCATAAAGCTCGAATCATCTCAGATTGGTTTCTTGAACATGACAATGAGTTTACTGTACTCAAATGGCCTCCTCAGTCACCAGATCTCAATCCAATAGAGCATCTTTGGGATGTGGTGGAACGGGAGATTCGCATCAGGGATGTGCAGCCGACAAATCTGCGCCAACTGTGTGATACCATCATGTCAATATGGTCCAAAATCTCTGAGGAATGCTTCCAGCACCTTGTTGAATCTCTGCCACAAAGAATTGAGGCAGTTCTGAAGGCAAAAGGGGGTCCAACCCCTTACTAGCATGGTGTACCTAATAAAGTGGCCATTGAGTGTATATTTTTAACAACCTAAAGAAGACTTTTGGTGATTTTGGAGTCCAAACGTGTTGTTTTATTCTGCATTTTCTAAATAATTGATTATATTTGATATTCATGAGAATCTTGTGATGGAAGCACCCACAATTATCTGGACATTTCTTTTGGTTACTGCTCGCTCATGACATGCTATATCTGTCATTAGATGTAAAGGGGTTAAGGAGAAATGTGGAAATGTTTTGGAGTGGCTCAGTCACAGCCCGGACCTTATTCCAATTGAGAATCTGTGGTCAGACTTGCAGATTGCTGTTCGCAAGAGGAAACTGTCTAACTTGAAGGAGCTGGAGCAGTTTTACCTTGAGGAATGGGCAAAAAATCCCAGTGGCAAGATCTAGAAATCTCATGCAGACTTATCCAAAGTGACTTGCAGCTGTAATTGTAGCAAAAGAAGTCTCTGACTTTGGGGGATGAATAATTATGCACACTGAATTTTTCAGTTATTTTGTCCTATTTGTTGTTGGTTTCACAGTGAAAAGAAAACCAAACACAGTTGTAGAAATGCTGTTTACATGAACTGATGCAAACCCTTAAAAAAAAAATCCAAGTTGTGAGGTAGCAAAACACAAAAAATGCCTATGGGTGAATACTTTCGCAAGTCACTGTAATTCTAATAGCTGCCATTAGCAAAATAACAAGCAGATCTCTTATTTACTTTTATAGTAAACCTGTTTGCTATTTACTATATATTATTTTCATAGAATATAATTTAATCCAGTTTATTGCGGATAGTTGATAGTGAGTATATGGGTACCAGTAATAATAAGTGACAATTGGAGTTTAAATCATTTTCTGTAATATTTCTTTAGAAGTAACAATCTTTCCTGAAGTTTTCAAGCTAAATGGAATAATAAATGAAAACTGAGATGAGACATAATGGATGAAAAAATAACAACCTTATAGCTTCATCTAATAAAATAAAATTATTTTATCTGTAAAGTGCTGAGCTAAAAAAGAAATCCAAATGGTTGGGTACATGAAGTGAAATAAATTGCTTACCTTGCTCTCCATCAAACAGCACTACATTACTAGAGCTGTCATTTTCCAATTTTGAAGAAAAATATATGATTACTTAAAAACCTTTTTTTCATTATAATGTGCTGATTTTGAAAAGCCCAAATATGGAGATATTAAAGAAGTGTCACAGTGTGTACAGAAGAGCCATATTGGTCAGCTATGTTAAATAACTGCAAATTGATTTCGGTTAACAACTAAAATAAATCTCCTAACTTGTAATTTCATCTGACTATTGCAAAATGTACACAATACAGTCTAACCTGTGGACAGATTTAAAATGTACAAGATAACTTTATAACATAGTGGGAAAGTTGCCTTGACATGTGTCATACTAGAAAATGAAGGGGACAGGGCACTTCACTTTTTGTACTTCCATCCAGACACTATTCAAGAGATAAAAATGGTAACATAGTGGTAATACAACAGCTAGAATAATGTTGAAAAAAATCACTTTCATTGTATCATTTAAAGACAATTCCTCATTGCTGGCATGCACTACAAAAGAAATAAACTTATGATTGCATTCGTGTTTTGTGCTAGCTTAAGGAACGGTAATGGCTATGAAACATTTAAACTCTATAATCAAACTAGAAGATGGACAATTAATTAATGATGGGAGAAGTGAGAAAAGGAGATAAAAAAGGGCACAGAAAATAAGAAAAGAGACAAATATACAAAAGTTATATCATCACATATTAGTACAAGTATTTTAGACGGGTCTTGTAATTTATACCCTTAGATAAGCGTGTATTAAGATCTAATATCCATTTTGCATTAGAAGAATTTTTTTCCAATTACAAACCATGGAGGATTGTTTACTTTTTAGAGACTAATGACTTCCAAGATAGAAATGTGACCTGCATGTATTTTTAGGAAGTGCTACAATATTCCAGATAAAGATGTACCATTACTTGGTTGAGCACACAACTTTTTTCTGCAGAGTTCTTGTAGAATACCCAATTTATTGCTTATTACATTTTCCACAGCTGGTTTGATATGCTAAAAGGGAATGATTATTTTTCAGGAGCGCACCACTGCTCTGTCTCCTGGCTTCCTGTTTACCAGGGGTTGTGCTCTGCTGAAGATTAAAGTTCAGGTTGATTTCATTGTTGTATCACTGACCCCAACTGTGTGCTCTCAGACGGTGCTAATGATGCTGTGCTTCAACAACACTACCAGGCAGGACTGCGGTACAGTAAACGAGAAGGCAGAAAAAAAACACTGGCTTTATTGAAAGTCAGATGATTTTATGCTGGGAAATAAGACTAATGTTTCATGTAATGATAACAGCAATAAAAGATACAAACATAGAGAGCTGGAACAAATCATACAAGCTGCGATCCAGCTGTGCCAATACAAAGATCAATACAAAGAATATAAACAATTTCTGCAGACTACTCTCTTCTAAATACCTACCTGGCTTCTGATAATCGGGCCGGGCTGCTAAAGCCCCCTAAATAGAGAAATCTGCTCTATACCCTAACGCAGTTGAACAATGGCATCACATTCACAGTTCTGCAACACTGAGGAGAAAGTCTGCTGGCTTCTGTTGTGGTCCCGAAGTAAAGGAACAGAGTTTGCTGCATTATACTCTTCCTTCCTTATTTAATGAGGGAAAGTATACAAATCCCTGCTGTGGTGTTCACAATCCTCTTGCACTAGAACAAGCTAGATGGCAAAATAAGTGCTAGTAACATCCCAAAAGTAATAGGAATGAAAAAATAACTTTTAACCATGCCAAAAAAGTTGAAAAGAAAAGTCTTGAGTGAGGAAAAGAAGGGCTCAATCCTGTCTTTACTAGAAGAGGGATACAATGAGCGTCATTCTGCCTCCATCCTTAAAATTTCTAAAATGGCAGTCCATTACAACAAGGTCAAGCAGCAGACATTGGGGACAGCAAAGCTACAGACTGGCACTGACCGGGATGACCGTTATCTTATTCGAATGTCACATAGCAACCGCAGGATGACATCAAGTGACCTACAAAAGGAATGGCAAATAGCAGCTGTTGAAGTGCACAGCAAGAGCAGTTCGTAACAGGCTCTTAGAGGCAGGGCTCAAGTCATGTAAAGCTAGAAAAAAGCCTTTCATCAATGAAAAGCAAAGGATAGCCAGGCTGAAGGTTGCCAAACACCATAAGGATTGGATCATAGAGGACCTGGTCTCCAAACCTGATCCTCATTGAAAACCTCTGAAATGTATTTAAGACAAGGATGGATAGTCACAAGCCATCAAACAAAGAAGAACTGCTTAAATTTTTGTACCAGGAGCGGCATAAACTCACCCAAAAGCAATGTGAAAGACGGGTGGAAAGCATGCCAAGACGCATTAAAGCTGTGATTAAAAATCATGGTTATTCCACAAAAATATTCAGAATTGAGAGTCCTCAGTGGTTGACACCTTTTAATGGCTAACTTAAAAGATGGTAACACATTGCAAGCTTTCGAGACTACTCAGGTCTCTTCATCAGGCTAGACTAATACAAAATCTGAGGAGTCGCATATTTATGCACAATACAACACAGAAAAAATGCAATGGATAAGACAAGTGACGTGAAGCAGAACTATCAATATGGGAGAGGGAGAAACATAAATATTGAACCAGTACATAGATAAGGAGTCTGGATGTTTTATAGTCCTCTGATTGGGGTCTCCTAATGTGTTGTGATGCTCCCACCAGGTCTTGAAAGCAAATTCCTTAATTGATGTAAAAAGACATAAATCCATGCGACACATTCATTCCAGCACGAGAGTGTCAAAGGTCGTCATAAATTTATACTCCCAAACTCGTCTCTCTCTCTGAGATGTGAAGTTACCTTTCAATATCAGTAATTTCATATCCATGTTGCTGTGATCAGGGATACAGAAATGTTTTGCCACAGATCCATTCTTTTTTATTGTGTGACGATGAGTATTCATCCTTGTTCTAAGCTTTTGCCCTGTCTCCCCCACATACAGACCCCCAGTTGGACATTTAGTACAAATAATTAAGTACACCACTTTAGATGTAATGCAGGTGAAAGTACCTGCGATCTTGTAGTCCTGATGTGAGTTGGGGATCTTTATCTTGTCCGTGGTCATTATAAATGGACAGGTTTTATATTTTTTCTGGTTGCAAGGAAAGGTTCCTGCAGCTGTTGGAGAGGACAGGGAGCTTCTGAAAATGATGCTTCTTAAATTTGGGGGCTGCCTAAAACACAGCAGTGGGGGTCTGGAAAAATAGATTGTAATCGGGCATCTTTTTGTAGTAAAGGTTGTAATTTCCGTGCAGCTCCCCTTAGCACTTCCAGATTTGGGTTGTAACACTTGGTGAATGTTTTTCCCAGCAATATGCGCTCCTGAAGGATGATGATGATGGAACTTGATATTTAGATTCAGGGATGATTTTTATTTTTAATTTTTAATTTTTAATTCAAAATAGAATACAACCGGTTTCGACTGCTAAGAGTCTTCCTCAGGTATAATGTCAAGAATATAAACGGATCTGTCTGAACACATTTTATAGCAGATCTCCCTGCATATGGTTTTGGGTGGGGGCTGAAAGGTCTGTTTTTCAGACACACCCAGATACTCAGATATGCAGGATTTTGCACTCTGAGGAATCGAACAAAACCCATATACCAAATAAATGTTACACAAAATGTTTCACACAAAAAAATTTTTCATATAAAAAAACAATTAAAAAGTATATATATAAAAATATTCCAAACTTTTCACACTAATTTTTTTTTTCCATTTTTCTAAAAACACTATAATATTATGTGTAAAATTTCTTTAAAATGTTATTAAACATACTGAAGTGTGATTTGATACAAAAATATAAAATCCTACAAACATGTACATTATAGCAAAATTTAAAACTCTTCCTTAAAACTCTTCTTAATTTAAGTATCATATGCCCTCTATAACATCATTTAATCCATCCGGGTATAATGTAACCAGACGGAAGATCCAATATGATTCTTTCTGGTTTAGCTTTTGTACAATTCTCAGGTATTTGCGCCAGCGGAGTCACGGAAATATTGAATGTTTTATTATGCTTCAAAGATAAGTGCCGGGATAAACTCTGCTTAAAAAAACATTTTTAGTATTGTGTCTGTGGCCATTCATACGGGATCGTAAGGACTGAGTGGTCCGACCCACAAATTGCAGCCCACAGGCACAGGTGATAACATATATAACAAAATCACTATCACACGTTAATTTTTGCGTGATTGCTATGGTTTCACCCGTACTGTGCGACGTAATGTACTGAGTCATATGACTGATAATTTCACAGGTACAACATTTTCGGGAACCACATCGATAGATACCCAGTTTGAAAGCATCAGTTTCATTTATCCTAATTTTTTCTTTTTTCTTTATACATTCCCGTTCCTTATCTTTGATCATTCTGAGATTACTAGGGGCAATTATACCCTTCACCGTTTGGCCCCTACGAAAGGTAATATTGGGTCTATCTGGTAAAAGTTTTTTCAAAAAAGTATCCTTTTTCAACAAGTACCAATATTTGTTTAAAATATTTCTTATCTCTGTATTACTACGATTAAAAGCGGTAATAAAATTGTACTGCCACCCATCTTTTTTTCTTTCCTTATTCCTATTTTTGTTTACATTAATTCTCTGCTCAGGTTTTTCTCCTCCTCCTTTAGTTATTGCCTCTTCCACTTCCTTGTTTTTATTGTTCTCTGTAGATAAACACTCCTGCTGAGTTCTTTCCAGATTAGTTCTGTATGCTGCCATGATTAATCGTTTTGGATATTTCTTATCCGTTGAATAGATAGCAAAATATACACACAAAACATACAAAAAATACATATTATATGCATAATAATATAATACAAAACAATCGTAAAATGTTTCACAGGAATTATATAATCTTGTAAACACATGGTGCTAATAAACAAAGACACAGCTACCAATGGGATATTTCTATCCCTACATCACTTAGCAACCCTCCACCAATCCAATCTAGTCATACAAAAGGTGTCACCACATAAGCAGGATAGCCAATGATTATGTTCTTTTACCTGGCGCCAAAGATCAGTAACCTATTGAATTTACCCACACAAACCTGTGCGTCATAGCTCCGTTTGCTGGCGTTACATACCATTCCCTCAGAATCATCAGACAGCGTCAGCCTATTGTCGCACAGGAGATGATGTCACCCAGTCTCGCGATATCATACCAGGGAATCACGCATGCGCATTGGCGCTCTGTGTAGTCAAACAGTCCACAGTCATAGGGACCCATACTCCTCTATGCACGGTCATGTGACAGATCACATGACCATACCTGCACCAACCAGTACTCAGAGCTGCTACCTAATCAAATCATATGGCCGCAGTCACCGGAAGCGCAATACCTATGCATCCACATATCAAAAACGGGTCCAAGGAGATTTATCACAGTGGCGATCAGTATACTATATATGGGTCTGATTATGGGACCAATATGTAAAAAGCTTGAATATCGATAATAAATAAATAACACTCACAAGACCAGTCATATGATGATAGTTATAAAGCCGCAATAACGTGTATTATTACAAAACTGATACCAACTCAATTATAGGAGCAACGTTATAATACCCCCAGTCAGTATAATGCAAAAACTTGGTCTAAAGTGCTTACTCTGGGAATAACTAAAACCCAAAAATGACGCACAGCTAATATAATCACAAAAACGCAGCCACCAATCAGTATGTCACACACAAGGAGATCCTTAAAGGGCTAGTGTGGTAATAACTGTATCCAGAGAAAAAAGTACTCAGCCACCATAATCATATGATCACAACCCTAAAACCTTAGTGTATTTAGACAAAAGGTAGATATAAGATCCTAATTAGTCATCCGGATCCAGTAAAATACATACAAACAGATAACCGAAAAATAGCTTTATTGTAACACCCAAAGATAAAGACAAGAGGGCATGGGGAATGAAAAAATTTTTTTTTATGTATAAATATACAGCCACATTCCATATGATTTCAGGACAATCCAGTCCCCATGTCCTCCGGTCACACCAGCGCACCATACCTGAAAAAAACAAAACACACAGAAAAAATTAAAATCAATTAACGCTATCAAAAAACAATAAATGATGCTGTTAAGACTACTATGGACTAACTAGTGCAAATTTGCAAATTATAATCAAGATTCAAGCCCTTCGGCTGTAGTGTATCTAGAGTTGAAATCAACTTCAACTCCTTTCTTTTCAACAATAGCGTCCTATCACCACCTCGTCTCAACATAGGAACCCCATCAATCACCCTAAACCGCAACTGATTCACAGAATGTCTATATTCGATAAAATGCTTAGGTATCGGTAAATCAAGGAGTTGTGTTCTGATCGTACTCTTGTGTTTACTAATCCGAGCCTTGACCTCCATGGTGGTCTCACCCACATACAACAACCCACATGGGCAGGTAATCACATAGATAACGAAACTAGAGGTACAAGTATAGTAATCCTTAATAAAAAATCTCTTGCCAGTATGGGGGTGATTGAAACTATCACCCTTAATCATATTGCCACAGCACGCACAGCCGAGGCATGGGAAGCTACCACACCTCAAAGGACCTAAAGTTAGCTGTCGCACAGTCCTACTTGATCCCACATCTGCTCTTACCAATTTATCTTTCAAATTAACGCCATGCCTGTAGGACAAAATTGGTCGATTGGTAAACTCGGGAACCTCAGGTAGCCCTTTCTGCAATAGGCCCCAATGTTTATTCAAAATTCCATTAATTTTGTTACTAATAGGACAAAATATTGATGCTAAAGGAACCCGTCTGTTGGCAGTTTTATCCCATTTGCGATAAAGATCTCCAAATTTCAAATTAATAGCCTTCTCCTTAAATTGTGTAATTTGTCCCAAAGGATAACCCCTATTGACAAATCTATAGCACATTTCATTAAGTCTATCAATCAATTTGTTCTCATCCTTGACTATCCTCCGTACTCTTAGCATCTGACTCCAGGGTAAAGATTCCATCATCTTCCTTGGATGGTTACTGTTATATAGCAAAAGACTGTTCTTATCTGTTTCCTTCACACAGAGATCTGTACATAACACATTCCCTTCTTTATATACCATTGTGTCCAAAAATTGGACCTGGGTCAAAGATTCCGTTAGAGTAAATTTTAACTCTGGATAAATACTGTTCAATTCTAATTGAAATTTATATAGATCCTCCACAGTACCATCCCATATACAAAAGATGTCATCGATGTAGCGCCACCAGGCGTGGACGTGGCCCCAGTAGATGGACTTGTACACATAATGATCCTCGAATACCGCCATATAGATGTTAGCATAAGTGGGGGCCACATTGGACCTGGATACAGAAGTTGCTGTCGGCCATTTTTTCTTCTATGCTTGTGCAATCGCACGGCACTTGTCCGTTTTTTTGGTCTGGAAATCAGACCATTTTTTTCTCTCAGATGGGTATGAGCCCTAACTAGACTAACACACAACAAAAAAATTCAATAGAGGCCTGAAATGCCACAATTTTTAGCACAATGATAGGCAATCTGTGTGGTGGACAAAACACAGTGTAAAATATCTGCCCTGTAGGTAAATTTTTTTTAAGCAAACTGGTGTCAAGAACTTGTATAACAAAAAAATTTTACACTACCACAAAAATGGCAGAATTTTATGCATACTCAGATGTGATCGGTGTGACCGCCAAACCCCTGTTTAAAATTGCAGGATTTTAACGCTGTACTATGGAAAGGATCTGGCTGTATTCTGCCATGCCAACAAGCAAATGGAGAAAAAATACCGTGTTCTCTGGATTGCTTGTAAGTAAAATAATCAGGATTAAGATGCAAAAACAAATTAAAGTATTTTTCACTTTTTAATAAGCATTTTTCCTCCAAATTTGGGGGGAAAATGGGGGTGCGTCTTATAAAGCGTACATGACTTACCGGTACCGTTGGTCTAGGCCACAGGCTGGGATGAGGGGGTGTCCGGGTGTCTCTGAGTGCCTGGCGGATGCTGGCCGGTGCTGCATGTGTCTCTGGTGCCCAGCGGTGCTAAGTGAGTGTCCAGGCTCTGATGTGCGGCGCGCTGTTGCAGGGGTCTTGTGCTACTGCAGTGTCCGGTGCTGCCGGGTGTCTCCGGGTGCCCGGCGGTTGCCTGCTGGTGCTGCGGGTGTCTCCAGTGCCCAGTGGTGCTGCGTTGGTGTCTGGTGCTTTCCTGGGGCTCTGCCAACATTTTGAGACAGACCAGAGCCCCGGCACTTCCAGTGATCCCTGTGAGGTGGACTGGGCTCTGGTAATTTGGCTGCCGCCGGGGGAGGCACATGTGCAGATGGTGATCTCGAGACCAAGATCTTGAGAGATGAGATCTCAGCACTGAATACCGGAGACACCCGCAGCACCAGCCAGCAACCACCGGCCACCCAGAGACAACCTGCAGCAGAACTGGACACTGCAGCAGCACAGGACATGGCAGCAGCACAAGGCCCCTGCAGCAGTGCGCTGCACATCGGAGCCCACCCTCATCCCTGTCTGCGGCCTGCATTATCACCCCAATCCTGCTTCCAGCAGCGACCCTGGCATCCCGCTTCACCGCAGCCAGCACCCCCAGTAAGCAATAAGATGCATGGATTATAAGAAGCACCACCATTTTATTAAAACATTTTTCTTATTTTTCTCTTCAAAATTTGGGGTGCGTCTTAAAATCCAGAGCATCTTATAATCTTAAAAATACGGTGTTCCTGGCCACTGATACCTGGGGCTATGTATATACGGTCAATATCTGGAATATGCAGCAGCTACAGATAGTAATGGAACTCTTTTATAATAAAAATACAAAGCTTACAGAAATATTACAATTTACAAAACAAGTAAAACAAACAAAAAAACACAAAACCAAAAGTCCTTAAAACAAATAGACCAGAGTCCCAAACTTTCCAGCTTCCGGAACCCCCAGAATGGATTTTTGCTTTGCCTCTTTCCTTTTCCTTTTGAGAAAATATGGAATGGGCTGGCAACACCACGTGGAAGCAATATCCTAAGCACAGGGTGCTACCATTGTGCCAAAAATATATGTATGGAAACAAGAAAGAAGAAAGATGGCACAATAAGGCGCAACCACCTGATTAGCAAAGTGAAAAAAGGCTTTATTGTAACAATAGTGCACACACTAATTAAAACCATTTAAAAAAAAAATTAAAACCATTGTGCAGGCTGTGTGACATGGATAGCAACAATATGTTGACAAACAATATAATCTGCTTTATTACAATAGCAAGTGATGTTATGGTCTTGATTCAATTAATGTCCTACCAAGTATGCAGAAAATCGTTATGATAGTAAGTACGTAATTCTTAAATAGAAAAACATACATTTGTCAACATATGGCACAATAAAAAATAGCCCATAATAAAAAATATCACCCCTGGCAATGCAAAGACATGTGAGCACCTAATACTGTGTCAAATACTGTGGTTCCATGCATATTATATAAATGCAGAAATGGCCATACTCACCAATGATTAATGTTACATTGCACTGCCCATTATATTGCACGGTCTTAAGTCTTCCCTCCCAATTTTGCTGAGGGTAGTCCCTCAGGCCGAAATTGATACCTAGAATTTTTGCAGAGGCCTGGGGCCCTGGAGGGGTGTCTGGAAGATCAAAACTCAGATCCCCCCCTCAGCCGGAGACGCTCACACTTTTCAAGGTTGATCATGGACCTGGAAGCCTCTGAGTAGCACTCGACCTCAGAAATGACCCAATCTGCCTCCTCTTTTGAGGATACAAAAAGGGTGATGTCATCGGCATACACTACCACCCTCTGTGTGGCCCCCGGCTCCAGCCTGGTCCATCCCGACTCCCACTAACGGTCCATGATCCACCCTTCCTAAAAGGGGATCGATCACGAACATGTGTAATAATGGGCTCGACAACCCTGGCAGACCCCAGAACCAATCTCAAAAGGGTGACCAACCCAACCGTTCACAAGTGGAAAAGTCTGTGCCCTTTGTACAAGATATTTAACCAATTTACAAACCTCCCAGGCAGACCGTACCTCAAAAGGATAGATCAAAGGTACTCATGATCCACTCGGTCAAAAGCCTTCGCTTGGTCAAAGGAAAACAAATACCCCTTCCAGTGACCCGCCCTGCTCTGCTCCACTGCCTCCTGGACACTGAGCACAGCACTAAACATACTGCAGCCTGGAACAGAGCAGTGCTGAGCCCCCAAAAGGAGTCAGGGTGCAAACTTCACCAACCGATTGAGCAGCACCTTTGCCAGAACCTTTCGGTCCGTATCGAAAAGCGCTTTGGGACACCAATTCTCAATATGGGATGAGTCTTTACCTTTGACAGGATAATCAGGGCTGACCTCCTCATTGATCTGGGAAGAGTGCCCAGAAGGACATTCGTTAAAAACCTCAGTCAAGAGGGGACCAAAGAGTCCATTAAAGTCTTGTAAAGCCATCAATCGCCAGTTTCACTTCCTCCTCCCTGATTGCCTCTGGCAAAACATGAAGAGAGGGGTCATCCCCAGGCTCAGGAATGGTTTCAGCCAGTAAAGTTGACAACCCATCTCGATCCAGATCCTTTTTTCCCAAGAGGCATGAGTAAAAGGACCTGACCACCTCCAGGATCCCTGATTTGGATCTGCTCAGGGAACCTGTTATGTCGATCAGTCCTGTCTCCACCTTACAGCTCACTGACATCTTACAGTTTCAGTAGGGGTCGGACGAGTGTTATCTCCCGAAATCCCTCTCAAAAACCAAAGATGTGTGCCTATCATACTGACACCTCTTGAGAAAAGACTGCACCCTGGAGATTTCCTCATGGTCACCCCCCAGTCAAGACGAGCAGCTCGAGTTTACTCATCAAAGCATGATACAAGTGATGCCTGTTCAGACTTCTGAGGTTCAAAAGCTGATGGAAGAAACTCGACACCCTCTCTTTGAATATCTCCCACCACTCAGGCCTAGTGCTACAGAGATCCAAAAGTGGTACCTGGCTCTGAAGAGTCATCAAAAGATTGACTCACCTCCGCTTCTTCCAAAAGTGATGAATTCAGCTTCCATAGGCCTTTCCCACTATACGGCTCGACCGCAAGAGACCAGTATGAGGGCCAACTCCTTCACTCCCTTCTGGCTTTATGAATGGCCCCCATGTCTGTTAGTCTGGTCTCAGAATTGAGTGATTCCATAATTTTTCCCATATGCTTGGTTTAAACAAGTAACCACTACTGACTACCACATTTTTTGTTCTTGATTTCTTTTAGTGCTTCTTAAAGCCAGAAAGTTGCCATTGGAATTGACTTTAGTTTTGTGCCATGGTTGTGATCTGCTTTTTTTTTACAGAAATAAATAGCTGAATGAGCATACTCCAAGGCCAGTGATTCCATAATTTTTGCCAGGGATTATATATTTCTGTCTTAGATAGGGAGAGTGCAGTGTTTAGGATGGCGGCTAGATGGGGGGCACCCTAGCACACACAAGTTACAGTTAGGAGGAACTGATGTAGAATAAGATAGTGATGAGAGTAGGAAGTGGGGCAGAAGGGCGAGCACGCTCGAAGTGTCCACAATGACTTTTATCTAGGCCAAAGTAATTAACCCAAAACAAAAATGTTCCTCCACCTCTTGGGCTATGTTCACACACAGCGTTTTTGAGGGGTTTTGCGACTTTAGCATTGCTTTCAACCAATACAAATGCATTCACTGGGAAATGTCATTCTAACATTTAACAACCCTAGCTGGCCATGTGGTGTGTGACACATAAGAAGACATACCTTGTTTCCTTTATGAAGGAGGGACTTAAATTCATAGAGCCTATTTTAATAGGGCCATCAGGAGGCATTAATATTCTTAAAGTGCCATTATTAAACAGTGGGTCTCCTAACTGCTATTGCCTATTGTTAACATATTTCCCAGCAAAATCCATTTTGGCTTCGTTTTTGAATGTTTTTTGGTGCACCTGTAAAAATGGCATGAAACTCTGACAACATTGTTTACAGCTGTGACCTAGAAGTCAGAAATGCTTCCAGGGGCGATCCCCATGATGTTCCCATGCCATTTGAGCAGTGTTTCAATCATTTTCAGATGTTTTTAGACCTTAAAAGGACCCCCGGGGGAATCATGGTAAAAATGCTCTGGTCTCCCATAGACTTACATTGGGCTCGTTGTTCTGTCCAAGTACCCGAGTATTCCAGTTTGATCGACCCGAGCAATGAGCACCCGAGCATTTTAGTGCTCGCTCACCATTAGTCAGCATTCCACTGATGCGATCTTAAAAAGTACTGCCACCCCACCATATGGCTCGGCTGCAAGAGACCAGTATGAGGGACCACTCCTCCACTCCCTTATGGCTTTATAAATGGTCCCCATGTCTGTTAGTCTGGTCTCCTGCAAAAACAAAATGTCAGCCTCAATTCGGGTGAGAAAATCAAAGGCCGCAAATCTAGATGTATCTAACTTATGCTAGCGACATTAATCGATGCAGAGTCAACGGGGTGGGTTCCTCCATCATGAGTGAATAAGTTAGATGGCCTTTTTCTTCCCCACCCCCTTACCCTCCCCCTCCAAAGAGGGGTCCGGTTCAACTCTCCTTTTGAGGGAAATGAATGTATCCATTTTCCATTATTCTCCTCGCCTATGGATTTCAGGGCAGTCCCTCCCCCAGAGGATACAGCATCCTCCAGAGGACAGACTCCGCCACCCCCCGTAAGCCCACCAGGTGCCATATTCCAGCCCCTCACCCTCGACCTCCATCTCAGCAGAGTCGTTGAGGGCTTGGAACCGATTTGAGAGGGTGATCAGAGGGGAGCCGATGAGCCCTTCCTTTGGCATACTCATGCTCAGGGGAGATTGGAAGGCTTTTTAAACTTCCCTTTCTTCCCCAATTTCTTGGTACATTTGCCACCCTTGTTTGTAGGCTGCGCCGTGACCTCCTCATCCACACTTTTATACTGGGAGGAGTTGTCGGAATCAGCCAGGTCCTCCTTCTCCATCCTCCTGATATCCTCGTATACCTCTTCCTCCCCAGGGCTTCAGAGACACCGGCCACGGCCCCCCGTGGGGGGGGAGACATTACCCCAGTTGCCTGAGGCTCTTCTTGCCCCTCACCCTCATGGTGCTTTGCCTGTCTCCTTTGATAGGAAGCACCTCTGGCCTTTTCCTTCCTCACTGGCCTCTCAGCCTCTCTCCTGCAGCCACCACCTGCCACAGCAGAGGTCACACTGCCAGGAGTTTTCCCCCATGGTCCCCTCCCACCCTGCCCATAGCAGCATTGGAAAACAAGCTAGGGCAGTGGCTATATGGGTGACCCAGTTCACCACACAGATGGCACCTAATGTCACCACAGGGTGCGGCAAGATGACCCACCCACACAAGGCACATTTCTGCACCATGCGCTGAAGTGGCCAGAATCACCACACCTGTTGCAGACCTTCGGCTGCCCCTGGTAGAAGACCAGGATCCTGTCCTTTTCCAGGAACGCCGAGGAAGGGATGTGGGTGACTGTACCTCCTGAGACCTTCAATTTCATTATGAAGGTTCAGCCCCCCGACCAGATGCCAAATTCATCCCGGTGTTTCTTTGGGACTTCTGTGACTTCCCTATAATGGAAAAGCCATGTAAGAATGTCTACGCCAGAAAGTGACTCATTAGTGGTCAAAACAGTCACCTTCTTGATCACATTTTGGCAATACACCGCCTATACGGCAATGTCTTGCCAGCCGGGCTCTCTCTTCGCCAGCTCATAATTTGACCTGAAGATTTCCAGCCCTTCTGGTCGAACAAAGCTGATGTCAAAGAACAGGGTAACAAAAGGATGTATCAGGGTGAAGATGTCCAGTTGTCCACCGCCCTGAAGCCGATCTTCAGGAGGAGCTCCTCCACCATAGCTTCACTGCCCCTCCACCAAAGATGGACCACATTCCTTCTGGCTGCCCCTGACCTGGCTGTCGGGATGGACCATATGGATTACCCCTCCCTTCTATCTTGGAAGGTAGCCAAGCCATGTCTCTCCAGACAGAAGGACAAATCCACCTCTCTTCCCTCTACAATGACCGATCACTCTCCCTTTTTGAGAGCCTCCAAGAAATGGCAGTGCAAAACACCATCCGCTGAGCCCAGAGGCGAGGAAACCCTCCGAGAAACCCCCGGAGCCCCAGCCATGACCTCCGCAAAAGTAAGAGGACCCGCAGCTGGGGGGAGGATGGGCCAGCCCCCCTTACTTACCACTCCACCGCCAACACTCACACCATTCATTCCACCACTCACACGCCTCCACATCCATACCCGGTCACTCTCACCACCATTCACTCCAGCCACTACATTCCTACAAATGGTATTTTTATTTTTACTTTTATTTTTCCCTAGCTTGTCACTTTCCTCTGCTGGGGGCCCTTGCTGGACAAACAGGAAAGGCACAGGGAGCAGGGGACCCCAGCAGCCCTGCATCCCTGCCGACTGAGTGGAAGGAGCCACCGTAGACTAGGACACGCCCCTTACGTGTTGCAGCCGGAGTGCGTGGAGCCACCGTCAGCAAGGTCACACCCCTTCACAGACCGCACCCGGAGTGGCCAGGGCTACAGCCAGGGAGGCTACACCCCCTGCAGACCACTGCCAGTGCAGGAGGCAGCAGCAACCACGTACACCATCCTCTGCATGTCAGTGGGTGCACCAGGTGCTGGGCCAGTCCCTCTTGCCACAGAGGACTTAGCCCGAGCTCCTCCACTATTACTGTTGTAGATTGATTTTTGATTTGGGTAGATTTACCCCTGTGCGTACTGTGGCCTGCCCTAATTAGACAGTCTTATTGAGCGCTCAAGGAAGGAAAGACGCCACACCTGGTTAGCAGCAATACCTTCCAGCAAAACTCTGGAAGCTTTATTCACATTCATGGTCTTTTATCAGTTCGTACAGAAAGGAGTGGTTATTCATTAGCATAAAGGCTTTACTTCTTATCTAATTGGTCAGTTTAAATATATGAACATATATGGGCGTCCGACCTAAGGTGACTTAAGAATCAGATGATATACTGCCACTTGTATTCCAATGTCAGCAAGTCTACAATATCGGCTGGACCATCTGGCCTAACTTCCTCTTCTGTGTGTCTGGAGACATGTCACAAGACAATGCTATCATGAGATCACATCAGCTCCCCAGACTCTATCATGGGGGGTAGCAGGTTATTTCCACCAACTAGTTATAGAGTTCAAACTGTAAATATGTATCTGTGTGTAGTATGGCTATATAAGAATACATGAGTATATGGAGTATATAGCAGTATATAGCCTATAGCAGGCAAGTGAGATCTAGATGAAATACATAAACATATATATTTCCATAACAATCCCCCCTTAGATATCACTTGCCCTAAAATCCTGCTCCTGGCCCAAAGCGCTGCAACTCTTTTATGCTGCCAGTGGACTGACATATGCCTAGTGCATACATCCTCCTCTGTACAGACTTTCGCAAATGGGCGGTCAGGAGATCTGTCCCTAAAGGGGGTGTGGTGCAATGTAATCAAAGTCTCTTAGTTAGCAGTCTATGCAGTCAGTGCATGTGTATTCTCTGTCAGGTAGGTAATTTATTCTGTCAGATAGGTCATCCACAGCATCATTCCAGCTCAGGTGTGTCCTCTGGTATGAAGGCTTTTTCCTGCAATGCGGTGCGTGGATCCAGGTGGGGGTTTTTCCTCCAGGTTGGTGGCGTCAGCACTTGGAGAAGGGCCATCGGATCTGGGATTGAGTGCTTCTCTTTACAGACTTTTTTCACCAACACTCAGCAGTCTCCTGACTTCAGGGCGTGCATACCAGGCACCGAATCTGGACCTGGCAATGAAGGAGAGAGACTCGAGAATGGACATTAGCAAGATTCTTGATAAATTCAATTACACATGCAGACAAAGTACCATATTGCATAGTCAACTGCTAAGTAAAGAAAACCCCTAAACTGGGTTTTTTAGACCCAAATAAAGTCTCATATTGGTGACAGCTTTTTCTGAGCCTATGGGAGTGTCTAATGCCAGGGTTTATCTGTCTCTTGGGCAAATTTTTTAGCATGCTGCTCTTAAGTGTCCCACCTAGTCTATGGTGTGGGATGGTGGGTAGTGTGCAGGCCTAAGTCTGACCCTACTGCTAATCAGGTCTCTTGTGTCAGGTTTGCTGTGTATGTGGGTCCCTGATCACTTGCTATTGCTTCTGGAACCCCCATATCTGCACATTATTTCTGAGAGTAGCTTCTTTGCAGTAGTCTTCACCAACCGGTTCCTTACTGTGAAGTCTTCAGGCCGGATGATGTGGGGGAACTTTTCCCGCTTGTCCGATGTTGCATTTGTCGGTGGCCAGGCAGCTGCTGGGAATTTTGGCTGTTAAGGTGATAGTCCAGTCTAATCAGCTCATTCATCTGTGTCTTCAATTCTGTGTGGGGGCCATGTGCCCATTGAACCACCGTAGGGTGCACACTTTGAGGTAGACTGGGTCTGTCTTGAGGTAGACAGTTTGAATTAGACCAGTGCTGTTGCCCTTCAGCATCCAGCTTTCCTTCTCCTCCTTCCGAGTCTGATCCTGCTACTTCTTGTACAGGTTTCAGGAAGTCATTTTGTCAGGTTTTCTCGTCTTCAGTCGTCATGTAGTTGCCGTCCAGCTCTTCGACCTCTCCCATTTTCCATTTTGTCTTCCTCTTGGCTGCTTCTTTGGCTGCCACGTCTGCTGTTGATGCCCCATGTCTCTACTGTGTTCAGTTTTCCGTGTGCCTTGACCTTCAACACTGCCACCACTTTTAGTAGTTGAAGAGCGTCCAGCAGGTCTCTGATAGTTCCATGGTGCTTCACGGTTGATCCGCTTGCTGTGATGAAGTCTCTTGCTGCCCAGATGGGTCTGAAGTCGGGTGCCATGTCATGCGAGTACCTGGAAGTTTTTGTTCTTCGCAATCTGGCAGGTCTTTCGTCAGCTCTATCAGCTCCGCTTCTTGGGCTGACAACCTTCTGGACCATAGGATGTCTTGATTGCTGGTCACTTCACATCCCGTGTGGAACCTTCCTTCATCATCTGTAAAACCGGAGCCATCTACGGTATCTTGCAGATTTTTCATCTGAGGGTCCGTATTCGCATCCCCCCTTGGGAGTGGGAGTAGAGACAGGTAACGGCTGAGAGCACTGAAGAGTGGTGGAGAGCAGCCTTGTCAGGAGGGCGTGTGCTGCAGATATTGTTTTCAAGCAGAAGGGCCCCCCCCTTGCAACTGGATCTAGGCCGGCTGAGAGGTAGTCTAAAGGCCTCTGGTTTTCCTTGGCGGGTCTGTTTTAGGACTGGCCAGTAGCATGACCTTCTCCATCCTTGTCCTTCTTTTTCCATTCGGTCAGGATGGGATGGCTTCTCGTAGACAGTGAGGCCTAGGGTTGGCGCAGAGAATATGAAGTCTTTCAGTTTCCTGTACGAGATGAAGGCTTCAATGCGTTGATGCAATTGTACAGAGGCTGCATTAAGCCTGGAGCACCAAGGATCCAAGTTCTGCAGTACGAGACTGGACTAAGGAAGGCCTGCATCTTCGGAGTTGTTGAGGGAGCCATCTTCTCCTCCGCGGTCCTCCGGTCATCTGTCAAGTGTTTCGTCTGGTGGGCGATTCAGTGTCTTCAGGAACATGCTTTTGACACCACTGGACTCTGTTTTGCAGACTTTACGTTGCTGCTCCATGAGGCAGAGTAGAGGAGACATGGAACGCTCTGTGCAGGTAGCGATGTCGATGACTTCTGCATGCTCCGCAATCCAGTTGACGGGGATGGAGGGCAATGCTCTGGCGAGCTGTGAAAGGCTGTTCTGGGCCCTCTTGGGCATCACTGTCCATTTGTTCTGCACCCCCCTTGTGCGTTTTCAGGAACTAGTTGTCCAGGTGAGGGGGAACATTGAGGGGGAGCTTCGGGCAGATCCATTGCCGTGAGCACCGTTGCTGTGGCTGGCACGTTTGTCAGCAGAGTGTGCAGAACTGGCACAACTGGGGTTTCAAGCACGGTTGCTTTGCTCACAGCCCTCAGGTTATACACCATTCAAACGAGTCTGGTTCTCCTTTCACAGTCTTCCTCTTGATTGAGAAAAGCTGGGACTGCATGATGATTCCCGTGGGTGAGGCGGCTCAATCTGGCCTTGCTCTTCACAGTGCCGTGTGTGACTCTCATCTTCTGGCACAGGGCCGGCAGGAAAACAAGCCATTTTCTGGGGTCCTCTTCGTTGGAGATGATGTCTGGCTGAGCTTTCTTGCTCTCACAGGGGATCTTTTTGCTGGGGCATCTTCTTTACCAGCCAGCAGCAGTTCCTTTCACCCAGCTTGATCTCAGGTCAGCATCTTGTTAACCAATTTGAGGAGCTAAGTGGCTGTCTTCTAGTCCAGGGCCTGGATTAACTTCAGGGAGCACCTTCTGGATTTTGTCCAAGATGATCCTCTGGCGCTGGAGCCGTAAGCAGTGCAGCCATTTCAGGAAGCGGGTGTGGTCCCTCTGGGTTGAGAGTTTTCCTGGCCCATGCAAAAGTTCTTAGGCCCTTTCTTGAACCGCAGTCCCACCTAGACCTCCAGTTGGTCAGAGGCAGTTTGGCTCTGGGTGATGAGCAGCGGATGCTGGACCCTCTGAGCGTCCGGGGTTCCAGACTTGAGTGACACCCGCACTGGCGCAACTTGAAGTCTCCCTTGGGCCATAGGCTTCTGGGTGCTAAGTCCAGCACCTCCTTGGGTAGGCTTGCACCGGTTGTTCGAGCGAGGCTCTTGTAGGGCCACCAGCATGGGCATGATTGATTCTTCTTGGGTCTGGGGTGGAGAGGAGGTCAAGGTCACATCTTCATGGGACGCTTTGGTCACCTTCAGTTCCTGCAGTAGGTCTGCGCTCTTCAGGTGTGGTTGGCAGGTCTCCACCATAAACTGGAACAGGATGGAGTATCCTGGCTGTGCCCACATGCTCAGGGGCTTGCAAGCTGGGGGATGCTTGTCTTGACCTTTTATCCCCATACGAGACACAGAGTGCTCTGATGGACTGGTGGGGTCGGGGATTTCCACTTCTGACTGCAGCAGTGTCCACAAGGAAAGATATGACAGCGCCCAGTGATTTGAGGTATTAGGTCCGCTGATGGGGTTTCACCTGTCAGGGGCGTGGCGTCTGGCGGACCAGGTTTTGCTTCTGTCCTATGGACAGGGTTCTTCATTGTCTTCTGTGTTTCTTTCTTGGCCTACTCCTCTGCGTAATGACCTGGGTTGCCAGGGTGCTGTGCACTGGTTCCGGAAATGGCCAAAGTTGCCACAGTTGAATCACCTGCCTGCTCTCCTAACTCTGTGTGATAGTTGCTCCTCCACGTCAGTGGTCACCACAGGAGGGCCTGTCCTCTGCACCCCTGGGATGGACTCAATTCTTCTGGCTACTGCGAGCAGGACATCTACTGCTATTGTCCTGTAGTCAGGCCTGGCCACTATCAGTAGTTTCTTGATTGGTTCTCTTAGTCCATGCATAAAGGCCTGTGCCAACATTTGTCCGTGTACCTGATCATGAATAGTGAAGCCTAAAATTTGGAATACTTGCCTAACTCTGCCATGAAACTCGTCTACAGACTCTGTCTCGGCTTGGCTCATGTTATGCAGGCTGAGTGCTTGTCTGGCGTTGGCCCACTCTCTAAGCTGTTCAATTAGCTTTGATCCTGATTCCCAGGAATGCACATCTAATTCTGATGGAAGCCTGAAGTGTTCCTTCTTGGTTGGCCAGAGTGTTTCACCTGCTTTTACCTCCATTATGGACTAGAGATCACTCCGGGTTGCAGCATATGTCTGCTGGCTCTGCTGCATTCTTCGGTAAAATGGCATGGGGTCCATATCTGGGTCTGGCAGGCTTTTTAGAATACTGAACACCTGACTAGGGGTGAAGGGCACAAAGTGTAAGATTTCTGGCTCTATCTGCCACTGCCTTCTTGGTGTCTGTGAGTTTCCCCTAGTACTATGCAGCATAATCTCCTCTTCATGTTCATCAGAGGAGGAACTGTGCCATTGTGTGTTTGACATGTGTGTGGATAGCACTCCCCCTTCTGAGACTGCAGCTTCGTATTAGACTTAGCAGGTGCAGTCTCTTATGTCACACACCTCCCTTCTGCTATCTGTTGTATTGGGAGGGCACCTGTGTTGTCATGTGTGGGGAGTGATTCACTTTCTTCTTCCGGTGTTATAGCTGTCTCTCTAGAGAGGGTGTCCTGTGGATGTAGGGACACCTCATTGTCTGGATCTGGCAATGGGCCAGCGGGTGACAATGAACTGAGAGGTGGGTGAGGAAAAGAAAGAGAGGGAAGGGTGGAGGAAAGATTTGGAATTGGAGGAGAAGTGAGAGATAGTGGAGGAGAGTGAGGAGGCGACAAAAGAGGAGGAGATGGTGAAGACAAAGAGGAGGAGGAGGGAAGAGGAGAGGGATGAGAGGTGGGCGTTGGTGATGAAGATGGAGAGGGAGGAGAGATAGGAGAGAGAAAAGGAGGAGGAGGAGAAGGGATAGGAGGAGAGATAGATGAGAGAGGGGAGGAGATTGCGAGAATAGCGGAGATAGAGGGAGGAGAGAGAAGATGGGGGGGCAGACTGCTTCCCCCCCCTCTGCCGTCACAGAAGGCATTCTTAGACCTGTGGTCCTTCTTAGACGGCACAGATTAGTATACCGCTGAAAACACTTTTTACTACATGTAAAAAAAAAACAATCCTTTCCTGTTCACACTATCTGTTAGCACCTTCTGCGCTGTAAAATCCTCTGTCACTTTAAGAAAATGCAGACAGCAACTGAGCTCAACTAGCTACTTCTCTTTTTCCTTTCAATACATCATACCGTGCTGCAGCATATGGAGCTGCCCGTAGAAAATGACATGCTTAACTTTCTGAATAACACCTACTGTGTCTGTTCCAAAAACTTCAAAAAGGTGAGTGATTAAAACTCAATATGGAAAATCAAAAATTGGCAAGATAACACAGGAATTACCAAAGCAGGTAAAAATTCAAAATTCTCTTTTTAACAAAAATAGAAGAAAAAACTGATAACAAAACTTAAAAATGGAAAAACCCAAAAGAAAAATGATCAGGGAATAAAAGATTTTTTAAAAGGAAAACAAATCAAAACGTTAATGTACTTACAAAAACACCACTCAGAGAAATCAAAAAATCAGTAGATTCAGGAAAAAATGGAGGAAAAAGGAAAGAAAACAAAAAGAATACTCATGAAGTTGGTTGACCTTGCAAAAACACTCCAAAATATTTATAAGAATCTAAAAATCAGTACAACTTCCAACAATAAAAAGAGTTAATGCAGAAATGATGCAGGATACACACACTTCCCCACCTTTTTTTTTTTCTGCATGCGTCTCTCAGTGAAATCTTCTAAGAACAATGGAAGAGAGAGAAAAATTAAACCTAATGAAGACTGCAGTGACATGCTAAAAAAAACCCAACTTTCCCGAAAATTCTCACACGGTAGTAACAAGAATAAAAATCTCCACCAAAAAATGCAAGATAAAACATAAAATAGGGAAAAGCAGATTACAAAATATAACAATATGAAAAATATATATCAGGGGCACACCCTGTAGGCAAAAAAAAAGAGGAAGTGTACCAGAGATGGGAAATAAAGCTTTTTCTGCTTCAGATCTTTGTGGAAACCTGCAATGAATTCACATATAGACGTCCGGGGAGAGAGATCGAAAGCCCTTCTGTGACACGTATGTCAAACAACTGCTGACAACCGGTAACTGCCAATCACCCGTGGAGCTTTGGTTAGCACCGGGATGTATCACCCTCAGTCTGCTGGGAGACGGGCGCCGTGATATCCCACTAGATTATCACCCCTCCGTGTGCACCCGGGGACCGTGATAATCTCTCCAGTGATCAGTCTGTGATACCTCTCCAGTCTGCCAGCCTCCGCTTGGTGCGAGGACATGTGACAGCCGAGGGATTCGTAGGTGATACCTCCTTGAAGCTGACACCTCTGTGTATGTGTGCGGGGACAGTGACAGCTCTTTCAGAGGAATTCACCTGTGATATGTCAAAACCTCCGCGTGGTGCGGGGACGTGATTTAACTTAGTCAGAGAGACTCAGTCTTGATATCGGTGTCTCAGCAGCCACAAATCAAGTCACAGTCTCCACTAACTCTCTCACCCGGATCTCAGACACACAGGACCGCAGCAGACACTTAGCTTATCCCAGGGTTTGGATAAGGGTGGACTTTTTAACACTACCTGGGATATGGTGGTGACCACACTGACCGGCTAGAGTTGCCGACCTGGACTAGGCACAGGGAACATTCAGGCAAGATAACTAGATTTTCTTACCTTACTTATGGAGTTGCGCAAATCTCCCTTCCCATGAGCCAAGACCTTGGCCGGCACCTCTGTCCCCTCCAGTCAGCAGGATCCCCGTGCGTTTTCGTCCACAGCCGTTGAGCGCCACTTGTTGTGGATTGATTTTTGATTTGGGTAGATTTACCTCTGTGCGTACTGTGGCCTGTCCTAATTAGACAGAGTCTTATTGAGCGCTCAAGGAAGGAAAGACGCCACACCTGGTTAGCAGCAATTCCTTCCAGCAAAACTCTGGAAGCTTTATTCACATTCATTTTCTTTTATCAGTTCGTACAGAAAGGAGTGGTTATTCATTAGCATAAAGGCTTTACTTCTTATCTAATTGGTCAGTTTAAATACATGAACATATATGGGCGTCCAACCTAAGGTGACTTAAGAATCAGATGATATACTGCCCCTTGCATTCCAATGTCAGCAAGTCTACAATATCGGCTGGACCATCTGGCCTAACTTCCTCTTCTGTGTGTCTGGAGACATGTCACAAGACAATGCTATCATGAGATCACATCAGCTCCCCAGACTCTCTCATGGGGGGGTAGCAGGTTATTTTCACCAACTAGTTATAGAGTTCAAACTGTAAATATGTATCTGTGTGCAGTATGGCTATATAAAAATACATGAGTATATGGAGTATATAGCAGTATATAGCCTATAGCAGGCAAGTGAGATCTAGATGAAATACATATACATATATATTTCCATAACATTACCACTGCCCGTCAAAGGGCATCCCTCAGTGCCACACTCCATATCACTGTCTGAAGCTGATGCACCACCAACAGAGATGGCGTCCTGCTCCCGACAGGCCTTGCACTCCCCGCTCCCTTGCTGTGGACCCACAACAGGGCCCGAGTCGGGGTGGGCAGCGGGTTCCACACAACGGGACAGGGGTGTCCCGGGAAGTGGAACATAGACAAATTTGTCTATCACCATTTTTGCCTTTTTCATGTTTCTCTTCTGCTTTTTCCCCTTCCCAGTTGCCTCATCCTCACAGACCTCATCCCTGAACGTCAGGTGGCCAAACAGTATCGGGGACTCGATCTGCTGCAGGATGAGGCAGCCCCCCTCACTACTACTCCCGCTTCCACCATCCTCCCCCTCGCTGCCACTATCCTCTGACATGCTAGAGTCAGGTGGGAGAGCCACTTGCGCAGGGGCTATCCTGCTATGCATTGCCTCGGGTTCACTTCCAGGCCTCCAGGTTGGCACGACACGGAGGTCTCGCTGTCTTCCTCCTCCTCCACCTAGATGGGACACTGTGACCCCCCAGGAGTCCCACCTGTCAGGGCTCTGAACCGGTCATCATTGCTTAGCCTCTCTGCAAAGGAGCTGCTTCCAGCAAGGATGGTAGATCTTCTTTCTTCCAACTTACTGATAGACACCTTCAGTCTCTTAACCACAGCCGACAGCTCTGCTCTTTTAGAGCTGGATACCGGGTTCTTTGCTTGTATTTGTACCAACCTCAACTCCTCCCAGAGTATCCGAAGTTGTTTAGCGGCGTCCTCATACTCGCAGAGATGTTCGTGTATGCAGGAGCATAGGTGGTAACGGGCTCCCCCGCACCCTTGGTGTCTCAGTCAAGGGGCACCACTGGTACACCTCTGCTGGATGTCTTCTTACCTCCGGGAGGAGGAGCCACTGCGGCCATAGCTTCAGGGGTCTTGTGGCCCCCTGAGGTCTTTGCCTTCTGGCTTCCACTATCACAGTGTCAGTCATATATCAGTACATCTCCTGCTGACTCATGAGGCCTCCCACCACCTGCAGATTTGGACTGGGAGGTGGGAACTGGGGGCCCAGCCCCAGGATACAGTTCCATAAAGCCTCTCTTTTGCTGGGAAGGTGCAGACAAAAGTCCAGATGGAAAAATAAATCTCCCTTGCCAGCAACAGCTCCACACAGCACCAGCAACACAAAGAAGACCACTCCTCAGGTCAAGCTCCTCCCACGGCTGCTGGAATGGCCCCTCCTGCTGTGTGCAATGAAGGATGCCACACACACTGCCCGCCGACCTATCATGGATATTTACAGTATATACCCCATAATTAGTCCTTCAAAGGATTGTTGGTTTAGCTGGATTTGTGGATTCAACAATGGTATACCCACACTAACTGATACCCCACCTATTTTGTCCCTATCACTGCAGCAACTCTCCCTACACTGGTGATTCCGGAGCTGAGTGTGATGAGTAGGGTGGCGCAAGGTCTGATATAGACCTGATGACACTCTGTGGCAAGCCAATCACTGTAATGCCACCACCACAGTGCTTGGCAGACAATCCATGCATGTTGATTGACACTCTAAACAGTGCCAAACATGCAAGGCCAGGACCCAGGCTCCCACCGAGCAAACCCAGAAATGCTCGGCGCACTGCGATGCTTGGGCGACTACTGAGCATTACTGAGTATGCTCACTCATCACTATTAATCACACATATTACTATGGGAACTTGTCTGTCTTGACCAACCATTGATTCTGCCTCTGTCTTATATGTCATGTATGTGTTGTCATTTTTATTATAATATTTTAATAAAAAGGTTGTATTTTACTTGAACAAAGTACTCAAATTATTCTTGTAGGCTATATGTATTATATATGGAGATTACTTTAATTATGTTTCTAATATGCAAACCCCACCTTTGTAAACTTAAGGGGGGACTACAGATTTAACATGCTCAGACTAACCTACCTTATGTCTGTATGTCCTGTGAATTTCATAGTACTGTTTTGTATTGAGTAGGCTCAGTTCATAAATATGCTTCACACACTCGCACCTGATAAAGGATGTACCAGTTTATTCTTGTCTGAAAAAAGTTAATTACATTTTATGCATGAGGCACTAATGTTTGTTGTAACATTTGATAATTCTCATCACAAATTTTTTTTACTTTAATTGTTTCAAAATGTTGTAAAGAGGGCAATTCTCCAACAGTCTACAGTCAACTGGCATGACTTGTGTGTAACTGTCAAGTATCAGTAGACTTGACGTCACCTACCCTTCTTAACACTGGAAGTGGAAGTGAAAAAAAGAACACTAATCCTTTAAGTGCCGAGGTGCACTGCAGTACTGTGTTCATCCCTCGACAGGGCAGACAGAAGTATGCTTGAATAGGGGCGCGATGCCCGGGACACTGTGGATGACATAGGATGCATCATCCCGTCATCCATATAAAGCAGAGAAGGACAGCATTGCAAGAAGAGAGGAGGCACCAGACCAAGACCAGCAACACACATCGGACCCAACTGCCCATAGGTGATTATTATGAAAGGTCTTTTTCTTGTCTTGCAGGCCGGATTGGGAGCATATATACAGCATATTAAAATGCTGTATATCAGGGCTGAAAGGTACTGGCCTTACTTCATATGGGACAAACCTGGTGACAGGTTCCCTTTAAGATGTTATTCAGTCTGTGCCCAAAGGTTTAAATCTGAAGTGTATATTTTATTATTATTATTATTATTATTATTATTATTATTATTATTATTATTATTATTTTCTATTTTTATAGCACCACTAGCTGAAGAGCCCGGCGTTGCCTGGGCATAGTGACCTACTGTGGTTAGTTATAACAAATTATAATGATTATATTGCACATAAAACATTTCACATCATATATTCAACACTACAGATTTGCAACACAAATTAACTAAACGATTACCCAAGTATCCTCTCCTGTGTGATACTTTCTGCTGAGCTGTGTATCTAATCCTATCTTGTGTTACTGACTGCTCAGTCGTGTATCTAATCTTATCCTGTGTGATACTGACTGCTGAGCCGTGTATCTAACCCTATCCTGTGTGATACTGACTGCTGAGCCATGTACCTAATCCTATCATGTGTGATACTGTCTGCTGAGCCGTGTATCTAATAGACGATAACACCATAGAAATGATAAGAATAATAGGCCTCAGCTACCACAACTGTCTACAAAGAAAACTGTTGCTGATAGCAACCAAATCACAGCTCATTTTTCATCTTTCAAACAGCTCTGGGACAGCGTGGCGAGTTTTGAGTGGCAACTTTTGTGTTTCGACTTTTATGTGGCGAGGTTGGTGTATGTGTGGGGAAATGTGTGCTGAGGGTGGTATGTTGTGAGTTCATTTGCCACTTCACCGTCGATGTCTGATGAACTCCCTCTTCTGGTGAAGGAAGGTAGTGAGGCTGATTACCAAACACCTGATCTTGTAGATGATGACTGGGTAACAGGAACTTCTGACTGGATATAAGGCAGCCGATGCCCTTCTGAGTCGCTGGTGATTTCTCTGCTGGATTCTTGGAGACCAGTCTGATTCCTGCTTCCCAAAGATAAGTTTTTGCTCTGCTATTGAAATTATTAGTTTTGTTTTGCTTTCCTTGTTTTTTGGAGTTCAGCCATCCCCGGTCGGGGGTGTGCTGAGTTCCATTTTTGTCTCTGATCAGTTTGCCTCTTTGCTCTGTCTTCAGAATTTACCTGAGTGCTGATATAGTCATTTTGAAGTCCTAGCGACTTCAGGGCCTGTTTTTCCTATCAGACGGTTGGGACATTTTTTGGTAGGGTTTTTTTTCAGATTGCAGACAGCAGCTTTTCTATCCTGTCCTTTTTAGTTAGCTTGGGCCCCATTGTTTGCTCAACCTATCTTTCTATCTGTGTTAGTGTTTTCATCTTGCTTCACCGTCATTATATGTTGGGGGCTGCCTATTGCTTTGGGGTCTGCTCTGGGGCAGTTTAGATTTCCCCTTTCTTTCTTTAGGCCTATTTAGTTCTCCGGCTGTGATCGAGGGGTCTAGGGCATCGTAGGAACCCCCCACGGCTACTGTTAGTTGTTGTGGATAGGATCAGGGGTCTGCAATCCGATAGCTACCAACCTCTCCGGTTTTCTGGACTTAGCTTGTATTTTTGTTTTTTCCTCCTTCGGTGACTCATTCATAACAGAATCACCAGCCATACCGCAGATCCTAGGGTACTCAATAGCAGGAAAAAATTGTGAAAAAAAAAAAAAAGAGTTTGTCAGAATTATTATTTTTTTTTTGTGTATATTTTTTCCTCAATGTCTCTGAGGCCGTAGGGGGAATTTTTTTTTCTTTCTCAATGGAGATGAAGCAATTGTCTGATCGTGTGGAGCAGCTCACTGCTGAAGTGCGGGGAATTTCCACCTATCTTGCTCATTCACATGCTGCTGAACCAAAGATCCCTACTCCTGATGTGTTTTTTGGGGATCGGTCTAAATTTTTGAATTTTAAGAATAATTGTAAATTATTTTTTGCCTTGAAGCCTAACTCGTCGGGGAGCTCCGTGCAGCAGGTTAAAATTGTCATCTCTTTGCTGTGCAGCGATCCCCAGGATTGGGCGTTTTCTTTGAAACCTGATGATCCTATTCTTACTAATGTGAACGCATTTTTTCAAGCCTTGGGGTTGTATGATGAACCTAATGCTATTGATAAGGCTGAAAAGGCCCTGTTGGCATTGAGCCAGGGTCGGGATTCTGCAGAATTGTACTATCAAAAATTCCAAAAGTGGGCGGTCCTTACTACCTGGAATGATGGTGCCTTGGCAGCTCTCTTTCAGAAGGGTTTGTCAGAAACCGTAAAAGATACTATGGTGGGATTTCCTGTTCCCTCTGGTCTTGATGATTCTATGTCATTAGCCACTCAGGTTGATCGGCGTTTGCGTGAACGCAAAACCACACGAGAGGTGTTGCCACCTGTTGAACAAATGTCTGAACCAATGCAATGTGATAGAGTTTTGTCTACGGTGCAACGTCAGGAGTTCAGAGGGTGTAATAAGCTGTGTTTCTTCTGTGGTGATGCCTCGCATATTATTTCTGTCTGCCCTAAACGAGAGAAACATCTTGCACACACATTTGCTGTGGGTGGTGTTCAACCTAAGTTTCTTCTGGCAATTACTCTGATCTGCTCCCTGTCCACATTTTCCGCTAAGGTTATTTTGGATTCGGGAACAGCTCTGAACCTGATGGACTTGGATTTTGCTAAATGTTGTGGATTTGCTATTACACCTCTGCGGACGCCTATCCCTTTGAGGGGTATTGATGCTACTCCTTTGGCGAAGAATATACCTCAGTTTTGGACCCAGGTGGTAATGCGGGTCGCCCCAGACCATCAAGAGAATTGCAGATTTTTGGTGTTGCATAATTTGCATAATACCATTGTTCTGGGGTTTCCCTGGTTGCAAATCCATAATCCAGTTTTGGATTGAAAATCTGTGTCTGTGGTGAGTTGGGGTTGTCAGTGTGCCCTTAGTGATGCTCCTGTTTTCTCCACCTCTCCCCAGTCGCATGATGTTCCTGACTATTTGGCTGATTTTTATGATGTATTTAGTGAGAATGAGTCTGCGTCTTTGCCTCCTCATAGGAGTTATGACTGTGCAATTGAGCTGAGCCCTGGGTGTAAATTTCCCAAGGGTCGACTTTTCAATTTATCTGTACCCGAGCACGAGGCTATGCGATCCTATATTAAGGAGTCATTGGAGAAGGGTCATATTAGACCATCCTCTTCACCCTTAGGTGCTGGTTTTTTTTTCGTGGCTAAGAAAGATGGGTCATTAAGGCCTTGTATTGACTATCGTTCCCTCAACAAAATTACTGTTAAATATCAGTATCCATTACCCCTGATTTCTGATCTATTCTCCAGAGTTAAAGGTGCTTGCTGGTTTACAAAGCTTGACCTCAGGGGGCGTATAATCTTATTCGCATTAAGCATGGGGATGAATGGAAGACGGCGTTTAATACTCCAGAGGGACATTTTGAGTACCTGGTGATGCCTTTTGGGCTCACTAATGCCCCTTCTGTCTTCCAGTGCTTCATGAATGATATTTTCCGAGACTTGGTGGATAACTTTTTGATCATCTATCTGGATGATATTTTGATCTTTTCCAAGGATTGGGACTCTCATGTGGAACATGTTCGGACTGTGTTCTGGATTTTGAGGGAGAATTCCCTGTATGTCAAGGGATCGAAATGCCTTTTTGGTGTACAGAGGATTTCATTTTTGGGATTTATTTTGTCTCGGTCAACTATTGAAATGGACCTGGCCAAGGTACAGGCCATTTATGATTGGGTTCAGCCCACTTCTTTGAAGGCCTTCCAGAAGTTTTTGGGTTTTGCTAATTTTTATCGTAAATTTATAGCTAATTTTTCTGGTATTGCCAAGCCATTGACTGATTTGACTAAGAAGGGTGCTGATGTGCTGAATTGGTCTCCGGAGGCTGTTGCTTCCTTTCAGGAGCTGAAGCGAAGGTTCACTTCTGCTCCGGTTTTGCGGCAACCTGATGTCTCACTCCCGTTTCAGGTAGAGGTGGATGCTTCTGAGATTGGTGCAGGAGCTGTTTTGTCCCAAAAAGATACTGTAACATCTAAAATGAATCCCTGTTCTTTATTTTCCCGAAAGTTCTCCCCATCTGAACGTAACTATGATGTGGGGAATCGGGAACTGTTAGCCATGAAATGGGCTTTTGAGGAGTGGAGACATTGGTTGGAGGGAGCTAAACATCAAGTCGTGGTCCTTACTGACCACAAGAATTTGATTTACCTGGAGTCGGCCAAACGCTTGAATCCTAGACAGGCTAGGTGGGCCTTGTTTTTCACACGTTTTGATTTTGTGGTCTCTTTTCTTCCGGGCACTAAAAATGTCAAGGCAGACGCCCTAGGAGTTTCTTTGCTGATTCTCCTGTTGTGACCAAGCCTGCTACCATCTTAGGTGAGGGGGTAGTTCTTTCTGCCATCTCGCCCGATTTGAGACGTGCTCTGAAAGAGTTTCAGGAGGACAAACCTGAGCGTTGTCCCATTGGAAAATTGTATGTTCCTGACCAGTGGAGGAAGAGAGTGATGTCTGAAGTTCATTGCTCTGCATTGGCTGGTCATCCAGGTATTTTTGGTACTAGAGATTTGGTGAGTCGGTCTTTTTGGTGGCCCGCCTTGTCTTGTGATGTCAGGAATTTTGTGCAGTCCTGTGGGACTTGCTCTCGGTCTAAACCTTGTTCTCGCTCTAGTGGGTTGTTGATGCCTTTGCCGATGCCCAGGAGGCCATGGACCCATATTTCAATGGATTTTATCTCTGATATGCCTGTCTCTCAGAGAATGACTGTTATTTGGGTGATTTGTGATAGATTCTCTAAGATGGTCCATCTTGTACCACTCCCTAAGTTGCCATCTTCCTCAGAGTTGGTGCCCTTGTTTTTGCAAGAGGTGGTTCGCTTGCACGGGATTCCTGAGAACATTGTTTCTGACAGAGGAGTTCAGTTTGTGTCTAGATTTTGGAGGACTTTCTGTTCCAAGCTGGGAATTCAGTTGTCCTTCTCCTCTGCGTTTCACCCTCAGACCAATGGGCAGACGGAGAGAACAAACCAGACTTTGGAGTAGTATTTGAGATGTTTGATTTCTGCTGATCAGGATGATTGGGTTTCATTTTTGCCCTTGGCCGAATTTGCTTTAAATAATAGAGCTAGTGACTTTGATGTCACCTTTTTTTTGTAACTTTGGGTTTCATCCTCGATTCTCTTCAGGGCAGGTGGAACCTTCTGCCTGCCCAGGTGTTGAAACTGTGGTGGAGAGAATGCACTAGATCTGGGACCAAATGGTGGATAAGTTGTCTCTCTCCCAGGAAAAGGCTCAGCGGTTTTCCAACCGGCATAGGACCATTGGTCCCCAGTTTAAGGTGGGTGATATGGTTTGGTTGTCATCAAAGAATATCGCTATGAAGGTGGCTTCTCCAAAGTTTAAACCTAGATTTATTGGACCTTACAAGATTTTGGAGATTCTTAATCCAGTCTCTTTTTGATTGGCTCTTCCTGTTACATTTAAGATCCATAACATGTTTCATAAGTCTCTGTTAAAGAGGTTTGTTGAGCCAGTAGTTCCTGTGGTGGCACCTCCTGACCCGGTATTGGTTGAAGGTAATGTGGAATATGAGGTTGAGAAGATACTGGATTCTCGCCTGGCTAGACGGAGACTCCAGTATTTGGTTAAATGGAAGGGTTATGGCCAGGAGGATAATTCTTGGGTCCCTGCATCCAATATTCATGCCGAAAGATTGGTTTGTGCCTTTCATCGGGCCCATCCTGATCGCCCTGGTGGTGTGGATGAGGGTTCGGTGACCCCTCCTCAAGGGGGAGGTACTGTTGTGAGTTCATTTTCCCCTTCACCGTCGATGTCTGATGAACTCTTCTGGTGAAGGAAGGTAGTGAGGCTGATTACCAAACACCTGATCTTGTAGATGATGACTGGGTAGCAGGAACTTCTGACTGGATATAAGGCAGCCAACGCCCTTCTGAGTCGCTGGTGATTTCTCTGCGTGGATTCTTGGAGACCAGTCTGATTCCTGCTTCCCAAAGATAAGTTTTTGCTCTGCTATTGAACTTATTAGTGTTGTTTTGTTTTCCTTGTTTTTCGGAGTTCAGCCATCCCCGGTGGGGGGTGTGCTGAGTTCCATTTTTGTCTCTGATCAGTTTGTCTCTTTGCTCTGTCTTCAGAATTTACCTGAGTGCTGATATAGTCATTTTGAAGTCCTAGCGACTTCAGGGCCTGTTTTTCCTATCAGACGGTTGGGACATTTTTTGGTAGGGTTTTTTTTCGGATTGCAGACAGCAGCTTTTCTATCCTGTCCTTTTTAGTTAGCTTGGGCCCCATCGTTTGCTCAACCTATCTTTCTATCTGTGTTAGTGTTTTCATCTTGCTTCACCGTCATTATATGTTGGGGGCTGCCTATTGCTTTGGGGTCTGCTCTGGGGCAGTTTAGATTTCCCCTTTCTTTCTTTAGGCCTATTTAGTTCTCCGGCTGTGATCGAGGGGTCTAGGGCATCGTAGGAACCCCCCACGGCTACTGTTAGTTGTTGTGGATAGGATCAGGGGTCTGCAATCCGATAGCTACCAACCTCTCCGGTTTTCTGGACTTAGCTTGTATTTTTGTTTTTTCCTCCTTCGGTGACTCATTCATAACAGTGGTATATGTGTTGAAGCACGTGGTAGTGTGTGGCACATTTTGTGTGTGTGTTCATATTCCCGTGTGTGGTGAGTATCCCATGTCTGGGCCCCACCCTAGCAACTGTATGGCATATACTGTTTGGCGCCATTGCTCTCATTCTTTAAGTCCCCCCTGTTCACATTGTTCACATCTGGCACCTGTCAATTTGCCTCCAACACTTTTCCTTTCACTTTTTCCCCATTATATAGATAGGGGCAAAATTGTTTGGTGAATTGCAAAGCGCGGGGTTAAAATTTCACCTCACAACATAGCCTATGACGCTCTCGGGATCCAGACGTGTGACTGTGGAAAATTTTGTGGCTGTAGCTACAACGGTGTAGATGCCAATACATATACACTTTTTCCCCATTATGTAGATAGGGGCAAAATTGTTTGGTGCATTGGAACTCTCGGGGTTAAAATTTCGCTTCACAACATAGCCTATGATGCTCTCGGGGTCCAGACGTGTGACTGCAAAATTTGGTGGCTGTAGCTGCGACGGTGCGGATGCCAATCCTGGACATACACACATACATCCATACACACATACCCACATTGAGCTTTATATATTAGATTGATTCTATGGTGCCGTACATGAGAAAGGATTAGAATGGACAATCTAATTGTGACAGACAGGTATAGAAAGGAAAGGACCCTACCTTTGCAGGCTTACATTCTACAGGATAATGTGGAAGGAGACATTAGGTTTGGGGGTTACGAAACGCTCTGGTGGTGGTGAGGTAGCAGAGGGGTCATTACAGGCTGTAAGCTGTTCTGAAGAGAAGGGTTTCAAATTCCTTTTAAAAGTTCTGAATGTAGGAGAAAATTGGACCTTTTGGGGCAAAGAATTCCAGAGAATGTGGAATACTTAGGAGGAGTCTTGCAGTCGATTGGGTGAGGAATGTACAAGTGTGGAGGAGAGAAGGAAGTCTTGGGAGGACCGGAGATTACACGTGGGACGATATCTGTAGATTAGTTCACAGATATATGGGGGAGACAAATTTATAGATGACTTTGTAAGTCAGTGTTACTAGAATGAAGTGCATACATTGTGGTATTAGACAGTGAAGGCATTTGCAGAGGGGAAAAGTGAAGGAATAGTAAAGAGAGAAGTGGATTAGTCATGCAGCAGGGTTAAGGATAGACTGGAGGGATGTGAGTGTGTTAGCAGGATGGCTACAGAAGAGGATATTGCAGTTGTCAAGGCGGAAGATGATGAGGTCATTAACTATTATGTTAGTAGATTGAGGGTTGAGTAAAGGACGAATTCTGGAAATATTTTCGACTTGAAGGTGGCAGGATGTGGCAAGAGCTTGGATGTGTGGTTTGAAAGACAAGACTGAGTCGAAGGTTATTCCTAATCAGCAGACATCAGGTGCAGGTTAAAGCGAGATTTAATTTATTGTGATAGCTAGATCAGGTAAGGAAAGTAGGAGATGGAGGAAAGATGATGAGTTCCGTTTTGTCTATATTATGCTTTAGGAAGTCAGAGGAGAAGAAGGAGAATATGGCTGACAGACACTCCAGGATTCTGGACAGCAGAGAGATGATGTCTTGGGCCAGAGTGGTAGATCTGAGTGTCATCAGCGTATAGATGGTAATTGAAACCAATGGGCTTAATCAGTTCTCCCAGGCCAAGGATATAGATGGATATGAGTAGGGGTACTTTATAGTACATTTTATTTAGCATGGCTGATAGTTAAAATTTATTTATAGTTTACTTGTGCTTAAAACTCTTACATAGTTGAAGATGTTTTATTGAAAACACATTTCTAAATAAATTTTCCCACTGTAATATAACAGCTTCTATTCTATTTTTTTATCTTGCATATTTCTACTGATTTATAAAAAAAAAAATTACAGAGAGCGAGGTAGAGTGTTTGAACACTAATAATAAATCATTGCTTAATGTAGTTCTTACTATAAACAAAATATATCAATTTTGCAACTTTTTGCCTTACAATAAATACAGTCAAATTACGAAACTTTGTGTTTTGATAACAATATTTTTTTCTACAATGCCAAGACAAAAGTGCAGCAAATATTTTATTAAAAAGTGATTTATCCTGTAGATGGCTGTCTGACTGAGGCTCCCCTTTTCAATTTAGAATATTATAAGTTAAAACTCTTACAACAATTTTTTATCTACAATTCTACAACATGTTCTAAATTAACTGGAATTTTCTATTTTATTATTCCACATTAAGAGTGTTTGAGCTTTTATATAGTCAGAAAACACACGACATTGCCTTTATGGCTTTTGTATAGCTAATAAAACACTAAAACACATTTACCAAATAAAATAAATGTATTTTACACAGTTTTTAATTTTCTGTAATTGAATGTAAAATGAGTTATATACCATTCAGTTTTTATTTTTGAAGCATGAGAAAGAAAATATATTTGCACAAAAAAGGTGAAAGCTCAAGAAGATCAGAAAAGCTTTACTGATCAGCCAGAATACAGCAGCTAAATTGATACAAAAATGTAACAAAGATGAAACTGCAAATTATCTCACCGAGACGTTCTGGCCAATTACATAGATTAAAGGGAAGGTGCCATCAAAAAAAAATTTTTTTCAGCAACTGAAAAAATGTAAGGAATTAATGTTTAAAATTTCTTAAAAATATTATAATTTGTTTATAATTTAGTAAAATTTGAAAAATAATTTTAAAAGGTATGGTATTTCCACTTTTAAACACTTGGGGGAGCAGCTACTGAAATTTTACAAAAACCTAGTGTACAACTAGCTCACATTACTGCACTGCAGTAAATTTGGGAAGAATCTGCTGACATGTGTGTGATGTCACTCCTCTCCTCCCCTTCTAAGGGATAAGAGAAGATGACATTTAGGAACACAGTGCGGAGCCATTTTGTTGGTGACTGAAAATTTATACTGAAAGTAGACAGTCACCGAGGATGGCAGGCAGCAAGTATTCTGGGAGATACACTGGGAAAAAAGTATTTAGTAAGCCACCAATTGTGCAAGTTCTCCCACTTGAAAAGATGAGAGGCCTGTAATTGACATAATAGGTAGACCGTAACTATGAGAGTCAAAATGAGAAAACAAATCCAAAAAATCACCTTGTCTGATTTGGCAAGATTTTTTTTGCAAATTATCGTGGAAAATAAGTATTTGGTCATTAACAAAAGTTCATCTCAATATTTTGTTATATATCCTTTGTTGGCAATTACAGAGGTCAATCATTTTCAGTAAGTCTTCGCAAGGTTGGCACACACTGTTGGTGGCATGTTGGCCCATTCCTCCATGCAGATCTCCTCTAGAACAGTGATGTTTTGGGCCTGTTGCTGGGCAACACAGATTTTCAAATCTCTCCAAAGGGATTGAGAGCTGGAGACTGGCTAGACCACGCCATGTCCTTCATATGCTTCTTACGAAGCCACTTCTTTGCTGCCCTGATAGTGTGCTTGGGATCATTATCATGCTGAAAGACCCATCCTCATTTCATCTTCAATGCCCTTGCTGATGAAAGGAGGTCTGCACTCAAAATCTCACGATAAATGGCCCCATTCATTCTTTCATGTACATGGATAAGTAGTCCTGGTCCCTTTGCAGAGAAAGAGCCCGAAAGCATGATGATGCCACACCATGCTTCACAGTAGGTATAGTGTTCTTTGGATGCAACTCAGCATTCTGTGTCCTCCAAACATGACGAGTTTTGTTTCTACCAAACAGTTCTACTTTGGTTTCATCAGACCATATGACATTCTCCCAATACTCTTCTGGATAGTACAAATGCTCTCTAGCAAACTTCAGACGTGCCCGGACATGTATACTGCTTAAGCAGGGGGACAGGTCTGGCACTGCAGGATCTGAGTCCCTTGTGGCATAGTGTGTTACTGATGATAGCCTTTGTTACGGTAGTCCCAGCTCTATGCAGGTCATTCACTAGGTCCCCCGATGTGGCTCTGGGATTTTTGCTCACCGTTCTTGTGATCATTTTGACCCCATGGGGTGAGATCTTGCCTGGAACCCCATATCGAGGGAGATTATCAGTGGTTTTGTATGTCTTCCATTTTTTTATTATTGCTCCCACAGTTGATTTCATCATATCAAACTGTTTGCCTATTGCAGATTCAGTTTTTCCAGCCTGGTGCAGGGCTACAATTTTGTTTCTGGTGTTCTTCAACAGCTCTTTGGCCTTTACCATAGTGGAGTTTGGAGTGTGACTGTTTAAGGTTGTGGACAGGTGTCTTTAATACTGATAACAAGTTCAATTAGGTGCCATTACTACAGGTAATGAGTGGAGGACAGAGGAGCCTCTTAAAGAAGAAGTTACTGGTCTGCGAGAGAGACAGAAATCTTGCATGCTTTTAGGTGACCAAATACTTATTTTCCACCATAATTTGCAAAATAAATCTTGCTAAATCAGACAAGGTGATTTTCTGGATTTGTTTTCTCATTTTGACTCTCATAGTTGTGTTCTACCTATGATGTCAATTACAGGCCTCTTTCATCTTTTTAAGTGGGAGAACTTGCATAATTGGTGGCTGATTAAATACTTTTTTTCCCCACTGTAGGTGGGAAAACATACAAAGTTGGCAGTGTATCAAATAATAATTTTCCCCATTATAGATGCCACACTGATGGTTTTGCATGATGGATAAATAATTGCCTATTCTCAGCATTGAGGGCATCATTAATCTTTACTAAATACTCAACTCCATTTAATAAAGTACAAATTTACATTTAAAGGGAACCTCCAACAATCTTCACTGTTGCCTGAAGATGCTCATTAATGTGCCGCTCTCCATCTCTATGGCAAATAAATTGCCTTCCATTGCAGCCAAATATTTCAAATTTTAGCATATTAGACTAAAGCATCTGCTGCCATTTTCTTGTATTTTTGTTCATAGTTCTTTTGCTTGGCATTGTTTCCATGTCAATGTCTGGCTTTTTAGCCACAATTCTTTCATGAACACCAATTCTATTCAATAGATGCAAACCTCCCACCTTTTGAAGAACAGAATGAGGAACAAATTATGCTCAGTTACTATTTCTTTCTACCCTGGTATGAGGAGATGTCAAAGGGGCTGTGGTAGTGAGAGAAATTGAAAAAAGAAATCATAGCAGTATTCTATAGGGGCTAAAGTATATGCAAACACTGAATACATGAGATCTGAAATGTATTATTGCTAAATAAAACAGTCTTACAAAAATGAATTTATAAAAATGAAGGTTCTTAGCTCATAAACTGGCCAATTCATGTGTGCCCATCAACCAAGGCAATGTGACACTTCTTTGATGGGTAGCCTACATTGATACTTATCAATCATTCCTCTCCTTGGCTATAAGCCTACATTTTATATGGTCATGTAAGAACCAGCACTATTTAAAAATACCCTTTGGCTTATAGCAGGAGTGCAGAGTCAGAAAACGAGGCAGTCACAATCTCCAATAGTAAACTACAATAAAAATACAAGAAAGCATCTGCTGCCATTTGCTTGTATTTTTGTAAGTTCAGTTGCTTGGCCTTGTTTCTGTGTTAAAAGTGTGGCTTTTTGCCACAGTTCTTTTGTGAAGACCACTTCTGGCCAGTAGATGCATACCTCCCAACTTTTGAAAGCTAGAATAGAATGAAGGACAAATCATGCCAATTTACAGTTTTTTTCTACCCTGGTAGGAGTAGATGTCAGAGGGGCGGTAATAGTGAGAGAAATTCAGATGTCTGAGACTGCAGGGCATGGACCCAAATCTGGGACTGACCGCTTTATCTGGGACAGTTGGGACAAAAGATGAGATGATCGATTCACGAGTTTCTGGTTCAGCGTGCAGTCGTACCTGACAGCTGGATGAGAGGCCCGCAAATCTCTTTCCATCCGGCTTCCCCAGCACAGCTTTCGATTATCTAAGGCTGGCACAAGGTCATCTGTGTGTCTTGCTCATCTCTATTTGGGACCTGTGGATTTATTTTTTATTCATTCAATTGTAGGGAGATGGACCGGGCCAGTAACATCCCTAGCAATACATCTGGCAGTGCTTCTCTCGTTTCGGGGCCGGAACTGTTGGGGCTGTCATCCTTGTTGCCAGCAGGGGAACGTTTGCTCACTCTCGGCAGCATGATATCAGAACGCCAGGCCATTTTGCTTACTGCCATCCCAGACGCCGACAGACTGTGAGCAGCCTATGACTGTGGGCTTGATCACCTCCCAGACCGAAGTGACATCCCGTACTACACTGCTGACTGTATATGGAGTGAGCTGCAGACCTCACCAGGGGGACCATGCAGGTATGGACAGTATACTCCTGACCTCCACCACTGAACTTTATCCATCCAAAGAGGCCCCACAGGCTCTTTCTCCACCAACACCTTGTTCCGGGACTGAAAAGCTACATATAGGAAAGTCAGGACACATCGCGGCTGTCAGGAGACAGTGCCTCATGTTCCTCCAGGACCAGGCAAGAGACTTCACGTGTCATTTGCGGTGCCACTGTGGGATCTTCAAGCCTCCACCCTCTGAAAACATCAGATTGCTAAGTTTACCTTTTTGTTGAATATTTACTTCTGTGTTTAAACCCAAACTCCCTCTTTCACCTTTTCATTTCCCTGGGAGGAGTGACATCTGTATTAAATAACCGTTAACCCTTGATCTGCCTCCTGCTTGTCACTGCATCCCACTTTCCTGCTCTTTGCTTTCACAATCATAGTCACAAAAGTCAGAACTTTCTCACCTTTATGTAGTTTCATTATGCGAAATCTGGCTTTTTGGTGTCTGTACGACCGTATTCACATGTTGTATAAATACTGTACTGTCTTTTTTTTTTACTGCTGATATCTGCACCAAGCTACTCAATAACAATTTTCTCCGATTATTACATTTTTGCTGCATTTTTTAAAGCTTTTCTCCTTTTTTTGATGTTTTTCATGTAAATGTGAAGCTGCAAATTTAACTGCTTTATGGTACAGAAAAGCTTTGATTCTGCACTAAAGAAACTGCAGTTTTTTACATAATTTTTTTTAGACTCCACATAAAAACTTTTTGAGACAAAAAGCACAAAAACAGCACTGCATCTTTAAAAAGACATGGGGTGCAGTGTTCATGAAAACACAAATTTTGCTTAAACGCAGCAGAATTTCTGTGCAAAAAAGCAGCAGAAAAATGCAGCATTTACATTACATGTGAACATGGTCTAAATATCTAAGCAAAGTGAATGTGATTACACTAAATCTCCGCCCTTGATGTGTTCTGCAATTTCTCTTGAGAACGTGATGCCCATATGTGGGGGGAAAAATACTGTTTGGGTGCACGGGCAGGGCTTGTAAGAGGAGGAGCACCATTTGACTTTTTAAATGCAAAATTGGCTGGGATCGAGAGCAGACTCCATGTTATTTTTGGAGAGCACCCATTGTGCCTAAACAATGGAAACGCCATACAAGTGAACCAACTTTGGAAATAAGAACAATAAAGGAACTTATCTAGATGTGTGGTAAGCACTAGAGTTGAGCGAAACGGGTCGAAAAATTTCAAAAGTCGCCGACTTTTGGCAAAGTCGGGTTTCATGAAACGAAACCCGACCCTAGGATGAGGTCGGCCACGAGGTCGGCGACTTACGCGCCAAATTCGCATTTCAAAAGTTTGTTTTGCGCTCTTTTTCAGCCAATCAGGATCCACGGACACTGTGGGCAACGTGATGACATAGGCAGGGGTCACCACCATCTTTCAGAAGGGCATGCAAGTGATTGGCTTGCTTTGGTGGGCGTCACAGGGGGTATAAAAGGGCGTGCACGCCGACCGCCATCTTACTTCTGCCGATCTCAGTATAGGGAGAGGTTGCTGCTGATTCTGTAGGGAGAGCGTTAGGCAGGGAAGAAGACAAAAAAACTGCTTCTGCTGCTAGCGATTTGGCCTGCACAACACACCAGTCACTGTGTGTGCAGTGCAAGGGGAGGCTATATTGTGGTGTATCAGTGGTGTTGGTTGTTGGGCTGCCTTTTAAGGCTTCCTGACAGGCTGGCATTGCTGTTTACCCACTGCTCTGCAAACTGCTTTTTTAAAAGCAATCCAATCTCCCTTATCCTCTAGTCACTTTTGTCACAGCTGTGCCATCGAGCCTGTCACATAGCGCTCAGATATCAGTGGGCCTCAGACAATCCAAAAGTGTCCAGTGTCCACAAGTGTCTGCAGAAATTCAAAATCTCCCTTATCCTCTAGTCACTTTGGTCACAGCTGTGCCATCGAGCCTGTCACATAGCGCTCAGATATTCATTGGGCCTCACACAATCCAAAAGTGTCCAGTGTCCAAAAGTGTGTGCAGAGATTCAAAATCTCCCTTATCCTCTAGTCACTTTGGTCACAGCTGTGCCATCGAGCCTGTCACATAGCGCTCAGATATTCATTGGGCCTCACACAATCGAAAAGTGTCCAGTGTCGAAAAGTGTGTGCAGAGATTCAAAATCTCCCTTATCCTCTAGTCACTTTGGTCACAGCTGTGCCATCGAGCCTGTCACATAGCGCTCAGATATTCATTGGGCCTCACACAATCCAAAAGTGTCCAGTGTCCAAAAGTGTGTGCAGAGATTCAAAATCTCCCTTATCCTCTAGTCACTTTGGTCACAGCTGTGCCATCGAGCCTGTCACATAGCGCTCAGATATTCATTGGGCCTCACACAATCCAAAAGTGTCCAGTGTCCAAAAGTGTGTGCAGAGATTCAAAATCTCCCTTATCCTCTAGTCACTTTGGTCACAGCTGAGCCATCGAGTCTGTCACATAGCGCTCAGATATTCATTGGGCCTCACACAATCCAAAAGTGTCCAGTGTCCAAAAGTGTGTGCAGAGATTCAAAATCTCTCTTATCCTCTAGTCACTTTGGTCACAGCTGTGCCATCGAGCCTGTCACATAGCGCTCAGATATTCATTGGGCCTCACACAATCCAAAAGTGTCCAGTGTCCAAAAGTGTGTGCAGAGATTCAAAATCTCCCTTATCCTCTAGTCACTTTGGTCACAGCTGTGCCATCGAGCCTGTCACATAGCGCTCAGATATTCATTGGGCCTCACACAATCCAAAAGTGTCCAGTGTCCAAAAGTGTGTGCAGAGATTCAAAATCTCCCTTATCCTCTAGTCACTTTGGTCACAGCTGTGCCATCGAGCCTGTCACATAGCGCTCAGATATTCATTGGGCCTCACACAATCGAAAAGTGTCCAGTGTCGAAAAGTGTGTGCAGAGATTCAAAATCTCCCTTATCCTCTAGTCACTTTGGTCACAGCTGTGCCATCGAGCCTGTCACATAGCGCTCAGATATTCATTGGGCCTCACACAATCCAAAAGTGTCCAGTGTCCAAAAGTGTGTGCAGAGATTCAAAATCTCCCTTATCCTCTAGTCACTTTGGTCACAGCTGTGCCATCGAGCCTGTCACATAGGGCTCAGATATTCATTGGGCCTCACACAATCCAAAAGTGTCCAGTGTCCAAAAGTGTGCAGAGATTCAAAATCTCCCTTATCCTCTAGTCACTTTGGTCACAGCTGTGCCATCGAGCCTGTCACATAGCACTCAGATATTCATTGGGCCTCACACAATCCAAAAGTGTCCAGTGTCGAAAAGTGTGTGCAGAGATTCAAAATCTCCCTTATCCTCTAGTCACTTTGGTCACAGCTGTGCCATCGAGCCTGTCACATAGCGCTCAGATATTCATTGGGCCTCACACAATCCAAAAGTGTCCAGTGTCCAAAAGTGTGTGCAGAGATTCAAAATCTCCCTTATCCTCTAGTCACTTTGGTCACAGCTGTGCCATCGAGCCTGTCACATAGCGCTCAGATATTCATTGGGCCTCACACAATCCAAAAGTGTCCAGTGTCCAAAAGTGTGTGCAGAGATTCAAAATCTCCCTTATCCTCTAGTCACTTTGGTCACAGCTGTGCCATCGAGCCTGTCACATAGCGCTCAGATATTCATTGGGCCTCACACAATCCAAAAGTGTCCAGTGTCCAAAAGTGTGTGCAGAGATTCAAAATCTCCCTTATCCTCTAGTCACTTTGATCACAGCTGTGCCATCGAGCCTGTCACATAGCGCTCAGATATTCATTGGGCCTCACACAATCCAAAAGTGTCCAGTGTTCACAAGTGTGTGCAGAAATTCAAAATCTCCCTTATCCTCTAGTCACTTTGGTCACAGCTGTGCCATCGAGCCTGTGACATAGCGCTCAGATATCAGTGGGCCTCACACAATCCAAAAGTGTCCAGTGTCCACAAGTGTTTGCAGAAATTCAAAATCTCCCCTGTCCTATAGACACCTTGTACCTTGTTTTACATTACTATATAGTTTGTTGGATTTTGTCTACATTTCTACCAAAAATGAGGAAGGCTGGTGGAAGAGGCCGTGGAATTGGGCGGGGGTTGGCAGCTGGTAATGATGGTGTTGGTGGTGGATCTGATGGTAGTGGCAAGAGCAAAATAGGACCGAATGCAGGAGGTGTTGAGCCTGCGTCATCGTCTGGCTACATAAGGCCTCGAACGCTTAGTTTTCTAGGAGTTGGCAAACCGCTTTTAAAGCCAGAGCATCAGGAAAAAGTTTTGTCTTACATTGCTGACTCAGCCTCCAGCTCTATCGCCTCCTTTTCTTCAGTTGTAAAAAGTAAAAGCACTGAGTCGTCATTGGAGGCTCATGTTCATGAACCACACCTTTCCTTGTGTCCTTCACCCCAACCAAGATTGAAGGATGACGCAGGCCATACTACTGATTACTCCATGGAGCTGTTTTCACATACCATGCCTGGATTATCAAGTGAAATGGTGAATTACCCAGGCCAAGATGAATCTGACATGGAGTGCACTGATGCACAGCCGCTGATGGATGATTCTGCTGGTACATTCACTCAGAGCACTACATTGTCCTTGCAGTGTACAGAGCCAGATTCTGACCCTGATGAGACTCAGGTGCCCCTTCCCGCACACTATACCACCATACACGGTGACACAGAGGAAGGTGCACATGACATAGAAGAGGAGGTGATGGATGACCCAGTTGTTGACCCAGATTGGCATCCATTGGGGGAAGAGGGTGCTGCTTCCAATAGCTCAGATGAGGAGCTTCCACAGCAGACATCGACATCGCAACAGCTGTTATCTGGCAGGCCCGGAGCACTCCAAAGACAGGTTCCAAACATCAAAAGAGTTGCTGGACAGCTTGTCCAGAGGGTCAAAAGATCACAGCGTGCTAGGCCGCAAAATGTCTGCCAAAGTAGGAAGAGTGCAGTGTGGCACTTTTTTGAACAAAATCCTCATGATCAGGCCAAGGTTATCTGTAAGAAGTGCGCAAAGACCTTTAGCCGAGGGAAAAATCTGAAAAATTTGAATACCAGTTGCATGCTTAGACATTTAACCAGCATGCACTTGCAAGCGTGGACACAACACCAAACCTCAAGTGCCACATGTGCAACTGATCACAACGAAGGTAGTCAGCAACGCTACATTGTTTCCCCCACTGTAAGCCCACCGGTTAGCACAGCAGCAAATGTTGAGGTGTCGTTGCAAGGCCACAGCAGTCAGGGAATCCCACTGTTATATCAACGAAAGACTGATTCTAGGCCATCAGAAAGAACACCAACTCCATCACCATCATCAACCCTCTCTCAGTCCACCCTGTCCACCGATACTTCCACCATATGCAGCTCTCAAGTCCAGCTCACCCTCCCAGACACTATGAGTAGGTCAAGAAAGTACTCAGTCTCTCATCCGCGTACACTGGGTTTGAACGCCCACATTGCCAAACTAATCTCGTTTGAGATGATGCCCTTTCGGTTGGTGGAAAGCACAGCTTTCCGCGAACTCATGGCCTATGCAGTACCACGCTATGACCTACCCAATCACCACTTCTTCTCTCGCAAAGCCATCCCAGCCCTCCACCATCATGTGAAAGACCGCATTGTCCATGCACTCAAGCAGTCAGTGAGCAGAAAGGTGCACCTCACAACTGATGCATGGTCCAGTCGGCATGGCCAGGGCCGTTATGTGTCCATCACTGCGCACTGGGTTAATGTGGTGGATGCAGGGTCCACAGGGGACAGCGGTGGTGGGACAGTGCTGCCTAGCCCACGGTATAGGAAACAGTTGGCTGTAGGCGTTCGACCCTCCTCCTCCTCCAGAAGCGAAAGCTCATCCACAGAGCGCAGTCGTACGAGCACTCCATCTGCAGCTGCCACTGTTGCACATGATGTGTCCCCCTATCGAGCAGCTAGTGGAAAGCGTCAGCAGGCTGTGTTGCAGATGATGTGTTTGGGCAACAGACACACCGCCGAGGTGCTGGCCGAGTACTTGAAGCGACAAACTGAGTCATAGCTGGGCAGTGTACATCTTGAGGAAGGCAAGGTAGTTAGTGATAACGACCGTAATTTTGTGGCAGCCATAGCCCTTTCAAAACTCAGCCATATACCTTGCTTGGCTCACACCTTGAACCTGGTGGTGCAGTGCTTCCTCAAAAATTATCCGGAGTTAACAGCCCTGCTCCAGAAGGTGCGAAGACTGTGCGAGCACATCCGCCGGTCGCCTGTACACTCCGTTTGTATGCAGAAGCTGCAGCGATTGCTCCACCTTCCCAACCACCGCCTCATTATCGACATTGCAACAAGGTGGAACTCCACCCTGCACATGGTGGAGCGGCTGTGCGAGCAGAGGCAGGCCATAATGCATTTGTGGGAGGATACACGGCCAGGCACTTTGAGAGCAGACATGGAGTTGACAGGTGTGCAGTGGTCGAAGCTGAAAGACCTCTGTAAAGTCCTTCAGTGTTTTGAGGAATGCACACGGCTGGTAAGCGCAGACGACGCCATCCTAAGCATGAGCATCCCACTTATGCGTCTGCTCATGCAAACTTTGACGCACCTTAAGGAGCAGGCGTCTGCAGCCAATGTTGATGAGGAGGAAGAGGAGGAGGGAATCCTTGATGACATTCAGCCATTGTCTGCTCAGGGACCTCTCCTGGACGAGGTGGAGGAAGAAGAGGAGGAGGAGGATGATGGGGATGATTACTTAGGGGAGGAGGATGCATCTCGTGGGGCAAGTGAAAATGTTGGCGTGGCAAGGTCTGGTACAGGGTTTGTGCATGACTGGAGGGATGTGGATTTGCCAGAAAGTGCTCCTCCAACCAGCACTCACAGTGCATCATTGACACCGGGAACATTGGCCCACATGTCAGATTATGCCTTGCAGATCCTAAAAAGGGACCCACGCATTGCCAAAATGATGAACGATGACGACTACTGGTTGGCCAGCATCCTGGATCCACGCTATAAAGGCAAATTACAAAACATCATGCCACAGGAGAACCTTGACCTAATATTGGCTAATAAACAAGCAACTCTGGTAAATCGGTTGCTTGAGGCATTCCCAGCACACAGCAGCGGTGATGGTTCTCACACGAGCCGTACGGGCCGGGGGCAGCTTGGCAGAGGTGTTCATGGTGCACACAGCAGAAATGGCGTTGGAGACAGGGGTTTCATGACAATGTTGTGGACTGATTTTTCAAGTACCGCTCACACAACTGGTAATACTGCATCGATGGAAAGTGACAGGAGACAGCAGTTGTCAACTATGGTTACAAACTACTTTTCCTCCCATATCGATGTTATCCCACACAGGTCATTCCCCTTTGACTATTGGGCCGCTAAACTGGACACCTGGCCTGAATTGGCCCAATATGCCTTACAGGAGCTCGCTTGCCCAGCTGCAAGTGTGCTATCGGAAAGAGTCTTCAGTGCAGTGGGATCAATCCTGACAGAAAAAAGGACCCGTCTGTCAACCCAAAATGTGGATGATCTAACCTTCATTAAAATGAACCACGCATGGGTTTCCAAGGATTTTGTCCCACCTTCCTCTGATGACACATAGGGTGACAGAAAAATGGCTTGCTTTGGTCCACCTCTTCCTGGGACTTGACCTATTTCACCTTTTGCATCAGCTGAATGTCCAACATCAACATATGCCACTTTCTAAAACTCCCTAACTGTGCTGCCTCCCCCCCCATGGCCGGGGTCACCACCTAGCGCACGACACCGTTCGAGTGCCGTTGCCCTGGACAGGTGGGTAGGCCGACTCTTGGGCGCGGGCACTGGTACAGGGTCCTTCATAGTGCAATCAAGTGTCTCTGACGGTGGTGGTGCACACCCGCCGTCATACACACCGCCGTACTATGAGGGGCCCAGTGCCAGTACCGACGCCCACGAGTGGGCCCCCCTTGCTTGGGCAGGGCCCCAGCATTTGCAATCTTTACCTCTCCCTGCTCCTCCGCTGTGTAGTCTGGGCCGTCAAATCCATACTGTGCCTGACACCGTCTGAGCCTGCCTCCTGATGTATAGACATATATTTTGAATGTGTACGCTATCCATACATGTTATCTGGGGATACGGTACCCTTTCTAACCTTTGTGCAATCACGTGCAATCCATACTGGGCCTAACACCGTCTGAGCCTGCCTCCTGAGACATATATTTTGAATGTGTACGCTATCCATACATGTTATCCGGGGAAACGGTACCCTTTCCCACCTTTGTGCAATCACGTGCAATCCATACTGGGCCTAACACCGTCTGAGCCTGCCTCCTGATGTATAGACATATATTTTGAATGTGTACGCTATCCATACATGTTATCTGGGGATACGGTACCCTTTCTCACCTTTGTGCAATCACGTGTAATCCATACTGGGCGTGAGAACGGCTGGCGAGCTGTTAAGCAAGCTACAGCACCTGTGGTTTGCACACGTAAGTTTTTCATTTTTTCAGGAATGACGGTTAGGCCTAATTCCGGAACTGCGGTTGACCTGCACTTACTGGGAAATCATTGTTCGCGGGTAATAATTGTAATCAGTGATCCCCATCACTAATGTTGTTCAGCGGGTTATCTGCACCTGTAAGCGACAAATGCTGGCCTTTTCAGTGTAGCGCACATGCAGCCACGGACATGTAAGGGCATGACACACCAGTTATTGGCCAATCTCATGTGCCAGAGCCTCACATGTCCCTCTAGTAAGCCGGACTCGGACCGCGGGGCATGACGGAGTCTCGTTCGTTAACGGAATTAAGCTTGCAATGTGTGCATCTGTTCTGTAGCTGGCATGGTTGAGGTTTCCCAGGTGGAGTCGAATTTAACCGTAGGCTCCACTCCTGGTGGTGCCCTTCTGGACATTCCTTTAAGGTTCAGCTTTGCAACCATACTGCCCACGTAAAACAAACACTTTTCCTTCATGAACGCTGTTTGGAGGGTCATGCCTCGTGGGAATAACGCCGCCCAATCAGTTAACCTGCTAGAGAGATCCTTCGTTGCTCCCAAGCATGACATCACACTCCCTAGGAAGAAGGTAATGCCACTGTGGCGACCGTACTCCTGGGGGCAACACAAGTGCAATGATGCCCAGCCACTGCTCGATGAATCTGCTGGTACATTGACCCAGACCACTACATTCCCCTCGCACGCTACACGACCTGAATCTGACCCTGATGAAACTCAGGTTACCCTTCCCATATACAGTTCCATCTTACATGGTGACAAAGAGGAAGCTGCAGATGAAAGTGCGGGTTCGGCCCACCCGCCATCAGACACACCACCGTACTATCAGGGGCCCTGTGCCAGTGCCGTCGCCAACGAGTGGGCCCCCCCTGCTTGCCCAGGATCACAGCACTTGCAAAGTTGAAATACTGTGCAGTGAGATGGAAGATGGGGACGACGAGGAATCCAGACAAGTACAGGGATTCCCTAGCGAGGAGACTTATTTGATTGTTTTCAATGTTGGGACAGCAATTTTTGGGGAGCACTATACTCTGGAGAATGATAGATGGGGCCCACCATACACTGGAACATTCCAAAGGTGGACATCAGACACTGGAGCAGCATTTACAGGGCCCATTATACCCTAGAGCATTAGAAATGGGGCCCATTATGTTTGGAGCATTATTTGGGCCCATAAGACAGTGGAGCTTCATCCATGGGGACCAACATATACTGTAGCATTATGTGGAGCTCATCATATACTGTTTCAAACATTATATGGGATCAATGATTCTGTATGGAGAAATAGATGGGCCTCGTCATGAGATGTAAAAAGTGAGGTATTTTTCATTGTACTATACCGCTATTTCTCTGCCGTATCGGAGCATGATGAGTTGTGGTATGTGTTAAAGGGGCGCTCTTTCACCCAGGGCACATGAAAACCTGCAGCCAGCCCTCCCCCCCACAACTTTAGCCAAATAACCCCCATTTTTCAGTGCGTAACTTGTATTATGAAGTTAATTAAGGTTGACAAGCTTAAGAAAGAAGAATTGATGCTTTTGGCATTCAAATGGGCACTGTAGGTGTGTTTCCTGTCCTCCTCTCACTGCCGACTTTTATTCCCCATTGACTTACATTGGGTTTCGTGTTTCGGGACGACCCCGACTTTTCCCTATAATCGGACGATCTTGCTCGACCCGACTTTTGGAAAAGTCGGGTTTCACGAAACGAAACGCGACCCTAAAAAAACAAAAGTCGCTCAACTCTAGTAAGCACCTTAAACCCCCAGGTGCTTCACAGAAATTTATAGCATAGAGCCGTGAAAATAAAAAACACATTTTTTAAAATTTTATTTTAGCCCCATGTTTTTTATTTTCACAAAGATAACAGGAGAAAATGGCAATTACTCCTATGTACGGAAATACCCCATTTGTGTGGGGAAAATTAGAATTTGGGTGCATGGCAGTGCTTGGAAGGGAAAAAGCATTGTTTGACTTATTTAAGTAAAAAACTGGCTGGGATCATTAGCAGACGCCATGTTGTGTTAGGAGAGGTCTTGATGTGCCTAAATATTGGAAACCCCCCACAAGTGACCCCATTTTGGAAACTAGAACCCTCAAAGAATGTGTTTAGATGTGTGGTGAGCACCTTGAACCCTCAGATGCGTCAACCCATGGGCATGGAATGCAGTGAATATTCATTTCTCTTTAGCAGCGGGCACAGGAGTTAGCCACAGTCACTGCTGGCTCCTGCGTCCTGTGACCCGCTGCTCTGCCGATGCCACTCCCCCACCTACCCACCACAACCAGAGCCGGTACATCCAGACTATAAGACACACCTTACATTTTTGGAGCAAAAAAGTGCATCTTATAGTCTGAAAAATATGGCACATTCATATTTTTGATCATGTTTTATTCCACCTTTTGTTTGGCAGTGTGATAATAAAGCATCGTTTTTTGCTTCGCGATTAACAAGTGGAACATTTTTACATGGCCGGTTGTTCCAGATGCGGCGATATCAAATATGTCTGCTTTATTGTTTCCTTTTTAAACTTACCTGTGCAGTAGACTTTGGCTGTTCCACAAACTATTTTAGGCCTCCTACACACCTGTTTCTGTTTTAATTAATGGCTTTGTTTCAAGCTACAGTACATATGAAAAATATGATTATCACTTGTTTGGTATAATTGGTTACAAAATCAAAAAAATCTATTGTGCTTTGTGTGCCTAGAAATATTCATCATATCAATACTAAAACATAATGGATAAAAATATGGATCATAAATCGATAATAACATTTTTAAATATATATTAATTAAAATACAAATAAAAAAGAGACCCGATGGTGGGTGTCAGCAGCCGGGTATATAAATTATTACAAAGTTTGGCAATAAATACAGCACTAAATTGACTGAATTGGAAAATTCTACAAAGTTCAGAATATTACTATAAATAGAAAATTAAATTTAATAATAGGCATTTGAATATAGTAATAAAAAAGAAAATACTAAAAAAACTGACAACATCATAGGAGGTAAGTATGTTTAGACCGTGCAGGCAATTGATAGTTGTACCAGCAATATGCAGTCTGGAATTGTGTTTAAAAAGGGCTATTGTTTTCAATAAGGAGCACAAGAATCTATAACCAAGTAGTACTTTAGTACTTTACTCTTTTGTATAACTACAAGAAATAATCTTTAAGAATATAGACTTAGGATTTCATAAACATTAGATCTTTCTTTAAATTGCTTCTCCATTGAATAGGATATTTAAAGATAATCTGTCTTTCTCAGATTCCAAGAAGAAGGAAATGTCACCAATTTTACTGCTTGCTGTTACTTTTACTTCTTGGTGTTGCAATTTCAATGTTGAGGAGTTTATATGGTACTGTACAAAAGATTGGTCTTTATCAGACTTAAGTATGCGATGGCTGACAGACCCCAAAGAAAAGGGATTGATAATGAAAAGTCATTTCTGTATGTATACAGGTGCTATTCTGTCATATCCATGCTGAAAAGGAAAAATAAAAGTAAGAAAGTATTATATGTATATGATATATATATATATATATATATATATATATGGTACATTCCCTCTTCATCTCAAATGAGAACTACATGTGTATTGTGTATTGCTGGAGTAATATATATATTTGCAAATTGACTTCTGAAGCAGTTTTGTTTTATATGCCACTTTCTTAAAGGAAAAAAATGGAAGGTGCCCCTATTTTCCACAGCTACTGAGCAGTAGCTTGCAGTTAACTAGTATTCTGTTTCTGTTATATTATTATTACTGTTATATTATTTGAAAGAATATTTTCTAACTACTTTTCTCTGTTTTTTTTTTCACAGGTATTATGACACACTTTCAAATTGTGCCGAAAATACAGCTAGAAGTGGAAACTGCTTTTGGCCAAACAACTTGGCAGAAAGATTCATCATTGGAATACACGCCAAATTTTTTTCAAACTGTACTTCAGACACAGTAATATGGGAAGATCCTCCGGATGATATTCTCACAGCTCTGATTTTAATCCCTGTCTTCTTGACAGCAGTAATGATCAGTTTAGTGGTTTGGTGCAGTAAAGGAGGTGATATTTTTGGATAAAGGAAGTTTCTTGGGATTTTGACAATGCTGTAGCCAGCAAAGAAGTACAATAGTAAAGGAAAACAGCAATTTGAGGATTATAAACTACAAATCAAATCTGTAGAATATTTAATATGTCCTGATCAATTGCATTGTGGTTATTTAAACCTATACAGGACAGAACAATGATGTCCAAATGTGTTTGTTTTTGTGCTCTTACTGTTGTTCTTCAGTATACCTAGAACATACTGTACTTGGTCGGTCACTCTGGAGTGACTTCATTCTGCTTTCTCCTCTTTATGTACTGCTGGATCATCAGGGCAGAGCCGTTTCCTGCTAGATCAAATCCCTTATCAACCAGATCTGTATTAACAAGAGGATATAAAGACTCGAAGTGGATGACTGCACAACAGATGTTAATATTAAACATTGTCTTAGTGGAGAGTATTCCAACAGGATGTGCATTGTGCGTCTCTTTGTGAGTCCTTAGAAAATATTGTGGAATGAATCCTAAAGAACTATTTCATAGAACAGACTGACTTTCATGTTTAGTGTTGTTAACCTGCTGATAACACTACTAATTTTGTGAATGGAAAATATATGTGGACAAGAATGTTCAGTAACAGGCAGTACCTGTTCACACTAGACTTCTGTGGTTTCTATAGAAGAAAATAAAAGGGAACCTGCCTGGTCTGATAATGTTATTAACCTGCAGATATAGGGTTAATCTGCAAGCTAAATAGCATTATGAAGGTGCCGGACCACTGTACTGAAAGTGCTGAACCCATGAGAAAATTAACTTTATTTGACCCAAGAGCTGTCGTCTTTCAGTCATTCAGGAGCAGTTTTAGTCACCACTCACAGCACTTATACCTGCAGGTTAATCACATTATTGGAAATGACAGGTTCCCTTAAAACATATAAAAGTCTCTGGGAAGCCTAGCTGGCATAGCAAAAAGCATGCTCAGCCACTTGGCTAAACTTCTATGGGCCATACTGACTTTAATGGGAAGTAAAACAGATTCAACCACAGCAAGGACAGCAGCCAGGCTGAATAAACTCATCCGATGTAACCTTTGCTGTGAAAAGTATTTATCTGGAAGATAAATAATTTTATTATAGATAATTGACAATGCAGGTTTTTTATATGTGACATTCTTAATATTATTTTAGATAATGGTTAAAAGATCTTTAATGTACAGATATTTTCTAGGAAAACATTTAAATTCTTTGGAAAAACAGTTTTGCATCAAATTATTGATTCCTACATCATTACTACAGATGTATTTTCCACTACTGTATCTGCTGATATAGATACATAACCATAACACAAAACTCAGGAATCCATTAATACATTTCTATGAATATTTATTAACTGCTATCAACAAAGCCATTGGAAAATATTGGGTCTCATATAGTTCAATAATCGAGGCCCCACTGTGGCAACTACTCACCACAAGGCAGCATAAGACAACCTCAGCAGCACCACAAGACTAATCCTCCATCTACATCAATGCCAGAGTGCCCACAAAACATTTACTCGCACACCATCAAATGCACAAAAGGAAATCAACAAGAAATTGCCTTAGGGCACCAAACATCATGATGCAGGAGACTTCTGTACCTCATTTGAATGGAGCAGAGCGTGCACATGGTTGTCCCATGCACCATTCATCGTATATGGGATTGTTGGAGATATCCAAGAACTTCTTTCCTAGGCAGTCGTACGAGAAAATAAATAGCTTTGCGGTTGAATTTGTACACTTCCACTCTGTTCAAACAAGGTACATACAGTGGGTGCGGAAAGTATTAACTCTTTGCTTCATTGCAGCCATTTGGTAAATTAAAAAAAAAGTTCATTTTTTTCTCATTAATGTACACTCTGCACCCCATCTTGACTGAAAAAAAACAGAAATGTAGAAATTTTTTAAAATCTATTAAAAAAGAAAAAAGACAAAAATTTATTGCTTGGAAATTCGAAGACATGTCAGAAGTTTGTAGACTAAAAGAACAATTTACATTTTACTCAAAAATATACCTGCAACACATACGGTATATAACATATTCAACATAACACAAACATTTAAAACATATTAAAACAATTACAAATGCAATGACTTATGCAGGATAGTTGGTTTCATCATGCACTTGAAGGGGTTCTAGCAGTTATAAAAAACAGCATATGGATAGTTTGCATGGAAGGCAGAGCTTAGCCTCCTGGTCTCAGCCCAGCACACCCCTCCTCTGTCCCGTTCCCCACTCAGACTTCAGTAGGACTTCCTTGGATGAAGACATTTCAGCTTCTGTAGTAGGAATTAGATTTGTAAGTGAACAGGATCTTCTAGCTGTTTTAACTGCCCCATTCTCTACTGTTTGGTGAGCCCAACTGCAGGGCAGTATGTAGTATAGACCTCATCAGCACAGCTGCTTTTTGCCTTCAGATTCCTGAGGCCTATAGGCAGATAACAATACTGATACTCTACCATTGCAGCAAGAAGTCTGAAAGGTTTCAGTAAGGAGGAGTTTTACAATATAGGGCAGTGGTGGCGAACCTATGGCACGCGTGCCAGAGGGGGCACACAGAGTCCTCCCCGTGGGCATGCGAGCCACCTCCTCAAAACTAGCGCCGCCAACACTCTCCTCAACAGGCTCGTAATTTCCTCCATCACTAGCGCTGCACCTTCTCCCCTCTGCTCCTAACTCTCCCATCAGGCCACGCCATTCCATCAGTCTGCGCGTGGCTCAGGAGGGGGATCTTGCGTGTGCTCAGGACGGAGATCTTTTGCGTGCTCAATATGGGGAGGGCGCACGGGCTGAGGAGAGTGGCCGCGCTATTGCCGAGATGTACCCACAGGTAGGACTGATATATGAAGAGACAAGTTCAGCGTTGGAACAGGCAGAGGTGAGTAGTTTTTTATTTTTCTAATGTGGGCCCATTATACAGTATTTAGCAACATATGGGGCTATTATGCAGTATGCAGCATCATGTGTGGCCATTATACAGAGTGGAGCATCATTAGGGGCCATTATACAGAATGGAGCATCATATGGGAATCTTATACAGAATGGAGCATCATGTGGGACCCTTATACAAAATGGAGCATCATGTGGGACCCTTATACAGAATGGAGCATCATGTGGGGCCATAATACTGTATCAAGCACTATGTAGGGCCATAATACCATGTGGAAGGCAATGCAGGGCCCCGTTATACTGTTATAGAGCACTATATGGAGCCCACTACACTTTATGCAGGACTATGTAAAGCCCATTATACTCTATGAAGCACTATGTGAGGCCCATTACACTGTATGGAGGACTATGTGGAACCATTGTACTCTATGGAGGATATTTTCTGCACATCATACTGTATGCAGAACTGTGTGGGGATTACTTAGAATCATAGAATCATAGAATCGTAGAGTTGGAAGGGACCTCCAGGGCCATCTAGTCCAACCCCCTGCTCAAAGCAGGATTCGCTAAATCATCCCAGACAGATGTCTGTCCAGCCACTCTTTGAAGATTTCTATTGAAGGAGAACTCATCACCTCTCGTGGCAGCCTGTCCCACTCATTGATCACTCTAACTGTCAAAAAGTTTTTCCTAATATCTAATCTGTGTCTTCTCCCATTCAGTTTCATTCCATTGCTTCTAGTCTTTCCTTGTGCAAATGAGAATAAAGATGTTCCTTCTACAATGTGACAGCCCTTGAGATATTTTTAGACAGCTATTAAGTCTCCTCTCAGTCTTCTCTTTTGCAAGCTAAACATTCCCAAATCTTGCAACCTTTCCTCATAAGACAGGGTTTGCAGACCGGTCACCATTCTGGTCGCTCTTTTCTGAACTTGCTCCAGTTTGTTGATGTCTTTTTTAAAATGTGGCGCCCAAAACTGGACACAGTATTCCAGATGAGGTCTGACCAAAGAGGAGTAGAGGGCAATAATGACTTCACGTGATCTAGACTGTATGCTTCTGTTAATACATCCTAGAATTGCATTTGCCTTTTTTGCTGCTGCATCACACTGTTGACTAATATTCAGTCTGTGATCTATTAGTATACACAAGTCTTTTTCACATGAGCTGTTGCTTAGCCCTATTCCTCCCATTCTGTATATGATTTTTTCATTTTAATTGCCCAGATGTAGTACTTTGCATTTTCCCTGTTAAAAACCATTCTGTTAGTTGCTGCCCACTGCTCCAATTTATTTATATCTTTTTGATTCCTCTCTCTCTCTTCTCTAGTATTAGCTATCCCTCTTAGCTTTGTGTCATCAGCAAATTTAATCAGTTTACCCTCAATTCCTTCATCTAAATCGTTGATAAAGATGTTGAACAATACAGGGCCCAGGACAGAGCCATGTAGTACCCCACTTGAGACATTTTTCCAACTGGATGTGCAGCCATTTACGACCACTCTTTGGGTCCGATCACTAAGCAAGTTATGAATCCACCTAACAGTTGCCTTGTCCATTCCATACTTAGTCATTTTTTCAATAAGGATTGTGTGTGATACTTTGTCAAATGCTTTGCTGAAGTCAAGATATACAATATCTACAGCATTTCCCTATTCCACCCAATCAGTGATTCTGTCATAGAAGGAAATTAAGTTAGTCTGACATGACTTATTAGTTACAAACCCATGCTGACTCTGTTTAATCACTTCATTCTTATCCAGGTACTTACATACATGTTGTTTAATAATTTGTTCAAAGATCTTTCCTGGTATAGAAGTCAGACTCACCGGCCTATAGTTGCCTGGGTCCACCTTCTTCCCCTTTTTGAAGATAGTAACAATATTTGCTCTTCTCCAGTCTTCTGGGACTTCTCCTGTTCTCCAAGAATTTTCAAAGATTATGGAGAGGGGTTCAAACATTTCCTCTGCTATCTCCTTCAGTACTCTGGGGTGTAATTCATCTGGACCTGGAGACTTGAATTCATTTAGTTTAGCTAAGTGTTTCCTCACTATATTTCTGTCTATAGATATCCTGGATTCTTCTATTCCCATAATAGGACAGTAAAGAACAGTTGATGTTACATTTCCTTTCGGAGAGAAAACAAAATAGGAATTTAAAAGTTCGGCCTTCTCATCATCCTGTCTTACCATTTCATCATTTTCATGCTTCCATACTTCCATACCTTTGGAGAATCTCACTGTGATGGGGTCATCATTCTTTGTTGGGAGAGTTGAGGGAGGGGGATAACGTAGGGTTATCATACTGTGCATGAAGGAATACTACGTTTATGTATCCTTTATATCTGGCCATTGGGCCATATGCTTTTAACTGCTGTTACATAGCATTATATTCCACTACAATTCCAAAAGTTAATCGCTTTATTTGATAAGGAAAAACTTCCTCAATTGTAGACTTTTTTTTAACAAATATCAAGGTTGGTCCACGACTTTGTCAAAGCTTTTAATTTTGGCCCTGTGTGTATGTAGTTTGACAACCCATGCTTAAAGGGTTATTCTCATCATGATAAAGTGTTACAATTGCAAAGAGGTTGTAAAAACAAATAGCTTATATATCACAAACCAGAGTAAATAAACTCGCAGATTGCTTCTTCCGGGGGCGCGTCGGGGTAGTGAGACACCGCCACCACATATCACCAGGTATAAATTTATTTTTTATAGGAAGCGCTTTATATACACTTTGCATCACTTGATATATTCAATTTATCTTACTGAAAAGAAATATATGATTACGGGGTTAACATAGTTGGGCTCCTATTTGTATAAAAGATACATTACCTGGTATATTTTTCAATAAAACCTATATGTCCATCATAATTGTTTGGTATTATAATACATTATATACAGTGGGGAAAAAAAGTATTTAGTCAGTCAGCAATAGTGCAAGTTCCACCACTTAAAAAGATGAGAGGCGTCTGTAATTTACATCATAGGTAGACCTCAACTATGGGAGACAAACTGAGAAAAAAAAATCCAGAAAGTCACATTGTCTGTTTTTTTTTCATTTTATTTGCATATTATGGTGGAAAATAAGTATTTGGTCAGAAACAAAATTTCATCTCAATACTTTGTGATATATCCTTTGTTGGCAATGACAGAGGTCAAACGTTTTCTGTAAGTCTTCACAAGGTTGCCACACACTGTTGTTGGTATGTTGGCCCATTCCTCCATGCAGATCTCCTCTAGAGCAGTGATGTTTTTGGCTTTTCGCTTGGCAACACGGACTTTCAACTCCCTCCAAAGGTTTTCTATAGGGTTGAGATCTGGAGACTGGCTAGGCCACTCCAGGACCTTGAAATGCTTCTTACGAAGCCACTCCTTCGTTGCCCTGGCGGTGTGCTTTGGATCATTGTCATGTTGAAAGACCCAGCCACGTTTCATCTTCAATGCCCTTGCTGATGGAAGGAGGTTTGCACTCAAAATCTCACGATACATGGCCCCATTCATTCTTTCATGTACCCGGATCAGTCGTCCTGGCCCCTTTGAGAGAAACAGCCCCAAAGCATGATGTTTCCACCACCATGCTTTACAGTAGGTATGGTGTTTGATGGATGCAACTCAGTATTCTTTTTCCTCCAAACACGACAAGTTGTGTTTCTACCAAACAGTTCCAGTTTGGTTTCATCAGACCATAGGACATTCTCCCAAAACTCCTCTGGATCATCCAAATGCTCTCTAGCAAACTTCAGATGGGCCCGGACATGTACAGGCTTAAGCAGTGGGACACGTCTGGCACTGCAGGATCTGAGTCCATGGTGGAGTAGTGTGTTACTTATGGTAGGCCTTGTTACATTGGTCCCAGCTCTCTGCAGTTCATTCACTAGGTCCCCCCGTGTGGTTCTGGGATTTTTGCTCACCGTTCTTGTGATCATTCTGACCCCACGGGGTGGGATTTTGCGTGGAGCACCAGATCGAGGGAGATTATCAGTGGTCTTGTATGTCTTCCATTTTCTAATTATTGCTCCCACAGTTGATTTCTTCACTCCAAGCTGGTTGGCTATTGCAGATTCAGTCTTCCCAGCCTGGTGCAGGGCTACAATTTTGTTTCTGGTGTCCTTTGACAGCTCTTTGGTCTTCACCATAGTGGAGTTTGGAGTCAGACTGTTTGAGGGTGTGCACAGGTGTCTTTTTATACTGATAACAAGTTTAAACAGGTGCCATTACTACAGGTAATGAGTGGAGGAAAGAGGAGACTCTTAAAGAAGAAGTTACAGGTCTGTGAGAGCCAGAAATCTTGATTGCTTGTTTCTGACCAAATACTTATTTTCCACCATAATATGCAAATAAAATGAAAAAAAAACAGACAATGTGATTTTCTGGATTTTTTTTTCTCAGTTTGTCTCCCATAGTTGAGGTCTACCTATGATGTAAATTACAGACGCTTCTCATCTTTTTAAGTGGTGGAACTTGCACTATTGCTGACTGACTAAATACTTTTTTTCCCCACTGTACTTTGAATTTAATGACTGCAAACAAGTACACTTAGGCATATGATTTATAGCCATGTATATATATATATATATATATATATATGTATAGAAGGAGAAATACTTTCTTGTGAATTTATTCATTATGTAATTTTGTTTACCATAAAATTTGTACAGATGGTGGTTAACCTATTTGTGGTGACGCCTCATTTTGGAGACATCTTGTTTTATTTTTATTGTGTATGTCTTTTTTAAAAATATATTGAAATAAACCTTATTTTAAATGGAACTCTTCTTTCTGGAGTTTATTTACTCTGGTTTGTGATATATGAATTTTTTGAAGTGCCATAGATAATTTTCATCTTTTGTGGACATTTTGGATTAAAACAAATAACTTGTCAATTTTACTTTTGAATAAAAATCCCCTTCGTTCTCAAGAACAGACCTCCACTGCAATCGGTGCCTAGTATTTTAAGCTTGGAGTGCAGCGCTTACAAGCTCTTTTCTACAGATGCTAAAGTGCGCTAATGTAGGAGTTGTTTTTCTAATCTAAAACCTCAGTATTCCGGTTAAATTGCCGTGTTGGCACTTTGCGATAAATAAGTAGGTTTTAGATTGCAGTTTGAGCACTCAGTCTCTAAAAGGTTCGCCATCACTGATATAGGGAAACTGGCCAGGCCAAATATTTTATTAGAAAGCATGGGGCCCAATACAGATGTACCTGTTATACTGCCATGATATTATCACTTGACACTGGCAAAGATAGTGTAGAAAGCTAAATTGTTTGGAGTCCATGTCCATCTTTTCAACAAAATGTATTACTTGAATGTGTCTAAAATAAAAGATGAAGTAACTTTTTAAATAGTGATAATTATAGAAGAAATTACATTTCTTCTGACATGACAGTTTTAGGAAATAGGAATCCGAATTGTTATTTCACGGGAACTCTTTTGTTACAGCATTTTGTATGCGTCTATTATTCCTTCTGAATATTTATTAATAATTCATAAGTGGGTATTGCCATTCTTCTTATTAATGGGCTGTGTCTCTGAAGGGTGGTGGGCCAGACTGGGGGGGTGGTCCCTCTGTATACCGCACTGACGTAACAGGCACAAGATGGAGGCAACTTTCGGGTGCAACAGGTCCAAGTTTATTTCTCACCGTCCGTCTGTCGGCCCCAGCAATACACCGCAATCCTTTTCACGGCCCTCCGTTTCTAGGCCCCGTTACACACACCGTACTTTGCACTAGAGACGTAAATATACGCACCGTCCCTTTTTCAAACTTAGTGACGTTCCTGACAGCTCAGTCACTGTGGCCGCCTTAGGCCTGTACACCGACAGCAACTTTACTGATCTGTTGTCGTCCTTAATTCGGTATGTTTTCCCCCGGGGCCTCGTCTGTGCTGTGGTACTTTGTGTCAGGACCACCCCCCTGACTTCCTTTCTCCTCAGTCCCCTGGTTTAGCTCTCCTTACAACACTCCAATTGTCACAGACTTCTTGTCTCTTGAGCTCCTCCCGGTGACTGGAACTTTCTGAAACCCTCCTGTCAAATTTATATCTTTCCCGGTTCCCTGTAACTCCACCCCCCATGACCAACGGTTTCTAAAGCCCTAAGCTGCTGTCAAGTCCTGAACTCACACTCCTCCCTTCCATCTTGTGGTCAACCCGAGGTACTGCACGTCATCTACACTTTCCTAGCTGTTTCCCCACTGTCATAACTGATATCAGTCTAAAGTGTGCAAGCCTTCTCTTTCTAGTCTGACAAGTCCATCCACCTGTCAGGTCACCTTCCCTACATCTCTACACAGTGTGATACTCTCAGTTTGTAGGTACATATCTCTACTGGTAACACTCAGTTATCAATTAATTCATACATTTATTAATCATTTTTTAAATGCAAATAAGATTAAATAAAGTTCTAAGAAAAATATGCTGTATAATTGTTTTTTTCCAAAAGAATATACACATTTTCAAATACAGAAATTCCAGGGATCGTGACAGGTCCTCTATAAAAATCTCCTAAACCTATGTGTTTTTAAAAAAACCTCTTAAGAGTCATTTTGCAGTCACTCTCCCTTTTATATGTCAGGTATTTCTAAATGTAAAGATTTTACACATGGCACCAGAACACCATTACAAAGTCGGAAAGCAAGCAAACGCATACAGTGGGGAAAGTAAAAAATAAGTATCTGATACCCTAAGGTTTGCAAGTTTTCCCACGTACAAAGAATGGAGAGGTCTGTAATTTTTATCGTAGGTACATTTTAACTGTGAGAGACAGAATCTTAGGAATATCAAATTCTATGCTTTTTACATCATTAACTTGCATTTCATTGCATGAACTTAGTATTTGATACAATAGAAAAGCAGACTTTTCCTACAGTTCTTGAACAAGTTTGCCCACACTACAGCAGGGACTTTGTCCCACTCCTCCATTTAGATCTTTTCCAGATCTTTCAGGTTTCCGTGCTGTTCCTAGGAAATAATGAGGCTGGCTAGGTCAATCCAGGACCTTGAAATGCTTTTTATGGAGCCACTGCTTAGTTGCCCTGGCTGTCTGTTTTAGGTCTTTGTCATGCTGGAAAACCCAGCAATGACCCATCTTCAATGCTGTTACTGAGGGAAGGAGATTGTTGGCCAAAATCTTGTGATACATGACTCCATCCATTCTCCATTCAATACGTTGAGGTCGTCCTGTCCCCTTTGCAGGAAAGCACCCCCAAACTATGATGTTTCCCTCATCATGCTTCATGATTGGGATTGTCTTCTTGGGATTTTACTTATCCTTCTTCTTCCAAACACAGTGTATGGAATTGATACCAAAAATTTCTATTTTGGTCTCATCTGACCACATTACCATCTCCCATGACTTTTCTCTGGATCATACAGATGGTCCTCTCAAACAGGCCTGGACATGTGTTCGTATGAGAAGGGCGACCTTGTGTTCCCTTCAGGACTTTAATCCATGACCACAAAGTGTGTTTCTAGTAGTAATGTCTGAGACTGTGGTCCCAGCTCTCTTCATCAGATCCTCCCGTGTAGTTCTGTGCTGATTCCTGACCTTTCTCAGAATCATTCTTACCCTATGAGCCCAGGTCACATATGGAGCCCCAGACTGAGGAAATTAATAATCATCTTGTGTTTCTTACTGCTTGCCTATTGTCCCGTAGCCCAACCGAGCCTTGTGAAGGTCTACAGTTTGGTCCCTGGTGTCCTTAGATAGCTGTTTGGTCTTGGCTATGGTGGAGAGATTGAAGTGTGATGTGGACAGGTGTCTTTTATACAGGTAACGAGTTCAAACAGGTGCAATTAATACAGGTAATGAGTGCACAGTAGGATGGATTCTTATAGAAAAACTAATAGGTTTGTGTGAGCCAGAATTCTTGCTGGTTGGTAGAGGATCAAATACTTATTTCATGCAATGAAATGCTAATTAATTATGTAAATATCATACAGTGTATTTTCTGGATTTCTTTTTGTAAGATTCTGTCTCTCACAGTTGAAGTGTACCTACAAAAAAAATTACAGGCCTCTCCATTATTTGTAGGTGGGAAAACTTGCAAAATTGGTAGTGTATCAAATACTTATTTTCCCCACTGTAGGTCTTTACATGATCAGGTACAGAGGATTTGTTTGGATCCAATAACCATGCAGACACATAGGTCTGTATAGGAGCTATGTACTCGAAATGGTAGAATTCTTAAGGACTATTTAGACAATATGATTTTGGTCTTTTAACGAGCAGTCTCTGTAAACAGACTAGTATTCAACTACTAATCGGCTTGTATCTGGATGTTTAGCAGTCAGATACTGGCCTGTTTATAGAGGCTAACGAAAACTCAAGAGATCAAACAATTGTTAATATGATCATTTTGTTGCTATAAAACATTGTGTTGTTAGCAGCCCCCTTAAATGAGATGACGCGCTGCCAAACACAGATGATTTTTATGCCATCTTAAAGAATCTGATCACCCATCAAAAAGTGTTTTGCTTGTTAGTTGAGTTATTACTGGCATGTTTACATGAGCATAAAATTGCGAACAAAGCGCTCATTTCATAATTATTGGCTCACCTAAATAGGCCTGCATTTCTAAATTTGTATTTTTATTGTTTGTTTTAATTGTACTAAAACAGTTAAGCAAGTTAAGGAATTTTCTAAAGAAAAATCCTACTGTGCAATGATTTTCTGTCTTCATTTTTTTTGGATATGTCATATGTAGGTGTTACATAGGAAATATCCCTGCCTATTTGACAATCAAAGGGTGTGAAGAATTCAGTCAATTAAAGCTTTATTTGACCTTGATAAATTATGATTGCTAATATTGTGTATGTACAATTTAGGCAATTATTTTACATTAATTTAAAAATCTATAACATATTTTATGAGGTTAATTTTTGCCATTGGGCACTATTGTGAGAGAAATGGCTACACATTAAGTGTTATATTGTCTGTTAAATCTTTCATTGTACCCTATTTCTTCATGAGTGTGACTATATCACAGATAATGTTAGCATTGCTAAATGTGATGGGCACATGTTGTTCTATGTTCTTTTTTATTTTCACTTTGAAGTTAAATAAAATAAACAAAGCTTAAGCGTTGCAAACCTTGTTTGATATCCTGTTTTATTTCTTAATTGATAGCTAATTAGCTAATCTAGTTATTTACTAGAGATGAGTCAATAAATTCAACTGGAACTGAATACCAATTGAATTTTATTTTACAAAAATCAACATTTTTTCAAATTTGGATTTTTTGTAATTTGCCTCCAGCTTGCTGCCATTTTTCTGAAACATAAAAGGCCATCATAAGGTTGAAAAGTAAAAAAGAATCATTATACTCACCTTATGACTCACCTCTCCAGCCCCTCACTGACACCTGTCTGGTCATCTCTATATCTTGGAGATTCTATATCTGGAGATTCCAGCTCGAGTGGTGAGGAATCAGAAGATGACGTCATAACCTGACGGGTGGCGGTGAAGGGCCAGAAAGATGAGAGTTCAGGTAAGTATAAGGAATTTTCAATTTTTTTTTACATTTGCTATGCTCTGAAGTCTGGAGAAATATAAAAACCTAGTAGATTTCAGTGCTGATATCTCATCTCCCGAGATCTTGGTGCCGAGCTCTCCATCTGCACATGCGCTGACCCCCAGCAGCCATTTTGCCTGAGTCCACCACACAAGAGGAAACCTTGGAACTGCCGGGGGCTCTGGCCATTCACAAAATGTTGGCAGATCCCCCCACAGCACCGAACATAGGGCAGAGGCAGCACCAGAAACAGAGCAGCGGCAGCACAGGACACACAGCGGCACGCTGATAAGGTTTATACGCATTATAAGACACACCCCCATTTTCCCCCCAAAATTTTTGGGGAAAAGTGTGTCTTATAATCCAAAAAATACAGTAATTTTGCATGATCTGCTCATCTCAGTTATTTATGTTTAATCATTTTATATTATTGAAACCTGCTTTGGAAATTCGAGTCAGGAAATTTAAATGGTTAATCCTATGAATAAAGTTCAAAAATATTGCTCAATAATTAGAATTTTCAAAGAGCTCATTGCAGTGAAGGTATTTCCAACAGTATTCGACATATAATATATTAATATAAAATAACTTGCGGAAGACCCTGGCGTTGCCCGGTCATAGTAACTAACTGTGGTTAGTTATGATATAATGATTATCCTACATCCCATAGTCCAGTGCCCATATACTTATCACGCATCTTCCACCCCATAGTCCCATACCCATTGTCATGATCTGAATTTGATCTGACAGTTTTAAAATCTCAGAGTGAACTTTTTTTCCTTTTGGCAAGCTGCCAAGGTGACTTGACTGTCCCCGGTGGTGGTTAGTGGTATCGCACCTTAGGTTTTCAGTTTAAAGTTCTCTGTAATTATGATTCAGGTGTGGGGTTCTATAAATGAGTCTCAGGGTGTGTAATCACTGCTGGTGATATTCATTGATTCTGAGTTTGTGAGAGCCTGGTGGAAGGATGGAGCTGAGGAGGAGTCCTGCGCAGCTTAGCCAGGGGGGACGTGTGTCAGCTATGGTGTCTGAATGAAGGGCTGGCATGGCGTGGTGGGGTCGCAGTGATGGTGTCAGCGGGAAGTGTCTGCATGGACTGGTGGAGTGGCTACTATGGAGAGTGGCACTCACCATGTGGGACTTGGCTGCTGAGCTGGACTCAAGCATGCTTGACTTCGTGGCAGAACCTGAACTCATCCTTGGGACTCTGTTACTAAGCAGCAGCAACTGGTGGTGGACTCTGCTCCAAGGCAGCACTATGGTGAAGGATCCTGTTATGGTGATGGATCCGGGTGGAGGAGAAGACACACGCAGGTGGAGGGCTCTGTTGCAGGAGCATAAGCACAGAGCATAAAGCTAAGTGGTGTCCCCCTGTATTGTCTCTTTCCCTCATGTGTGTTATTAGTGCAGTGGTGGGATTAGTCTCCTCACCGCCCAATTCCCTAGTGAGGGTTTAGGGTCAGGGCGAGCAAGGGTTAAAGGTTCGCGTGCGGCGACAGGTGCGGAGCCTATATAGGGAACGTTAGGAGTTCAGGGACACTGGCTCAGGGGAGCTCAGGAGGTCTCCGTTTCCCTATTCCCTATCGCAGGGCCCACCATTGTTAATGTTACCCAGGTCCCCCTTATTATTTATTTAAATTCGCCTTACTGGAGGCGGGGTTTCCAGAGTTTATATTAATGTGTAATTCCTAAATTCGCCAGGTGGAGGCGGTGTATCCATCTGCACGTATTATTATTTAAATTCGCCACTGGAGGCGCTGTATCCAGGGTCACGTGTGTTATGGGTTCGCCTTGCGGTAACATCTGCGTCCTGACACACGTTGACCGTGACACCCATATACCCATCACACATATCCTCCATCCCATAGTCCCATGCCCATATACCCTTCACACATCCTCCATTGTTGTGAGTTCATTATCCCCTTCGTCACTGAGGTCTGGTGAACTCCCTATTCTGGTAAAGGAATTTAATGAGCCTGATTATCAGGCACCTGAGCCTAATGAGGATGACTGGCTGAGTGGAGTCACGGACTGGATATAAGGGTGCCGACGCCCTTCTGCCCTGCAGGTGATTTCTCTGTGGACTTCTAGGACACCAGTCTGATTCCTGCTCCTCTAAAGCTAAGTTTTCTGTTTTGCTTGTTAGCTTTTTGTTTTGTTTTTTGTTTTCCTTGCTTTTCTGTATTCTGCCATTCCCTTCTGGGGTGAGCTGAATCTCCTTTTGCCTGTAGCTCTGTCTTCAGAATATTCCTGAGTACTGAAATAGCTTTTTTGAAGCCTAGCGTCTTCAGGGCCTTTTTCACTGTCAGTCTGTTGGCTCTTATTTTCATAGGGTTTTTCACGGATTGCAGACAGCAGCCTTCCTGTCCTTCTCTATCTAGTTAGCTTGGGCCCCTTCTTTACTCAGTCTATCTTTCTGTCTGTGTTAGTATTTTCATCTTGCTTCACCGTCATTATATGTTGGGGGCTGCCTATTGCTTTGGGGTCTGCTCTGGGGCAGTTTAGATTTCCCCTTTCTTTCTTTAGGCCTATTTAATTCTCCGGCTGTGATCGAGGGGTTTAGGGCATCGTAGGAACCCCCCACGGCTACTGCTAGTTGTGTTGATAGGTTCAGGGGTCTGCAATCCGATAGCTGCCAACTTCTCTGGTTTTCTGGACTTAGCTAGCATTTCTGTTTTTGCCTCCTACGGTGACTCAATCATAACAGAATCACCCGCCATACCGCAGATCCTAGGGTACTCAGGAAAGAATTGTGTTTAAAAAAAAAAAATGGTGTGTGTATATTCTTTCCTCTATATCTCTGAGGCCGTAGGGGGAATTTTTTTTTTCTCTCTCAATGGAGATAAAGCAATTGACTGATCGTGTGGAGCAGCTTGCTGCGGAAGTGCGGGGAATTTCCGCCTACCTTGCTCGTTCGCATGCTGTTGAACCAAAGGTCCCTACACCTGATGTATTTTTGGGGGATCGATATAAATTTTTGAGTTTCAAAAATAATTGAAATTATTTTTTGCCTTGAAGCCTAACTCGTCAGGGAGCTCCGTGCAGTAGGTTAAAATTGTCATCTCTTTGCTGTGTGGCGATCCCCAGGATTGGGCATTTTCTTTGAAACCAGATGATCCTATTCTGACTAATGTGAACGCATTCTTTCAAGCTTTGGGGTTGTTGTATGATGAACCTAATGCTATTGATCAGGCTGAAAAGACCCTGTTGGCATTGAACCAGGGTCGAGATTCTGCAGAGTTGTACTGTCAAAAGTTCCGAAAGAGGGCGGTCCTTACTACCTGGAATGATAATGCCTTGGCTGCTCTCTTTCGGAAAGGTTTGTCAGAAGCCGTAAAAGATACTATGGTGGGATTTCCTGTTCCCTCTGGTGTGGACGATTCTATGCCATTAGCCATTCAGGTTGATCGGCGTTTACGTGAACGCAGGATTGCACGAGAGGTGTTGCCACCGGTTGAACAAATGTCTGAACCTATGCAATGTGATAGAGTTTTGTCTAAGGCGCAATGTCAGGAGTTCAGAAGGCGTAATAAGCTGTGTTTTTTCTGTGGAGATGCCTCGCATATTATTTCTGTTTGTCCTAAACAAGAGAAACGCTTTGCACACACGTTTTCTGTTGGTGGTGTTCAACCTAAGTTTCTTCTGGCAATTACTCTGATCTGCTCTGTGTCCACATTTTCCGCCAAGGCTTTTGTGGATTCGGGAGCAGCGCTAAACCTAATGGACATGGATTTTGCTAAACGTTGTGGATTTCCGATGACACCTCTGCAGACGCCTATCCCTTTGAGGGGGATTGATGCTACTCCTTTGGCTAAAATAAACCTCAGTTTTGGACCCAGGTGGTCATGCGGGTCACCCCAGACCATCAAGAAAATTGCAGATTTTTGGTGTTGCATGGTCTGCATGATGCCGTTGTTCTGGGGTTTCCCTGGTTGCAAATTCATAATCCAGTTTTGGATTGGAAATCTGTGTCTGTGGTGAGTTGGGGTTGTCGGTGTGCCTTTAGTGAGGCTCTGGTTTTTTCCACCTCTCCTCAGTCGCATGATGTTCCTGACTAATTGGCAGACTTTTATGATGTATTTAGTGAGAATGAGTCTGCGTCCTTGCCTCCTCATAGGAGTTATGACTGTGCAATTGAACTAAGCCCGGGGTGTAAATTTCCCAAGGGTCGGCTCTTCAATTTATCTGTACCCGAGCACGAGGCTATGCGGTCCTATATTAAGGAGGCGTTGGAGAAGGGTCATATTAGACCATCCTCTTCACCCTTAGGTGCCGGTTTTTTTTTGTGGCCAAAAAGGATGGTTCTTTAAGGCCTTGTATTGATTATCGTGCCCTCAATAAAATTACTATTAAATATCAGTATCCGTTACCCCTGATTTCGGATCTATTCTCTAGAGTTAGAGGTGCTTGCTGGTTTACCAAGCTTGACCTCATGGGGGCGAATAATCTTATCCGCATTAAGCAGGGGGATGAATGGAAGACGGCGTTTAATACTCCGGTGTTAAATATTAATAATCCGTTAATTATTTCTTATTACACCCAGTTCTGTAGAATGCTTTAGCTTACATGACATAGGCTATTTTTAAGCTTGGCTCATGGTAGAAAGACAGCTCCATATATGTAGAGACCACGTGCTTTAGGAGACGTATATAATTCATGGCTAACTGTAGAGGTCGCTCTTCTTCTTCCCTCACCATCATGAGACACAGACGCAAGATGACATAACTCAACAGCTGGTATGTTACTTTATTACAAAGAAGCCGAACTGAGAGACAGACGCCATTTGCCATGTGAGATTCCGGAGAGAAGAAGAATACATGTTGCTTTTGCCATGTGAGATCTCAGAGCATGATCTAATGGACAATATCTCTTTCACTTATTTTTTATTCACCTGTTTTTCTGTAATAACCTTTCTTTGATGGAAGAATCCAAATAAACCACTATATTTTTATCTGGTAACTAGTCCTGAGTATTTTACAGGATATGCATTATTTTACATTGGAGAGCCAGCCAGATCTGAATTTTTGTACTTTTTTGCGGATTTCCCTCAACTTGCCCACACGGGGGATTGGACTTTGCTAACGTCAAATCATATGTGCAAGTTATCGGGAATTCCACTACTTACAAGAATCACATAGAACCTAGAAGTAAGAAGTACCAGATAGATTGAGAAGTACTACAAGTGCCAAAAGTACCAGACGTAAGCCAGACGTGTAAAGACAGGAACCCAGCGTTGTCCATCAAAGGAGCTGAGACATTTCAAGGTAAGATAAAATGGATGTCATTAATTGTCTTGCTAAGCAGAGTAAATTGAAATTTAAGTCTGTAGACAATTCTAATTCAGAAGTTTTATGGTTAAGTTTATATGCCGAGTGTGAACTCGAGAATCAGAGGTTAGATTCTAAGTTTTTCAATAGAGAAAGAGAGAGATTAAAAAATATTCTACAGATGGTAGATATATTTCATAGATCTGTGTCAGAGAAATCCAAAAATGATTGTTGTGATGTTCTCGAGATTGGCTGTAAAGTTAGGGAGATTGACTGTAATCAAGTGTCTGTAGCAGCCATTGAAGGTGACCTTGCAGACGTGGAACAAGATGGAGAAGTAGGAGGAGACTTCAGAACTGACGTAGAGGACGTACAAGGGAAAGACGTACCACTAAAAATAGAAGACTCACAGGCCCAAATCCGAAGTAGCGTGAGGAAGAATTTGATAAAAATATGCCAAATAATTCCTGCTTATGACAACAAAATAGATGTCTGTAGAAACTCTGAGATTTATGAAAGTTGTACTGATAAATTTGATTTATCTAACGAGGAGAAGAATCAGTTGTTCAAAATGTGGATCCCTGTAAATTTTGCTAGGAGATTGTCTTTAAAGTTATCTGGTGAAACACATGAGAATTTAACTGATAAAGACAGATTAAAAATTCTCATTTTTTGTTCATCAAATGAAAATCATCCAGATATTGATATTCTTCAAAAATTAAGAATTGGTCGGAAGGAATGTATTTTTACGTTCATGTCCATATATGAACGTTTGTATAGAATGCTGAGTGAGAATGTCAAAACACCGTCCCTCATAAGGAGTTTTGTAAGCAAATTTTGGTTTCTAAATCCTGCATCACGTGTTATTGCGTCACAAAAAGATTCTTTGTTTGAATGTGCGCAATCCCTTGATTTTGCCAGAAAACACGAGAATCGTGAGAGGAAAGTAAATTGTGCTAATTTTGTAAAGACAGGCAGAGTAAAATCTTATCAGAAGCTTGTATTAGCAAAACCTTCTAAAATGAGTTTTCCCCAAAATCAAATCTACGAAGAAAGAAAAAGAAAATCACATGTTTGTTATAAGCCATATGGAATGATGCAAAAGAACACCGAAAAGACACAAATGGAATTAAGAAAAATGATGAGTTTTGATCTTCTTTCTGTAACAAAGATGGCCGAATTTAACAGACAGAAACAGGTGGTGAGTGACATCATGGCCTGTAAACTGAATACTCTGCTCCAAGAATCTATCAGCTTTAAAATGGCAAGAACCTTTCAGGATATTTTTTGCAGAGAAATAAGTATGGGTGTAGGAATTGGCTAGGAAAAAAGTAATATATATTGTGTAACAGTGTTATACAATTAGTGAGTTATAGAGTATAATCCTGTAGTTTTATGGTTTGTGGATATATACATAGTCATACAGTATATATATAGAGTGTTTGTAGAAGTAGAAATAGTAGAACTGTATTTTTTAATGAAAATTAAAATCTACATCAGTAATAATATTTAGAATATGAATATGATATTAACCTTATTTTTTTATGTTTCCTTAGAATTTTCATTTCAAAGCAGGACTTAATCGAGAAAAATTCTCTTCCAAGGATTTATGCCTTTATTTACACAGGAAGTTGCAATATTGCATGATTTTATATATCTAACCCTTAAAAGGAAATAACTAATTGCTTTTTAAAATGTTCTGGGTGTGTGCTTTACTGCATGGTTTGAATGACAACCACAGCAGGGGAATTTGAACCTTGTTCTAATAATACAAGTATACCAGTATGCTATGTCCCTGTTCCTTAGGAAAAGAATTTTAAAGGGGGTCTCAACTTTTGCAAAGCAATGGAATTTTTTTTCCAGGCCTAAATGTCAAGTATAGCTATATATATATTTATGTCATGTGTATTTGGGGAATATTCAAAGAAATATTAAGAGACTAAATTGAAATAGTTTACAATGCATTGATAATTAGGATAATTTGGGTTAAAATACGTGTATTCATCACACCTTCATATGTGAGGTATTTGGTTTAAAGTTAATATGTGACACAGTCTGAGTGACAGTGACTGAGTGTATGAGCAGCTGCTGAGCGAGTAATGTGATACGTTTGTGAAACCTCAGGATCCTGAATGCATGAGAGAAAAAAAAAAAAAACCCAAAAGCTTTTATCTTTAGGAGAAATATGCAGATCAGTTAAATTATTAGAATATTAGGATATATAATGAAATATTATCTATACAACATATATTTCTATATTTCTATAGTAATTATTATTTCTTGATTTAGTTAATAGTGGATAAGTGCAAAGTGCAATCGCACATCAAAATGGTTTATGCAAATTAATTTTTCCAAAGGATAATTTTATGATATTCAAATTAATTTTAATGGTTACACATCTTCAGACAAATAATGGTATAAGCAAGTATAATATTTACACAATTTATAAATTAATTATTTTTAATTTTGGTTTTGATAAATGAATTATTTCATGAAACAATATTTTTTGGTATTAAGGGGGAAAATATGTTTTTTATCCTGACTACATCATCACATTTGATTAATACCTCTTCTTCACACATTTTAATAGGAAAAAAATATTAATAAGATACAATGGTATAAGTATTGGGTATAATAACAAGTATTATAAAGAGTCATTTCTTTACACTAAGAGGAATTACATGCAAAGTTGCATAATTTGAATATTTTGGTAACACAAGTTTATGACAATTATGAAATAATCCAGATCATGGAAATATTAAGGGTATATGTTACTGAAGACATAACTACTCTGCATCAACATAAAGGCCTTATTCTTATTCTTATTTTTATTCTTATTTTTCATTATTTTTAATTCTTTCACCAATATTTAGTAAAGTAATATCTACTGAGAATATTGCTTCATTAAATATAGCAATTATATGGTTCTATTACTAAGGAAAATGTTTCACTTCTGAGTTATATGCAACAATTCTTTTATTCATTCATTCGCTCACTCATATATTCTTATTTTGGTTCATGGCTTTACATTCCTACATATTATTAGTATAATGAATATATTCCTTATTAATAAAGATGATAACACTGGTTACATAAAACACAGTGACACCTATGGGTTGAAAAAGGTAATTACACCTATGACATAAAAAAAATGTTCTATCACATGAAAAATGCGGATAATAATGTATTATCGTTTATTATTTCAAATATTGAAATCCATATATGGTACAAATTCTGATAATAATTATATGGATATTACTGATTGCTATGGTACGCTGTGATATTATGGGATAGGGAAATTACCAGATTTGGTATAGAATAGAGAATGAAGACTTCAAGCAAGATACTGAAATTATGTTAATAAAGACTTTTCACATTTCTAAACTTCATTGATTCTTATCAGTTTCAAGAAGAAGAATGCCGCGATCCAGAAGTCCCAGAAGGTAACAAAGCTATGACTTCTGAGAAATGAACTGTGTTAATTACAAGTGCAGTATCCACCACTGACAGTCACAAGTGCAGTATCCACCACTGACAGTCACAAGTGCGGTATCCACCACTGACAGTCACAATTAAAGTGTCTAACCTGACAACCAGAGGACGATGATCCTATGATGCTGAGATGAACTGTGTTATCACGTTCTTATCAAGTTCCAGAGGTTTTCAATCACCTGAAAAGCTTCGATGAAAGCTGGTGAACAATGAAGGTAATTATCAGGAAGCTACAACCCTGACATATGTCCTGTGCATTAGGACAAGGACTGGTTATGGTGCTATGTTTAGCAAGGAAGAGTCATTTTAACCCTTGCTTTGCTGACCAAAGACGTCACACCTGTTCAAAGACCAGTACCGATGGAGGATTCCAGAATATCCAAGGCGAGCCAATGTAAGCCCAGGTTTTTAAAGATGACACTGCACAGATATTAAAGCTGCATTTCATCTATAGACTTTGTTTCGTATTAACATTTGAATTTATGAACTTTGATTTGATACACAACACAACATCTATATGCTATAAGAAAACTGTATTTTTAAAAGAACCAAGAAGAAGACAGAAGACATCAAAATGAAGACCAGATGACACCAGATGATGATGACTGGACCTGAGATGCTTCAATTTAGACTTAGGGAAGTATAATTATACATATTTTATATGAATATTGTTCACGGCTTACCATAACATGAATTCACATCAATTGTGTCATTGAGTACTTATAACGGTAATCTGATATTATTATTATGATTGATATTAAATTATTTTGTCAAAGAAGAAGAAAAAAAGAAAGAAAATCTTGTTATATTTGAGGGTTCCAATTAATGTCTGTCTCCCTCAAAAGGGGGAATTGTTAAATATTAATAATCCGTTAATTATTTCTTATTACACCCAGTTCTGTAGAATGCTTTAGCTTACATGACATAGGCTATTTTTAAGCTTGGCTCATGGTAGAAAGACAGCTCCATATATGTAGAGACCACGTGCTTTAGGAGACGTATATAATTCATGGCTAACTGTAGAGGTCGCTCTTCTTCTTCCCTCACCATCATGAGACACAGACGCAAGATGACATAACTCAACAGCTGGTATGTTACTTTATTACGAAGAAGCCGAACTGAGAGACAGACGCCATTTGCCATGTGAGATTCCGGAGAGAAGAAGAATACATGTTGCTTTTGCCATGTGAGATCTCAGAGCATGATCTAATGGACAATATCTCTTTCACTTATTTTTTATTCACCTGTTTTTCTGTAATAACCTTTCTTTGATGGAAGAATCCAAATAAACCACTATATTTTTATCTGGTAACTAGTCCTGAGTATTTTACAGGATATGCATTATTTTACATCCGGAGGGACATTTTGAGTACCTGGTGATGCCTTTTGGGCTCACTAATGCCCCTTCTGTCTTCCAGTGCTCCATGAACGATATTTTCCGAGACTTTGTCGATAAATTTTTGATTATATATCTGGATGATATTTTGATCTTCTCCAAGGATTGGGATTCTCATGTGGAACATATTCGGACTGTGTTTCAGATCTTGAGGGAGAATTCTCTGTATGTCAAAGGATCGAAATGCCTTTTTGGAGTACAGAGGATTTCATTTTTGGGATTTATTTTGTCTCCGTCAACTATTGAAATGGACCCGGCCAAGGTACAGGCCATTTATGATTGGGTTCAGCCCACTTCTTTGAAGGCCCTCCAGAAGTTTTTGGGTTTTGCTAATTTTTATCGGAAATTTATAGCAAAATTTTCTAGTATTGCCAAGCCATTGACTGATCTGACTAAGAAGAGTGCTGATGTGTTGAATTGGTCTCCTGAGGCTGTTGCCTCCTTTCAGGAGCTGAAGCGAAGATTTACCTCCGCCCCGGTTTTGCGGCAACCTGATGTCTCACTCTCGTTCCAGGTAGAGGTGGATGCTTCTGAGATTGGTGCAGGAGCTGTTTTGTCCCAAAAGGATCCTGTAACATCTAAAATGAATCCCTGTGCTTTCTTTTCCCGAAAGTTCTCTCCATCTGAACGTAACTATGATGTGGGGAATCGGGAACTGTTGGCCATGAAATGGGCATTTGAGGAGTGGAGACATTGGTTGGAGGGAGCTAAACATCAAGTTGTGGTCCTCACTGACCACAAGAATTTGATTTACCTAGAGTCGGCTAAACGCTTGAACCCTAGACAGGCTAGGTGGGCCTTGTTTTTTACACGTTTTGATTTTGTGGTCTCTTTTCTTCCTGGAACTAAGAATGTCAAGGCAGACGCCTCTCTAGGAGTTTCTTTGCTGATTCTCCTGTGGTGACCAAGCCTGCTACCATCTTAGGCGAAGGGGTAGTTCTTTCTGCCATCTCGCCCGATTTGAGACTTGCTCTGCAAGAGTTCCAGGAGGACAAACCTGAGCATTGTCCCAGTGGAAAGTTGTATGTTCCTGACCAGTGGAAGAAGAGAGTGCTGTCTGAAGTTCATTGCTCTGCATTGGCTGGTCATCCAGGTATTTTTGGTACTAGAGATCTGGTGAGTCAGTCTTTTTGGTGGCCCACCTTGTCTCATGATGTCAGGAATTTTGTGCAGTCCTGTGGGACTTGCTCCCGGTCTAACTCTTGTTCTCGCTCTAGTGGGTTGTTGATGCCTTTGCCGGTCCCCAGGAGGCCATGGACCCATATTTCAATGGATTTCATCTCTGATATGCCGGTCTCTCAAAGAATGACTGTTATTTGGGTGATTTGTGATAGGTTCTCTAAGATGGTTCATCTTGTACCACTCCCTAAGTTGCCATCTTCCTCTGAGTTGGTGCCCCTGTTTTTGCAACAGGTAGTTCGCTTACACGGGATTCCTGAGAATATTGTATCTGACAGAGGAGTTCAGTTTGTGTCTAGATTTTGGAGGACTTTCTGTTCCAAGCTGGGAATTCAGTTGTCCTTCTCCTCTGCTTTTCACCCTCAGACCAATGGGCAGACAGAGAGAACAAACCAGACCTTGGAGTCGTATTTGAGACGTTTTATTTCCGCTGATCAGGATGATTGGGTTTCATTTTTGCCCTTGGCCGAATTTGCTTTAAATAATAGAGCTAGTTCTGCCACTTTGATGTCACCTTTTTTTTGTAACTTTGGGTTTCATCCTCGATTTTCTTCAGGGCAGGTGGAGCCTTCTGCCTGCCCAGGTGTTGACACTGTGGTGGAGAGAATGCACCAGATCTGGGACCAAGTGGTGGATAAGTTATCTCTCTCCCAGGAAAAGGCCCAGCGGTTTTCCAATCGACATAGGACCATTGATCCCCAGTTTAAGATTGGTGATATGGTGTGGTTATTATCAAAAAATATTGCTATGAAGGTGGCTTCTCCTAAGTTTAAGCCTAGGTTTATTGGACCTTACAAGATTTTGGAGATTATTAATCCGGTCTCTTTTCGTTTGACTCTTCCTGTCACATTTAAAATCCATAATGTGTTCCATAAGTCCTTGTTGAAGAGGTTTGTTGAACCAGTTGTTCCTGGGGTGGCACCTCCAGACCCTGTATTGGTTGAAGGTAACATGGAATATGAGGTAGAGAAAATACTGGATTCCCGTCTGGCTAGACGGAGACTCCAGTATTTGGTTAAGTGGAAGGGTTATGGTCAGGAGGATAATTCCTGGGTCTCTGCCTCTGATATTCATGCCAAAAGATTGGTGCGTGCATTTCATCGGGCTCACCCTGATCGCCCTGGTGGCGTGGTTGAGGGTTCGGTGACCCCTCCTCAAGGGGGAGGTACTGTTGTGAGTTCATTTTCCCCTTCGTCACTGAGGTCTGGTGAACTCCCTATTCTGGTAAAGGAAGGTAATGAGCCTGATTATCAGGCACCTGAGCCTAATGAGGATGACTGGCTGAGTGGAGTCACGGACTGGATATAAGGCTGCCGACGCCCTTCTGCCCTGCGGGTGATTTCTCTGTGGACTTCTAGGACACCAGTCTGATTCCTGCTCCTCTAAAGCTAAGTTTTCTGTTTTGCCTGTTAGCTTTTTGTTTTGTTTTTTGTTTTCCTTGCTTTTCTGTATTCTGCCATTCCCTTCTGGGGTGAGCTGAATCTCCTTTTGCCTGTAGCTCTGTCTTCAGAATATTGCTGAGTACTGACATAGCTTTTTTGAAGCCTAGCGTCTTCAGGGCCTTTTTCACTGTCAGTCTGTTGGCTCTTATTTTCATAGGGTTTTTCACGGATTGCAGACAGCAGCCTTCCTGTCCTTTCCTATCTAGTTAGCTTGGGCCCCGTCTTTGCTCAGTCTATCTTTCTGTCTGTGTTAGTATTTTCATCTTGCTTCACCGTCATTATATGTTGGGGGCTGCCTATTGCTTTGGGGTCTGCTCTGGGGCAGTTTAGATTTCCCCTTTCTTTCTTTAGGCCTATTTAATTCTCCGGCTGTGATCGAGGGGTTTAGGGCATCGTAGGAACCCCCCACGGCTACTGCTAGTTGTGTTGATAGGTTCAGGGGTCTGCAATCCGATAGCTGCCAACTTCTCTGGTTTTCTGGACTTAGCTAGCATTTCTGTTTTTGCCTCCTACGGTGACTCAATCATAACACTCCATCCCATAGTCCAGTAACCATATACCCATCGCACATTACCTCCATCATATAGTCCCATGCCCATATTCCCATCACACATATCCTCCATCCCATAGTACTGTGCCCATATATACCCATTATGACATCATCTTTGCCATTGAAACCCATTATAACATAATGACACCATGGCAACCTTTATGACATCATTTTTGCCATGGCAACCTTTATGACATCATAGTCACCACCATCATCATAGGCAACCTATTATGATATCGTCGTCACCATGGCAACCATTCTGACATCATTGTCGATACACACACACACATACACTCGTTTTTATATATATACTAGCTGAAGAGCCCGGCGCTGCCCGGGCATGGTAACTAACTGTGGTTAGTTATAACAAATTATAATTATCCTCCATCCCATAGTCCCATGCCCATATACCCATCACACATCCTCCATCCCATAGGCCCATGCCCATATACCCATCATACATATCCTCCATCCCATAGTCGAGTGCCCATATACCCATGGGCACGGGACTATGGGATGGCGGATATGTATGATGGGTATATGGGCATGGGACTATGGGATGGAGGATATGTATGATGAGTATATGGGCATGGGACTATGAGATGAAGGATGTGTGATGGGTATATGGGCACTCGACTATGGTATGGCGAATATGTATGATGGGTATATGGGCATGGGACTATGGGATGGAGGATGTGTGATGGGTATATGGGCATGGGACTATGGGATGGAGGATATGTATGATGGGTATATGGGCACAGGCCTATGGGATTGTGGATATGTATAATGGGTATATGGGCACGGGACTATGGGACGGAGGATAGTTATAATTTGCTATAACTAACCACAGTAAGTTAATATGCCCGGGCAGCGCCAGGCTCTTCAGCTAGTATATATATATATATATATATATATATATATATATATATATTATCATCCAAAGTCTTGAACAATCAATGGAGGTGGCAGGGACTGGGAACAGAAATCCAAAATCACTTTCCATTATTTTTCTTTCCTTCACCTGGAGGAAATCGACAGATCTTGTAAGAATTGTTGTTGTCTTCCCCTGGTTACATACAATTGTTTAATGGAATTGGCTTTTGCAACACTCCATGTCCTTTCAGAACTGTTATGGAATTTCTGTGCAAACCTTAGTTCTTCTAAAGGATAACTTTAGTTATACTAATGGGCATAGTGCAAAACCATGAGAAGATCCATGTCATGCTACTGCAGTGCAGTATAGCGCAACCTCCACCAAGAGGTGCTGGCGAAGGAAGAGAAGTTGCACACACAGCGTAGCAACACTGAGCAGTAACACAAGCACCACCAGGTGGTGAAAGAATGGTCAGACAAGTTGAGTCTAAAAACAGTCAGGAGCAGAAGTACCAGAAGTCACAGGAGTACACATGCTCAGGAACAAGTCAGGGGGTCAGTAACGGTCGGAAGCGGATAAGACAGAAGACAGAAGCAGGTCCGAAAGCAAGCCAAGTCAAAACTAAAGAGTCAACAAACTAACAGGGAAACACTGAGTCAGGACAGACAGAGGGAATAAACAGACATGGGGCAAGTCAGGGATCACACCAGGAATGATGAGGATATACCAGAGTCAGATACACACGCCGAAGGCAGATCTATAGCTGACACCGCATGCAGGATGCAGTGGAGCTAAATAGCAAACCTTTAACCAGACTGAGGCTGAGAAAAGTTAACCACTGAAATGACCAGACCGGGAACATGGAAAGACAGGACTCAATACCCGGTCTGAATCATGACAGTACCCTCCTCTCAAGGGGGAAGGCCACTGGACCTCCAAGCTTCCCAGTATAATGTGTATGAAATGCCTGAACCAATTGATCAGCATGGATATATTGTGCCAGGACCCAAGATCGATCCTCAAGACCATAACACCTCCAATGGAACAAATACTGAAGTGAACTGCGGGCCATGCAAGAATCCACAATCCGTTCCACTTCATATTAAGTCTGACCATCCACAGAAACAGGAGGTGGAGGGGATGGGGGGACCCAGAAGAAGATGGTACAAATGACTTAAGAAGTGACTTATGGAAAACATTGGGGATCCGAAGCGACGGAGGAAGGCGTAAGTGAAAGGCAACTGGATTGACAGCCTTAAGTATTTCATAAAGACCTATAAACCTGGGACCTAGCTCAGCCGAAGGAACTTTCAAACGAATGTGCTTGGTCGACAACCATACCTTATCACCCACCATGAAAACATTTCCTGTAGATCGTCGCTTATCTGCAAAATGTTTGTTTGCCCTGAGCCTCCCCAATGTTCCTCTGGACCTCCCTCCATACCTCCCTCAATTGCTGAATGGCCGAGTCAGCCCCTGGACACCACGAGTCCATCCTGGAAAACACACCAAAATGAGGGTGAAAGCCGTGATTACAAAAGAACGGAGAGGTGTCCGTGGACTGGTTAGTCTGATTATTAAAGGCAAACTCAGCCACAGGCAACGACGAGCACCACTCATCCTGCTGGGACGTGGCAAGTCACTGCAAAATCTGTTCAAGGGAGTGATTGGTTCTCTACATCTGCCCGTTGGTTTTGGGATGATAGGCCAATGAGAAGGCCAACCTAATACCTAATCCTTTACAAAAGCCCTACAGAATTTGGACACAAATTGTACCCCTCTATCTGAAACCACACTCAAAGGTACACCATGCAAACACACCACGTGTTCCACAAACAACCTAGAAACTGTTTCAGCAATAGGCAATCCTGCCAAAGGTACAAAATGAGACTGCTTACCTAATCTGTCCACCACCACCAAGACCACAGTTTTGCCATTGGAAGGAGAGAGATCAGTGTTAATGTCCATGGACAAATGAGTCCAAGGTCTATCCGGAATAGACAATTGTACCAATTTCCCAGCAGGCCAGTTATGGGAGCTCTTAGCACGGGCACAGGTATCACATGCAGACACAAACTCAGCGAGATCAGAGGTCATGGAGGACCACCAAAACGGACTCGCGATGATTTTCCGCATGGCCGATATTCCAGGATGCCCACTAAAAGCAGAATCGTGGAACTCCTGGAGCAACCTCAACAGGTACTGCACAGGGACAAAGAGCATATTGTTAGGCAATGATGGAGGAGCAAGAGACAGCCTCACGAATCTCCTGCTCCAATTTCCGAGGACACCACTGCCACGACCACCCCGTGCTGAAGAATGGGAGGAAGGAGGTTCGGGAGGTGATATCGGATCAAAACTGCAAGATAAGGCATCTGCCTTGACATTCTTGGAACCATGCAGAAAAGTGCTAGAAAAATGAAAATGAGAAAAAAAGCAACCACCTAGCCAGCCTAGGAGTTAACCGCTTGGCAGATTCTATGTAAGACAAGTTCTTGTGGTCTGTAATGACCGTGGTCCGATGAACCGCCCCCTCCAAAAAATGCCTCCATTCTTTAAAAGCCAATTTTGTGTCCAACATCCCGGTTAACAACATCATAGTTCCTATTTGCAGAAGAAAACTTCCTGGAGAAAAGACACATGGTCTTAAATTGGTCAAAATAATGGGTCCCTGAGACAACACCGCCCCTACTACCACCTCCGATGCGTCCACTTCTACAATGAATGGTTCTGACGGATCGGGCTGAACAAATACAGAAGACATAAAACACTTCTTTAAAGTATTAAATGCTTCAACCGCCATGGGTGACCAGACTTTGAGATCAGCCCCCTTACAAGTGAGATCGGTGAGTGGCTTGACCACCTGAGAAAACCCGCGGATAAATTTTTGATAATAATTGTCGAAACCCAGAAAACGCTGCAGACCCTTGAGACCTCTGGGTTGCACCCAATCGACAATGGCCTGTACCTTTCCGGGATCCATCCGAAACCCATTGGCAGAAAAGATGATCCCCAGAAAGGAAAGCTCCTGGACACAAAACAAACATTTCTCGGGTTTAACGAACAGAGAATTTTCCTGTAACCTGTGAAGAACAGCACATAAATGACCAATGTGTGATTCTTTGTCAAGCAAGAAAACAAGGATATCATCCAGTTATACAACCATAAAACGCCCAATGAAATCAGAAAAAACATCATTCATGAAGTTCTGAAACACCACGGGTGCGTTAGTGAGACCGAAGGGTATGACTAGTGTTGAGCGATACCTTCCGATATCGGGAAATATCAGATCGGATTGGATCGGACCGATACCCCAAAAATATCGGATATCGCCGATTCCGATACCGGAAACCAATGCAAGTCAATGGGACACAAATATCGGAATGAAAATAAACCCTTACCTTCCTTGTAGGTTAATTCTACATGAAGGAAAACAACTAAGAATAATGTAGAATGTATTGGGGAAGGTGGAGGAGACATTAAAGGCATAGAGGTGTAGCCCAATCAAATGGAATAGCAGGAATTAATTTTTATAAAGACGTTCGGAGTTACAAAGATATTGACTATGTTAAGCTTTTTATATTTTGTCAGATATTTATGTTTCACTACTTCCATGCTCTTCATCTTCTTTTTTACTTCTCCCACACTTTCTCCTTCATCATTCTTTTCAGGGTCATCTTCTTGGTCTTCTTCAGGGTAGTCTTCAGGGTCGTCGTCTCCAGGGTCGTCGTTTTCGGGGTCGTCGTCTTCTTCGGGGTGGTCTTCAGGGTCGTCGTCTTTAGGGTCGTCGTCAGGGAGATCCAGAGTGATTACCAAAAACCATTTAAAAAAGCTTGAACTTGGAAATGTAGCAGAAGGTACAAGAAGGCTGAGGAACTGCTGAGAATCAGCTGACGGTACTGGAACCTGGATGGGTAGCCAAAGGTACAAGAGCCAATGGAACTACCAAGGACCAGCTGATGGTACTGGAACCCGGTTACTAAGCAGGAGGTACCTGTGCCAGAAAGCACTACCAAGGACCAGCAGACGTTGGTGGAACTCGGATACCGAGAAGGAGGCACCTAAGCCAAAGGCTCTGCCTGGAACCAGCTGACGCTACTGGAACCCAGGGAGACATATTCAAGATTGACTTCCAAAGAGTCAGCTAATGGTACTGGAACTCAGATAGGCAGCAGAAGGTACACATGAAAAAAAAGTTGCAAGGCCGCGAGTCGGCCGGAGTTACAGAAACCCACAGTCCTACAGGGGGAGCTTGTCCTATTGGCACTACGGAACCAGCCTTCATTGCCAGATCCCGCAGCCCAGATAGGAAGCACCTAAACTGCAGGCACCATAGAGTCGGCTAACCCGACCGCAACACGACAGGACAACATATTGAAGGCAAAGTGAGGTTGACACTACCCGGAAACAGCTGGCGTGCTGGAACCAGGCTGGGCAGGAGGGAGTACCCTTGCCAAAGACACTTCTGAGCAGCAAATGGCCGTGTTGGAGCCCAGGGATTACAGTTCAGGTGGTAGAAACATGAACACAACAGGAGACCTGGATACTGTTGCCAACCAATCATTTAATCTGGAAGAGGACTGGCAAATTCCAGCGACATCCAGGCCTTGTTCATTTTCAGAAAAGTAAGTCGGTCAACGTTATTGGAGGATAGTCACATGCGACAGTCTGTTAGTACACCACCTGCGGCACTAGAGACGCGTTCCGATAATACACTAGCAGCAGGGCAAGCCAGGACCTAAAATGCATACTGGCTAAGTTCTGGCCATGTATCCAGCTTAGAGACCCAAAACTTGAAGGGGGAAGAGCCGTGTGGGAAAACACTGAGAGGTCAAGACATGTAGTCTGTCACCATTTGACGGAAACGTTGCCTCCAGCTGACTGGAGCTGTCTGTGATGGTGTAGACATTTTTGGAGGGGACACAAAATTTTGCCACATTTGGGCCATACTGGTCTTGCCTTGTGCTGAGGCGCTGCTTCTGCTCCCTCTTTGTGCAGAGCTTCCTCCACTGTCTCGACGCACAGAGCTGCTTTGTAAAGCACTAGCAGCACTGCTCTCGGGTGGAATGGAGAACATGATGGAATGCACCAGGGTGTCTTGGTACTCCCGCATTTTATGCTCCCGGTTCAACGGTGTTATGAGGCTTTGTAAGTTGTCCCGGTAGCGAGGATCTAGGAGGGTGTACACCCAATTACCAGCCGTGTTGAGAAAGTGGACGATGCGGCGGTCGTTTCTCAGGCACAGCAGCATGAAATCAACAATGTGCTGCAGACTGCCAACTGGACAAGAAACGCTGTCCCCTGCTTGAGGCGTCATCTCTGCCTGCTCTCCATCACCCCACCCTCACTCTACATATTGACTACTAGAGCATTGTGTACCTCCCTCCTCTGGACAGATGTCTTCCTCCTCCAATGACTCCTCCTCATCCTCCTCACAAAGTGTCCCCTGCCTAGGCCTTTGTGAGGAACCACATTGCGCAGACTGTCCAGAAGCAGATGGTATTTGTGACTCCTCATCCTCCCCCTCTTCCACAACCTCCTGCGTTAGTGCTTGCAGTGTTTTTTCAAGCAGGCAGATAAGGGGGATAGTCATGCTGACTAGTGCATCATCTGCACTCGCCATCCGCGTGGAATCATCGAAGGCACGCAAAACGTGGCAGATGTCCTTCATAGAGGCCCATTCAGTGGTGGTGAAGTGTGAACGGCGCGCAGTGCGATTTGTTTGCGCCTGATGCAGCTGGTACTCCATTACTGCTGCCTGCTGCTCACACAACCGCTCCAACATATGTAGCGTTGAATTCCACCTGGTGGGTAGGTCACATATGATGCGATGTTCTGGAAGGCGTAATCGGCGCTGCAGAGCAGCAAGGCGCGATCTTGCCATGCTGGAACGGCGCAAGTGAGCGCACTCTATGCGGACCTTTTGCAGCAGTGCATCAAGATCCGGATAGTCCCTCAGAAAGCTCTGCACGACCAAGTTGAGCACATGTGCCAGACATGGGATGTGAGTGAGGTTGCCAAGGCCAAGAGCTGCCGCCAGATTTCGGCCATTGTCACACACTACCAAGCCCGGCTGGAGATTCGCTGGCAGAAACCACACGTCGCTCTCCTGCTTGATGGCATTCCAGAGCTCCTGCGCTGTGTGGCTTTGATTCCCCAAAGAAATTAATTTGAGTACGGCCTGTTGACGTTTGGCCACGGCTGTGCTCATATCGGTCATAACAGGCTCCTGCTGCGCTGTTTCCAGAGGAACTTGAGTAGGAGGAGGAGTCAATGTGTACAGACTGGATTCCTGCAATCCGTGGAGTTGGCAGAACACGTAGAGCGCCACTCTCCAAATCTGTACCCGGCTCCACAACATTGACCCAATGGGCAGTGAGGGAAAGGTATCGTCCCTGTCCATGGTTACTGGTCCACGCATCGGTGGTCAGGTGGACCTTGCTACTGATGGCGTTTAGTAGCGCATGTTTTATGTTTGCCTCCACATGTTTCTGCAGGGCAGGGATTGCTCGCCTGCTGAAATAAAAGCGGCTGAGCACGGTGTATTGTGGGACTGCCAATGCCATGAAGTCCCGGAAGGTGTCGGTGTCCACCAGTCTGAATGACAGCATTTCAAGTGCCAGTAGTTTGGAAATGCCAGCATTCAGAGCCTGTGCTCGGGGATGGTTTGCCAAGTATGGCCGCCTTTTCTCCCATGCCTGTGCTACCGATGGCTGTCGAGTGGCCAGGGAGTGTTAGTATGACTTGGAACGTGGTGCTGTGGGTGGAATGTCACAGGGTCTCCGGACAACAGTGCCAGAGGTTCTTCCTTGGCAATCCTGTGAGGAAGCCGAACCAGCTGTGTATGAGCTGGAGGAAGAGGCCCCAACACGAGCTGAAGAGGTGGTAGGTGGTGCTGTACGTTGGCCTACGTCTTCAGTGTGTCTGTGTAACTCCACCTTGTGCTTGGTCCGCACATGTTTCCACATATTAGTGGTATTGAGGTTGCTGACATTTTTCCCTCTTTTGACTTTCTGATGACACAGCTTGCATTTGAGAAAGCAAATGTCATCTGCAACTGTATCAAAAAAGGACCACGCACTGCAAGTCTTGGGAGTGCCCGTTTTGCCTTTTGAAAGTGGAATGCTCCTAACGGGTGCCGAAGTGGAGGCTACAGGCAACCAAGTCTGCCCCCTCCCTCTCCCTCCTGTTTTGGCCGTTCGGGGAATCTCTTCCTCAGAGCTGCTCCCACCACCTTCCTGTTCCTCATGCCATGATGGGTCAAGGACCTCATCATCTACACTCCCCTCTTCAAACACCTGCTTCTCCTGGGTTGCAGCACCGTACGCACCAGAAAGTGGTAACTGTGTCTCGTCATCATCTGATGCGTACTGAGGTGTGCTGACCATAGGCACTGGCCCACCCGCCTCTTCAGATTCAGAGGGACAAAGAAGTTGCGCATCACTGCATACTCCCTTTTCTTCACATTCTGGAATGCTGCTTGGCTGGCCACCTCTTTCCAAACCAACAGATTCCGAGAACAGAAGTAGAGACTGTGATGGCTCCTGTCCAGGGCTCTCTGACTGCCTGGGCACTTTGGCAGGTGGTGAAGAGACAGATGGTTGCTCTTCGGTGCTCTGGCCCTGAGTGGATGTGGAAGTAATTGAAGTCGATGCGTTAGCTGCCATCCATCCGACAACGGCTTCAATTTGTTCCTCCCGCTGCAGTGGGGTACGGCGAGGTCAACCAGACATGGCTGAAGGGCCCACTCCACAGCGTGAGCTGCACTCACACAGCCCTTGCAGACAGCTGTGAACACTGCTGCTAGGCAAAAGAAATCTACAGTGGTGGTTTATGTAGCCTGGGTAAAGCACAATATTGTTTTTAGAATCGCTATTTCTAACTGTCCCTCACAGTCTTCAACAGCAGCCTGTCCCTAACTGAATTCACAGCAGAGTGACCAGAAATGGCGGCGGTGGTGGCTTTTATAGTGCATCATGACATCATTTCAGCAGCCAATCACAGCCATGCCAATAGTTAACATGCCTACATGCCTAACAGGATGTGCCCACACTTCTGAGGATTCCCATTGGCTGAATGAAAGCGAGCGGGCTGATAGCATTATGGGAACTTCCGATTCCAGTATCCGATATGAAAAAAGTATCGGAAGTCAGTATCGGAATTCCGATACAGCTAATATCGGCCGATACCCGATACTTGCGGTATCAGAAAGCTCAACACTAATGATGAGGTTAATTTAATTTGGTACCTCATGTTAAACTTTACATATTTTTATTGATTGTACTTGCTAATTTGCTGCTAGACCTCACAAGGTCTTTCCTCAAAATCAGGGAACATTTGGGCACATATTCTCTTTCATGCTGCATCCTTACGTGTGCGGTCTGCATAATGTGCGTCACATTGGTCCCATAGTTCTGGCCTCTCCTGGAGCAGAAGTATGAGCATCTCCACGTTTATGTGTGTGGCCATGCTGCTAGACTCTGTGGAGGCGTGTTCCTGAATTTTTCTATTTGCATGCCAAACCTTCCTGATAATAGATGACTCAGTTTCCTGTCACCTGGAAAATGCTTGCGTATTTCTCGCAATTCACACAGATGGTCCGTGTGGTCTCCGTTTTTTTTCTAGCAGCCATAGACTTACATTGGCATTGCATATCGCAGCATGATGCGATTTCACTCGCATGTTTAATATGGCTGAGAAAAAAAAACAGTGATGAGAGCTGCCCCATAGATTAAGGCTGGAGTCACACTAACCTGCGCAAAATACGGTCAGTATTTTACATGCGTAATACGGATGACAGACCCCTAAATGGTGCTCCGTATGTCATCCGTAATCAAGGTGTGGTCGCGTATTTTGCGCATGTCAGCATCCGTATGTAATCCGTATGGCATCCGTATGGTGAGATTTTCTCGCAGGCTTGCAAAATGGACATATAATGGAGCCCTATGACAGTTTTAATAAAGAAATGAAAGAATAGATATAGACACATAGAATGCATATATATATATATATATATATATATATATATGTATTCTATGTGTCTATATCTATTCTTTCTTTCTTTATTAAACCTGTCAGTGTGAGTTTACTGTATAGCGCACTGAATTGCCGGCTTTGCTAAAAGACACCTGGTGCGTATTTCTCGCAAGTCACATGTGTGGTCCGTGTGTAATCCGTATTTTTTGCGCACCCATAGACTTGCATTGGCGTACTACGGGCGTAGTACGCTGACAATCGCAGCATGCTGCGAGTGGCACGGAGCGTAGGATACTGAGGAGAAATATACGCCTGGTGCGAGGGACCCCATAGAGAATCATTGGTCCATGTCTAATGCGTGCTTTTTGCGCCTCTCACTCTCCCGTATTCCTCGCCAGTGTGACTCCGGCCTAACAGTGTCCAAAGTGCTATGTGATTTTTTTCTCGCAAAACACTCGTCCATATTCCACTCTAGTGTGACTCCAGCTTTAGCTGCAGTCTTCACCAGCTTATATCTTGTTTAGAAGCAAATGCTTGCGTAACCAAGTATTACAAAAACCCTAACAAATTCTATTTGTCCGATATATTATCCCTCCAGCAGAGTGGCCAACTCTTCAGACTTCAATCAACATCGGACAAATGCATCACCAGACAGATCAAGCCAAAAAGCTCTCCAGGTACCAAATATTTCACTATACTATAAAGACAACACTTCTCACTAAACATTAATAACAAAACTATGCAGTAATTGGATGATACTATAAACATACGCTTTCCCACTTAAGATACTGTAAACATATACGCTCCCACTTAACATTGATAAAGAAGCTATGCAGTCCAGGAGTTGGGAAAATTACAGAAAATACAAGGCTAATATGAGCTTAACTGTTACTGTCTAATATCTTGAAGGTTCCTTAATGACAGCCAACATGGGTCCAGATGGCCATTAACATCTTAGCACTAAACACTGCCAGATTGCTATGAGCGCCTCCCGGTGGTCGGCACTCATAGCAAGTCAGCAATTCCGCTACATGCAGGCGATCTGATCATCGCCTGTATGTAGCGGAGTCGATCAGGTTATGGAAGCTTCTTGCCGCCCATGGAGACTATTGAAGCATGCCAAAAGTAAAAAAAAGTTTTTAAAAATGTAAAAAAATCTAAAAGTTCAAAACACCCCCCTTTCACCCCAATCAAAATAAAACCATTACACAAAAATCAAACATACACAGTATATATTTTGTATCGCCGCATTCAGAATCACCTAATCTATCAATAAAAAAAGGATTAACCTGATCGCTAAACGTTGTAGCGAGAAAATAAGTCAAAACGCCAGAATTACGTTTTTTTGGTCGCTGCAACATTCCATTAAAATGCAATAACGGGCGTTCAAAAGATCGTACCTGCACCAATATGGTATCATTAAAAATGTCAGCCAAGGCAAACAAAAATAAACCCTCACCCAACCCAAGATCACGGAAAATGGAGATGCTACGGATATCGGAAAATGCTGCAATTTTTTTTTACAAAGTTTGGAATTTTTTTTTCAACACTTAGATTAAAAAGAACCTAGACATGTTTGGTGTCTATGAACTCGAAATGACCTGGAGAACCTAATGACAGGTCAGTTTAGCATTTAGTGAACATGGTGAAAAAAAAACAAGTGTGGGTTTTCACTTTTTGTTGCAATTTCACCTCACTTTGAATTTCTTTCCCATTTTTCAGTACATGATATCTTAAAACCAATGGTGTTGTTCAAAATTACAACTTGTCCCGCATAAAACAAGCCCTGACATGGCCATATTGACAGAAAAATAAAAAAGTTATGACTCTGGGAAGAAGGGGAGCAAAAAGCAAAAATACTTATTTCATGCAATATAAATGCAATTCAATTATTTAAAAATCATACAATGTGATTTTTTTTTTTTAGATTCTCTCTCACAGTGAACATACGATAAATATTACAGGCCTCTAATTTCTTTGTAGGTGGAAAAACTTACAAAATTGGCAGTGAATCAAATACTTATTTTCCCCAGTGTATGTCACATACTGCAGGATTTGAAGGAGGAAACGCAAGAATAAGGCTGTGTACCCGCGTTGCTGATTGTATGTGTTCTTGCTGTGTTTTTTGCCTCTAAAACGCTGCGAAAATGCATACAGAATGCATTCCTATGGCATACCGCACCTGCTGTGCTAATGCTGTGCTTTTTTCTGCAGCGGAATCGCATTGCGGAAAAAACGCAGCAGGCCCATTATTTTTGTGGAATCACCGCGATTCCGTAAAGAATCGCGTCGATTCCGCACGCATAGGAATGCATGAGATCTGCTTACTTTCCGCATGTGGCTATGCCCACCATGCGCAAAGTGAGCGGCTCATGTGCGGATGGTACCCACATTCTGGAGGAGAGAAGACTGTCCTCCAGGCCCTGGGTACCATATCCCTGTAAAAAAAGAATAAAAAATAAAAAATCGGGTTATACTCACCTTCCGGCGTCCCGCACAGCCTTACCGATGCTCCCGCCAACTCCCATTCCCAGTAATGCCTTGCGGCAAGGACCTATGATGATGTAGCGGTCTCGCGAGACCACTATCGCATCGCGAGACCGCTACGTCATCAAAGGTCATTGTCGCAAGGCATCGCTGGGAACGGAAGCATCGCTGAGGCCTGGGACGCTGCGTGGGACGCCGGAAGGTGAGTTTATCACTGTTTTTTATTTTTTTAAAATTATTTTTAACATTCTGTCTTTTACTATTGAGGCTGCATAGGCAGCCTCAATAGTAAAAAGTTGGTCACACTTGTCAAACACTATGCTTTACGAGTGTGACCAACCTGTCAATCACATTCCAAGCGATGCTTCAAATCGCTTGGAATGCACTTGAATTCCACAAGCGAAAATCGCGTGACAAATGCTTGTTTTCACGTGAAAAACGCATGCAAATTCTATGCGTTTTTCCCACAGCGGGAGTTGCGGAAATGCTGCGGAAATTTCCGCAGAATCTCTACAACGTGGGTACATAGCCTAACAGGTGGGAGTTGACATGACATGGACTTGGTGCAAGCAGGGAACAAGGCAGACAGAGAAAAAATGATAATAACTAAGATGCTGGCTATGACTACTGACCATTGCCATGGTTTTAGAACAGAGATTGGGAATCTGAGACCCAAAATGACATTTTCTCAGGCCCCCAGGCAGTTTCCCAAAGACCCCAGTGCTCAGGCCAGCAGATGAACTTTGATACAGGCTCTTGAATTTCTTCTTGCTCTGCAAACATGCACATGCAGTGTTCACTGTTTAAAATTGTGTTTTGTGTAGTGAAAGAGAATGTCCAGACACTAACCAGTGCCAGAATCGGGATGTATGATATGGGCAAAGTTAGCACATGATGCACACACATTTCACAGAAGACAGCAGGGGCAGCATCACCTGTGATGTATATGCTGCAGCCTATATTTGCTGTGATGTAAATGTGGCGCCCCAGGAGTATGGTCGCCACAGTGGCATTGCCTTCCTCCAGGGAGGATGATGTCAGGCTTGGAAGCAATGAAGGGTCTCTCTGGCAGGTAATCATGTCATGCAACACAGTTCCCACTCCGGGCCAGCAGAGGGAGCTCTGAACCAGAATTGGAGGAGGAGTGCTCTCTGAGGGCCAGGAAGGGGAGTGGGCAGTTAGTGTGAGGAGGACAACATGTGTAGACGTGTGGAGAGAAGCTGGAGGTCGAGCTGAGGATAGAGAGCTCCCTCCCAGTGATAGCGCATGATCTGGAGCCTGGTCTCCACGGTTGTATGGATACTGAAGGTCCTGCAACAGAAACCAGAGAAGTAGGAAGCTGTAAATACTCTATTCCCACCTAAGACTCGGAGGCACAACAGCGACGGGTGAGCCAAGAGATATAGAGGGCTACAGCTGTCTGCCATACGAGGTAGTTCTAAGAGAAGATAAGAAGGAGGAACTTCAGTGTAATACAGTACTGCATGTACCTCAAGTAAGCGCTAGGAAGGAGACTACACAACCCATCTGCTGAGAGAGATCCCTTACTTGCTTCCAGGCTAGCCTGCTCCTGTGCCATCTGTGATCGGGACTCTGGGCTGCATTTGCCAAGTAAAGGTAAAGAAATTTCACCCTGTTGTGTCCTTGCCTCCTTTCTGCAACGTCTTCGGCACTGCTACATCTCTGTGACAAACACCGCACCATCTTCCTAAACATTTATCTACACTGCCCTGGGACCAACAGCCCTACCTGTGGAGGGCTACAACATCATTGCTGCACTACACCATCTGTCCCAGAGGATCTGCTTGCAGCGTCGGCTTAACACCTCCCTTGCCGAACACCACAGGTAGCGTCATGAATCATTTGCAAACTTTATTCAACCACTCAACCCCTTTTACATGGGCACCCAGGGCCACGGACCGGGTCTCCGCTGCTGTGACACTTCCCTCTGAGACCCTGGCCCGGTACCGAGTACCCCACAGCCCTGGGAGGTTGACCCATATATGCTGCATTACCCATGTCTCCTTTGATGTACAGTCATATGTTAAAGTTTGGGCACCCCTATTAATGTTAACCTTTTTTCTTTATAACAATTTTGGTTTTTGCAACAGCTATTTCAGTTTCATATATCTAATAACTGATGGACTCAGTTATATTTCTGGATTCAAATGAGGTTTATTGTACTAACAGAAAATGTGCAATCTGCATTTAAACAAAATTTGACCGGTGCAAAAGTATGGGCACCCTTATCATTTTCTTGATTTCAACACTCCTAACTACTTTTTACTGACTTCCTGAAGCACTAAATTTGTTTTTTAACCTCATTGAGCTTTGAACTTCATAGCCAGGTGTATCAAATCATGAGAAAAGGTATTTAAGGTGGCCACTTGCAAGTAGTTCTCCTATTTGATTCTCCTATGAAGAGTGGCATCATGGGCTCCTCAAAACAACTCTCAAATGATCTGAAAACAAAGATTATTCAACATAGCTTTTCAGGGGAAGGATACAAAAAGTTGTCTCAGAGATTTAACCTGTCAGTTTCCACTGTGAGGAACATAGTAAGGAAATGGAAGAACACAGGTACAGTTCTTGTTAAGCCCAGAAGTGGCAGGCCAAGAAAAATATCAGAAAGGCAGAGAAGAAGAATGGTGAGAACAGTCAAGGACAATCCACAGACCACCTCCAAAGACCTGCAGCATCATCTTGCTGCAGATGGTGTCACTGTGCATCGGTCAACAATACAGCGCACTTTGCACAAGGAGAAGCTGTATGGGAGAGTGATGCGAAAGAAGCCGTTTCTGCAAGCACGCCACAAACAGAGTCGCCTGAGGTATGCAAAAGCACATTTGGACAAGCCAGTTACATTTTGGAAGAAGGTCCTGTGGACTGATGAAACAAAGATTTAGTTGTTTGGTCATACAAAAAGGCGTTATGCATGGAGGCTAAAAAACATAGCATTCCAAGAAAAACACTTGCTACCCACAGTAAAATTTGGTGGAGGTTCCATCATGCTTTGGGGGTGTGTGGCCAATGCCAGCACCGGGAATCCTGTTAAAGTTGAGGGTCGCATGGATTCAACTCAGTATCAGCAGATTCTTGACAATAATGTGCAAGAATCAGTGACGAAGTTGAAGTTACGCAGGGGATGGATATTTCAGCAAGACAATGATCCAAAACACTGCTCCAAATCTACTCAGGCATTCATGCAGAGGAACAATTACAATGTTCTGGAATGGCCATCCCAGTCCCCAGACCTGAATATCATTGAACATCTGTGGGATGATTTGAAGCGGGCTGTCCATGCTCGGCAACCATCAAACTTAACTGAACTGGAATTGTTTTGTAAACAGGAATGGTCACAAATACCTTCATCCAGGATCCAGGAACTCATTAATAGCTACAGGGAGCGACTAGAGGCTGTTATTTTTGCAAAAGGAGGATCTACGAAATATTAATGTCACTTTTATGATGAGGTGCCCATACTTTTGCACCGGTCAAATTTTGTTAAAATGAAGATTGCACATTTTCTGTTAGTACAATAAACCTCATTTGAATCCAGAAATATAACTGAGTCCATCAGTTATTAGATATATGAAACTGAAATAGCTGTTGCAAAAACCAAAATTGTTATAAAGAAAAAAGGTTAGCATTAATAGGGGTGCCCAAACTTTAACATATGACTGTATATACTCCAGCCTCAGTGTATACTACATGATGCATATACTTATCCCCAGTGTATACTATTTGATGTATATGCAACAGTCTTGGTGTCTCCTATATGATGTTTATATAGCAATCTTAGTGTCTCCAATGTGATGTATACTGGAGTCTTGGTGTCCTCTATGTGATCTTTACTGCAGATCTCTCTTCTTCAGGTCTATAAATGTAATGTGTGCAGTAGTGATGAGCGAACATGCTCGCCACTACACGTTACTCGCCCGAGTATTGCTGAACTCGCGATACTCAACGAGCACTGAGCAATTCTGTGCTCTTTAGTGAGCCAATAAACATGCAGGGATTGTCTGCCATGCACTGTAATGCCAAAGCCATCTTTATTGTGGTATTACAGTGATTGACAGGCCACACAGCGTCATCAAGTGTATAAGAGACCTGATGCCACCCTGCTCGGCGCAGTCGCCTCCGGAATCAGACAGTGTAGGGAGAGTTGCTGCTGAGATAGGGAGAGATTTGTGCTTTTATTAGTTAGTGTGGGTATACCATTGTTGAATCCACATATCCAGATAAACCAACAGTCCTTCTAAGGACTAATTATGGGGTATATAGATTGCAGTGCTAGATAAGCAGGGAGTGTATGTGGCTATATACAGTGCCTGCATGCCTTGCACTGATGTGTATGTGGGTATATAGATATCAGTATCAGGCAGGCATTGTACAGTATGTGCCATACTTCATTGGAGGGTCAAGAGGGTCCATTCCATTACTGTCTGCTGCTGCCTCTTACATATATTGACTGTATATACATAGCCCCAGGTGTCAGTGGCTAGGAATAATTTTTTTTGCATCTTAATCCTGATTATTTTATTTCAAGGCAATTCAGAACCCCTTTTTTATCTTTTTCTCCAATTGCTTGTTGACACTGCAGACTACAGTAAGATCCTTTTGATAGTACAGCGTGAAAATCCAGCAATTTTAAACGAGTTAGCCTGTCCCAGGCATCACATCTGAGTGCCCAGAAAAATCTACCATTTTTTATGTTACTCTAGAATTTTTTGTAGTGTCTTATACAATTTTTGTCACACCATTTTGCTTCCAAAAAAATATTTAGCTACAGGGCAGATATTTTACCCTGGGTTTTGTCCGCCACACGGATCGCATATCATCGCGCTCAAAATATTGAACAGTGTGGTTTCTCCGTCAGACACCTGATCTATCTGTGAGCTACAAATTGTGGCATTTCAGGGCTACATTCACCTTTTTTGCTGTGTCTTACCCTAGTTTTATAGACTATTTTGGGGTAAAAAAAAAAAAAATACAGGCCACATATTGAACAGTGTGGTATCTCTGTCTGACTTCTCATCTATCTGTGGGCTACAAATTGTGGCATTTGAGACCTCCATTCAACTGTTTTGGCTGTCTGTTACTTTAGTTCTTGAAACTATTTTCCTATAAAAAAATAAAAATACAGGCCACATGTTGAACAGTGTGGCATGTCCGTCAGATGCCTCTTCTTGTCTGTGAGCTAGAAATAGTGGCATTTGAGGGCTCCGTTCAGCTGTTCTTGCTGTCTCTTACCCTAATTCTATACATTATTTTTCTGTAAAAAACGCGAAATACAGACCACATATTGAACTGTGTGGTACCTCCGTCAGACGCCTGATCTATCTGTGGCCTTTCAGGCCTACATTCACCTTTTTTTGCTGTGTCTTAACCTAGTGATATAGACTATTTTGGAGTAAAAAATGAAAAAATTCAGGCCACATATTGAACAATGTGGTATCTCTGTCAGATGCCTCTTTTACCTGTGAGCTAACAATAGTGGCATTTGAGGGCTCCATTCAACTGTTTTTGCTGTGTCTTACCCTAATTCTATACAGTATTTTTCTGTAAAAAACACGAAATACAGGCTACATACTGAACAGTGTGGTATCCCTGTCTGACTACTCCTCTATCTGTGAGCTATAAGTCACACTGATAAGTGTGATGCATAGTGTCTGAGCGGCCTATTAATGACGCCCATAGAATTAGAAGGATGGCCGCTCACCACTGTATACATGCATCACACAGAAAAACCAAGCCAACATGAAGGGCTCATGCTGCATCCTGCAAAAATGATAAAAAGTGCAAAAAGATAAATAGATATGGGGTATTAGTTACTATTTTGGCCAAAGCAGATAAGCTCACAACCCAACATCAAGGGTCCCCAGATATTGGGAGTCCCTAACACTAAATCTAAACGGCAAACATGAGGAAAAAAAATTATCAGTGTGACTTATGTCTTATGCAAGCCTTATTAGTGTGCATTTTTCCACTAGGGTTGTGAGCTTATCTGCTTTGGCCAAAATAGTTACTAACACCCCATATCTATTTATCTTTTTGCACTTTTTATCATTTTTGCAGGATGCAGCTAGAGCCCTTATCAGTGACTTATGCCTTATGCAAGCCTTATTAAGCCTCTTTCACACTTCAGTTTTTTGCCAACAGTCAAAATCCGCCAAAATTTGAAATTGGCGGATCCGCAAAAATGAAAACAAAACGGATGCAAACTGATGGAACGGATCCGTTTTGTTGAGGATCCGCCATACCGATTTTACTGCGGATCCTCAACAAAACGGATCCGTTCCATCAGTTTGCATCCGTTTTTGTCATCCATTGGATCCGTTTTCTTGCGGATCCGTTTTTCCCACACCTCCAAATGGGATGCTCCCAAATATGATTGGCTCTTGGAAAATGCTCTCAAATGTGATTGGATGCTGGAAACTAGGGAGAAATATATCTAGGGTGTTGTGATACAATTTCTTTGAAAGGTTTTAGAGCTAGTGGCAGCGATGGAAGGAGTTAGTGCGAGTCTGGAAGGAGTTATTGCGAGTATTGACAGCTTCTGTGTGGAATTGGATCTCCACTTGAATCGGTTGGCAATTATTGCTATCGAGAGGGAGAAAAGAAGACTGCGAATCCTGCGTATGAGGAGACGGCGCCAGTGGATTCATCCCATTAATGCGCAGAGGTTCACCCGTGGCGTTTTTTCCACACTGTACCTGGAATTGAGGGAGAATCCGGACAAGTTCTTCAACTACGTGCGCATGCGGATGGAATTCTTTGAGATATTGGTGGATCGTGTTGGAGAACAAATCCGGAGAAGGGACACACAAATGCGGTTTTCTATATCACCGGCGGAGCGTTTGATGGTGACACTTCGGTAAGTTATCTACCTTTTAAAATGTTTCAGATTCTGCAGGCTTTTATTATGTTATGGCTTGTAGTTTGTATTAATTTTACTTTTTTTCCCTTTTTTTAAGATTCCTGGCAACTGGAGAATCCTTCACCTCCCTCCATTTCCAGTTCCGGATTGGGATTTCCACTATTGCTGGAATTGTACAACAGACCTGCCGGGCATTATGGGATTCTCTACGGGAGGAATACATCCCAGAGCCAACACAGGAGAGTTGGCTGGAGATTGCAGAGAAGTTTCAAGAAATCTGCCAGTTTCCAAACTGCATCGGTGCCGTGGATGGCAAGCATATCAGGATTGTGAAACCCATGGGATCTGGTTCACAGTTTTACAACTATAAAAAATACTTTTCTATTGTGCTTATGGCCATTTCGGATGCAAACTGCAAATTCATTGCCGTGGACATTGGTGCATACGGTCGTTCTAATGACTCTCAGGTGTTCAAGATTTCCACCATGGGCCGTCGCTTGTATGGAGACAATTTTAACTTCCCACCTCCAAGACCACTCCCTGGAACAACAGGCCCACCAATGCCTTTTGTGTGCGTTGGCGACGATGCTTTTCAACTTTCAAAACACCTACTGAAGCCATATGGTAGTCGTGGATTAACACACCAGAAAAGAATCTATAACTATCGGTTAAGCAGAGCGCGCAGAGTGGTGGAGTGCGCGTTTGGAATTTTAACTGCCAAATGGAGAGTACTGTTAACGGCCATGAAAATGAAAACAGAGACTGTGGATGAGGTGGTAAAGGCCTGTGTAATCCTGCACAATTTTGTCTTTTCAAAGGAACCAGTTTCCATCGATGAAAATGTGTATGGAACCACCTTGTGGGATTATGAGCAGCAAACTTTTCGGAGTACTGGTTCAGTGGCAAGAATTAGGGATACCTTTGCAGATTATTTTGTTACACCAGAGGGACAAGTGGACTGGCAAGATGACATGATATAATTTTCTTCATACCAATTGTGAGTAATTTTTTTTTTTTTTTTTATCTGAAATTTTACCAAGTGTTTGCTTTGCACAAGCATTGTGTTTTACCATGTGATTTGGTTAGTTTTACACTTTGCAGTGTTACCAATTGTTGGGTACCAAGCGTAAAGTTACCAAGCGTTTTACACTTTGAAATGTTCACAAGTGTTGGTTATCAAATGTTGTGCTACCAAGTGTTTTTTTTGTACCTTGTACACCACCGGTGTACTGTGAAATATTACCCAGTGTTGTGTGTTGTGTTAACAAGTGTTGTGTTACCAAGTGTTGTGTTTACCTTTTACACCACTGGTGTAATTTGCATAAAGAAGCAAAAAATAAACATCACAATAAAGTTTTTTGAAAAAAAACAGTTTATTTCTGACAATTTGTACTAACTGTATTTTTTTTTTTTTTTAAATTTTTTTTCTTAACTTTTTTGTAACTTTTTTTTGGTATATTACCTTTTTGGTAACTTTTTTTTTGGTATATTACCTTTTTTTAATTTTTTTTTTGGGTAAATTACAAACTATGATAATGTTGGGTGGAGATAGTATTGGAGGGGTTAACAGGGTTGACCACATCGAGGGGGGGGGTAGGGGACTGGGGAGGGAGTTGGTGAGGACCAGAAGTGGAAGGGGGGTTTAACACATGTGGTTGGGACGGGAGTGGATGGACAGACGAGGTTTGTGGGTACATTGAAGGTGTATGTGGGGGTGAGTATGGCGAGGGCATTGGGGTATAATGCAATGGGGAAGGTAGGTACTGGGAAGAATGGAATGGGGAACTAGAGAAAGGAGAGGGAGTGGTAGGAGGAGGGACGGCTGTGTGATGGATGGTGGTGGAAGGATGGACGGGGGAAGGATGGACTGTGGAAGGATAGACAGGGGGAGGATGGACTGTGGAAGGATAGACAGGGGGAGGATGGACAGGGGGAGGATGGACAGGGGGAGGATGAGATGCTTCAGCAAGCACTTCCACTAGAGCATTCTGACAGGCTTGCATCACACGCATCTGCTGGTGAGTACTTAAACCTTCCATTTGCCGGACAACAGATTGAAAAAAGGTATGTCTCGGTGTCTGGTTTGATTCTAAACTCATCTGTTCCATGTATCTTCTGAGTTCCATGATACTTTGATTGATCATGGTCAACCCAGAAGATAACCGTTGTCAATAAGTGTGGAAACCGTGTTGAACAGTTGAGTTTAGACTCAAACAGTCAGACAAGGTCAGCCTTTCCTGACTCCTCAGACGCTGCCGGCCAGAACCAAAAGTTGGTCGAGATGTTGCGGCAGTGTCTGAGGGGTGGGGAACAGGGAACAAGTCGTCACCAGCAGCTTCATGTGATGAAGTCTGCCCTGCTGCTCCAGTGCTGGTGGAGGGGATAGAGGGATCAGACAAGAGGGTAGGTACAGAGGGGTCGGATACCTCGATGTGGTCACCGGGGGCGGTCTCACTAGGGATCACTCCAGAGGGACGCAACTCTGATGCAGACTCCCAAGTGCTGCAGATGGTGCTAAAAAAAAAAGAAAAAAAAAATGTATATTAAAAATATTGATATTTAATTTAAGTCTGCTGAAAAAAAAATTGGTTAAACATTTCTACTACAGGAATTGTTTGGGGAATATTTACCTTCTGCACGCCATTGTAGATCGCAGGAACGCCAGGGCTTTGTAGTTTTTGTACTGGGGTCCCCGGCGTCCTCCCGACGATCCACTCGGGGTCTGAATCTCTTTGTTGTAGTCCCTCTTGAAGCGATCCCGGAGCGACCGCCACCGTGTGATAACCCTGTCACCTGTGAAGCAAAAAAAAAAAAAAAAAAAAGGTTTAGTATTCAACACACTTCACATGCTGGAAATATAAGTTACTGAAGTTGTAATACTTATGCACAAAATCCCTGGCCCTCGCATTGAGTTCCTCCCAGTTGTCAATAACTGAAGAACAGACTTCATCCCAGAGCCGTCGGGTGGTTGGTTGGTTGGTCGGCATGAAGACGGTTTGCCATGTTCCACAGCGGCTCCCGGATTTCCACCTCATGGATGAGGTCATCACTATCAATAATGACACCCTCCTCCTGATGTCTGTGGGGAGCACACTGTGAAACCTGTGAAGATAAAAAACAAAACAAAAAGCAAAAAATTACATTATATTCAAACACATGATGTTCATTTAAACAATTATCAAAATAGGGTTACTTACCGTTTGCCGACCACCAGAGGCATCACCTTGACGACCCTGGGAGTCACTCTAGTGCGGGCACCGGATTCTGAAGACTGTGGGAAAAAAAAAAAAAATGTTTGGATGGACGCGTAGTTATGGTGTGTGCACTGTGATGAATGTTTGTGTTGGGTGTAGCATTATGTATCTGTGTATGTGCTAAACTTACAATCTGCGCACCCCCTCCGTGTGTCTCTCCACCCTGCACGTCTCCTCCTGGAAGCTCCTCTGAATCAGCTTCCTGTTAAAACATAATAGGATAGTGTTTTTAACCACAAAAAAATTATTTTAAATAAAAAAAAACAAAATTTTTTTTACCTCAGCTCGCTGATGATGTGAGGGGGAGCTTTCAGGAGAAGACATTACGGCTTGGGGCAGCTGCGTTGCTTCCTGAACTGATCTGCAAGTATAAACACACTTGTTAAGCTACTATACAAAGTATCATAATAAGCTTTCAGGCTTTTATACTTACAGGGAAAACAGTGTCTGGCTGGCAGTCTCTGCTTCGGCCTGGCTGGCAGTCTCTGCTTCGGCCTGGCTGGCCCTCTCTGCTGCAGCCTGGCTGGCCCTCTCTGCTGCAGCTCTCTCTGCTGTGACCCTTTCTGCTGCGGCATTGCTGTTAGTGCTTGAAGTGATCTGCAAGTATAAAGACACTTGTTAAGCTAGTATACAAAGGATCATAATAAGCTTTCAGGTCTTTATACTTACAGGGAAACTAATGGTTGCCTGTACGCTGCGGTGTGGCTGTTCCTCTCTGCTGCGGTCAGGGTTGTTTCTGCTGCGGTCTGACCGGTCATGTCTGCTGCGTTGTTGATCCCTGCTGCGGTCTGAATCTCTGCTGCGGTTGGGCTGGCCGTGTCTACTTGTATGGTGGCGCTTCATTGTGTGAACTGAAAGAAAATGATATGAAAGTTTAAAAAAAAAAAAAAAAAAAAAATTTTGTATGTGTAATTCCCTGAAATTAATTATACGCAATTTTAAGTGTTTGCATGTCTACATTCCCTTATCTCAGAGTGTAACCAGTGATTGAAGGTGTGTAATATTTTGTGTAAACCCACTTTCTTTGTGTTTTGTAACTGAGTGTAACCAGTAATTGAAGGTGTGTAATTGCTGTGTATACCAGTTTGCATTCCCTGAAACTCTCACCGAGAGTGTAACCAGTGATTAAAGGTCTCACCGAGTGTAACCAGTGATTGAAGGCGTGTAGTGTGTAATTGCTGTGTATACCAGTGTTTGCATTCCCTGAAACTCTCAACAGAGGTGTTTAATTTCTGTGTATACCCACTGTGTTTGCATGGTTTTGAATTCCCTGAAACTCAGCTGTGTATACCCATTTTTTCATGGTATGTTGCAATCTCACCTTTAACCACACTTGTATACCAAAAAATTTTAATTACCTTTATGGTAACTTAATTTTACCTTTTTTAAAATGATACAAAGGAGATTTTTTCAAAACAAATTTATTTTTTTATTATTTTTTTTTCCAAAAAATAGGAGCTACTCTGCTCTTTATTTTAAATACCACAATACATGAAAAATAAAAAAACGCAAATTTACAACAGATACATTACAAAATTAAAATATTTTTTAAAAAAAACACAAACACGCATAACACACAGCCAGGCTACACACTCCAGGTGTCTTGCAGGTGGAAGATTTGCAGCGGAGTTTGAAATTCTATCAGTCAGGCTGGTGTTTGATGTCTGGTTCGGTGTCTTCAGTGTGGCTGTTGCCAGATGTCTGGGCCCAAACCACATACAATACCATTTAGGCCGGTTTCACATTTGCACTTTATAGCACAGCGATGGCCTGCACACATCCGCCACTAATCCCCGCCTACTACCGCACATGAACGCTTGCGATCTGCCCACCCTATCTTTATCATGGGGTGCGCAGATGGTGCGCTGGCAGGATTTTACAGTGTGCTGCGCACTTTTGAAGGTGTGCCGTGCGCGCCAAAATGCAACATGCTGCGTTTGGCGCACAAGGGCACACCTTCAAAAGTGCGCAGCACACGGTAAAATCCTGCCAGCGCACCATCTGCGCACCCTATGATAAAGATAGGGTGGGCAGATCGCAAGCCTTCATGTGCGGTAGTAGGCGGGGATTAGTGGCGGATGTGTGCAGGCCATCGCTGCGCTATAAAGTGCAAATGTGAAATCGGCCTAAATGGTATTGAATGTGGTGTTATTGGGCCCAGACATCTACATCAAACACCAGCCCGACTGATACAGTCAGGCTGGTGTTTGATGTAGATGTCTGGGCCCAATAACACCACATACAATACCATTTAGGCCGGTTTCACATTTGCACTTTATAGCGCAGCTATTTCCTGCACACGTCTGCCACTAATCCCCACCTACTAGCGCACATGAACGCTTGCAATCTGCGCACCCCATACTAAAGATAGGGTGTGCAGATCGCAAGCGTCCATGTGTGCTAGTAGGCGGTGATGACCAGATGGGACGGGGATTAGTGGCGGACGTGTGCAGGTTATCACTGCGCTTTAAAGTGCAAATATGAAACCGGCCTTACACCACACAATCACAGCAAGAAATACATTAAAGTTGTATGAAAATAACATGCAGTACACATGCAACAGAAAAAAAAAAAAAGATGGAAAAAAAAAAAAATGGAAAAAAAATAAATAAAAATGCACACACAGGCCACACACATACACACGCACACACACACGCTCCAGGGGTCTTGCAGGTGGTAGACTTGCAGCTGGGCAGACAGGTTTTATAGCTCTAGTTGAATCTTCTGTCAGGCAGGCTGGAGTCGGATATCTTGCTTGGAGTCTTCAGTGTTGCTGGTGCCGGATTGTCTGGGCCCAATTACACCACATACCATACACCACTCAATCGCAGCAATCACAGCATAAAAAATACAATATAATTACACTTGTATGAAAATAAAAAGCAGTACACATGCAACAGAAAAAAAATAAAAAATATGGGAAAAAAAAAATAAAAATGCACACACAGGCCACACACATACACACGCACACACACACACTCCAGGGGTCTTGCAGGTGGTAGACTTGCAGCTGGGCAGACAGGTTTTATAGCTCTAGTTGAATCTTCTGTCAGGCAGGCTGGAGTCGGATATCTTGCTTGGAGTCTTCAGTGTTGCTAGTGCCGGATTGTCTGGGCCCAATTACACCACATACCATACACCACTCAATCGCAGCAATCACAGCATAAAAAATACAATATAATTACAGTTTTATGAAAATAAAAAGCAGTACACAAGCAACAGAAAAAAAAAATATAAAAAAAAACAGACATGCAACACTCGCAGACCACACACACACACACACAGGCTACACACTAGCAGGCCATACACAGAAATGTCATAGGTATACTCACACTTGGTAAAGCTGGTACTGGCAGCTTGATAGCTGTGTGGCTGCAGGCTTGGTGGGTGTCTGGCAGGCTGGGTGGTCTGGCAGGCTGGGTGGGTGGTCTGGCAGGCTGGATGGCTTGCTTGGTGGGTGGATAGCTTGCTTGCTGTCTGGCTGGCTTGCTGTCTGGCTGCTACTGCATGTCTGGGCCCAATTAGCCCATCTTATATAGTTTTGGGACTGTCTGGAAAAGTATCTTTTTTTCTGGGCATGCGCAGTGCGATTTTGCGGATCCTGCCGGCGGATTCCGCAAAATCGCGGATCCCGGCGGATCCGCCGCCCATAGGAGCCCATGCTACCGCATGGCGGATGACGGCGGATCCGCCGTCATCCGCCATTTTGACGGCGAAAAAAAACGTTACATGCTCCGTCCCCCTCAGACAGAATCCGCAAAGAATTTTGCGGATCCGCCGAATATCGGACGCAACGGACGACCATCCGTCAAGATCCGCCACTAATGTATCCCAATGGGGAAAATGGCGGATCCGCAACAAGAAAAAGCGGATCCGCCAATTTCAAATTTTGGCGGATTTTGACTGATGGCAAAAAACTGAAGTGTGAAAGAGGCCTTAGTGTGCATTTTTTCCACTAGGCAGCCATACCTTGATGGGTTACTGGCTGTCTTCATCAGTGGAATGCACCTGTGCTGGCACAGCCTTTATCACTGGGGCTTTGCTGCATCCTGCCAGTGCATTAATCAGGGTTTGGTGAGTTACCTTACAAATGATGTGTTTTTTTCTATCTGTGAGCTACCAATTGTGGCATTTGAGACCTCCATCTGACTGTTTTGGCTGTCTATTACCCTAGTTATTGAAGCTATTTTCCTGTTAAAAAAAATACAGGCCACATATTGAACAGTGTGGTTTCTCCATCAGACGCCTGATCTATCTGTGGGCTACAAATTGTGGAATTTCAGGACTACATTCACCCTTTTTTTGCTGTGTCTTACACTAGTTCTATAGAGTATTTTGGGGTAAAAAAGAAAAAAAAATACAGGCCACATATAGAACAGTGTGGTATCTCCGTCAAATGCCTCTTTTATCTGTGGGCTAAAAATAGTGGCATTTGAGGGCTCCATTCAACTGTTTTTGCTGTGTCTTACCCTAATTCTATACAGTATTTTTCTGTAAAAAAACACAATATACAGGCCACATATTGAACAGTGTGGTATCTCCGTCAGATGCCTGATCTATCTGTGTGCTACAAAATGTGGCATTTCAGCCTTCATCAGGCTTAAGCGCCGAAACGCGCGTTGGGGCCGGGCATCCTATCCTAGGTGACCAGGAGCAGTCAAAGCAGTATCCATTGTAAGCTAGCACTACGTGTATTTATGTTTTTCACTGTTATTTTTGCACTGCTTTATTTTGGTCTGTTGATGTACACAATCTAGAAGGAACACGGTGTCTTTTATTACTTACTTAATGTGTATGGGTACACTGACACCTAGTGGATGAATTAAATTGTGCACAACATTTTTTTGATTAAGTTGCACTGGTATTATTTTTAAAGTTTTGTGTTTAACACTTTTTTTAGTCATATACTTTTGCATGCACTATATTTTTGCATATAAAAAGTCATGTTCACATGATGTTGCACAGATATTTTTATTGTGTTCTGCACTAATATGTGATTGGCATAGTATAGGCCTGGATAGTACTGCCCTTATGTATATAAACTTCAACAAGTGTATAAATTGTATTTACTATATATAGATACCTGATTTTTAAAATTTTTGATATGTATCATGATATATTAATGAATATTATTTTTAATGGGACTTATGGTCGTATGTGGTCTTTTGTGTGTTGTTTTTAGTCAAATGGCGACTGTCCCTTAATATATGTCCACATACTATTTGGTTGCTATACCAACATTACTTTTTTAGTAAATTTGGATCTCCTTTTTGTCTTGGTGTCCTGCTGATGCAGGCATGGCAGGTGGTGCAAATGGCCTGTTTGGGGTTATCGGCAGAGTCTTTAAAAAAAAAAAACCAGACTCGGGAAGATCTAACAGTTGTTATGCCAACTTTCGTCGTTTTGGTGTTACGAAGAATGGTTGCCCACCCTCTGTCTGCGGCCAACACACTGCTTCTTCCTGCCTGTTGGGATACTATACCTCGCACCCCCTGTGTGCTGCTGTCCTCACTCTGCATGTCCTCCTGCCAGGTTGGGTCAGTTAATATATCATTCATGTATTGCCAACTGTTTAGCAATAAGGTTCGGATACGGCTTTAAAGAAGGCACCACTTGGATATGACACAATTTTAATATACAATGATTAATTTAAATGATAAAACACCAAATTAATGGAATGGCAGATATAATATTACCTGTTTTGTTAATTAATTTCATGTGAATCATACAATTAATATGAATTATAGTACATAGAGAAATAAGCATCAATACTATACATTACCAAGTATTGTAACATCGCTTCTCCACTGGAGGGACCACCGTGTCAGCGAGAAGGAAATACTCTGGTCTTGTCATCACAGAAACCGTGCACCCATGATACCTTCTGGAAATGTCCCTGAACCAGGTCCACCTTTTTATACACAACTTCCACATCCTCCCCTATTACATCTGTGCTGTATGTTTAGGCTGAATCATCAGTATTTTGCAATTGCACAATTGGTTGTTGCCTTCATATCAGCACAAGACTTCAAGGTCTGTTTGTTATAGACTGCTTCAATCTTAAAGTTTGTTTGCACCAACCCAAGATCTGTTTGCCATTGGCATGTCTCTTAACAATAGCACAATGCATCAAGGTGTCTGCTGCTAATTACAACCCAAGATCTGTTTGCCTCTAACAATCAATGTTGCACTGTTCAAAGTTCAACATATGTTGCTTGTCACAAAGTTAACTCTTCATAATCATAGCATAACGCTCTAAGATGGTGGCATGTGATCAGCATGACTTCCATAATCACCTATTCTGAAAACTGGATACGTATCGTAACCCAGTCACACACTCATACTCGTCTCATTTGTATCACAGTCGGTCCTTGATTATTGATGCTCGGAGACAAGGGAGACCAAAATGTTTTGATGGTCTCATGTACCAATGGTCATGCATGAGCATGACCATTGGTACATGAGACCATCAAAACATTTTGGTCTCCCTTGTCTCCGAGCATCATACTATTATTGAACACAAGACTTCCTTGTTCAAGCAGCATAAATATTACACCATAGTATATTGCAATATATAGTGTTTGGATTCAAACAACAATATTTCATATTTGCAATACATTCCACCCTTGGTCTAATGACCACACTATATCAAAGCATATAAACAATATATTAAAATATGTAGGCTATAAGATATCCATATTTTTATTAGCACCACAATCCACCCTTGGATATCTTATAGCCACACGTTATTTATCCATCAACAACAAACCAATGCGTGCATAATACAAATTACTCCTTAAAGTTAACCTAGAGCTAACACCTGACCAACTAGTTATATTAGTTGGAATATAACTAAAAGTGATATTTCCAAAGGAAAACATCCCACCTGTAGGCAATCTTACATGTTCTGTAAATGATGGAGAGATCACTATACTGTTACACGTCATTTTTGCCCGCCCTCATACTTTTACACTTTTTATCTGAACTGGAGCCACATATAATAGCCCTCTCCCCATCCCCAGTTTATTACAAGTCCTCTGACAGCATGAATCAGCTGGCATAATACTTGGAATCCTTCTGGTAATCATTTCTCCCATTAGAAATTTTCTTCAGTACAGTTCACACTTTGGGTCACATCTTCTTGGATATACCACCATACAAGTTTCTAATATATATAGTGGTAGCAGTGATAGTCTTTGCCCTTCAAAAATGGCTAGTGTTCATCACTGAGCCAAGTAAATCCATAGATTCTGTTTGGTTTTCAGAAATCCACATTTTCCATAGTTGGTATCTTTTTTCTGTCTGAAGATTGCTTAGCTCTTGAAAGCAGTCGCACATGATGAAAGCAATAATGCAACACTTACAGATCAGATTTTGCTCTAAAGGGAAAACAAAAACATTATTATCTGAGATCACATTGACTGCTACTTGAGAAATGACTTGAGCAGATTCAGGACACCTAATTGATTCCAACAAATTTTAGAAATCCACTGACTGAGCTATTCTAGCTTCTCTCTGTATTATTGACATGTCACTTTACTCAATATTCATGCATTTCTCCTGGATAAATCTGATCTATCACATTACCTCCATTCATTGAAATATCAAACGTAACTGTTCAAGATGCAACTTACAAATGGATTTTACAAACCTATTATGTTCCTAATTGGAAATAAAGATTAAGAACATACATAAAACTAAACCACAACTTTTAGCTAAATACAGTCCGATTCATCACAATGGGATGATTACTTATTTAATTGTTTGCAAACAATTATTTTAACCTTTACCTTTGAGCTCATTGTCTAACCCCCATGTCTTATATATAACTAAATACATTGAATCTGATTCCTCTAAAAAACTGGTTTGTCCAGTCTGAAAGAAAAAACACAAAGAAAAGGTTATAATAGGTACAAATCAAATACTGCACTTTGTCCTTATCCTATCTGGGCAAAAAAACAAACAACAAAAACAAACAACCTCACTGGATACGTTGTATTGTCTTAAAAAAATAACACAGGAATGATGACTGGTGACCAATGTAAAATGATCCAGCCCCATAGACAGAACACAGGAATAGTAGCACCGTCTTTTTGGGGTCTACAATATGACAAATTCTGCTCTTTCCCAGTCTCACTCTTATCCACCGTTGGGATCTGCATTTCTTGCGACTTTTGTGCAGTTGTTGCAAAGTCAGCTTTTTTGCATGAGTCTGTAAATTCAGTATCATAGATGGCAAGTTCTTCCTTATTCTCAATACTATCAATATTCTGGTGCAATGAATGGCTCTCTGGTTTGGTATTACAATAACGTTTAATGTGGCCTATCTTCCCACATTTAAAGCAATACCTAGGCCGGTAAACAGCAAACACATTCTCTGATACTTCATCCTGCTCTTTTGACTTAAGACACCACTCATTTAATAGTTTTACAAATCTTTCATATGGACTGGTATTTCTTAGAGACGCTCTTGTGGCATAATCTACATTACAATGATTTGCCATTGAAAATAGAAAACTAGGATCATTCTGAGACATATCTGGATGATTGCAAACATTTCTGTACAATGCCAAATAATTACTACAGAACAACATGGGATCATCAGATCGGCTGAATCTGAATCATTGCCGGGGCCTTGCCACCCCTAGTATTTCTTCTTGCAACTCAAATCTATTAGACACACTGCAATCTGCTACCTCATTCTGGTTTTTCTTCCCTGTAGCCATCTCTACAACCTGGATCTGGCAAATGCGATGAGGTTTCAATAGGTTAAGAAGAGGATCCATTTCCATCTCCCCATCAAAATGATCATCCCCCTGTTCTGGGATGGTGACAGTTTTGCAGTCAGTTGACTCCTGTGCATCACCATCCCACTGATCTGGGTTCCTCATCTCTGCTCTGGCCATGGCCAAAGATTTCTTCTTGTTCACCTTCCCCCTCTTCTTTCTGCACTAATACTGTGTTACACATACAGCAGCCTGTTCTGTATCATGCAGAGTTCCAACACATTTGTCCATTACTAACTTATTCTTACCCTGTGCTGCCACCAATGCATTCTGGGCCTCACATAGCTGTATTTCCAATTCCTGCACTTTAGTTAACATTCTTTGCTTTTCCTCATGCTGTTTTCTATATGCAGATAGCGGGATCCAGCCACACCTACCAAGAGCACATAATTCTTTCCCTTTTTCTACTTTTACTTTCTGCAAGCATTCTGCTACATCAGCAGGCTCTTCATTCTGCAAATATTTGTCCCAATGTTCACTTGAACCAACACTGTGTGACTACTTAGTTGCCAAAATATGATATGGAGTTTTCCCCCACCCTGGAATCTCAATAGACTCACTTACAACCACTTTTTGTTCAATTTCCGACAACTTTCTTTGCATATGGGTGTTTTGCTCATGCATATCTTGGTATGCACTGAGTAAAATCCACATATGCCATCCTAAAGACACTACATCATCCGCTTTTGCAGGGACACCCCTGAGTACATCAACAACATCAGGGGTTAACTGCATCACCTGCCTTTGCAGGGACACCCTCAAGTAACTTACTAACATCGAGGGGTTAACTGCATCACCTGCCTTTGCAGGGATCCCCATGAGTACACCAACAACATCATGGGGCTCTGAGTCCTTGAGCTTAATCTTCCAGGGTTCTGCCAATCCACAACAGTGCATTTCCTGTGCTATAATATTGTATGGAGCTCTGGTCCAGCCAGGGATCTCCACACAACTATCCTCTTTCATGTTCTACACCAGTGGTCCCCAACCTTTTTTGCACCAGGGACCGGTTTCAAGCAAGACCATTCTTCCATGACCCGGCAGGGCGGGGATGGAGGTGTGGCAGGGGCAGGGCTTAAGTCATAAGGGGGCGGGGCTATGGACGCGGTTGTAGTGTAGCAGTGCATACTTATAATTAAATGACATTTATAATGTGACTCAACTCACCATAGGTTTTGAATGAGTGCTCCATCACCCCATTCTTGCCTGCTCCATCACCCCATCACTCCCTTCTCCCCATCACTGCCATCTCTCCGTCATTGCCTTCACCCCATCACTGCCATCTCTCCATCATTGCCTTCACCCCATCACTCCCTTCTCCCCATCATTGCCTTCACCCCATCAATGCCTTCTCTCCATCACCCCCATCATGGCCTTCTCCCATTACCCCCTCATGGCCTTCTCCCATCACCCCAGGCATCATGGCCTTCTCCCATTACCCCCTCATGGCCTTCTCCCATCACCCCAGGCATCATGGCCTTCTCCCATTACCCCCTCATGGCCTTCTCCCATCACCCCAGGCATCATGGTCTTCTCCCATTACCCCCCTCATGGCCTTCTCCCATCACCCCAGGCATCATGGCCTTCTCCCATTACCCCCCTCATGGCCTTCTCCCATCACCCCAGGCATCATGGCCTTCTCCCATTACCCCCTCATGGCCTTCTCCCATTACCCCCCTCATGGCCTTCTCTCCCCATCACGGTCTTCTCCTCATGTCCCCATCTCCTCCAGGGCCAGGCTCACCTACACAGACAAACACACACACACACACACAGACATACATGTACACACACAGACAGACATACATACACACACCACCTCTCACCGGTCGCAGCATCACCCGCGCTTCCTCGCTCACACAGCAGCGGCACGCTCCTCTCTGTCAGTCAGAGACAGGAAGCGCGGGCGGCGGGCAGGAAGCTGGACGGGTCCTTGCAGCTCCGCTCCTGCTATTCTCTCTTGCAGGCAGCGGAGCTGCTTGATCGCTCCCTGCCCACCGCTACACGCAGTTTAAGAATTGCTGCGCGCCGCCCCAGCCCCCGCTACGCCACTGACCGCCCCTGGCTCCCCTTGTGTCTACGGACCGGCAAGGGCACTGCAGCGGCCCGGTGCTGGGCCGCAGACCGGCGGTTGGGGACCCCTGTTCTACACAATATCACACAGAGTATAAAAAACTTCTGAGCCTTCGGCGTGGCCTGCTGACTACGCCAATTTATGTATTGCCAACTGTTTAGCAATAAGGTTCAGATACAGCTTTAAAGAAGGCACCACTTGGATATGACACAATTTTATTATACAATCATTAATTTAAATGATAAAACACCAAATTAATAGAATGGCAGATATAATACTAGATGTGTATTTCCTGAAGGAAGTACAGAGAGTGCTTTGAAATGGTGCCCGGGCTGCCCTTTAAGAGAGACTTGCCTACTGCCCCTGGAAGACTTTCAACTCAGGATCCGTTTTAACTGTGGGTGCCTCTCAGGGGTCACGTTGGCCTGTGGGGCCCCTCGCGGTCTTATTTGATGGGCGGGCCCCTTAGGGTCCGATTTTGTGGGTGGGGCCCCTCAGGGTCCGATTTGGTGAGCGGGGTCCTTCAGGGTCTGATTTGGTGGGTGGGGCCCCTTAGGGACCGATTTGGTGGGTGGGGCCCTCAAGGCCCGATTTTGTGGCTGGGGCCCTCAGGGTCTGATTTGGTGGGCGGCATCTCTCGGGGTCCGATTTGGTGGGTGGAGCCCCTCAGGGTCTGATTTGGTGGCTGGGGCCCCTCAGATTCTGATTTTGTGGCCAGGGCCCCTCAGGGTCCGATTTGGTGGGCGGGGCCCCTCAGGGTCTGATTTGGTGGGCGGGGCCCCTCAGGGTCTGATTTGGTGGGCGGGGCCACTCATGGTCCAATTTGGCGGCCGCGGCCCCTCAGGGTCCATTCTGGTGGGCGGGGCCCCTCTGAGTCCGATTTGGTCAGTGGGGCCCCTCACGGTCCGATTTGGTGGGTGGGGCCCCTCAGGGTCTGACTTGGTGGGCGGGGCCCCTCAGGGTCCAACTTGGTGGCTGGGTCCCCTCAGGGTCCGTTCTGGTGGGCGGGGTCCTCAGAGTCCGATTTGGTGGGCGGGGCCCCTCACATTCTCTATCAGGGGCATGTGTAATGTGATGAAGCTAGATTTGCATTTATGCTGTGGGTTTCTCTTTAAGAGCTGAAATTATCTGGCAGAAACTGTGTCCCGCTGGGGTCATGTGAAGTTCGTAGGCGTTGGCATAGTAACTGGGTCTGCCTGCGCATATCAATGAGCTTAACTGCCATTTCAATCGCCTCAGGGCATGTTTTCTCTGTGGCAACATTTTCCCATTGAAATGCATTGAGACAGTGCATTCCAATGACGGGGAAAAAAATTTTCAAACGCAAATTGCTCAAAAACTACAAATCTGATCGACAAGAAAAATACTTAGCACACCACTCGTGAACGCTGGCTTCGAAACGACACCTCAACGGAGTCTGTGAGTGTAGTGGTTCGGGCCGCATTAATTGCGGAAATCAACTGAATAACTAGATGTGTATTTCCTGAAGGATGTACAGATAGTGCTTTGAAATGGTGCCCGGGCTGCCCCTTTTAGAGAGACTTGCCTGCTGCCCCTGCAAGACTTTCAACTCAGGATCCGTTTTGCCTGTGGGAGCCCCTCAGGGGCCACTTTGGCCTGTTGGTGCCCCTCAGGGGCCACTTTGGGCTGTGGGGCCCCTCAGGGGCCACTTTGGCCTGTGGGGCCCCTCAGTGGCCACTTTGTCCCATGGAGCCTCTCAGGGGCCACTTTGGCCACCAGTGCCCTTCAGGGGCCACATTGGCCAGCGGGGCCCCGCAGGGGCCACTTTGGCGGGCGGGGCCCCTCAGGGTCTGTTTTTGTGCCCGGGGCCCCTCAGGGTCCAATTTTGTGGGTGGGGCCCCTTAGGGTCTGATTTGGTGGACGGGGCCACTCTGGGTCCAACTTGGTGGGCGGGGGCCCCTCAGGGTCCAATTTGGTGGGCGGGGCCACTCTGGGTCCGATTTGGTGGGTGGGGCCACTCTGGGTCCGATTTGGTGGGGGGCCCTCAGGGTCCGATTTGGTGGGCGGGGCCACTCTGGGTCCGATTTGGTGGGCGGGGCCGCTCAGACTATGATTTGGTGGGCAGGGCCCCTTAGGGTCTGATTTTGTGGGCAGAGCCACTCTGGGTCTGATTTGGTGGGCGGGGTCCCTCTGGGTCTGATCTGGTGGGTGGGGCCCCTCAGTGTCCAATTTGGTGGGTGTGGCCCCTCAGGGTCCGAATTGGTGGGTAGGACCCCTCAGGGTCCGATTTAGTGGGCAGGTCCTCTCTGGGTCCGATTTGGTGGGTGGGTCCACTCTGGGTAAGGTTTGGAGGCTGGGGTCGCTCAGCCTCCGATTTGGAGGCCGGGGTCGATGAGCTTCCGATTTGGAGGCCGGGGTACATGAGCCTCCGATTTGGAGGCCGGGGTCGTTGAGCCTCGGATTTGGAGGCTGGGGTCGTTGAGCCTCGGATTTGGAGGCTGGGGTCGTTGAGCCTCCGATTTGGAGGCCGGGGTCGTTGAGCCTCCGATTTGGAGGCCGGGGTCGTTGAGCCTCCGATTTGGAGGCCGGGGTGGCTCAGCCCCCGATTCGGAGGCCGGGGTCGCTCAGCCTCCGATTTGGACACCAGGGTCGATCAGCCTCTGATTTGGAGGCTGGGGTCGCTCAGCCTCCGATTTGGAGGCTGGGGTCGCTCAGCCTCCGATTTGGAGGCCCTGGTGGCTCAGCCTCCGATTTGGAGGCCGGGGTGGCTCAGCCTCCGATTTGGAGGCCGGGGTGGCTCTGCCTCCGATTTGAAAACCGGGGTGGCTCAGCCTCCGATTTGAAGGCCGGGATGGCTCAGCCTCCTATTTGGAGGCCGAGGTGGCGCAGCCTCCTATTTGGAGGCCAGGGTGGCTCATCGTCCAACTTGGAGGCCGGGGTGGCTCATAGTCCTATTTGGAGCCCGGGGTGGCTCAGCCTCCGATTTGGAGCCCGGGGTGGCTCAGCCTCCGATTTGGAGGTCGGGGTGGCTCAGCCTCCGATTTGGAGGCTGGGGTCGATCAGCCTCCGATTTGGAGGACGGTTTGGCTCAGCTTCCGATTTGGAGGCCGGAGAGAATCACCCTTCCATTTTTCTTAGCCGGGGTCAATCAGCCTCCGATTTGGAGGCCGGGGTCGATCAGCCTCCGATTTGGAGGCCGGGGTCGATCAGCCTCCGATTTGGAGGCCGGGGTCGATCAGCCTCCGATTTGGAGGCTGGGGTCGATCAGCCTCCGATTTGGAGGCCTCCGATTTGGAGGCCGGGGTTGATCAGCCTCCGATTTGGAGGATGGGGTCGATCAGCCTCCGATTTGGAGGCCGGGGTGGCTCAGCCTCCGATTTGGAAGCCGGGGTGGCTCAGCCTCCGATTTGGAGGCCGGGGTGGATCAGCCTCCGATTTGGAAGCCGGGGTGGCTCAGCCTCCGATTTGGAGGCCGGGGTGGATCAGCCTCCGATTTGGAGGACGGGGGGCTCAGCCTCCGATTTGGAGGCCGGGTCAATTAGCCTCCGATTTGGAGGCCGGGTCAATTAGCCTCTGATTTATAGGCCAGGGTCGATCAGCCTCCGATTTGGAGGTCGGTGTGGCTCAGGCTCCGATTTGGAGGCCGGGGTCGATCAGCCTTCGATTTGGAGGCCGGGGTCGATCAGCCTCCGATTTGGAGGCCGGGGTGGCTCAGCCTCCGATTTGGAGCCTGGGTTCACTCAGCTTTCGATTTGGCGTGTCGGCCCTTTAAGACTCATTTCAGTGCGCCGGCCCTTTAACAATCACTTTGGCGCATCGGCCCTTTAAGAGCTAGTTTGGCTCACTGGGCGTCTTCTAAATCAACTTTGGCGGACATTCTCTCTCAGGGGCATGTGTCATGTGATGAAGCTAGATTTGCATTAGTGCTGTGGGTTTCGCTTTAAAAGCTGATATTATGTGGCAGAAGCTCTGTCCTGGGGGCGTCATGTGACATTCGAAGGCGTTGGCATAGTAACTGGGTGTTTGCCATTTCCCATTGAAAAGCATTGGAGACAATGCATTCCAATGAAGGGAAAAAAAATTTTCAAACGCAAATTGCGCAAAAACTACAAATCCGATCGACATGAAAAATACTTAGCACACCTCTCGTGGACGCTGGCTTCGAAACAACACCTCAACGCAGTCTATGCGTGTAGCGGTTCGGGCCGTATTAATTGCGGAAATCAACTTAATAATATCTAGATGTGTATTTCCTGAAGGAAGTACAGATAGTGGATTGAAATGGTGCCCGGGTTGCCCCTTTAAGAGAGACTTGCCTACTGCCCCTGTAAGACTTTCAACTCCGGATCCGTTTCACGTGTGGGTGCCTCTCAGGGGCCACTTTGGCCTCAGGGCTTGATTTGGTGAGTGGGGCCCCTCAGGGTCCGATTTTGTGGCCGGGGCCCCTCAGGGTCCGATTTTGTGGGTGGGGCCCCTCAGGGTCCGGTTTTGTGGGTGGGTCCCCTCAGGGTCCGGTTTTGTGGGTGGGGCCCCTCAGAATCCGATTTTGTGGCAGGGTCCCCTCAGGGTCTGATTTGGTGGGCGGGGCCCCTTGGGGTCTGATTTGGTGGGCCGGGCCCCTCGGGGTCTGTTTTGGTGGGCGGGGCCCCTCAGTGTCTGATTTGGTGGGCAGGGCCCTCAGGTTCCGATTTGGTGGGCGGGCCCCTCAGGGTCCGATTTGGTGGGCGGGGCCCCTCAGGGTCCGATTTGGTGGGCTGGGCCACTCTGGGTTCGATTTTGTGGTTAGGGCCCCTCAGGGTCCGATTTTGCGGGCGGGGCCCCATGGTCCAATTTTGTGTTCGGGGCCCCTCAGGGTCCGATTTTGTGGTTAGGGCCTTTCAGAATCTGATTTGGTGGGCGGGGCCGCTCAGGGTCTGATTTGGTGGGCGGGGCCCCTCAGAGTTCAATTTGGTGAGCAGGGCCCCTCAGGGTCCGATTTGGTGAGCGGGGCACCTCAGGGTTCGATTTGGTGAGCGGGGCCCCTCAGGGTCCGATTTGGCAGGCGGGGCCCATCATGGTCCGATTTGGTGGGCGGGGCCCCTTAGGGTCCGATTTGGTGGGCGGGGCCCCTCAGGGTCCTATTTGGTGGGTGTGGCCCCTCAGGGTCTGATTTGCTGGGTGGGGCCCCTCAGGGTCCGATTTGCTGGGCGGGACCCCTCAGGGTCCAATTTGGTGTTTGGGGCCTTTCAGAATCCGATTTGGTGGGCGGCACCCCTCAGGGTCCGATTTGGTGAGCGGGGCCCCTCAGAGTTCAATTTGGTGAGCGGGGCCCCTCAGGGTCCGATTTGGTGAGCGGGGCCCCCCAGAGTTCAATTTGGTGAGCGGGGACCATCAGGGTCCGATTTGGTGAGCGTGGCCCCTCAGGGTCCGATTTGGTGGGTGGGGGCGCACTTTGGCACACATTCTCTCAGGGGCATGCGTCATGTGATGAAGCTAGATTTGCATTTCTGCTGTGGGTTTCGCTTTAAGATCTGATATTATGTGGCAGAAGCTCTGTCCTGGGGGTGTCATGTGACGTTTGTAGGCGTTGGCATAGTAACTGGGTGTGCCTGCGCATATCAATGAGCTTAACTGCCATTTCAATCGCCTCAGGGCACGTTTTAAGTTTCCCATTCAAATGCATTGAGACAGTGCATTCCAATGACGGGAAAAAACATTTTCAAACGCAAATTGCGCAAAAACTACAAATCCAATCGACATGAAAAATACTTAGCACACCTCTCGTGGACGCTGGCTTCGAAACGACACCTCAACGGAGTCTGTGCGTGTAGCGGTTCGGGCCGTATTAATTGCGGAAATCAACTTAATAATAATAACTAGATGTGTATTTCCTGAAGGAAGTACAGATAGTGGTTTGAAATGGTGCCCGGGCTGCCCCTTTAAGAGAAACTTGCCTGCTGCCCCTGCAAGACTTTCAACTCAGGATCCGTTTTAACTGTGAGTGCCTCTCAGGGGCCAGTTTGGCCTCAGGGTCTGATTTGGTGGGTGGGGCGCCTCAGGATCTGATTCCTTGGCCTGGGCTCTTCAGGGCTTGAATTGTTGGCGGGGATCCCTCAGGCTCCGATTTTGTGGGTGTGGCCCAGTAGGGTCTGATTTTGTGGGTGGGGCCCCTCAGGGTCCGATTTTGTGGGTGGGGCCCCTCAGGGTCCGATTTTGTGGCCAGGGCCCCTCAGGGTCCGATTTTGTGGGTGGGTCCCCTCAGGGTCCGATTTTGTGGGTGGGTCCCCTCAGGGTCTGATTTTTTGGTTGGGGCCCCTCAGGGTCCGATTTTGTGGGTAGGGCCCTTCAGGGTCCGATTTTGTGAGTGGGGCCAGTCAGGGTCCGATGTTGTGGCCGGATCCCCTCAGGGTCCAATTTTGTGGGTGGGGCCCCTCAGGGTCCAATTTTGTGGCCGGGGCCCCTCAGGGTCCAATTTTGTGGGTGGGGCCCCTCAGGGTACAATTAGGTGGGCAGGGCCACTCTGGGTCTGATTTGGTGGGCGGGGCCACTCTGGGTCTGATTTGGTGGGCGGGGCCACTCTGGGTCCGATATTTGGTGGGCGGGGCCACTCTGGGTCCGATTTAGTGAGCTGGGCCCCTCAGGGTCTGATTTGGTGGGCAGGATCTATCAGAGTCCGATTTGGTGGTCGGGGCCCCTCAGGGTCTAATTTGGTATGCGGGGACCCTCGGTGGGCGGGATCCCTCATGGTCCGATTTGGTGGGCGGGACCCCTCGGGGTTCGATATGGTCGGCGGGGCCCCTCAGGGTCCGATTTGGTGGGTGGGGCCCCTCGGGGTCCGATTTGGTGAGCGGGGCCACTCTAGGTCTGATTTGATGGGCGGGCCACTCTGGGTCCGATTTTGTGGCCGGGGCCCGTTAGGGTCCGATTTTCTGGCCGGGGCCCGTTAGGGTCCGATTTTGTGGCGGGGGCCCGTCAGGGTCCGATTTTGTGGTTGGGGCCCCTCAGGGTCCGATTTTGTGGGTAGGGCCCCTCAGGGTCCGATTTTGTGAGTGGGGCCAGTCAGGGTCCGATGTTGTGGCCGGATCCCCTCAGGGTCCGATTTTGTGGGTGGGGCTCCTCAGGGTCCAATTTTGTGGCCGGGGCCCCTCAGGGTCCAATTTTGTGGGTGGGGCCCCTTAGGGTCCGATTTTGTGGGTGGGGCCCCTCAGGGTACAATTAGGTGGGCGGGGCCACTCTGGGTCTAATTTGGTGGGCGGGGCCACTCTGGGTCCGATATTTGGTGGGCGGGGCCACTCTGGGTCCGATTTGGTGAGCTGGGCCACTCAGGGTCTGATTTGGTGGGCGGGATCTATCAGAGTCCGATTTGGTAGGCGGGGCCCCTCAGGGTCCAATTTGGTTGGCGGGGACCCTCGGGGTCCGATATGGTGGGCGGGATCCCTCGGGGTCCGATTTGGTGGGTGGGGCCCCTCGGGGTCCGATTTGGTGGGCGGGGCCCCTCGGGGTCCGATTTGGTGGGTGGGGCCCCTCGGGGTCCGATTTGGTGAGCGGGGCCACTCTAGGTCTGATTTGGTGGGCGGGCCACTCTGGGCCTTTTTTGGTGGGCGGGCCACTTTGGGTCCGATTTGGTCAGCAGGGACCCTCAGGGTCCGATTTTGTGGGTGGGGCCCTCAGGGTCCGATTTTGTGGTTGGGGCCTTTCAGAATTCGATTTAGTGTGCGGGGCCCCTCAGGGTCCGATTTGGTGGGCGGGGCCCCTCAGGGTCCCATTTGGTGGGTGGGGCCCCTCAGGGTCCCATTTGGTGGGCGGGGCCCCTCAGGGTCCGATTTGGTGGGCGGGGCCACTCTGGGTCTGATTTGGTGGGCGGGGCCACTTTGGGTCCGATTTGGTGGACGGGGCCATTCAGGGTCCAATTTGGTGGGCGGGCCACTCTGGGTCTTTTTTGGTGGGTGGGCCACTCTGGGTCCGATTTGGTCAGCAGGGACCCTCAGGGTCCGATTTTGTGGGTGGGGCCCTCAGGGTCCGATTTTGTGGTTGGGGCCTTTCAGAATTCGATTTAGTGGGCGGGGACCCTCAGGGTCCGATTTGGTGGGTGGGGCCCCTCAGGGTCCGATTTGGTGGGCAGGGCCCCTCAGGGTCCCATTTGGTGGGTGGGGCCCCTCAGGGTCCCATTTGGTGGGCGGGGCCCCTCAGGGTCCGATTTGGTGGGCGGGGCCCCTCAGGGTCTGATTTGGTGGGCGGGGCCACTTTGGGTCCGATTTGGTGGACGGGGCCATTCAGGGTCCAATTTTGTGTCCGGGGCCCCTTAGGGTCCGATTTTGTAGCCGGTGCCTCTCAGGGTCCGATTTTGTGGTTGGGGCCCCTCAGGGTCCGATTTTGTGGTTGGGGCCCCTCATGGTCCGATTTTCGGGGCCGGGGCCCCTCAGGGTCCGATTTTGCGGGTGGAGCCCCTCAGGGTCCGATTTTGCGGGTGGGGCCCCTTAGGGTCCGATTTTGCGGCCGGGGCCCCTTAGGGTCTGATTTTGTGGCTGGGGTCCCTCAGGGTCTGATTTTGTGGGTGGGGCCCCTCAGGGTCCGATTTTGTGACTGGGGCCCCTCAGGGTCTGATTTTGTGTTTGGGGCCCCTCAGGGTCCGATTTTGTTGCCGGGGTCTCTCATGGTCCGATTTTGTGGCTGGGGCCCCTCAGGGTCTGGATTTGTGGGTGGGGCCCATCTGGGTCCGATTTTGTGGGTGGGGCCCCTCAGGGTCCGATTTTGTGGCTGGGGCCCCTCATGGTCTGATTTTGTGGCTGTGGCCCTCAGGGTCTGATTTTGATGGTGGGGCCCCTCAGGGGCTAATTAGGTGGACGGGGCCCCTCAGGGTCCGATTTTGAGGGTGGGGCCCCTCAAGGTCCAATTTTGTGGCTGGGGCCCCTCAGGGTCTGATTTTGTGGGTGGGGCCCATCAGGGTGCGATTCTGTGTTTGGGGCCCCTCAGGGTCCGATTTTGTGACCTGGGTCCCTCAGGGTCTGATTTTGTGGGTGGGGCCCCTCAGGGTCCGATTTTGTGGCTGGGGTCCCTCAGGGTCTGATTTTGTGGGTGGGGCCCCTCAGGGTACAATTAGGTGGGCGGGGCCACTCTGGGTCTAATTTGGTGGGCGGGGCCACTCTGGGTCCGATATTTGGTGGGCGGGGCCACTCTGGGTCCGATTTGGTGAGCTGGGCCACTCAGGGTCTGATTTGGTGGGCGGGATCTATCAGAGTCCGATTTGGTGGGCGGGGCCCCTCAGGGTCCAATTTGGTTGGCGGGGACCCTCGGGGTCCGATATGGTGGGCGGGATCCCTCGGGGTCCGATTTGGTGGGTGGGGCCCCTCGGGGTCCGATTTGGTGGGCGGGGCCCCTCGGGGTCCGATTTGGTGGGTGGGGCCCCTCGGGGTCCGATTTGGTGAGCGGGGCCACTCTAGGTCTGATTTGGTGGGCGGGCCACTCTGGGCCTTTTTTGGTGGGCGGGCCACTTTGGGTCCGATTTGGTCAGCAGGGACCCTCAGGGTCCGATTTTGTGGGTGGGGCCCTCAGGGTCCGATTTTGTGGTTGGGGCCTTTCAGAATTCGATTTAGTGTGCGGGGCCCCTCAGGGTCCGATTTGGTGGGCGGGGCCCCTCAGGGTCCCATTTGGTGGGTGGGGCCCCTCAGGGTCCCATTTGGTGGGCGGGGCCCCTCAGGGTCCGATTTGGTGGGCGGGGCCACTCTGGGTCTGATTTGGTGGGCGGGGCCACTTTGGGTCCGATTTGGTGGACGGGGCCATTCAGGGTCCAATTTGGTGGGCGGGCCACTCTGGGTCTTTTTTGGTGGGTGGGCCACTCTGGGTCCGATTTGGTCAGCAGGGACCCTCAGGGTCCGATTTTGTGGGTGGGGCCCTCAGGGTCCGATTTTGTGGTTGGGGCCTTTCAGAATTCGATTTAGTGGGCGGGGACCCTCAGGGTCCGATTTGGTGGGTGGGGCCCCTCAGGGTCCGATTTGGTGGGCAGGGCCCCTCAGGGTCCCATTTGGTGGGTGGGGCCCCTCAGGGTCCCATTTGGTGGGCGGGGCCCCTCAGGGTCCGATTTGGTGGGCGGGGCCCCTCAGGGTCTGATTTGGTGGGCGGGGCCACTTTGGGTCCGATTTGGTGGACGGGGCCATTCAGGGTCCAATTTTGTGTCCGGGGCCCCTTAGGGTCCGATTTTGTAGCCGGTGCCTCTCAGGGTCCGATTTTGTGGTTGGGGCCCCTCAGGGTCCGATTTTGTGGTTGGGGCCCCTCATGGTCCGATTTTCGGGGCCGGGGCCCCTCAGGGTCCGATTTTGCGGGTGGGGCCCCTTAGGGTCCGATTTTGCGGCCGGGGCCCCTTAGGGTCTGATTTTGTGGCTGGGGTCCCTCAGGGTCTGATTTTGTGGGTGGGGCCCCTCAGGGTCCGATTTTGTGACTGGGGCCCCTCAGGGTCTGATTTTGTGTTTGGGGCCCCTCAGGGTCCGATTTTGTTGCCGGGGTCTCTCATGGTCCGATTTTGTGGCTGGGGCCCCTCAGGGTCTGGATTTGTGGGTGGGGCCCATCTGGGTCCGATTTTGTGGGTGGGGCCCCTCAGGGTCCGATTTTGTGGCTGGGGCCCCTCATGGTCTGATTTTGTGGCTGTGGCCCTCAGGGTCTGATTTTGATGGTGGGGCCCCTCAGGGGCTAATTAGGTGGACGGGGCCCCTCAGGGTCCGATTTTGAGGGTGGGGCCCCTCAAGGTCCAATTTTGTGGCTGGGGCCCCTCAGGGTCTGATTTTGTGGGTGGGGCCCATCAGGGTGCGATTCTGTGTTTGGGGCCCCTCAGGGTCCGATTTTGTGACCTGGGTCCCTCAGGGTCTGATTTTGTGGGTGGGGCCCCTCAGGGTCCGATTTTGTGGCTGGGGTCCCTCAGGGTCTGATTTTGTGGGTGGGGCCCCTCAGGGTCCGATTTTGTGGCCGTGGCCCCTTAGGGTCTGATTTTGTGACTGAGGTCCCTCTGGGTTCGATTTTGTGGCTGGGGCCCCTCATGGTCTGATTTTGTGGCTGTGGCCCCTCAAGGTCTGATTTTGAGGGTGGGGCCCCTCAGGGTCTAATTTGGTGGGCGGGGCCTCTCAGGGTCCGATTTTGTGGGTGGGGCCCCTCAGGTTCCAATTTTGTTGCTGGGGCCCCTCAGGGTCCGATTTTGTGGGTGGGGCCCCTCAGCGACCGATTTTGAGGGTGGGGCCCCTCAGGGTCTAATTTGGTGGGCGGAGCCCCTCAGGGTCCGATTTTGTGGGTGGGGCCCCTCAGCGACCGATTTTGAGGGTGGGGCCCCTCAGGGTCTAATTTGCTGGGCGGGGTCCCTCATGGTCTGATTTTGTGGGTTGGGCCCGTCAGGTTCTGATTTTGTGGTTGGGGCCCCTCAGGTTCTGATTTTGTGGCTGGGGTACCTCAGGGTCTGATTTTGTGGGTGGGGCCCCTCAGGGTCCGATTTTGTGACTGGGGCCCCTCAGGGTCTGATTTTGTGGTTGGGGCCCCTCAGGGTCCGATTTTGTGGCCGGGGTCTCTCAGGGTCCGATTTTGTGGCCGGGTTCCCTCAGGGTCTGGATTTGTGGGTGGGGCCCCTCAGGGTCCGATTTTGTGGGTGGGGCCCCTCAGAGTCCGAATTTTTGGCTGGGGCCCCTCAGGGTCTGATTTTGTGGCTGGGGCCCCTCAGGGTCTGATTTTGAGGGTGTGGCCCCTCAGGGTCTAATTTGGTGGGCGGGGCCCCTCAGGGTCTGATTTTGTGGGTGGGGCCCCTCAGGGTCCGATTTTGTGACCTGGGCCCCTTAGGGTCTGATTTTGTGACTGGAGCCCCTCTGGGTTCGATTTTGTGGCCGGGGTCTCTCAGGGTCCGATTTTGTGGGTGGGGCCCCTCAGGGTCTGGTTTTGTGGGTGGGGCCCCTCAGGGTCCGATTTTGTGACCGGGGCACCTCAGGGTCTGATTTTGTGGTTGGGTCCCCTGAGGGTCCTATTTTGTGACTGGGGCCCCTCTAGGTTCGATTTTGTGGCCGGTTGTCTCTCAGGGTCCGATTTTGTGGTTGGGGCCCCTCAGGGTCTGATTTTGTGGCCGGGCCCACTCAGGGTCCGATTTTGTGGGTGGGGCCCCTTAGGGTCTGATTTTGTGGGTGGAGCCACCTGGGTCCATTTTGGTGGGTGGGGCCACTCTGGGTCTGATTTAGTGGGTGGGGCCCCTCATAATCAGATTCGGTGGGCGGGGCCCCTCATGGTCCGATTTGGTGGGCGGGGACCCCCTGGGTCCGATTTGGTGGGCGGGGCCCCTCTGGGTCCGATTTGGTGGGCGGGGCCCATCTGGGTCCGATTTGGTGGGCGGGGCCCCTCAGGGTCCGATTTGATGGGTGGGGCCCCTCTGGGTCCGATTTGGTGGGCGGGGTCACTCTGGGTCCGATTTGATGGGCGGGGCCCTTTAGGGTCCGATTTGGTGGGCGGGGTCACTCTGGGTCCGATTTGGTGGGTGGGGCTTCTCAGGGTCTGATTTGGTGGGCGGGGCCCTTCAGGGTCCGATTTGGTGGGCGGGGCCACTCAGAGTCTGATTTGGTGGGCGGGGCCCCTCAGGATCCGATTTGGTGGGCTGTGCTACTCTGGGTCTGATTTTTTGAGCGGGGCCACACTGGGTCCGATTTGGAGGCCAGGGTGGTTCAGCCTCCGATTTGGAGGCCGGGGTGGCTCAACCTCCGATTTGGAGGACGGGGTCGCTCAGCTTTCAATTTGGCGCGCCGGCCCTTTAAGACTCATTTCGGTGCGCTGGCCCTTTAAGAATCACTGTGGCACGTCGGCCCTTTAAGAGCCAGGGTGGCTCACTGGGCTTCTAAATCCACTTTGTCGCACATTCTCTCTCAGGGGCATGTGTCATGTGATGAAGCTAGATTTGCATTTGTGCTGTGGGTTTTGCTTTAAGAGCTGATATTATGTGGCAGAGGCTCTGTTCTGGCGATGTCATGTGACGTTCGTAGGCGTTGGCATAGTAACTGGGTCTGCCTGAGCATATCAATTAGCTCAACTGCCATTTCAATCGCCTCAGGGCACGTTTTGCCATTTCCTATTGAAAAGCATTGGAGACAGTGCATTCCAATGACGGGAAAAAAAAATTTCAAACGCAAATTGCGCAAAAACTACAAATCCGATCGACACGAAAAATACTTAGCACACCTCTCGTGGACGCTGGCTTCGAAACAACACCTCAACGGCGTCTGTGCGTGTAGCGGTTGGGGCTGTATTAATTGCGGAAATCAACTTAATAATAATAAGAAGAATAAGTTAGCAGCGTTCGGATTACAATATAGTGGTTTTTTCAAACCACTATAACTAGATGTGTATTTCCTGAAGGAAGTACAGATAGTGGTTTGAAATGGTGCCCGGGCTGCCCCTTTAAGAGAGACTTGCCTGCTTCCCCTGCAAGACTTTCAACTCAGGATTCGTTTTAACTGTGGGTGCCTCTCAGGGGCCACTTTGGCCTCAGGGTCCGATTTTGTGGGTGGGACCCCTCAGGGCCCGATTTTGTGGGTGGGGCCCCTCTGGGTCCGACTTTGTGGCCGGGGCACCTCAGGGTCCGATTTTGTGGGTGGGGCCCCATAGGGTCCGATTTGGTGGGCGGGGCCACTCAGGGTCCGATTTGGTGGGCGGGGCCACTCAGGGTCCGATTTGGTGGGCGGGGCCACTCAGGGTCCGATTTGGTGGGCGGGGCCCCTCAGGGTACGATTTTGTGGGTGGGGCCCCTCAGGGTCCGATTTTGTGGTTGGGGCCTTTCAGAATCCGATTTAGTGAGCGGGGCCCCTCCGGGTCTGAATTGGTGGGCAGGGCCCCTCAGGGTCCGATTTGGTGGGCGGGGCCCCTCAGGGTCCGATTTGGTGGGCGGGGCAGCTCAGGGTCCGATTTTGTGGGTTGGGCCCCTCAGGGTCCGATTTTGTGCCCCTGCAAGACTTTCAACTCAGGATTCGTTTTAACTGTGGGTGCCTCTCAGGGGCCACTTTGGCCTCAGGGTCCGATTTTGTGGGTGGGACCCCTCAGGGCCCGATTTTGTGGGTGGGGCCCCTCTGGGTCCGATTTTGTGGCCGGGGCACCTCAGGGTCCGATTTGGTGGGTGGGGCCCCATAGGGTCCGATTTGGTGGACGGGGCCACTCAGGGTCCGATTTGGTGGGTGGGGCCCCATAGGGTCCGATTTGGTGGACGGGGCCACTCAGGGTCCGATTTTGTGGGTGGGGCCCCTCAGGGTCCGATTTTGTGGTTGGGGCCTTTCAGAATCCGATTTAGTGAGCGGGGCCCCTCCGGGTCTGAATTGGTGGGCGGGGCCCCTCAGGGTCCGATTTGGTGGGCGGGGCCCCTCAGGGTCCGATTTGGTGGGCGGGGCCGCTCAGGGTCCGATTTTGTGGGATGGGCCCCTCAGGGTCCGATTTTGTGTCCGGAGCCTCTCAGGGTCCGATTTTGTGGTTGGGGCCCCTCAGGATCCGATTTTGTGGCCGGGGTCCCTCAGGGTCCAATTTTGTGGGTGGGGCCCCTCAGGGTCCAATTTTGTGGGTGGGGCCCCTCAGGGTCCAATTTTGTGGGTGGGGCCCCTCAGGGATCGATTTTGTGGTTGGGGCCCCTCAGGATCCGATTTTGTGGGTGGGGCCCCTCAGGATCTGATTTTGTGGTTGGGGCCCCTCAGGGTTCAATTTTGTAGGCGGGGCCCCTCAGGGTTCAATTTTGTGGCCGGGGCCCCTCAGGGTCCGATTTTGTGGCCGGGGCCCGTGAGGGTCCGATTTTGTGGCCGGGGCCCCTCAGGGTCTGATTTTGTGGTTGGGGCCCCTCAGGGTCCGATATTGTGGCCGGGGCCCCTCAGGGTCTGATTTTGCAGCCGGATCCCCTCAGGGTCCGATTTTGTGGGTGGGGCCCCTCAGGGTCCGATTTGGTGGGCGGGGCCACTCTGAGTCTGATTTCGTGGGCGGGGCCCCTCAGGATCCGATTTGGTGGGCTGTGCTACTCTGGGTCTGATTTTTTGAGCGGGGCCACACTGGGTCCGATTTGGTGGCCAGGGTGGCTCAGCCTCCGATTTGGAGGCCGGGGTGGTTCAGCCTCCGATTTGGAGGCCGGGGTGACTCAGCCTCCGATTTGGAGGCCGGGGTCACTCAGCTTTCGATTTGGCGCGCCGGCCCTTTAAGACTCATTTCGGTGCGCTGGCCCTTTAAGAATCACTGTGGCACGTCGGCCCTTTAAGAGCCAGGGTGGCTCACTGGGCTTCTAAATCCACTTTGTCGCACATTCTATCTCAGGGGCATGTGTCATGTGATGAAGCTAGATTTGCATTTGTGCTGTGGGTTTCACTTTAAGAGCTGATATTATGTGGCAGAAGCTCTGTCCTTGGGATGTCATGTGACGTTCGTAGGTGTTGGCATAGTTACTGGGTCTGCCTGCGCATATCAATGAGCTCAACTGCCATTTCAATCGCCTCAGGGCACGTTTTGCCATTACCCATTGAAAAGCATTGGAGACAGTGCATTCCAATGACGGGAAAAAAAAATTTCAAACGCAAATTGCGCAAAAACTACAAATCCGATCGACACGAAAAATACTTAGCACACCTCTCGTGGACGCTGGCTTCGAAAAGACTCCTCAACGGCGTCTGTGCGTGTAGCGGTTCGGGCTGTATTAATTGCGGAAATCAACTTAATAAGAAGAAGAAGAAGAAGTTAGCAGCGTTCGGATTACAATATAGTGGTTTTTTCAAACCACTATAACTAGATGTGTATTTCCTGAAGGAAGTACAGATAGTGGTTTGAAATGGTGCCTGGGTTGCCCCTTTAAGAGAGACTTGCCTGCTGCCCCTGCAAGACTTTCAACTCAGGATCGGTTTTAACTGTGGGTGCCTCTCAGGGGCCACTTTGGCCTCAGGGTTTGATTTTGTGGGTGGGACCCCTCAGGGTCTGATTTTGTGGCCAGGGCACCTCAGGGTCTGATTTGGTGGGTGGGGCCCCTCAGGGTCCGATTTGGTGGGCGGGGCCACTCAGAATCCGATTTGGTGGGCGGGGCCCCTCAGGGTCCGATTTGGTGAGTGGGGCCCCTCAGAGTTCGACTTGGTCAGCGGGGCCCCTCAGGGTCCGATTTGGTCAGCGGGGCCCCTCAGGGTCCGATTTTGTGGGTGGGGCCCCTCAGGGTCCGATTTTGTGGGTGGGGCCTTTCAGAATCCGATTTGGTGGGCGGGGCCCCTCAGGGTCCGACATGGTGGGCGGGGCCCCTCAGGGTCCGATTTGGTGTGCGGGACCCCTCAGGGTCCGATTTGGTGGGCGGGGCCCCCAGGGTGCGATTTGGTGGGCAAGGCCCCCAGGGTCCGATTTGGTGGGTGGGGACACTGAGTCTGATTTGGTGGGCGGGGCCCTTCAGGGTCCAATTTGGTGGGCGGGGCCATTCAGAGTCTGATTTTTTTTAGCGGGGCCACGCTGTATCTGATTTGGAGGCCAGGGTGTATCAGCCTTCGATTTGGAGGTCGGGGTGGCTCAGCTTCCGATTTGGAGCCTGGGGTCACTCAGCTTTCAATTTGGCACGACGGCCCTTTAAGACTCATTTAGGTGCGCTGGCCTTTTAAGAATCACTTTGGCGCGTCGGCCCTTTAAGAGCCAGTTTGGCTCAATGGGCTTCTAAATTCACTCTGGCGCACATTCTCTCTCAGGGGCATGCGTCATGTGATGAAGCTAGATTTGCATTTATGCTGTTGGTTTCGCTTTAAGAGCTGAAATTATCTGCCAGAAACGCTGTCCTAGAGAGGTCATGTGAAGTTTGTAGGCGTTGGCATAGTAACTGGGTGAGCCTGTGCATATCAATCAGCTTAACTGCCACCTCACGACTGTCCCATGTTTTCCCTATGGCAACATTTTCCCATTGAAATGCATTGAGGAAAATGTTTTTTCAAACACAAATTGCGCAAAAACTCCAAATCCGATCTACATGAAAAATACTTAGCACACCTCTCATGGATGATGGCTTCGAAACGAGGCCTCAACGGAGTCTGTGCATGTAGCGGTTCGGGACGCATTAATTGCGGAAATCAACTGAATAGTAATAATAATACTAGATGTGTATTTCCTGAAGGAAGTACAGATAGTGGTTTGAAATGGTGCCTGGGTTGCCCCTTTAAGAGAGACTTGCCTGCTGCCCCAGCAAGACTTTCAACTCAGGATCCGTTTTAAACGTGGGTGCCTCTCAGGGGCCACTTTGGCCTCAGGGTCCGATTTGGTGGGTGGGTCCCCTCAGGGTCCGATTTTATGGGTGGGGCCCCTCAGGGTCCGATTTTGTGAGTGGGGCCCCTCATGGTCTGATTTTGTGGGTGGGGCCCCTCAGGGTACGATTTTGTGTCCGGGGCCCCTAAGGTTCCGATTTTATGGCCGGGGCCCCTCAGTGTTTGATTTTATGGCTGGGGCCCCTCAGGGTCCGATTTTGTGGCCGGGGCCCCTCAGGGTCCGATTTTGTGGATGGGCCTCTCAGGGTCCGATTTTGTTGGTTGAGCCCCTCAGGGTCCGATTTTGAGGGTGGGGCCCCTCAGGGCTTGAATTGTTGGCCGGGATCCCTCAGGCTCCTATTTTGTGAGTGTGGCCCCTCAGGGTCCGATTTTGTGGGTGGGGCCCCTCAGAGTCCGATTTGGTTGGCGGGGCCCCTCAGGGTCTGATTTTGTGGGTGGGGCCCCTCAGGGTCCGATTTGGTGGGCGGGGCCCCTCAGGGTCCGATTTTGTGGGTGGGGCCCCTCAGGGTACGATTTTGTGAGTGGGGCCCCTCAGGGTCTGATTTTGTGGGCAGGGCCCCTCAGGGTCTGATTTTGTTGGGCGGGGCCCCTCAGGGTTCAATTTTGTGGGTGGGGCCCATCAGGGTCCAATTTTGTGGGTGGGGCCCCTCTGGGTTTGAATTTGTGGTTGGGGTCTCTCAGGGTTCGATTTGGTGGACGGGGCCCTTCAGGGTCCAATTTGGTGGGCGGGGACACAGTCTGATTTTGTGGGTTGGGCCCCTCAGGGTCCGATTTTGTGGCCGGGGCCCCTCAGGGTCCGATTTTGTGTCCGGGGCCCCTCAGGGTCTGATTTTGTGGCCGGTGCCTCTCAGGGTCCGATTTTGTGGTTGGGGCCTCTCTGGGTCCGATTTTGTGGCCGGGGCCCCTGAGGGTCCAATTTTGTGGCTGGGGCCCCTCAGGGTCCAATTTTGTGGTTGGGGCCCCTCAGGGTTCAATTTTGTAGGTGGGGTCCCTCAGGGTCCGATTTTGTGGCCGGGGACCCTCAGGGTCCGATTTTGTGGCCGGGGACCCTCAGGGTCCAATTTTGTGGTTGGGACCCCTCAGGGTCCGATTTTGTGGGTGGGGCCCCTCAGGGTCCAATTTTGTGGGTGGGGCCCCTCAGGGTCCAATTTTGTGGGTGGGGCCCCTCTGGGCTTGAATTTGTGGTCGGGGTCTCTCAGGGTCCGATTTGGTGGACGGGGCTCTTCAGGGTCCAATTTGGTGGGCGGGGACACTGAGTCTGATTTTGTGGGTTGGGCCCCTCAGGGTCCGATTTTGTGGCCGGGGCCCCTCAGGGTTCGATTTTGTGTCCGGGGCCCCTCTGGGTCCAATTTTGTGGCCGGTGCCTCTCAGGGTCCGATTTTGTGGTTGGGGCCCTTCAGGGTCCGATTTTGTGGCCGGAGCCTCTCAGGGTCCGATTTTGTGGTTGGGGCCCCTCAGGATCTGATTTTGTGGCCGGGGTCCCTCAGGGTCCGATTTTGTGGCCGGGGCCCCTGAGGGTCCAATTTTGTGGCCGGGGCCCCTCGGTCCAATTTTGTAGTTGGGGCCCCTCAGGGTTCAATTTTGTAGGTGGGGACCCTCAGGGTCCGATTTTGTGGCCGGGGCCCCTCAGGGTCCGATTTTGTGGCCGGGGCCCGTCAGGGTCCGATTTTGTGGCCGGGGACCCTCAGGGTCCGATTTTGTGGTTGGGACCCCTCAGGGTCCGATTTTGTGGGTGGGGCCCCTCAGGGTCCGATTTTGTGAGTGGGGCCCCTCAGGGTCCGATGTTGTGGCCGGGGCCCCTCAGGGTCTGATTTTGTGGCCGGATCCCCTCAGGGTCCGATTTTGTGGGTGGGGACCCTCAGGGTCCGATTTTGTGGCCGGGGCCCCTCAGGGTCCGATTTTGTGGGTGGGGCCCCTTAGGGTCCGATTTTGTTGGTGGGGCCCCTCAGGGTCCAATTTGGTGGGCGGGGAAACTCTGGGTCTGATTTGGTGGGCGAGGCCACTCTGGGTCCAATTTGGATGCCAGGGTTGCTCATGCTCCTTTTTGTAGGCCAGGGTCTATCAGCCTCCGATTTGGAGCCTTGGGTCACTCAGCTTTCGATTTGGCGCGCCGGCCCTTTATGACTCATTTTGGTGCGCTGGCTCTTTAAGAATCACTTTGGCGTGTCGGCCCTTTAAGAGCCAGGGTGGCTCACTGGGCTTCTAAATCCACTTTGGCGCATTCTCTCTCAGGGGCATGCGTCATGTGATGAAGCTAGATTTGCATTTGTGCTGTGGTTTTTGCTTTAAGAGCTGATATTATGTGGCAGAAGCTCTGTCCTTGGGGCGTCATGTGGTGTTTGTAGGCGTTGGCATAGTAACTGGGTGTGCCTGCGCATATCAATGAGCTCAACTGCCATTTCAATCGCCTCAGGGCACTTTTTAAGCTTCCCATTGAAAAGCATTGGAGACAGTGCATTCCAATGACGGGAAAAAAATTTTCAAACGCAAATTGTGCAAAAACTACAAATCCGATCGACACGAAAAATACTTAGCACACCTCTCATGGACGCTGGCTTCGAAACGACACCTCAACGGAGTCTGTGCGTGTAGCGGTTCGGGCCGCATTAATTGCGGAAATCAACTGAATAACTAGATGTGTATTTCCTGAAGGAAGTACAGAGAGTGGTTTGAAATGGTGCCCGGGCTGCCCCTTTAAGAGAGACTTGCCTGCTGTCCCTGCAAGACTTTCAACTCAGGATCTGTTTTAACTGTGAGTGCCTCTCAGGGGCCACTTTGGCCTCAGGGTCCGATTTGGTGGGTGGGACCCCTCAGGGCCCGATTTTGTGGGTGGGGCCCCTCTGGGTCCGATTTTGTGGCCGGGGCACCTCAGGGTCCGAATTTGTGGGTGGGGCCCCTTAGAGTCCGATTTGGTGGACGGGGCCACTCAGGGTCCGATTTGGTGGGCGGGGCCACTCAGGGTCCAAGTTGGTGGGCGGGGCCACTCAGGGTCCGATTTCGTGAGTGGGGCCCTTCAGAGTTCTATTTGGTCAGCGGGGCTCCTCAGGGTCCGATTTTGTGGGTGGGGCCCCTCAGGGTCCGATTTTGTTTTTGGGGCCTTTCAGAATCCGATTTAGTGGGCGGGGCCCCTCAGGGTCCGAATTGGTGGGCGGGGCCCGTCAGGGTCCGATTTGGTGGGCGGGCCCCCTAAGGGTCCGATTTGTTGGGAGGGGTCCCTCAGGGTCCGATTTGGTGGGCGGGGCCACTCTTGGTCTGATTTGGTGGGCGGGGCCACTCTGGGTCCGATTTGGTGGGCGGGGCACATCAGGGTCCAATTTGGTGGGCGGGGACACTGAGTGATTTTGTGGGTTGGGACCCTCAGGGTCCGATTTTGTGGCCGGGGCCCCTCAGGGTCCGATTTTGTGGCCGGTGCCTCTCAGGGTCCGATTTTGTGGTTGGGGCCCCTCAGGGTCCGATTTTGTGTCCGGAGCCTCTCAGGGTCCGATTTTGTGGTTGGGGCCCCTCAGGATCTGATTTTGTGGCCGGGGCCCCTCAGGCTCCGATTTTGTGGCCGGGGCCCCTCAGGGTCCAATTTTGTGGGTGGGGCCCCTCAGGGTCCAGTTTTTTGGCCGAGGCCCCTCAGGGTCCAATTTTGTGGGTGGGGCCCCTCAGGGTCCAATTTTGTGGGTGGGGCCCCTCAGGGTCCAATTTTGTGGGTGGGGCCCTTCAGGGTCCGATTTTGTGGTTGGGGCCCCTCAGGGTTCGATTTTGTGGTTGGGGCCCCTCAGGATCCAATTTTGTGACCGGGGCCCTCAGGGTCTGATTTTGTGGGTAGGGCCCCTCAGGGTCCGATATTGTGGTTGGGGCCCCTCAGGATCCGATTTTGTGGGTGGGGCCTCTCAGGATCCGATTTTGTGGTTGGGGCCCCTCAGGGTTCAATTTTGTAGGCGGGGCCCCTCATGGTCCGATTTTGTGGCCGGGGCCCCTCAGGGTCCGATTTTGTGGCCGGGGCCCCTCAGGGTCCGATTTTGTGGGTGGGGCCCCTTAGGGTCCGATTTTGTGGGTGGGGCCCCTCAGGGTCCAATTTGGTGGGTGGGGCCACTCTGGTTCTGATTTGGTGGGCGGGGCCACTCTGTCCGATTTGGGGGCGGGGCCACTCTGGGTCCGATTTGGTGAGCTGGGCCCCTCAGGGTCTGATTTGGTGGGCGGGATCTATCAGTCTGATTTGGTGGGCGGGGCCCCTTAGCGTCCAATTTGGTTGGCGGGGACCCTCGGGGTCCGATTTGGTGGGTGGGGCCCCTTAGGGTCTGATTTGGTGGGTGGGGCCCTTAGGGTCCGATTTGGTGGCCGGGGCCCCTCAGGGTCTGATTTTTTGGGTGGGGCCCCTCAGGGTCTGATTTGGTAGGTGGGGCCCCTCAGGGTCCGATTTTGTGGCCGGGTCCCCTCAGGGTCCAATTTTGTGGTCGGGGCCCCTCAGGGTCCGATTTGGTGGCCGGGGCCCCTCAGGGTCCGATTTGGTGGGCCGGGCCCCTCAGGGTCCGATTTGGTGGGCGGGGCCCCTTAGGGTCCGATTTGGTGGGTGGGGCCACTCAGGGTCCAATTTGGTGGGTGGGGCTCCTCAGGGTCCGATTTTGTGGTTGGGGCCCTTCAGAATCCGATTTGGTGGGCGGGGCCCCTCAGGGTCCGATTTGGTGGGTGGGGCCACTCAGGGTCCGATTTGGTGGGCGGGGCCCCTCAGGGTCTGATTTGGTGGGCGGGGCCACTCAGAATCCGATTTTGTGGTCGGGTCCTCTCAGGGTTCGATTTGGTGAGCTGGGCCCCTCAGGGTCCGATTTCATCAGTGGGGCCCCTCAGGGTCCGATTTGGTCAGCGGGGCCCCTCAGGATCTGATTTTGTGGATGGAGCCACTCAGGGTCTGATTTTGTATCCGGGGCCCCTCAGGGTCAGATTTTGTGCTTGGGGCCTTTCAGAATCCGATTTGGTGGTCGTGGCCAATCAGGGTTCGATTTGGTGAGCGGGGCCTCTCAAAGTTTAATTTGGTGAGCGGGGCCCCTCAGGGTCCGATTTGGTGAGCGGTGCTCCTCAGGGTCTGATTTGGTGGGCAGGGCCCCTCAGGGTCTGATTTGGTGGGTGGGGCCCCTCAGGGTCCGATTTGGTGGGCGGGGGCCATTCTGGGTCTGATTTTGTGGCCGGGGCCCCTCAGGGAATGATTTTATGGCCGGGGCCCCTCAGGGTCCAATTTTGTGACCGGGGCCCTCAGGGTCTGATTTTGTGGGTGGGGCCCCTCAGGGTCCGATATTGTGGTTGGGGCCCCTCAGGATCCGATTTTGTGGGTGGGGCCTCTCAGGATCCGATTTTGTGGTTGGGGCCCCTCAGGGTTCAATTTTGTAGGCGGGGCCCCTCATGGTCCGATTTTGTGGCCGGGGCCCCTCAGGGTCCGATTTTGTGGCCGGGGCCCCTCAGGGTCCGATTTTGTGGGTGGGGCCCCTTTGGGTCCGATTTTGTGGGTGGGGCCCCTCAGGGTCCAATTTGGTGGGTGGGGCCACTCTGGGTCTGATTTGGTGGGCGGGGCCACTCTGTCCGATTTGGGGGCGGGGCCACTCTGGGTCCGATTTGGTGAGCTGGGCCCCTCAGGGTCTGATTTGGTGGGCGGGATCTATCAGAGTCTGATTTGGTGGGCGGGGCCCCTCAGCGTCCAATTTGGTTGGCGGGGACCCTCGGGGTCCGATTTGGTGGGTGGGGCCTTTCAGAATCCAATTTGGTGGGCGGGGCCGCTCAGGGTCCGATTTGGTGAGCGGGGCCCCTCAGGGTCAAATTTGGTGGGCGGTGCCCCTCAGGGTCTGAATTGGTGGGCGGAGACCCTCGGGGTGCGACTTGGTTAGCGGTGCCCCTCAGGGTCAAATTTGGTGGGCGGTGCCCCTCAGGGTCTGAATTGGTGGGCGGGGACCCTCGGGGTGCGATTTGGTGAGCGGGGCCCCTCAGAGTTCAATTTAGAGAGCAGGGCCCCTCAGGGTCCGATTTGGTGAGCGGGGCCCCTCAAGGTCCGATAGGTGAGCGGGGCCCCTCAGGGTCCGATTTGGTGGGTGGGGCCCCTTAGGGTCCGATTTGGTGGCCGGGGCCCCTCAGGGTCTGATTTTTTGGGTGGGGCCCCTCAGGGTCTGATTTGGTAGGTGGGGCCCCTCAGGGTCCGATTTTGTGGCCGGGTCCCCTCAGGGTCCAATTTTGTGGCCGGGGCCCCTCAGGGTCCGATTTGGTGGCCGGGGCCCCTCAGGGTCCGATTTGGTGGGCCGGGCCCCTCAGGGTCCGATTTGGTGGGCGGGGCCCCTTAGGGTCCGATTTGGTGGGTGGGGCCACTCAGGGTCCAATTTGGTGGGTGGGGCTCCTCAGGGTCCGATTTTGTGGTTGGGGCCCTTCAGAATCCGATTTGGTGGGCGGGGCCCCTCAGGGTCCGATTTGGTGGGTGGGGCCACTCAGGGTCCGATTTGGTGGGCGGGGCCCCTCAGGGTCTGATTTGGTGGGCGGGGCCACTCAGAATCCGATTTTGTGGTCGGGTCCTCTCACGGTTCGATTTGGTGAGCTGGGCCCCTCAGGGTCCGATTTCATCAGTGGGGCCCCTCAGGGTCCGATTTGGTCAGCGGGGCCCCTCAGGATCTGATTTTGTGGATGGAGCCACTCAGGGTCTGATTTTGTATCCGGGGCCCCTCAGGGTCAGATTTTGTGCTTGGGGCCTTTCAGAATCTGATTTGGTGGTCGTGGCCCCTCAGGGTTCGATTTGGTGAGCGGGGCCTCTCATAGTTTAATTTGGTGAGCGGGGCCCCTCAGGGTCCGATTTGGTGAGCGGTGCTCCTCAGGGTCTGATTTGGTGGGCAGGGCCCCTCAGGGTCTGATTTGGTGGGTGGGGCCCCTCAGGGTCCGATTTGGTGGGCGGGGGCCATTCTGGGTCTGATTTTGTGGCCGGGGCCCCTCAGGGAATGATTTTGTGGCCGGGGCCCCTCAGGGTCCGATTTTGTGGGTGGGGCCCTTCAGGGTCCTATTTTGTGGGTGGGGCCCCTCAGGGTCCGATTTGGTGGGCTGGGCCACTCTGGGTTCGATTTTGTGGTTGGGGCCCCTCAGGGTCCGATTTTGTGGGTGGGGCCCCTCAGGATCCGATTTTGTGTCCGGGGCCCCTCAGGGTCCGATTTTGTGGTTGGGGCCTTTCAGAATCCAATTTGGTGGGCGGGGCCGCTCAGGGTCCGATTTGGTGAGCGGGGCCCCTCAGGGTCCGATTTGGTGAGCGGGGCCCCTCAGGGTCAAATTTGGTGGGCGGTGCCCCTCAGGGTCTGAATTGGTGGGCGGAGACCCTCGGGGTGCGACTTGGTTAGCGGTGCCCCTCAGGGTCAAATTTGGTGGGCGGTGCCCCTCAGGGTCTGAATTGGTGGGCGGGGACCCTCGGGGTGCGATTTGGTGAGCGGGGCCCCTCAGAGTTCAATTTAGAGAGCAGGGCCCCTCAGGGTCCGATTTGGTGAGCGGGGCCCCTCAAGGTCCGATAGGTGAGCGGGGCCCCTCAGGGTCCGATTTGGTGGGTGGGGCCCCTTAGGGTCCGATTTGGTGGCCGGGGCCCCTCAGGGTCTGATTTTTTGGGTGGGGCCCCTCAGGGTCTGATTTGGTAGGTGGGGCCCCTCAGGGTCCGATTTTGTGGCCGGGTCCCCTCAGGGTCCAATTTTGTGGTCGGGGCCCCTCAGGGTCCGATTTGGTGGCCGGGGCCCCTCAGGGTCCGATTTGGTGGGCCGGGCCCCTCAGGGTCCGATTTGGTGGGCGGGGCCCCTCAGGGTCCGATTTGGTGGGTGGGGCCACTCAGGGTCCAATTTGGTGGGTGGGGCTCCTCAGGGTCCGATTTTGTGGTTGGGGCCCTTCAGAATCCGATTTGGTGGGCGGGGCCCCTCAGGGTCCGATTTGGTGGGTGGGGCCACTCAGGGTCCGATTTGGTGGGCGGGGCCCCTCAGGGTCTGATTTGGTGGGCGGGGCCACTCAGAATCCGATTTTGTGGTCGGGTCCTCTCAGGGTTCGATTTGGTGAGCTGGGCCCCTCAGGGTCCGATTTCATCAGTGGGGCCCCTCAGGGTCCGATTTGGTCAGCGGGGCCCCTCAGGATCTGATTTTGTGGATGGAGCCACTCAGGGTCTGATTTTGTATCCGGGGCCCCTCAGGGTCAGATTTTGTGCTTGGGGCCTTTCAGAATCCGATTTGGTGGTCGTGGCCCCTCAGGGTTCAATTTGGTGAGCGGGGCCTCTCATAGTTTAATTTGGTGAGCGGGGCCCCTCAGGGTCCGATTTGGTGAGCGGTGCTCCTCAGGGTCTGATTTGGTGGGCAGGGCCCCTCAGGGTCTGATTTGGTGGGTGGGGCCCCTCAGGGTCCGATTTGGTGGGCGGGGGCCATTCTGGGTCTGATTTTGTGGCCGGGGCCACTCAGGGAATGATTTTGTGGCCGGGGCCCCTCAGGGTCCGATTTTGTGGGTGGGGCCCTTCAGGGTCCTATTTTGTGGGTGGGGCCCCTCAGGGTCCGATTTGGTGGGCTGGGCCACTCTGGGTTCGATTTTGTGGTTGGGGCCCCTCAGGGTCCGATTTTGTGGGTGGGGCCCCTCAGGATCCGATTTTGTGTCCGGGGCCCCTCAGGGTCCGATTTTGTGGTTGGGGCCTTTCAGAATCCAATTTGGTGGGCGGGGCCGCTCAGGGTCCGATTTGGTGAGCGGGGCCCCTCAGGGTCCGATTTGGTGAGCGGGGCCCCTCAGGGTCAAATTTGGTGGGCGGTGCCCCTCAGGGTCTGAATTGGTGGGCGGAGACCCTCGGGGTGCGACTTGGTTAGCGGGGCCCCTCAGGGTCAAATTTGGTGGGCGGTGCCCCTCAGGGTCTGAATTGGTGGGCGGGGACCCTCGGGGTGCGATTTGGTGAGCGGGGCCCCTCAGAGTTCAATTTAGAGAGCAGGGCCCCTCAGGGTCCGATTTGGTGAGCGGGGCCCCTCAAGGTCCGATAGGTGAGCGGGGCCCCTCAGGGTCCAATTTGGTGGGTGGGGCGCCTCAGGGTCTGAATTGGTGAGCGGGGCCCCTCAGAGTTCAATTTGGTGGGCGGGGCCCCTCAGGGTCTGAATTGGTGGGCGGTGACCCTCGGGGTCCTATTTTGAGGGCGGGGCCCCTCAGGGTCCGATTTGGTGTGCGGGTCCCCTCAGGGTCCGATTTGGTGTGCGGGGCCCCTCAGGGTCAGATTTGGTGGGCGGGGCCCCTCAGGGTCTGATGTGGTGGGCGGGGCCCCTCAGGGTCTGATTTGGTGGGCGGGGCCCATCAGGGTCCAATTTTGTGGGTGGGGCCCCTCAGGGTTCAATTTTGTGGGTGGGGCCCCTCTGGGTGCGATTTTGTAACCGGGGTCTCTCAGGGTCCGATTTTGTGGCCGGGGCCCCTCAGGGTCCGATTGTGGCCGGGGCCCCTCAGGGTCCGATTTTCTGGTTGGGGCCCCTCAGGGTCCGATTTTGTGGGTGGGGCCCCTCAGGGTCCGATTTTGTGGCCGGGGCCCCTCAGGGTCCGATTTTGTGGGTGGGGCCCCTCAGGGTCCAATTTTGTGGGTGGGGCTCCTCAGGGTCCAATTTTGTGGGTGGGGCCCCTCAGGGTCCAATTTTGTGGTTGGGGCCCCTCAGGGTCCAATTTTGTGTTTGGGGCCCCTCAGGACCCTATTTTGTGACCGGGGCCCTCAGGGTCTGATTTTGTGGGTGGGGCCCCTCAGGGTCCGATTTTGTGGTTGGGGCCCCTCAGGATCCAATTTTGTGGTTGGGGCCCCTCAGGATCCGATTTTGTGGGTGGGGCCCCCTCAGGATCCGATTTTGTGGGTGGAGCCCCCTCAGGATCCGATTTTGTGGTTGGGGCCCCTCAGGGTCCGATTTTGTGGCCGGGGCCCGTGAGGGTCCGATGTTGTGGCCGGGTCCCCTCAGGGTCCGATATTGTGGGTGGGGCCCCTCAGGGTCCGATTTTGTGGGTGGGGCCCCTTAGGGTCCGATTTTGTGGGTGGGGCCCCTCAGCGTCCGATTTGGTGGGTGGGGCCACTCAGGGTCTGATTTGGTGGGCGGTGCCACTCTGGGTCCGATTTGGTGGGCGGGGCCACTCTGGGTCTGATTTGGATGCCAGGGTGGCTCAGCCTCCTTTTTGTAGGCCAGGGTCTATCAGCCTCCGATTTGGAGCCTTGGGTCACTCAGCTTTCGATTTGGCGCGCCGGCCCTTTAAGACTCATTTTGGCGTGTCGGCCCTTTAAGAGCCAGGGTGGCTCACTGGGCTTCTAAATCCACTTTGGCGCACATTCTCTCTCAGGGGCATGCGTCATGTGATGAAGCTAGATTTGCATTTGTGCTGTGGGTTTTGCTTTAAGAGCTGATATTACGTGGCAGAAGCTCTGTCTTGGAGAGGTCATGTGACGTTCGTAGGTGTTGGCATAGTAACTGGGTCTGCCTGCGCATATCAATGAGCTTAACTGCCATTTCAATCGCCTCAGGGCATGTTTTGTCTATAGCAAAATTTCCCCATTCAAATGCATTGAGACAGTGCATTCCAATGACGGGAAAAAAAATTTTCAAACGCAAATTGCGCAAAAACTAAAAATCTGATCAACACGAAAAATACTTAGCACACCTCTCATGGACGCTGGCTTCGAAACGACACCTCAATGGCGTCTGTGCGTGTAGCGGTTCGGGCTGTATTAATTGCGGAAATCAACTTAATAATAATAATAAGAAGAAGTTAGCAGCGTTCGGATTACAATATAGTGGTTTTTTCAAACCACTATAATTACAATATAGTGGTTTTTTCAAACCACTATAACTAGATGAGTATTTCCTGAAGGAACTACAGATAGTGGTTTGAAATGCTGCCCAGGCTGCCCCTTTAAGAGAGACTTGCCTGCTGCACCTGCAAGACTTTCAACTCAGGATCCGTTTTAACTGTGGGTGCCTCTCAGGGGCCACTTTGGCCTCAGGGTCCGATTTTGTGGGTGGGGCCCCTCAGGGTCCGATTTGGTGGCCGGGTCCCCTCAGGGCCTGATTTGGTGGGTGGGGCCCCTAAGGGTCCGATTTTGTGGCCGGGGCTCCTCAGGGTCTGATTTGGTGGTAGGGGCCCCTCAGGGTCCAATCTTGTGGCCGGGGCCCCTCAGGGTCTGATTTTGCGGGTGGGGCCATTCAGGGCCCGATTTTGTGGCCAGGGCTCCTCAGGGTCCAATTTTGTAGTTGAGGCCCCTCAGGTTCCGATTTACTCTGGGTCTGATTTGGTGGGCTGGGCCCCTCAGGGTCTGATTTTCTGGCCGGGGCCCCTCAGGGTCCGATTTTGTGGGTTGGGCCCCTCAGGGTCCGATTTTGTGGCCGGGGCCCCTCAGGGTCCGATTTTGTGGCCGGGGCCCCTCAGGGTCCGATTTTGTGACTGGGGCCCATCAGGGTCCGATTTTGTGGCCGAGGCCCCTCAGGGTCTGATTTTGTTGGGGCCCCTCAGGGTCTGAATTTGTGGCCGGGGACCCTAATGGGCCGATTTGGTGGGCGGGGCCCCTCAGGGTCCAATCTGGTGGGCGGGGCTACTCTGGGTCTGATTTGATGAGCGGAGCCCCTCTGGGTCCGATTTCTTGAGCGGGGCCACGCTGGGTCCGATTTGGAGGCCAGGGTCGATCAGCCTCCAATTTGGAGGCTGGGGTGGCTAAACTTCCAATTTGGAGCCTGGGGTCACTCAGTTTTCGAATTGGCGCGCTGGCCCTTTAAGAATCACTTTGGCGCGTCGGCCGTTTTAGAGACAGGGTGGCTCACTGGGCTTCTAAATCCACTTTGGCGCACATTCTCTCTCAGGGGCATGCTTCATGTGATGAGGCTAGATTTGCATTTGTGCTGTGGGTTTCGCTTTAAGAGCTGATATTATGTGCCAAAAGCTCTGTCCTGGGGGCGTCATGTGACGTTCATAGGCGTTCGCATAGTAAATGGGTGTGCCTGCTTATATCAATGAGCTTTACTGTCATTTGAATTGCCTCAGGGCACGTTTTAAGTTGCCCATTGAAAAGCATTGAGACACGCATTCCAATGACGGGAAAAAAATTTTTCAAACGCAAATTGCGCAAAAAACACAAATCCGATCGACACGAAAAATACTTAGCACACCTCTCGTGGACGCTGGCTTCGAAACAACACCTCAACAGAGTCTGTGCGTGTAGCGGTTCGGGCCGCATTAATTGCGGAAATCAACTGAATAAAAAGAAAAAGTTAGCAGCGTTTGGATTACAACATTAATACTAGATGTGTATTTCCTGAAGGAAGTACAGATAGTGGTTTGAAATGGTGCCCGGGCTGCCCCTTTAAAAGAGACTTGCCTGCTGCCCCTGCAAGACTTTCAACTCAGGATCCGTTTTACCTGTGGGTGACTCTCAGGGGCCACTTTGGCCTTTGGGGCCCCTCAGGGTCTGATTTGGTGGGCGGGGCCACTCAGGGTCCGATTTGGTGGGCAGGGCCCCTCAGGGTCCGATTTGGTGGGCGGGGCCCCTCAGGGTTCTGATTTGGAAGGTGGGGCCCCTCAGGGTCCGATTTGGTGAGCTGGGCCCCTCAGGGTCTGATTTGGCCCCTCAGGGTCTGATTTGGTGGGCGGGGCCCCTCAGGGTCCAATTTGGTGGGCGGGGCTTTTCAGGGTCCAATTTGGTGGGTGGGGCCACTATAGGTCTGATTTGGTGGGCGGGGCACCTCAGGGTCCGATTTGGTGGGCTGGGCCACTCTGGGTCCGATTTGCTGGGCGGGGTCCCTCAGAATCTGATTTGGTGGGCGGGGCCACTCTAGGTCTGATTTGGTGGGCGGGGCCCATCAGGGTCTGATTTTGTGGGTGAGGCCCCTCAGGGTCTGATTTGGTGGGTGGGGCCCCTTAGGGTCCGATTTGGTGGGCGGGGCCACTCTGGGTCCGATTTGGTGGGCGGGACCCCTCAGGGTCTGATTTGGTGAGCGGGGCCCATCAGGGTCCGATTTTGTGGTTGGGGCCCCTCAGGGTCCGATTTGGTGGGCGGGGCCACACTGGGTACGATTTGGTGGACGGGGCCTCTTAGGATCCGATTTGGTGGGCGGGGCCACACTGGGTCTGATTTGGCGGGTGGGGACACACTGGGTCCGATTTGTTGGGTGGGGCCCCTCAGGGTCTGACTTGGTGAGCGGGGCAACTCTGGGTTTTATTTGGTGTGCGGGGCCACTCTCAGTCTTATTTGGTGGGCGGGGCACCTCAGGGTCTGATTTGGTGGGCGGGGCCCCTTAGGGTCTGGTTTGGTGGGCGGGGGCACTCTGGGTCCGTTTTGAAAGCCTGGGTGGCTCAGCCTCCGATTTGTAGGCCAGGGTCTATCAGATTTGCATTTGTGCTTGGGTTTCACTTTAAGAGCTGAAATTATCTGGCAAAAACTCTGTCCTACTGGGGTCATGTAAAGTTCATAGGCGTTGGCATAGTAACTGGGTGTGCCTGCGCATATCAATGAGCTTATCTGCCACCTCTCGACAGCCCCATGTTTTCCCTATGGCAAAATGTTCCCATTGAAAAGTATTGACACATTGCATTTCAATGACAGGAAAATGTTTTTTCAAGCGCAAATTGCACAAAAACTACAAAGCTGATCGACACGAAAAATACTTAGCACACCACTCGTGGACGCTGGCTTAGAAACGACACCTCAACGGAGTCTGTGATGGTAGCGGTTCGGGCCGCATTAATTGCGGAAATCAACTGAATAGTAATAATAATACTAGATGTGTATTTCCTGAAGGAAGTACAGATAGTGGTTTGAAATGGTGCCTGGGCTGCCCCTTTAAGAGAGACTTGGCTGCTGCCCCTGCAAGACTTTCAAGTCAGGATCCGTTTTAAATGTGGGTGCCTCTCAGGGGCCACTTTGGCCTCAGGGTATGATTTGGTGGGTGGGGCCCCTCAGGATCCGATTCGGTGGCCTGGGCTCCTCAGGATTTGAATTAGTGGCCGGGATTCCTCAGGGTCCAATTTTGTGGGTGGGGCCCCTCAGGGTCTTATTTTGTGGGTGTGGCCTCTCAGGGTCCGATTTTGTGGGTGTGGCCCCTCAGGGTCCGATTTTGTGGGTGGGTCCCCTCAGGGTCCGATTTTATGGGTGGGGCCCCTCAGGGTCCGATTTTATGGGTGGGGCCCCTCAGGGTCTGATTTTGTGGGTGGGGCCCCTCAGGATACGTTTTTGTGGCCGGGGCCCCCTCAGGGTCCGATTTTATGGCCGGGGCCCCTCAGGGTCTGATTTTGTGGGTGGGGCCCCTCAGGGTCTGATTTTGTGGCCAGGACCCCTCAGGGTCCGATTTTGTGGCCGGGGCCCCTCAGGGTCCGATTTTGTGGCCAGGGCCCCTCAGGGCCCGATTTTGTGGCTGGGGCCCCTCAGTGTCCGATTTTGTTGGTTGGGCCCCTCAGGGTCCGATTTTGAGGGTGGGGCCCCTCAGGGTCCAATTTTGTGGGTGGGGCCCCTCAGAGTCCGATTTGGTTGGCGGGGCCCCTCAGGGTCCGATTTGGTGGGCGGGGTCCCTCAGGGTCCGATTTTGAGGGCGGGGCCCCTCAGGGTCCGATTTTGTGGGCGGGGACCCTCAGGGGCCGATTTTGTGGGCGGGGCCCCTCAGGGTCCAATTTTGTGGGTGGGGCCCCTCTGGGTTCGATTTTGTGGCCGGGGTCTCTCAGGGTCCGATTTTGTGGCCGGGGCCCCTCAGGGTCCGATTTTGTGGTTGGGGCCCCTTAGGGTCCAATTTTGTGGTTGGGGCCCCTCAGAGTCCGGTTTTGTGGTTGGGGCCCCTCAGAGTCCGGTTTTGTGGTTGGGGCCCCTCAGGGTCCGATTTTGTGGCCGGTGCCTCTCAGGGTCCGATTTTGTGGCTGGGGCCCCTCAGGGTCCGATTTTGTGGCCGGGGCCCCTCAGGGTCCGATTTTGTGGGTGGGGCCCCTTAGGGTCTGATATTGTGAGTGGAGCCCCTTGAGTCCATTTTGGTGGGCGGGGCCAATCTGGGTCCGATTTGGTGGGCGGGGCCCCTCAGAGTCTGATTTGGTGGGCGGGGTCCCTCCGGGTCTGATTTGGTGGGCGGGGCTCCTCAGGGTCCGATTTGGTGGGCGTGGCCTCTCTCGGTCCGATTTAGTGAGCAGTGCCCCTCATGGTCCGATTTGGTGGGCGGGGCCACTCAGGATCCGATTTTGAGGGTGTGGTACCTCAGGGTCTGATTTTGTGGCCGGGTCTATTCAGGGTCCGATTTTGAGGGCGGGCCCCTCAGGGTCCTATTTTGTGGTTGGGGGCCCTCAGGGTCCGATTTTGTGGGTGGGGCCCCTCAGAGTCCGATTTGGTGGGCGGGGCCCCTCAGGGTTCGATTTGGTGGGCGGGGCCTCTCAGGGTCCGATTTTGAGGGCGGGGCCCCTCAGGGTCCGATTTTGTGGCCGGGGGCCCTCAGGGTCCGATTTTGTGGGTGGGGCCCCTCAGGGTATGATTTTGTGGCTGGGGCCCCTCAGTGTCCGATTTTGTTGGTTGGGCCCCTCAGGATCCGATTTTGAGGGTGGGGCCCCTCAGGGTCCGATTTTGTGGCCGGGGCCCCTCAGGGTCCGATTTTGTGGTTGGGACCCCTCAGGGTCTGATTTTGTGGCCGGGTCTACTCAGGGTCCGATTTTGAGGGCGGGGCCCCTTAGGTCCTATTTTGTGGTTGGGGGCCCTCAGGGTCCGATTTTGTGGGTGGGGCCCCTCAGAGTCCGATTTGGTTGGCGGGGCCCCTCAGGGTCCGATTTGGTGGGCGGGGCCTCTCAGGGTCCGATTTTGAGGGCGGGGCCCCTCAGGGTCCGATTTTGTGGCCGGGGCCCCTGAGGGTCCGATTTGGTGGGCGGGGCTCCTCTGGGTTCGATTTTGTGGCCGGGGTCTCTCGGTCCGGTTTTGTGGGCGGGGCCCCTCAGGGTCCAATTTTGTGGGTGAGGCCCCTCTGGGTTCGATTTTGTGGCCGGGGTCTCTCAGGGTCCGATTTTATGGCTGGGGCCCCTCAGGGTCCGATTTTGTGGTTGGGGTCCCTCAGGGTCCGATTTTGTGGTTGGGGCCCCTCAGGGTCCGATTTTGTGGTTGGGGCCCCTCAGGGTCCGATTTTGTGGCCGGCGCCCCTCAGGGTCCGATTTCGTGGCTGGGGCCCCTCAGGGTCCGATTTTGTGGCCGGGGCCCCTCAGGGTCCAATTTTGTGGCCGGGGCAACTCAGGGTCCAATTTTGTGGTTGGGCCGCTCAGGGTCCGATTTTGTGGCCGGGGCCCCTCAGGTTCCGATTTTGTGGCTGGGGCCCCTCAGGTTCCGATTTTGTGGATGGGGCCCCTCAGGGTCCGTTTTTGTTGGTTGGGCCCCTCAGGATCCGATTTTGTGGTTGGGGCCCCTCAGGGTCCGATTTTGTGGGTGGGGCCCCTCAGGGTCCGATTTTGTGGCCGGGGCCCCTCAGGGTCCGATTTTGTGGTTGGGGCCCCTCAGGGTCTGATTTTGTGGCCGGGTCTACTCAGGGTCCGATTTTGTGGGTGGGGCCCCTTAGGGTCTGATTTTGTGGGTGGAGCCCCCTGTGTCCATTTTGGTGGGCGGGGCCACTCTGGGTCCAATTTGGTGGGCGGGGCCCCTCAGGGTCTGATTTGGTGGGCGGGGTCCCTCGGGGTCTGATTTGGTGGGTGGGGCTCCTCAGGGTCCGATTTGGTGGGCGTGGCCTCTCTCGGTCCGATTTAGTGGGCAGTGCCCCTCAGGGTCCGATTTTGTGGCCGGGGCCCCTCAGGGTCCGATTTTGTGGTTGGGGCCCCTCAGGGTCTGATTTTGTGGCCGGGTCTACTCAGGGTCCGATTTTGTGGGTGGGGCCCCTTAGGGTCTGATTTTGTGGGTGGAGCCCTCTGGGTCCATTTTGGTGGGCGGGGCCACTCTGGGTCCGATTTGGTGGGCGGGGCCCCTCAGGGTCTGATTTGGTGGGCGGGGCCCCTCAGGGTCTGATTTGGTGGGCGGGGCTCCTCAGGGTCCGATTTGGTGGGCGTGGCCTCTCTCGGTCCGATTTAGTGGGCAGTGCCCCTCAGGGTCCGATTTTGTGGCCGGGGCCCCTCATGGTCCGATTTTGTGGTTGGGGCCCCTCAGGGTCTGATTTTATGGCCGGGTCTACTCAGGGTCTGATTTTGAGGGCGGGGCCCCTTAGGGTCCTATTTTGTGGTTGGGGGCCCTCAGGGTCCGATTTTGTGGGTGGGGCCCCTCAGAGTCCGATTTGGTTGGCGGGACCCCTCAGGGTCTGATTTTGTGGTTGGGGCAACTCAGGGTCCGATTTTGTGATTGGGGCCCCTCAGGGTCCGATTTTGTGGCCGGCGCCCCTCAGGGTCCGATTTCGTGGCCGGGGCCCCTCAGGGTCCGATTTTGTGGCTGGGGCCCCTCAGGGTCCGATTTTGTCCCTGGGCCCCTCAGGGTCCGATTTTGTCCCTGGGCCCCTCAGGGTCCGATTTTGTGGTTGGGCCGCTCAGGGTCCGATTTTGTGGCCGGGGCCCCTCAGGGTCCGATTTTGTGGCTGGGGCCCCTCAGGGTCCGATTTTGTGGCTGGGGCCCCTCAGGGTCCGATTTTGTTGGTTGGGCCCCTCAGGATCCGATTTTGAGGGTGGGACCCCTCAGGGTCCGATTTTGTGGCCGGGGCCCCTCAGGGTCCGATTTTGTGGTTGGGGCCCCTCAGGGTCTGATTTTGTGGCCGGGTCTACTCAGGGTCCGATTTTAAGGGCGGGGCCCCTCAGGGTCCGATTTTGTGGGTTGGGCCCCCAGGGTCCGATTTGGTGGGAGGGGCCCCCAGGGTCCAATTTTGTGGGTGGGGCCCCTCTGGGTTCGATTTTGTAGCCGGGGTCTCTCAGGGTCCGATTTTGTGGCCGGGACCCCTCAGGGTCCGATTTTGTGGCCTGGGCCCCTCAGGGTCTGATTTTGTGGGTGGGGCCCCTCAGGGTCTGATTTTGTGGCCAGGACCCCTCAGGGTCCGATTTCGTGGCCGGGGCCCCTCAGGGTCCGATTTTGTGGCCGGGGCCCCTCAGGGTCCGATTTTGTGGCCAGGGCCCCTCAGGGCCCGATTTTGTGGCTGGGGCCCCTCAGGGTCCGATTTTGTTGGTTGGGCCCCTCAGGGTCCGATTTTGAGGGTGGCGGGGCCCCTCAGGGTCCAATTTTGTGGGTGGGGCCCCTCAGAGTCCGATTTGGTTGGCGGGGCCCCTCAGGGTCCGATTTGGTGGGCGGGGCCCCTCAGGGCCCGATTTTGAGGGCGGGGCCCCTCAGGGTCCGATTTTGTGGCCGGGGCCCCTCAGGGTCCAATTTTGTGGGTGGGGCCCCTCTGGGTTCCATTTTGTGGCCGGGTCTACTCAGGGTCTGATTTTGAGGGCGGGGCAACTTAGGGTCCGATTTTGTGGCCGGGGGCCCTCAGGGTCCGAATTTGTGTCCGGGGCCCCTCAGGGTCTGATTTTATGGCCGGGGCCCCTCAGGGTCTGATTTTATGGCCAGGGCCCCTCAGGGTCTGATTTTGCGGGTGGGGCCCCTCAGGGTATGATTTTGTGGCCGGGTCTACTCAGGGTCCGATTTTGTGGGTGGGGCCCCTTAGGGTCTGATTTTGTGGCTGGGGCCCCTCAGGGTCCGATTTTGTGGCCGGGGCCCCTCAGGGCCCGATTTTGTGGGTGGGGCCCCTCAGGGTCCGATTTTGTGGGTGGGGCTCCTCAGGGTCCAATTTGGTGGGCGGGGTCACTCTGGGTCTGATTTGGTGGGCGAGGCCACTCTGGGTCTGATTTGGTGGGCGAGGCCACTCTGGGTCCGATTTGGTGGGCGGGGCCACTCTGGGTCCGATTTGGATGCCAGGGTTGCTCAGCCTCCTTTTTGTAGGCCAGGGTCTATCAGCCTCCGATTTGGAGCCTTGGGTCACTCAGCTTTCGATTTGGCGCGCCGGCCCTTTAAGACTCATTTTGGTGCGCCGGCTTTTTAAGAATCACTTTGGCGCGTCGGCCCTTTAAGAGCCAGGGTGGCTCACTGGGCTTCTAAATCCACTTTGGCGCACACATTCTCTCTCAGGGGCATGCGTCATGTGATGAAGCTAGATTTGCATTTGTGCTGTGGGTTTTGCTTTAAGAGCTGATATTATGTGGCAGAAGCTCTCTCCTGGGGTCGTCATGTGACGTTCGTAGGCGTTGGCATAGTAACTGGGTCTGCCTGCGCATATCAATGAGCTCAACTGCCATTTCAATCGCCTCAGGGCACGTTTTAAGCTTCCCATTGAAAAGCATTGGAGACAGTGCATTCCAATGACGGGAAAAAAAAATTTCAAACGCAAATTGCGCAAAAACTACAAATCCGATCGACTCGAAAAATACTTAGCATGGACGCTGGCTTCGAAACGACACCTCAACGGAGTCTGTGCGTGTAGCGGTTCGGGCCGCATTAATTGCGGAAATCAACTGAATAATAAGAAGAATAAGTTAGCAGCGTTCGGATTACAATATAGTGGTTTTTTCAAACCACTATAACTAGATGTGTATTTCCTGAAGGAAGTACAGATAGTGGTTTGAAATGGTGCCCGGTCTGCCCCTTTAAGAGAGACTTGCCTGCTGCCCCTGCAAGACTTTCAACTCAGGATCCATTTTAAATGTGGGTGCCTCTCAGGGGCCACTTTGGCCTCAGGGTCTGATTTGGTGGGAGGGGCCCCTCAGGATCCGATTCGGTGGCGTGGGCTCCTCAGGATTTGAATTAGTTGCCGGGATTCCTCAGGGTCCAATTTTGTGGGTGAGGCCCCTCAGGGTCGGATTTTGTGGGTGTTTGCCCCTCAGGGTCCGATTTTGTGGGTGGGTCCCCTCAGGGTCCGATTTTATGGGTGGGGACCCTCAGGGTCCGATTTTGTGGGTGGGGCCCCTCATGCTCTGATTTTGTGGGTGGGGCCCCTCAGGGTATGATTTTGTGTCCGGGGCCCCTCAGGGTCTGATTTTATGGCCGGGGCCCCTCAGGGTCTGATTTTATGGCCAGGGCCCCTCAGGGTCTGATTTTGCGGGTGGGGCTTCTCAGGGTCCGATTTTGTGGGTGGGGCCCCTCAGGGTCCGATTTTGTGGCTGGGGCCCCTCAGGGTCCGATTTTGTTGATTGGGCCCCTCAGGGTCCGATTTTGAGGGTGGGGCCCCTCAGGGCTTGAATTGTTGGCCGGGATCTCTCAGGCTCATATTTTGTGGGTGTGGCCTCTCTGGGTCCGATTTGGAGGCCGGGGTCGATGAGCTTCCGATTTGGAGGCCGGGGTCGATGAGCCTCCGATTTGGAGGCCGGGGTGACTCAGCCTCCGATTTGGAGGCCGGGGTGGCTCAGCCTCCGATTTGGAGGCCGGGGTGGCTCAGCCTCCGATTTGGAGGCCGGGGTGGCTCAGCCTCCGATTTGGAGGCCGGGGTGGCTCAGCCTCCGATTTGGAGGCCGGGGTCGCTCAGCCTCCGATTTGGAGGCCGGGGTCGCTCAGCCTCCGATTTGGAGGCCGGGGTGGCTCAGCCTCCGATTTGGAGGCCGGGGTGGCTCAGCCTCCTATTTGGAGGCCGGGGTGGCTCAGCCTCCTATTTGGAGGCCGGGGTGGCTCAGCCTCCTATTTGGAGGCCGGGGTGGCTCAGCCTTCTATTTGGAGGCCGGGGTGGCTCAGCCTCCTATTTGGAGGCCGGGGTGGCTCAGCCTCCTATTTGGAGGCCGGGGTGGCTCAGCCTCTGATTTGGAGGCCTGGGTCGATCAGCCTCTGATTTGGAGGCCTGGGTCGATCAGCCTCCGATTTGGAGGCCGGGGTGGATCAGCCTCCGATTTGGAGGCCGGGGTGGATCAGCGTCCGATTTGGAGGCCGGGGTGGCTCAACCTCCGATTTGGAGGCCGGGGTGGCTCAGCCTCCGATTTGGAGGCCGGGGTGGCTCAGTCTCCGATTTGGTGTGTCGGCCCTTTAAGACTCATTTGAGTGCGCTGGCCCTTTAACAATCACTTTGGCGCGTTGGCCCTTTAAGAGCTAGTTTGGCTCACTGGGCTTCTTTTAAATCCACTTTGGCGCACACATTCTCTCTCAGGGGTATGTGTCATATGATGAAGCTAGATTTGCATTTGTGCTGTGGGTTTCGCTTTAAGAGCTGATATTATGTGGCAGAAGCACTGTGCTGGGGTTCAAGTGAAGTTCGTAGGCGTTGGCATAGTAACTGGGTCTGCCTGCGCATATCAATGAGCTCAACTGTCATTTCAATCGCCTCAGGGCAAGTTTTGCCATTTCCTATTGAAAAGCATTGGAGACAGTGCATTCCAATGACGGGAAAAAAAATTTTCAAAAGCAAATTGCGCAAAAACTACAAATCCGATCGACACGAAAAATACTTAGCACACCTCTCATGGACGCTGGCTTCGAAACGACACCTCAACGGAGTCTGTGCGTGTAGCGGTTCGGGCCGCATTAATTGCGGAAATCAACTTAATAATAAGAAGAATAAGTTAGCAGCGTTCGGATTACAATATAGTGGTTTTTTCAAACCACTATAACTAGATGTGTATTTCCTGAAGGAAGTACAGATAGTGGTTTGAAATGGTGCCCGGGCTGCCCCTTTAAGAGAGACTTGCCTGCTGCCCCTGCAAGACTTTCAACTCAGTATCCGTTTTAACTGTGAGTGCCTCTCAGGGGCCACTTTGGCCTCAGGGTCTGATTTGGTGGGTGGGCCCCTCAGGATCTGATTCCTTGGCCTGGGCTCCTCAGGGCTTGAATTGTTGGCGGGGATCCCTCAGGCTCCGATTTTGTGGGTGTGGCCCCTCAGGGTCCGATTTTGTGGGTGTGGCCCCTCAGGGTCCGATTTTGTGGGTGGGGCCCCTCAGGGTCCGATTTCGTGGCTGGGGCCCCTCAGGGTCCGATTTTGTGGCTGGGGCCCCTCAGGGTCCGATTTTGTGGGTGGGGCTACTCTGGGTCCGATTTTGTGGGTGGGGCCACTCTGGGTCCGATTTGGTGGGCGGGGCTACTCAGGGTCCGATTTGGTGGGCGGGTCCACTCAGGGTCTGATTTGGAGCCTGGGGTGGCTCAGCCTCCGATTTGGAGGTCGGGGTGGCTCAGCCTCCGATTTGGAGGTCGGGGTTGCTCAGCCTCCGATTTGGAGGTTGGCGTGGCTCAGCTTCTGATTTGGAGGTCGGGGTGGCTCAGCCTCCGATTTGGAGGTCGGGGTGGCTCAGCCTCCGATTTGGAGGCCGGGGTGGCTCAGCCTCCGATTTGGAGGCCCGGGTGGCTCAGCCTCCGAATTGGAGGCCGGGGTCGATCAGCCTCCGATTTGGAGGACGGTTTGGCTCAGCCTCCGATTTGGAGGCCGGAGTGACTCAGCCTCCGATATGGAGGCCGGGGTGGCTCAGCCTCCGATTTGGAGGCCGGGGTGGCTCAGCCTCTGATTTGGAGGCCGGGGTGGCTGAGCCTCTGATTTGGAGGCCGGGGTGGCTCAGCCTCCGATTTGGAAGCCGGGGTGGCTCAGCCTCCGATTGGAGGTCGGGGTGGCTCAGCCTCCGATTTTTAGGCCGGGGTCGATCAGCCTCCGATTTGGTGGCCGGGGTCGATCAGCCTCCGATTTGGAGGCCGGGGTGGCTCAGCCTCCGATTTGGAGGCCGGGGTCGATCAGCCTCCGATTTGGAGGCCAGGGTGGCTCAGCCTCTGATTTGTAGGCCGGGGTCGATCAGCCTCCGATTTGAAGGCCAGGGTGGCTCAGCCTCTGATTTGAAGGCCGGGGTGGCTCAGCCTCCGATTTGGAGGCCAGGGTGGCTCAGCCTCCGAATTGGAGGCCGGGGTCGATCAGCCTCCGATTTGGAGGACGGTTTGGCTCAGTCTCCGATTTGGAGGCCGGAGTGACTCAGCCTCCGATATGGAGGCCGGGGTGGCTCAGTATCCGATTTGGAGGCCAGGGTGGCTCAGCCTCCGAATTGGAGGCCGGGGTCGATCAGCCTCCGATTTGGAGGACTGTTTGGCTCAGCCTCCGATTTGGAGGCCGGGGTGGCTCAGCCTCCGATTTGGAGGCCGGGGTGGCTCAGCCTCCGATTTGGAGGCCGGGGTGGCTCAGCATCCGATTTGGAGGCCGGGGTGGCTCAGCCTCCGATTTGGAGGCCGGGGTGGCTCAGCCTCCGATTTGGAGCCTGGGGTCACTCCGCTTTCGATTTGGCGCGCCGGCCCTTTAAGAATCACTTTGGCGCGTCGGCCCTTTAAGAGCCAGTTTGGCTCACTGGGCTTCTAAATCCACTTTGGTGCACATGCTCTCTCAGGGGCATGCGTCATGTGATGAAGCTGCCCCATGTCTTAATATGGCAAAATTTTCCCATTGAAATGCATTGAGACAATGCATTGCTTTGACGAGAAAAAAAAGTTTCAAATGCAAATTGCTCAAAAGCTACAAATCCGATTGACACGAAAAATACTTAGCACATCTCTAGTGGACGGTGGCTTCGAAACGACGCCTCAACGGAGTCTGTGCGTGTAGCGGTTAGGGCCGCATTAATTGCGGAAATCAACTGAATAAAGATAACAAAATTAACACTAGATGTGTATTTCCTGAAGGAAGTACAGATAGTGGTTTGAAATGGTGCCCGGGCTGCCCCTTTAAGAGAGACTTGCCTGCTGCCCCTGCAAGACTTTCAACTCTGGATCCACTTTAACTGTGGGGGCCACTCGGGGGCCAATTTGGTGGGCGGGGCCAGAGAGAGAGAGAAAGATTCTATAAAGATACTATAGCACCCTAGCTCCCATTGTAGTGCCCACCTGAGCCTCCTGGTGCAGGACATATCATGATCCGCTCACATGGCCGACATCCCCGATTCCAAGGCGATCCTGCTATCCGCGCTGTTGGAGGAGGACACGGTGATGGATCTGAAGCATTCCCTGAAGTGCCTCCATGGTTCCGTCACAATCTCCTACTGAAATCACCTAATTTCTGGTCAGCTTCCAGCACGTCAATTCCGTCAGAACGTTACGTGCAAGTTTTAAATTGCTCCTTGGGGCTCCGCTGTGTACTCCTGTGTCCCGCGGGGAAAGTATGCTCCCGGCTGGGGCAGTCTCTCTCTCAAAATCGGGACTGTCTCGCTGGATCCGGGACGGTTGGGACTCGGGAGGTATAAATGCTCCCCACCATACACCTCGTACACACAAAGCTCCGCTTCGTACACACGCGGCTTCACTCCGTACACCCCGGCTCTGCTCCGCTCCATAAACACACAGCTCTGCTCCATAAACACACAGCTCCGCTCTGTACAACTCGTACACACACGGCTCTACTCTGTACACCTTGTAAACCCCTCCTGAACCCACCAAAGAACACACACGGCTCTGCTACATCCACCTTGTAAAACCCCTCCTGACCCCACACAAGTACATACACGGCTCTGCTACATCCACCTTGTTAAACCCCTCCTGACCCCACACAAGTACACACACGACTCTGCTACATCCACCTTGTAAAACACCTCCTGACCCACACAAGTACACACACGGCTCTGCTACATCCACCTTGTAAAACCCCTCCTGACCCCACACGACCCCACACAAGTACACACACGGCTCTGCTTCATCCACCTTGTAAACCCCTCCTGACCCCACACAAGTAGACACACGGCTCTGCTACATCCACCTTCTAAACCCCTCCTGACCGCACACAAGTACACACACGGCTCTGCTACATCCACCTTGTAAACCCCTCCTGACCCCACACAAGTACACACACGGCCCTGCTACATCCACCATGTAAAACCCCTCCTGACCCCACACAAATACACACACGGCTCTGCTACATCCACCTTGAAAAACCCCTCCTGACCCCACACAAGTACACGCACGGCTCTGCTACATTCACCTTGTAAACCTCTCCTAACCCCACACAAAGTACACACATGGCTCTGCTACATCCACCTTGTAAAACACCTCCCTGACCCCACACAAGTACACACACGGCTCTGCTACATCCACCTTGTAAAACCCCTCCTGACCCCACACAAGTACACACATGGCTCTGCTACATCCAACTTGTAAACCCCTCCTGACCCCACACAAAGTACACACACGGCTCTGCTACATCCACTTGTAAAACACCTCCCTGACCCCACACAAGTACACACGCGGCTCTGCTACATCCACCTTGTAAACCCCTCCTAACCCCACACAAAGTACACACACGGCTCTGCTACATCCACCTTGTAAAACATCTCCCTGACCCCGCTGTCCCACACAAAAATGTTACCTCATCCATCCAGACTAGCACCATAATGACAAGCGACCAGCACAGCAGAGTCCTGCAGCCGCCCTGATCATGTGACCCCTGACTCCTCCCCTCCTGTGACCTCATCACAGGTCCTGTGTCAGCACCGCACACAAGATTACAGCCGAAGGAAGCGATGATCATTGCTGGCCCTAAGGCTGTGTGCACACGCTGCGGATTTTGCTGCGGTGTACAGTAGCATGATTCCCTATGGGAATTAAAAACCGCAATGCAGATGGTGCGGAATTTTCCGCGCGGGTTATCTGCATTTTCAATCCGCAGAAAGAATTGACATGTCAATTCTTTCTGCGGATTCTGTGCGGTTTGCCATCTCCTCCATTGAGGAGATGAAAAACCGCAGGGCAAAACCGCAGAGCAATCCGCAGGTAAAACCGCAGGTATTTTGACCTGCGGATTTCATAAAATCCGCGCGGATGAATCCGCACCTAATCCTCAGCATGTGCACACAGCCTAAGGCTGTGTGCACACGATGCAGATTTGCAGCGGATCCGCAGATTTTACCACACAGAAACGTTGCATATCCGCATTGTGATGTACAGTAGCCTTAAAATCAATGTAAAAAAAAACCCGCTGTGCAGACGCTGTGGATTTTTCCGCGCGGTTTTCCCGCGGTACAAAATCCGCAGCATGTTACTTCTTTTGTGCGGTTTTCCATCTCCCCGTCTCCAAATCCGCAGGGGGAAAACCGCACAAAAGCCGCAGGAAAAATGGAAGAAATCCGCAGGGCTAAAATTTCATCTGCCCTCAGCCTAAGGGGCTGCATCACTGCGTGGGTCCCTCGCGGAGGGCGCAGGATGGGGTCAGTACATGGGGGGCGTGGCGGCGGCCGGCGGGTATCCCAGACAGCGTGAGTGGGCCCTCCCATCTCGCCAGGGCCCCGGCAATTGCCCGGGTGCGCCGGGTGCTGACGCCGGCCCTGGCCTACGCATATCAATGAGCATAACTGCCACCTCACGACTGCCCCATGTTTTCCCTATGGCAACATTTTCCCGTTAAAATGCATTGACACAATGCATTCTAATGACAGGAAAATGTTTTTTCAAACGCAAATTGCGCAAAAACTACAAATCCGATCGACACGAAAAATACTTAGCACACCTCTCGTGGACGCTGGCTTCGAATCGACACCTCAACGGAGTCTGTGCGTGTAGCGGTTCGGGCCGCATTAATTGCGGAAATCAACTGAATACACTGTGTTCCAAATTATTATGCAAATTGGATTTAAGTGTCCTAAAGATGTAATTTTTTGTTTTTCAAATAAACTCATAGATGGTATTGTGTATCAGGGCTCTTTGGACCACCGAAATCAATCTCAAACGCCTGTGATAATTAGTTTACAAGATGAGCTCAATTAAAGGAAAACTACTTAAGAATGATGTTCCACATTATTAAGCAGGGCACAGGTTTCAAGGAATTTAGGAAAGAAAAAGGATCTCTCTGCTGCTGAAAAGCATCAAATAGTGCAATGCCTTGGTCAAGAGATGAAAACATTAGATATTTCCCAAAAACTTAAACATGATCATCGTACTGTTAAGAGATTTGTGATTGATTCTGAGCACAGACATATTTGTGCTGATAAAGGCAGAATGAGGAAGGTTTCTGCCAGGCAAGTTCATCGGATTAAGAGAGTGGCTGCTAAAAAGCCATTACAAACCAGCAAACAGATATTTAAAGCTGCTGCTGCCTCTGGAGTCCCTTGAGCCTCAAGGTGTAGGATCCTTCAAAGGCTTGCTGTGGTGCATAAATCTACTATTCGGACACCCCTAAACAGTGTTCACAAGCAGAAACGGTTGCAGTGGGCCCAGACATACACGAAGACTAATTTTCAAACAGTCTTGCTTACTGATGAGTGTCGAGCAACCCTGGATGGTCCAGTTGGATGGAGTAGTGGATGGTTGGTGGATGTCCACCATGTCCCACCAAGGCTGCGACATCAGCAAGGAGGTGGAGGAGTCATGTTTTTGTCTGGAATCATGGGGAAACAGCTGGTAGGGCTCTTTAAGGTTCCTGAAGGTGTGAAAATGACCTCTGCAAAGTATATAGAGTTTCTGACTGACAGCTGTCTTCCATGGTATAAAAAGCAGAAACATGCCTTCAGGAACAAAATCATCTTCATGCATGGCAATGCACCATCTCATGCTGCAAAGAATCCCTCCGAGTCATTGAGTGCTATGGGCATAAAAGGAGATAAACTCATGGTGTGGACACCATCATCCCCTGACCTCAACCCTATGGAGAACCTTTGGAGTATCATCAAGCAAAAGATCTATGAGGGTGGGAGGCTGGTCACATTAGAACAGCAGCTCTGGGAGGCTATTCTGACTTCATGCAAAGAAATCCATGCAGTTACTCTCCAAAAACTCACAAGTTCAATGGATGCAAGAATTCTGAAGGTGATCTCAAAGAAGGGTTCCTATGTTAACATGTAACTTGGCCTGTTAGGATGTTTTGAAGTTAAATAGATTTTTTGTTCAGTGAATGTGACCTCCTAATGCTGCAAATTCCACAAAAGAGCATTTTCAGTTCTTTAAAACATATAAAATGTTTAGAAATTCTAATGTGCCTAATAATTTGGAACAGTGCAATTTGAGGTTTTATTCATTTTGGAGATTATACTGTTATCATTGAGAGGTTTCTTCAATATAATTTGATGTATACTCTAACCGGTGATGACCTTTATTAGACTGACTGTCATTTGTACCAACTATTTAGGAAAATCAGAGAAAAATATCATTTGCTTAATAATTTGGAACACAGTGTAGTAATATTAATACTAGATGTTTATTTCCTGAAGGAAGTACAGATAGTGGTTTGAAATGGTGCCCGGGCTGCCCCTTTAAGAGAGACTTGCCTGCTGCCTCTGCAAGACTTTCAACTCAGGATCCATTTTAACTGTGAGTGCCTCTCAGGGGCCACTTTGGCCTCAGGGTCTGATTTGGTGGGTGGGGCGCCTCAGAATCTGATTCCTTGGCCTGGGCTCCTCAGGGCTTGAATTGTTGGCGGGGATCCCTCAGGCTCGGATTTTGAGGGTGGGGCCCCTCAGGGTCCGATTTTGTGGGTGGGGCCCCTCAGGGTCCGATTTTGTGGGTGGGGCCCCTCAGGGTCTGATTTTGTGGCCGGATCCCCTCAGGGTCCGATTTTGTGGGTGGGGCCCCTCAGGGTCCGATTTTGTGTCCGGGGCCACTCAGGGTCTGATGTTGTGGTTGGGGCCTTTCAGAATTCGATTTGGTGGGCGGGACCCCACAGGGTGCGATTGGGTGGCAGGGGCCCCTCAGGGTCCGATTTTGTGGGTGGGGCCCCTCAGGGTCCGATTTTGTGGGTGGGGCCCCTCAGGGTCCGATTTTGTGGCCGGAGCCCCTCAAGGTCTGATTTTGTGACCGGGACCCCTCAGGGTCCGATTTTGTGGCCTGGACCCCTCAGGGTCCAATTTTGTGGTTGGGGCCCTTCAGGGTCCAATTTGGTGGGTGGGGCCCCTCAGGGTCCGATTTGGTGGACGGAGCCCTTCTGGGTCCGATTTGGTGGGCGGGGCCCCTCAGGGTCTGATTTGGTGGACGGAGCCCCTCTGGGTCCGATTTGGTGGGCGGGGCCACTCTGGGTCTGATTTGGTGGGCGGGGCCACTCTGGGTCTGATTTGGTGGGCGGGGCCATTCTGGGTCCGATTTGGTGGGCGGGGCACCTCAGGGTCCGATTTGGTGGGCGGGGCCACTCTGGGTCCGATTTGGAGGCCAGGGTGGCTCAGTCTACATTTTGTAGGCCAGGGTCGATTAACCTCCGATTTGTAGGCCAGGGTCAATCAGCCTCTGATTTGGAGCCTGGGGTCAATCAGCTTTCAATTTGGCGCGCCGGCCCTTTAAGACTCATTTTGGTGGGCCGGCCCTTTAAGAATCACTTAGGCGTGTTGGCCGTTTTAGAGCCAGTTTGGCTCACTGGGCTTCTAAATCCACTTTGGCGCACATTCTCTCTCAGGGGCATGCGTCATGTGATGAAGCTAGATTTGCATTTGTGCTCTGGGTTTCGCTGTAAGAGCTGATATTATCTGCCAGAAACTCTGTCTTGGAGGGGTCATGAAAAGTTTGTAGGCGTTGGCATAGTAACTGGGTGTGCCTACGCATATCAATGAGCTTAACTACTATTTGAATCGCGTCACGACTGCCCCATGTTTTCCCTATGGCAAAATTTTCCATTTGAAATGCATTGAGACAGTGCATTCCAATGACAGGAAAATGTTTTTTCAAGCGCAAATTGCGCAAAAACTATAAATCTGATTGACATGAAAAATACTTAGCACACATCTTGTGAATGCTGGCTTCGAAACGACACCTCAACGGAGTCTGTGCGTGTAGCGGTTCGGGCCGCATTAATTGCGGAAATCAACTGAATAACTTGTGATTGGCGCATTATAATTGTAATACTAGATGTGTATTTCCTGAAGGAAGTACAGATAGTGGTTTGAAATGCTGCCCAGGCTGCCCCTTTAAGAGAGACTTGCCTGCTGCACCTGCAAGACTTTCAACTCAGGATCCGTTTTAACTGTGGGTGCCTCTCAGGGGCCACTTTGGCCTCAGTGTCCGATTTTGTGGGTGGGGCCCTCAGGGCCCGATTTTGTGGGTGGGGCACCTCAGGGTCAATTTTGGTGGGTGGGGCCCCTCAGGGTCCGATTTGGTGGCCGGGTCCCCTCAGGGGCTGATTTGGTGGGTGGGGCCCCTAAGGGTCCGATTTTGTGGCCGGGGCCCCTCAGGGTCTGATTTGGTGGTTGGGGCCCCTCATGGTCGGATTTCGTGGGCGGGGCCCCTCATGGTTCGATTTTGTGGCCGGGGCCCCTCAGGGTCCGATTTTGTGGGTGGAGCCCCTCAGGGTCCGATTTTGTGGGTTGGGGCTCAGGGTCCGATTTTGTGACTGGGGTCCCTCTGGGTTCGATTTTGTGGCCGGGGTCTCTCAGGGTCCGATTTTGTGGTCGGGGCCCCTCAGGGTCCGAGTTAGTGTTTGGGGCCCCTCAGGGTCCGATTTTGTGGTTGGGGCCCTCAGGGTCCGATTTTGTGGCCGGGGCCCCTCAGGGTCTGATTTAGTGGTTGGGGACCCTCAGGGTCCGATTTCTTGGGGCGGGGCCCCTCAGGGTCCGATTTGGTGAGCGGGGCCCCTCAGGGTCCGATTTGGTGGGCGGGGCCTCTCAGGGTCTGATTTGGTGAGCACAGCCCCTCAGAGGTCGATTTGGTGGGCGGGGCCCCTCAGGGTCCAATTTGGTGGGCGGGGCCCCTCAGAAACCGATTTGCTGGGCGGGGCCCCTCAGAACCCGATTTGGTGAGCGGGGCCTCTCAGAGTTCAATTTTGTGAGCGGGGCCCATCAGGGTCCGATTTGGTGAGCGGGGCCCCTCAGGATCCGATTTGGTGGGTGGGGCCCCTCAGGGTCTCATTTTGTGGGTGGGGACCCTTCAGGGTCCGATTTTGTGACCGGGGCCCCTCAGGGTCCGATTTTGTGGTTGAGGCCTTTCAGAATCCGATTTGGTGGGCGGGGCCCCTCTGAGTTCGATTTTGTGAGCACGGCCCCTCAGGGTCCGATTTGGTGGGCTGGGCCCCTCAGGGTCTGATTTGGTGGGCGGGGCCACTCATGGTTTGATTTGGTGGGCAGGGGCCACTCTGGGTCTGATTTGGTGAGCGGGCCCCTCAGGGTCCGATTTTGTGGTTGGGGTCCCTCAGGGTCTGATTTTGTGGGTCGGGACCCTCAGGGTCCGATTTTGTGTCCGGGGCCCCTCAGGGTCCGATTTGGTGAGCGGAGTCCCTCAGAGTTCGATTTGGTGAGCGGGGCCTCTCAGGGTCCAATTTGGTGGGTGGAGCCCCTCAGGGTCCGATTTGGTGGGCGGGGCCCCTCAGGGTCCGATTTTGTGGGTGGGGGCCCTCAGGGTCCGATTTTGTGGCTGGGGCTCCTCAGGGTCCTATTTTGTGGCCGGGACCCCTCAGGGTCTGATTTTGTGGCCGGGTCTACTCAGGGTCCGATTTTGAGGGCGGGGCCCCTTAGGGTCCTATTTTGTGGTTGGGGGCCCTCAGGGTCCGATTTTGTGGGTGGGGCCCCTCAGAATCCGATTTGGTTGGCGGGTCCCCTCAGGGTCCGATTTGGTGGGTGGGGCCTCTCAGGGTCCGATTTTGAGGGCGGGGCCCCTCAGAGTCCGATTTTGTGGGCGGGGCCCCTCAGGGTCTGATTTTGTGGGTTGGGCCCCTCAGTGTCTGATTTTGTGGCCGGGGCCCCTCAGGGTCCGATTTTGTGTCCGGGGCCCCTCAGGGTCCGATTTTGTGGCCGGTGCCTCTCAGGGTCCGATTTTGTGGTTGTGGCCCCTCAGGGTCCGATTTTGCGGCCGGAGCCTCTTAGGGTCCGATTTTGTGGCTGGGGCCCCTCAGGATCTGATTTTGTGGCCGGGGTCCCTCATTGTCCGATTTTGTGGCCAGGGCCCCTGAGGGTCCAAATTTGTGGGTGGGGCCCCTCAGGATCCGATTTTGTGGTTGGGGCCCCTCAGGGTTCAATTTTGTAGATGGGGTCCCTCAGGGTCCGATTTTGTGGCCAGGGCCCCTCAGGGTCCGATTTTGTGGCCGGGGCCCCTCAGGGTCCGATTTTGTTGGTAGGGCCCCTCAGGGTCCGATTTTGTGAGTGGGGCCACTCAGGGTCCGATGTTGTGGCCGGATCCCCTCAGGGTCCGATTTTGTGGGTGGGGCCCCTCAGGATCCAATTTTGTGGCCGGGGCCCCTCAGGGTCCAATTTTGTGGGTGGGGCCCCTTAGGGTCCGATTTTGTGGGTGGGGCCCCTCAGGGTACAATTTGGTGGGCGAGGCCACTCTGGGTCTGATTTGGTGGGCGGGGCCACTCTGGGTCCGATTTGGTGGGTGGGGCCACTCTGGGTCCGATTTGGTGAGCTGGGCCCCTCAGGGTTTGATTTGGTGGGCGGGGCCCATCAGGGTCCAATTTGGTTGGCGGGGACCCTCGGGGTCCGATTTGGTGGGCGGGATCCCTCGGGGTCCGATTTGGTGGGCGGGGCCCCTCGGGGTCCAATTTGGTGGGCGGGGCCCCTCGGGGTCCAATTTGGTGGGCGGGGCCCCTCGGGGTCCGATTTGGTGGGTGGGGTCCCTCGGGGTCCGATTTGGTGAGCCGGGCACTCTAGGTCTGATTTGGTGGGCGGGCCACTTTGGGTCCGACTTGGTGGGCGGGGCCCCTCAGAGTTCCATTTGGTCAGCGGGGACCCTCAGGGTCCGATTTTGTGATCGGGGCCCCTCAGGGTCTGATTTTGTGGTTGGGGCCCCTCGGTCCGATTTTGTGGCCGGTGTCTCTGAGGGTCCGATTTTGTGGCTGGGGCCCCTCAGGGTCTGGATTTGTGGGTGGGGCCCATCAGGGTCCGATTTTGTGGGTGGGGCCCCTCAGGTTCCGATTTTGTGGCTGGGGCCCGTCATGGTCTGATTTTGTGGCTGTGGCCCCTCAGGGTCTGATTTTGAGGGTGGGGCCCCTCAGGGTCTAATTTGGTGGGCGGGGCCCCTCAGGGTTCGATTTTGTGGGTGGGGCCCCTCAGGGTCCGATTTTGTGGGTGGGGCCCCTCAGGGTCCGATTTTGTGGCTGGGGCCCCTCAGGGTCTGATTTTGTGGGTGGGGCCCATCAGGGTCCGATTCTTTTGGTGGGGCCCCTCAGATCCGATTTTGTGACCGGGGACCCTCAGGGTCTGATTTTGTGGGTGGAGCCCCTCAGGGTCCGATTTTGTGGCTGGGGTCCCTCAGGGTCTGATTTTGTGGGTGGGGCCCCTCAGGGTCTGATTTTGTGGCCGGGGCCCCTTAGGGTCTGATTTTGTGACTGAGGCCCCTCTGGGTTCGATTTTGTGGCCGGGGTCTCTCAGGGTCCGATTTTGTGGGTGGGGCCCCTCAGCGACCGATTTTGAGGGTGGGGCCCCTCAGGGTCTAATTTGGTGGGCGGGGCCCCTCAGGGTCCGATTTTGTGGGTGGGGTCCCTCATGGTCTGATTTTGTGGGTGGGGCCCCTCAGGTTCTGATTTTGTGGTTGGGGCCCCTCAGGTTCTGATTTTGTGGCTGGGGTCCCTCAGGGTCTGATTTTGTGGGTGGGGCCCCTCAGGGTCCGATTTTGTGACTGGGGCCCCTCAGGGTCTGATTTTGTGGTTGGGGCCCCTCAGGGTCCGATTTTGTGGCCGGGGTCTCTCAGGGTCCGATTTTGTGGCCGGGTCCCCTCAGGGTCTGGATTTGTGGGTGGTGCCCCTCAGGGTCCGATTTTGTGGGTGGGGCCCCTCAGAGTCCGATTTTGTGGCTGGGGCCCCTCAGGGTCTGATTTTGAGGGTGGGGCCCCTCAGGGTCTAATTTGGTGGGCGGGGCCCCTCAGGGTCTGATTTTGTGGGCGGGGCCCCTCAGGGTCCGATTTCGTGACCTGGGCCCCTTAGGGTCTGATTTTGTGACTGGGGCCCCTCTGGGTTCGATTTTGTGGCCGGGGTCTCTCAGGGTCCGATTTTGTGGGTGGGGCCCCTCAGGGTCTTATTTTGCTGCTGGGGCCCCTCAGGGTCTGGTTTTGTGGGTGGGGCCCCTCAGGGTCTGATTTTGTGGGTGGGGCCCCTCAGGGTCTGATTTTGTGGGTGGGGCCCCTCAGGGTCCGATTTTGTGACCGGGGCACCTCAGGGTCTGATTTTGTGGTTGGGGCGCCTGAGGGTCCTATTTTGTGACTGGGGCCCCTCTAGGTTCGATTTTGTGGCCGGGGTCTCTCAGGGTCCGATTTTGTATTTGGGGCCCCTCAGGGTCTGATTTTGTGGCCGGGCCCACTGAGGGTCCGATTTTGTGGTTGGGGCCCCTTAGGGTCTGATTTTGTGGGTGGAGCCCCCTGGGTCCATTTTGGTGGGCGGGGCCACTCTGGGTCCGATTTAGTGGGCGGTGCCCCTCATGGTCCGATTTGGTGGGCGGGGCCCCCTGGGTCCGATTTGGTGGGCGGGGCCCCTCTGGGTCTGATTTGGTGGGCGGGGCCCTTCAGGGTCCGATTTGGTGGGCGGGGCACCTCTGGGTCTGATTTGGTGGGAGGGGCCACTTTGGGTCCGATTTGATGGGCGGGGCCCTTCAGGGTCCGATTTGGTGGGCGGGGTCGCTCTGGGTCCGATTTGGTGGGCGGGGCTTCTCAGGGTCTGATTTGGTGGGCGGGGCTCTTCAGGGTCCGATTTGGTGGGCGGGGCCACTCGGAGTCTGATTTGGTGGGCGGGGCCCCTCAGGATCCGATTTGTTGGGCTGTGCTACTCTGGGTCTGATTTTTTGAGCGGGGCCACACTGGGTCCAATTTGGAGGCCGGGGTGGCTCAGCCTCCGATTTGGAGGCCGGTGTGGTTCAGCCTACGATTTGGAGGCCGGGGTGGCTCAGCCTCCGATTTGGAGGCCGGTGTCACTCAGTTTTCGATTTGGCGCGCCGGCCCTTTAAGACTCATTTCGGTGCGCTGGCCCTTTAAGAATCACTGTGGCACGTCGGCCCTTTAAGAGCCAGGGTGGCTCACTGGGCTTCTAAATCCACTTTGTCGCACATTCTATCTCAGGGGCATGTGTTATGTGATGAAGCTAGATTTGCATTTGTGCTGTGGGTTTCACTTTAAGAGCTGATATTATGTGGCAGAAGCTCTGTCCTTGGGATGTCATGTGACGTTCGTAGGCATTGGCATAGTAACTGGGTCTGCCTGCGCATATCAATGAGCTCAACTGCCATTTCAATCGCCTCAGGGCACGTTTTGCCATTACCCATTGAAAAGCATTGGAGACAGTGCATTCCAATGAAGGGAAAAAAAAATTTCAAACGCAAATTGCGCAAAAACTACAAATCCGATCGACACGAAAAATACTTAGCACACCTCTCATGGACGCTGGCTTCGAAACAACACCTCAACGGCGTCTGTGCGTGTAGCGGTTCGGGCTGTATTAATTGCGGAAATCAACTTAATAAGAAGAAGAAGAAGAAGAAGAAGAATAAGTTAGCAGCGTTCGGATTACAATATAGTGGTTTTTTCAAACCACTATAACTAGATGTGTATTTCCTGAAGGAAGTACAGATAGTGGTTTGAAATGGTGCCCGGGCTACCCCTTTAAGAGAGACTTGCCTGCTGCCCCTGCAAGACTTTCAACTCAGGATCCGTTTTAACTGTGGAGGACACAGTGATGGATCTGAAGCACTCCCTGAAGTGCCTCCATGGTTCCGTCACAATCTCCTACTGAAATTACCTAATTTCTGGTCAGCTTCCAGCACGTCACTTCCGGTAGAACGTTACGTGCAAGTTTTAAATTGCTCCTTGGGGCTCCGCTGTGTACTCCTGTGTCCCGCGGGGAAAGTATGCTCCCGGCTGGGGCAGTCTCTCTCTCAAAATCGGGACTGTCTCGCTGGATCCGGGACGGTTAGGACTCGGGAGGTATAAATGCTCCCCACCATACATCTCGTACACACACAGCTCCGCTTCATACACCTTGTACACACGCGGCTTCACTCCGTACACCCCCGGCTCTGCTCCGCTCCATAAACACACAGCTCTGCTCCATAAACACACGGCTCCGCTCTGTACACCTCGTACACACACGGCTCTGCTCCGTACACCTTGTAAACCCCTCCTGACCCCACCCAAGAACACACACGGCTCTGCTACATCCACCTTGTAAAACACCTCCCTGACCCCACACAAGTACACACACGGCTCTGCTACATCCAACTTGTAAACCCCTCCTGACCCCACACAAGTACACACACAGCTCTGCTACATCCACCTTGTAAACCCTTCCTGACCCCACACAAGTACATACACGGCTCTGCTACATCCACCTTGTAAAACACCTCCCTGACCCCACACAAGTACACACGCGGCTCTGCTACATCCAACTTGTAAACCCCTCCTGACCCCACACAAGTACAAGCACGGCTCTGCTACATTCACCTTGTAAACCCCTCCTAACCCCACACAAAGTACACACATGGCTCTGCTACATCCACCTTGTAAAACACCTCCCTGACCCCACACAAGTACACACACGGCTCTGCTACATCCACCTTGTTAAACCCCTCCTGACCCCACTGTCCCACACATAAACGTTACCTCATCCATCCAGACCAGCACCATAATGAAAAGTGACCAGCACAGCAGAGTCCTGCAGCCGCCCTGATCATGTGACCCGACTCCTCCCCTCCTGTGACCTCATCACAGGTCCTGTGCACCGCACACAAGATTACAGCCGAAGGAAGCGATGATCATTGCTGGCTGTAAGGGGCTGAATCACTGCGTGGGTCCCTCGCGGAGGGCGCAGGATGGGGTCAGTACATGGGGGGCGTGGCGGCGGCCGGCGGGTATCCCAGACAGTGTGAGTGGGCCCTCCCATCTCGCCAGGGCCCAGACACTCGCCCGGGTGCGCCGCGTGCTGACGCCGGCCCTGGCCTGCGCATATCAATGAGCTTAACTGCCATCTCACGACTGCCCCATGTTTTCCCTATGGCAACATTTTCCCAATAAAATGCATTGACACAATGCATTCCAATGACAGGAAAATGTTTTTTCAAACGTAACTTGTGCAAAAACTACAAATCTGATCGACACGAAAAATACTTAGCACACCTCTCATGGACGCTGGCTTCGAAACGACACCTCAACGGAGTCTGTGCGTGTAGCGATTCGGGCCGCATTAATTGCGGAAATCAACTGAATAGTAATAATAACACTAGATGTGTATTTCCTGAAGGAAGTACAGATAGTGGTTTGAAATGATGCCCGGGCTGCCCCTTTAAGAGAGACTTGCTTGCTGCACCTGCAAGACTTTCAACTCAGGATCCGTTTTAACTGTGGGTGCCTCTCAGGGGCCACTTTGGCCTCAGGGTCTGATTTTGTGGGTGGGGCCCTCAGCGCCCAATTTTGTGGGTGGGTCCCCTCAGGGTCCGATTTTGTGGCCGGGGCACCTCAGGGTCCGATTTGGTGGGTGGGGCCCCTCAGGGTCCAATTTGGTGGCCGGGTCCCCTCAGGGGCTGATTTGGTGGGTGGGGCCCCTCAGGGTCCGATTTTGTGGCTGGGACCCCTCAGGGTCCGATTTTGTGGCTGGGACCCCTCAGGGTCTGATTTGGTGGTTGGGGCCCTTCAGGGTCCAATCTTGTGGCCGGGGCCCCTCACGGTCCGATTTTGTGGCTGGGGCCCCTCAGGGTCTGATTTGGTGGTTGGGGCCCCTCAGGGTCTGATTTGGTGGTTGGGGCCCCTCAGGGTCCAATTTTGTGGCCGGGGCCCCTCACGGTCCGATTTTGTGGCCAGGGCCCCTCAGGGTCCGATTTGGTGGGCTGGGCCCTTCAGGGTACTATTTGGTGGCCGGGGTCCCTCAGGGTCCGATTTTGTGGGTGGGACCTCTCAGGGTCCGATTTGGTGGGCGGGGCCCCTCAGGGTCCAATTTGGTGGGCAGGTCCCCTCAGGGTCCGATTTTGTGGGTTGGGCCCCTCAGGGTCCGATTTTGTGGCCGGGGACCCTCAGTGTCCGATTTTGTGTCAGGGGCCCCTCAGGGTCTGATTTTGTGGTTGGGTCCCCTCAGGGTCCGATTTTGTGGTTGGGGCCCCTCAGGGTCCGATTTTGTGGCCGCGGCCCCTCAGGGTCTGATTTTGTGGCCGTGGCCCCTCAGGGTCCGATTTTGTGGCAGGGGCCCCTCTGGGTCCGATTTTGTGGGTGGGGCCCCTCTGGGTCCAATTTGGTGGGTGGGACCACTCTGGGTCCAATTTGGTGGGCGGGGCCTCTCAGGGTCCGATTTTGTGGTTGGGTCCCCTCAGGGTCCGATTTTGTGGTTGGGGCCCCTCAGGGTCCGATTTTGTGGCCGGGGCCTATCAGGGTCCGATTTTGTGACTGGGGCCCATCAGGGTCCGATTTTGTGGCCGCGGCCCCTCAGGGTCTGATTTTGTGGCCGCGGCCCCTCTGGGTCTGATTTTGTGGGCGGAGCCCCTCTGGGTCCAATTTGGTGGGCGGGACCACTCTGGGTCCAATTTGGTGGGCGGGACCACTCTGGGTCCGATTTGGTGGGCGGGACCACTCTGGGTCCGATTTGGTGGGCGGGTCCTCTCAGGGTCCGATTTGGTGGGCGGGGCCCCACAGGGTCCGATTTGGTGGGCGGGGCCACTCTGGGTAAGATTTGGAGGCTGGGGTCGCTCAGCCTCCAATTTGGAGGCCGGGGTCGTTGAGCTTCCGATTTGGAGGCCGAGGTCAAAAAGCCTCTGATTTGGAGGCCGGGGTCGATGAGACTCCGATTTGGATGCCGGGGTGGCTCAGCCTCCGATTTGGAGGCCGGGGTGGATCAGCCTCCGATTTGGAGGCCGGGGTGGATCAGCCTCCGATTTGGAGGCCGGGGTGGCTCAGCCTCCGATTTGGAGGCCGGGGTGGCTCAGCCTCCGATTTGGAGGCCGGGGTCGATCAGCCTCCGATTTGGAGGCCGGGGTGGCTCAGCCTCCGATTTGGAGACCGGGGTGGCTCAGCCTCCGATTTGGAGGCCGGGGTGGCTCAGCCTCCGATTTGGAAGCCGGGGTGGATCAGCCTCCGATTTGGAGGCCGGGGTGGCTCAGCCTCCGATTTGGAGGCCGGGGTGGCTCAGCCTCCTATTTGGAGGCCGGGGTGGCTCAGCCTCCGATTTGAAGGCCGGGGTGGCTCAGCCTCCGATTTGAAGGCCTGGGTCGATCAGCCTCCGATTTGGAGGCCGGGGTGGATCAGCCTCCGATTTGGAGGCTGGGGTGGATCAGCCTCCGATTTGGAGGCTGGGGTGGATCAGCCTCCGATTTGGAGGCCGGGGTGGATCAGCCTCCGATTTGGAGGCCGGGGTGGCTCAGCCTCCGATTTGGAGGCCGGGGTGGCTCAGCCTCCGATTTGGAGGCCGGGGTGGATCAGCCTCCGATTTGGAGGCCAAGGTGGATCAGCCTCCGATTTGGAGGCCGGGGTGGCTCAGCCTCCGATTTGGAGGCCGGGGTCGATCAGCCTCCGATTTGGAGGCTGGGGTCGATCAGCCTCCGATTTGGAGGCCGGGGTGGATCAGCCTCCGATTTGGAGGCCGGGGTGGATCAGCCTCCGATTTGGAGGCCGGGGTGGCTCAGCCTCCGATTTGGAGGCCGGGGTCGATCAGCCTCCGATTTGGAGGCCGGGGTGGCTCAGCCTCCTATTTGGAGGCTGGGGTGGCTCAGCCTCTGATTTGGAGGCCTAGGTCGATCAGCCTCCGATTTGGAGGCCGGGGTGGATCAGGCTCCGATTTGGAGGCCGGGGTGGATCAGGCTCCGATTTGGAGGCCGGGGTTGATCAGCCTCCCATTTGGAGGCCGGGGTGGCTCATTGTCCGATTTGGAGGCCGGGGTGGCTCAGCCTCCGATTTGGAGGCCGGGGTGGCTCAGTCTCCGATTTGGTGTGTCGGCCCTTTAAGACTCATTTGGGTGCACTGGCCCTTTAACAATCACTTTGGCGCGTTGGCCCTTTAAGAGCTAGTTTGGCTGACTGGGCTTCTTTTAAATCCACTTTGGCGCACACATTCTCTCTCAGGGGCATGTGTCATGTGATGAAGCTAGATTTGCATTTGTGCTGTGGGTTTCGCTTTAAGAGCTGATATTATGTGGCAGAGGCTCTGTGCTGGGGTTCAAGTGAAGTTCGTAGGCGTTGGCATAGTAACTGGGTCTGCCTTCGCATATCAATGAGCTCAACTGTCATTTCAATCGCCTCAGGGCACGTTTTGCCATTTCCTATTGAAAAGCATTGGAGACAGTGCATTCCAATGACGGGAAAAAAAATTTTCAAACGCAAATTGCGCAAAAACTACAAATCCTATCGACACGAAAAATACTTAGCACACCTCTCATGGACGCTGGCTTCGAAACGGCACCTCAACGGAGTCTGTGCGTGTAGCGGTTCGGGCCGCATTAATTGCGGAAATCAACTTAATAACAATAAGAAGAATAAGTTAGCAGCGTTCGGATTACAATATAGTGGTTTTTTCAAACCACTATAACTAGATGTGTATTTCCTGAAGGAAGTACAGATAGTGGTTTGAAATGGTGCACGGACTGCCCCTTTAAGAGAGACTTGCCTGCTGCCTCTGCAAGACTTTCAATTCAGGATCCGTTTTAACTGTGGGTGCATCTCAGAGGCCACTTTGGCCTCAGGGTCTGATTTGGTGGGTGGGGCCCCTCAGGATCTGATTTGGTGGCCTGGGCTCCTCAGGGCTTGAATTGCTGGCCGGGGCCCCTCAGGGTCCGATTTTGTGGCCGGGGCCCCTCAGTGTCCGATTTTGTGGGTGGGGCCCATCAGGGTGCGATTTTGTGGCCGGGGCCCCTCAGGGTCTGATTTTGTGGCCGTGGCCGCTCGGTCCGATTTTGTGGCCGGGCCCCTCAGGGTGCGATTTTGTGGGTGGGACCCCTTGGGTCTCATTTTGTGGGCAGAGCACCCTGAGTCCATTTTAGTGGGCGGGGCCACTCTGGGTCCAATTTGGTGGGGGGGGCCACTCTGGGTCCAATTTGGCGGGCGGGGCCCCCCGGGGGTCTGATTTGGTGGGCGGGGCTCCTCAGGGTCCGATTTGGTGGGCGAGGCCACTCTCGGTCCGATTTAGTGTGCGGTGCCCCTTAGGGTCCGATTTGGTGGGCGGGGCCCCTCAGGGTCCGATTTGGTGGGTGGGGCCCCTCTGGGTCTGATTTGGTGGGCGGGGCCCCTCTGGGTCCGATTTGGTGGGCGGGGACCTTCAGGGTCTGATTTGGTGGGCGGGGACTTTCAGGGTCCGATTTGGTGGGCGGGGTCACTCTGGGTCCGATTTGGTGGGCGGTGCTCCTCAGGGTCCGATTTGGTGGGTGAGGCCTCTCTGGGTCCGATTTGGTGGGCGGGGCCCTTCAGGGTCCAATTTGGTGGGCGCGGCCCTTCAGGGTCCGATTTGGTGGGCAGGGTCCCACAGGGTCTGATTTGGTGGGCTGTGCTACTCTGGGTCTGATTTTTTGAGCGGGACCACGCTGGGTCCAATTTGGAGACCGGGGTCGATCAGCCTCCGATTTGGAGGCCGGGGTGGCTCAGCCTCCGATTTGGAGCCTGGGGTCACTCAGCTTTCGATTTGGCGCGCCAGCCCTTTAAGACTCATTTCAGTGCGTCGGCCCTTTAGAAATCACTTTGGCGCGTCGGCCCTTTAAGAGCCAGTTTGACTCACTTGGCTTCTAAATCCACTTTGGCGCACATTCTCTCTCAGGGGCATGTGTCATGTGATGAAGCTAGATTTGCATTTGTGCTGTGGGTTTCGCTTTAAGAGCTGAAATTATCTGCCAGAAACTCTGTCCTGGAGAGGTCATGTGAAGTTCGTAGGCGTTGGCATAGTAACTGGGTGAGCCTGCGCATATCAATGAGCTTAACTGCCACCTCACGACTATCCCATGTTTTCCCTATGGCAACATTTTCCCATTGAAATGTATTGAGGAAAATGTTTTTTCAAACGCAAATTGCGCAAAAACTACAAATCTGATCGACACGAAAAATACTTAGCACACCTCTCGTGGACGCTGGCTTCGAAATGAGGCCTCAACGGAGTCTGTGTGTGTAGCGTTTCGGGCAGCATTAATTGCAGAAATCAACTGAATAGTAATAATAATACTAGATGTGTATTTCCTGAAGGAAGTACAGATAGTGGTTTGAAATGGTGCCCGGGCTGCCCCTTTAAGAGAGACTTGCCTGCTGCCCCTGCAAGACTTTCAACTCAGGATACGATTTAACTGTGGGTGCCTCTCAGGGGCCACTTTGGCCTCATGGTCTGATTTTGTGGGTGGGGCCCCTCAGGGCCTGATTTTGTGGGTGGGGCCCCTCAGGGTCTGATTTTTTTGGGTGGGGCCTCTCAGGGTCCGATTTTGTGGCCGGGGCCACTCAGGGTCCGATTTGGTGGCCGGGGCCCCTCAGGGTCCGATTTGGTGGCCGGGGCCCCTCAGGGTCTGATTTGGTGGGTGGGGCCACTCAAGGTCCGATTTTGTGGCTGGGGCCCCTCAGGGTCCGATTTTGTGGCCGGGGCCAATCAGGATCCGATTTTTGTGGCCGGAACCCCTCAGGGTCCAATTTTGCAGGTGGGGCCCCTCAGGGTCCGATTTTGTGGCCGGGGCCCGTCAGGGTCCGATTTTGTGGGTGGGACCTCTCAGGGTCCGATTTGGTGGGCGGGGCCCCTCAGGGTCCAATTTGGTGGGCAGGTCCCCTCAGGGTCCGATTTTGTGGGTTGGGCCCCTCAGGGTCCGATTTTGTGGCCGGGGCCCCTCAGGGTCCGATTTTGTGTCAGGGGCCCCTCAGGGTCCGATTTTGTGTCAGGGGCCCCTCAGGGTCCGATTTTGTGGTTGGGGCCCCTCAGGGTCCGATTTTGTGGCCGCGGCCCCTCAGGGTCCGATTTTGTGGCCGTGGCCCCTCAGGGTCCGATTTTGTGGTAGGGGCCCCTCAGGGTCCGATTTTGTGGGTGGGGCCCCTCAGGGTCCGATTTTGTGGCCGGGGCCAATCAGGATCCGATTTTTGTGGCCGGAACCCCTCAGGGTCCAATTTTGCAGGTGGGGCCCCTCAGGGTCCGATTTTGTGGCCGGGGCCCGTCAGGGTCCGATTTTGTGGGTGGGACCTCTCAGGGTCCGATTTGGTGGGCGGGGCCCCTCAGGGTCCAATTTGGTGGGCAGGTCCCCTCAGGGTCCGATTTTGTGGGTTGGGCCCCTCAGGGTCCGATTTTGTGGCCGGGGCCCCTCAGGGTCCGATTTTGTGGTTGGGTCCCCTCAGGGTCCGATTTTGTGGTTGGGGCCCCTCAGGGTCCGATTTTGTGGTTGGGGCCCCTCAGGGTCCGATTTTGTGGCCGCGGCCCCTCAGGGTCCGATTTTGTGGCCGTGGCCCCTCAGGGTCCGATTTTGTGGTAGGGGCCCCTCAGGGTCCGATTTTGTGGGTGGGGCCCCTCAGGGTCCGATTTTGTGGGTGGGGCCCCTCTGGGTCCAATTTGGTGGGCGGGACCACTCTGGGTCCGATTTGGTGGACGGGGCCTCTCAGGGTCCGATTTGGTGGGTGGGGTACCACAGGGTCCGATTTGGTGGGCGGGGCCACTCTGGGTAAGATTTGGAGGCTGGGGTCGCTCAGCCTCCAATTTGGAGGCCAGGGTCATTGAGCTTCCGATTTGGAGGACGAGGTCAAAAAGCCTCTGATTTGGAGGCCGGGGTGGCTCAGCCTCCGATTTGGAGGCCGGGGTGGCTCAGCCTCCGATTTGGAGGCCGGGGTGGCTCAGCCTCCGATTTGGAGGCCGGGGTGGCTCAGCCTCCGATTTGGAGGCCGGGGTGGCTCAGCCTCCGATTTGGAGGCCGGGGTGGCTCAGCCTCCGATTTGGAGGCCGGGGTGGCTCAGCCTCCGATTTGGAGGCCGGGGTGGCTCAGCCTCCGATTTGGAGGCCGGGGTGGCTCAGCCTCCGATTTGGAGGCCGGGGTGGCTCAGCCTCCGATTTGGAGGCCGGGGTGGCTCAGCCTCCGATTTGGAGGCCGGGGTGGCTCAGCCTCCGATTTGGAGGCCGGGGTCGATCAGCCTCCGATTTGGAGGCCGGGGTCGATCAGCCTCCGATTTCGAGACCGGGGTGGCTCAGCCTCCGATTTGGAGGCCGGGGTGGCTCAGCCTCCGATTTGGAGGCCGGGGTGGCTCAGCCTCCTATTTGGAGGCCGGGGTGGCTCAGCCTCCTATTTGGAGGCCGGGGTGGCTCAGCCTCCTATTTGGAGGCCGGGGTGGCTCAGCCTCCTATTTGGAGGCCGGGGTGGCTCAGCCTCCTATTTGGAGGCCGGGGTGGCTCAGCCTCCTATTTGGAGGCCGGGGTGGCTCAGCCTCCGATTTGAAGGCCTGGGTCGATCAGCCTCCGATTTGGAGGCCGGGGTGGATCAGCCTCCGATTTGAAGGCCTGGGTCGATCAGCCTCCGATTTGGAGGCCGGGGTGGATCAGCCTCCGATTTGGAGGCCGGGGTGGATCAGCCTCCGATTTGGAGGCCGGGGTGGCTCAGCCTCCGATTTGGAGGCCGGGGTGGCTCAGCCTCCGATTTGGAGGCCGGGGTGGATCAGCCTCCGATTTGGAGGCCGGGGTGGATCAGCCTCCGATTTGGAGGCCGGGGTGGCTCAGCCTCCGATTTGGAGGCCGGGGTCGATCAGCAACCGATTTGGAGGCCGGGGTGGCTCAGCCTCCTATTTGGAGGCTGGGGTGGCTCAGCCTCTGATTTGGAGGCCTGGGTCGATCAGGCTCCGATTTGGAGGCCGGGGTGGATCAGGCTCCGATTTGGAGGCCGGGGTGGATCAGGCTCCGATTTGGAGGCCGGGGTGGATCAGCCTCCCATTTGGAGGCCGGGGTGGATCATTGTCTGACTTGGAGGCCGGGGTGGCTCATTGTCCGATTTGGAGGCCGGGGTGGCTCAGCCTCCGATTTGGAGGCCGGGGTGGCTCAGTCTCCGATTTGGTGTGTCGGCCCTTTAAGACTCATTTGGGTGCGCTGGCCCTTTAACAATCACTTTGGCGCAGTGGCCCTTTAAGAGCTAGTTTGGCTGAACTGGGCTTCTTTTAAATCCACTTTGGCGCACACATTCTCTCTCAGGGGCATGTGTCATGTGATGAAGCTAGATTTGCATTTGTGCTGTGGGTTTCGCTTTAAGAGCTGATATTATGTGGCAGAGGCTCTGTGCTGGGGTTCAAGTGAAGTTCGTAGGCGTTGGCATAGTAACTGGGTCTGCCTGCGCATATCAATGAGCTCAACTGTCATTTCAATCGCCTCAGGGCACGTTTTGCCATTTCCTATTGAAAAGTATTGGAGACAGTGCATTCCAATGACGGGAAAAAAAATTTTCAAACGCAAATTGCGCAAAAACTACAAATCCGATCGACACGAAAAATACTTAGCACACCTCTCATGGACGCTGGCTTCGAAACGACACCTCAACGGAGTCTGTGTGTGTAGCGGTTCGGGCCGCATTAATTGCGGAAATCAACTTAATAATAATAATAAGAAGAACTAGATGTGTATTTCCTGAAGGAAGTACAGATAGTGGTTTGAAATGCTGCCCGGGCTGCCCCTTAAAGAGAGACTTGCCTGCTGCACCTGCAAGACTTTCAACTCAGGATCCGTTTTAACTGTGGGTGCCTCTCAGGGGCCACTTTGGCCTCAGGGCCCGATTTTGTGGCCGGGGCCCCTCATGGTCTGATTTGGTGGTTGGGGCCCCTCAGGGTCCAATCTTGTGGCCGGAGCCCCTCAGGGTCCAATCTTGTGGCCGGGGCCCCTCAGGGTCCAATTTTGTGGGTGGGGCCCCTCAGGGTCCAATCTTGTGGCCGGGGCCCCTCAGGGTCCGATTTTGTGTGTGGGGCCCCTCAGGGTCCGATTTTGTGGGTGGGGCCCCTTAGGGTCTGATTTTGTGGGTGGAGCCCCCTGGGTCCATTTTTGTGGCCGGGGCCCCTCAGGGTCTGATTTGGTGGTTGGGGCCCCTCAGGGTCCAATCTTGTGGCCGGGGCCCCTCAGGGTCCAATCTTGTGGCCGGGGCCCCTCAGGGTCCGATTTTGTGGGTGGGGCCCCTCAGGGTCCGATTTTCTGGGTGTGGCCCCTCAGGGTCTGATTTGGTGGCTGGGGCCCCTCAGGGTCCGATTTGGTGGCCGGAGCCCCTCAGGGTCCGATTTGGTGGTCGGGACCCCTTAGGGTCCGATTTTGTGACCGGGGCCCCTCAGGGTCCGATTTGGTGGTTGGGGCCCCTCAGGGTCCGATTTTGTGGGCGGAACCCTCAGGGTCAGATTTTGTAGGTGGGGCCCCTCAGGGTCCAATTTTGTGGCCGGGACCCCTCAGGGTCCGATTTGGTGGGTGGGGCCCCTCAGGGTCCGATTTTGTGGCGGGTCCCCTCAGGGTCCGATTTTGTGGGTGGGGCCCCTCAGGGTCCGATTTGGTGGCCGGGCCCCCTCAGGGTCTGATTTGGTGGGCGGGGCCCCTCAGGGTCCAATTTGGTGGATGGAGGCCATTCAAACGCAAATTGCACAGAAACTTCAAATCCGATCGACACGAAAAATACTTAGCACACCTCTCGTGGACGCTGGCTTCGAAACGACACCTCAACGGAGTCTGTGCGTGTAGCGGTTCGGGCTGTATTAATTGCGGAAATCAACTGAATAACTTGTGATTGGCGTATTATAATTGTAATACTAGATGTGTATTTCCTAAAGGAAGTACAGATAGTGGTTTGAAATAGTGCCTGGGCTGCCCCTTTAAGAGAAACTTGCCTGCTGCCCCTGCAAGACTTTCAACTCAGGATCCGTTTTAAGTGTGGGTGCCTCTCAGGGGCCACTTTGGCCTCAGGGTCTGATTTGGTGGGTGGGGCCCCTCAGGATCCGATTCGGTGGCCTGGGCTCCTCAGGGATTTTATTGGTGGCCAGGATGCCTCAGGGTCCAGTTTTGTGGGTGGGGCCCCTCATGGTCTGATTTTGTGGGTGGGGCCCCTCAGGGTCTGATTTTGTGGGTGGGGCCCCTTATGGTCCAATTTTGTGGGTGGGGCCTCTCAGGGTCCGATTTTGTGGCCGGGGCCCCTCAGGGTCCGATTTTGTGGCCGGGGCCCCTCAAGGTCCGATTTTGTGGCCGGGGCCCCTCAGGGTCCGATTTTGCGGGTGGGACCCCTCAGGGTCCGACTTTGCGGGTGGGGCCCCTCAGGGTCCGATTTTGTGGCCGGGACCCCTCAGGGTCCGATTTTGTGGCCGGGGTCCCTCAGGGTCCGATTTTGAGGGTGAGGCCCCTCAGGGTCCAATTTGGTGGGTGGGTCCCCTCAGGGTCCGATTTTGTGGGAGGGGCCACTCAGGGTCCAATTTTGTGGGTGGGGCCCCTCAGGATCCGATTCGGTGGCCTGGGCTCCTCAGGGTTTTTATTAGTGGCCGGGATGCCTCAGGGTCCAGTTTTGTGGGTGGGGCCCCTCATGGTCTGATTTTGTGGGTGGGGCCCCTTATGGTCCAATTTTGTGGGTGGGGCCTCTCAGGGTCCGATTTTGTGGCCGGGGCCCCTCAGGGTCCGATATTGTGGCCGGGGCCCCTCAAGGTCCGATTTTGTGGCCGGGGCCCCTCAGGGTCCGATTTTGCGGGTGGGGCCCCTGAGGGTCCGATTTTGCGTGCGGGGCCCCTCAGGGTCCGATTTTGCGGGTGGGGCCCCTCAGGGTCCGATTTTGTGGCCGGGGCTCCTCAGGGTCCGATTTTGTGGCCGGGGTCCCTCAGGGTCCGATTTTGAGGGTGAGGCCCCTCAGGATCCAATTTGGTGGGCGGGTCCCCTCAGGGTCCGATTTTGAGGGTGAGGCCCCTCAGGTTCCAATTTTGTGGGTGGGGCCCCTCAGGGTCCGATTTTGTGGCTGGGGCCCCTCAGTGTCGGATTTTGTGACTGTGGTCCCTCAGGGTCTGATTTTGTGGGTGGGGCCCCTCAGGGTCCAATTTTGTGACCGGGGCCCCTCAGGGTCTGATTTTGTGGTTGGGGCCCCTCAGGGTCCGATTTTGTGGCCGGGGTCTCTCAGGGTCCGATTTTGTGGCCGGGCCCCTCAGGGCCTGGATTTGTGGGTGGGGCCCCTCAGGGTCCGATTTTGTGGGTGAGGCCCCGCAGGGTCTGATTTTGTGGCTGGGGCCCCTCAGGGTCTGATTTTGTGGCTGGGGCCCCTCAGCGTCTGATTTTGTGGCTGGGGCCCCTCAGGGTCCGATTTTGAGGGCGGGGCCCCTCAGGGTCTACTTTGGTGGGGGCGGGGCCACTCTGGGTCCGATTTGGTGGACGGGGCCCCTCAGGGTCCGATTTTGTGGGTGGGGCCCCTCAGGGTTCGATTTTGTGGCTGGGGTCCCTCAGGGTCTGATTTTGTGGGTGTGGCCCCTCGGTCCGATTTTGTGACTGGGGCCCCTCAGGGTCTGATTTTGTGGCTGGGGCCCCTCAGGGTCTGATTTTGTGGACGGGGCCCCTCAGGGTCTAATTTGGTGGGTGGGGCCCCTCAGGGTTCGATTTTGTGGCTGGGGCCCGTCAGGGTCTGATTTTGTTACTGGGGCCCCTCAGGGTCTGATTTTGTGGGTGGGGCCCTTCTTGTCCGATTTTGTGACCGGGGACCCTCAGGGTCTGATTTTGTGGTTGGGGCCCCTCAGGGTCCGATTTTGTGACAGGGGCACCTCAGGGTCTGATTTTGTGGTTGGGGCCCCTCAGGGTCCAATTTTGTGGCTGGGGCCCCTCAGGGTCTGATTTTGTGGGTGGGGCCCCTCAGGGTCCGATTTTGTGACCGGGGACCCTCAGGGTCTGATTTTGTGGTTGGGGCCCCTCAGTGTCCGATTTTGTGGCCGGGGTCTCTCAGGGTCCGATTTTGTGGGTGGGGCCCCTCAGGGTCTGGATTTGTGGGTGGGGCCCCTCAGGGTCTGATTTTGTGGCTGGGGTCCCTCAGGGTCTGATTTTGTGGGTGGGGCCCCTCAGGGTTCTATTTTGTGACCAGGGCCACTTAGGGTCTGATTTTGTGACTGGGGCCCCTCTGGGTTCGATTTTGTGGCCGGGGTCTCTCAGGGTCCGATTTTGTGGGTGGGGCCCCTCAGGGTCTGATTTTGTGGGTGGGGCCCCTCAGGGTCTGATTTTGTGGGTGGGGCCCCTCAGGGTCTGACTTTGTGGGTGGGGCCCCTCAGGGTCCGATTTTGTGATCGGGGCACCTCAGGGTCTGATTTTGTGGTTGGGGCCCCTCAGGGTCCTATTTTGTGACTGGGGCCCCTCCAGGTTCGATTTTGTGGCCGGGGTCTCTCAGGGTCCGATTTTGTGGTTGGGGCCCCTCAGGGTCTGATTTTGTGGCCGGGCCCACTCAGGGTCCGATTTTGTGGGTGGGGCCCTTTAGGGTCTGATTTTGTGGGTGGAGCCCCCTGGGTCCATTTTGATGTGCGGGGCCCTTCAGGGTCCGATTTGGTGGGTGGGGCCCTTCAGGGTCCGATTTGGTGGGCGGGGTCACTCTGGGTCCGATTTGGTGGACGGGGCTCCTCAGGGTCCGATATGGTGGGCGGGGCTCCTCAGGGTCCGATTTGGTGGATGGGGCCCTTCAGGATCCGATTTGGTTGGCTGTGCCACTCTGGGTCTGATTTTTTGAGCGGGGCCACACTGGGTCCGATTTGGAGGCCAGGGTGGCTCAACCTCCGATTTGGAGGCCGGGGTCACTCAGCTTTCGATTTGGAGCGCCGGTTCTTTAAGAATCACTTTGGCATGTCTGCCCTTTAAGAGCCAGGGTGGCTCACTGGGCTTCTAAATCCACTTTGGCGCACATTCTCTCTCAGGGGCATGTGTTATGTGATGAAGCTAGATTTGCATTTGTGCTGTGGGTTTCGCTTTAAGAGCTGATAATATGTGGCAGTAGCTCTGCCTTGGGGCGTCATGTGACGTTCGTAGGCGTTGGCATAGTAACTGGGTCTGCCTGCGCATATCAATGAGCTTAACTGCCATTTCAATCGCCTCAGGGCACGTTTTGCCATTTCCCATTGACAAGCATTGGAGACAGTGCATTCCAATGACGGGAAAAAAAATTTTCAAACGCAAATTGCGCAAAAACTACAAATCCGATCGACACTAAAAATACTTAGCACAGAGCTCATGGACGCTGGCTTCGAAACGACACCTCAACGGCGTCTGTGCGTGTAGCGGTTCGGGCCGCATTAATTGCGGAAATCAACTGGAAAATAAGAAGAAGAATAAAAAGAAAAAGTTAGCAGCGTTCGGATTACAACATTAATACTAGATGTGTATTTCCTGAAGGAAGTACAGATAGTGGTTTGAAATGGTGCCCGGGCTGCCCCTTTAAGAGAGACTTGGCTGCTGCCCCTGCAAGACTTTCAACTCAGGATCCGTTTTAACTGTGGGTGCCTCTCAGGGGCCACTTTGGCTTCAGGGTCCGATTTTGTGGGTGGGACCCCTCAGGTCCCGATTTTGTGGGTGGGGCCCCTCTGGGTCCGATTTTGTGGCCGGGGCACCTCAGGGTCCGATTTTGTGGGTGGAGCCCCTTAGGGTCCGATTTGGTGGATGAGGCCACTCAGGGTCCAATTTGGTGGGCGGGGCCACTCAGGGTCCGATTTGGTGAGTAGGGCCCCTCAGAGTTCAATTTGGTCAGCGGGGCCCCTCAGGGTCCGATTTTGTGGTTGGGGCCTTTCAGAATCTGATTTAGTGGGCGGGGCCCCTCCGGGTCTGAATTGGTGGGCGGGGCCTCTCAGGGTCCGATTTGGTGGGCGGGGCCCCTCAGGGTCCGATTTGGTGGGCGGGGCCCCTCAGGGTCCGATTTTGTGGGTTGGGCCCCTCAGGGTCTGATTTTGTGTCCGGGGCCCCTCAGGGTCCGATTTTGTGGCCGGTGACTCTCAGGGTCCTATTTTGTGGTTGGGGCCCCTCAGGGTCCGATTTTGTGTCCGGAGCCTCTCAGGGTCCGATTTTGTGGTTGGGGCCCCTCAAGATCTGATTTTGTGGCCGGGGTCCCTCAGGGTCTGATTTTGTGGCCGGGGCCCCTCAGGGTCCAATTTTGTGGATGGGGCCCCTCAGGGTCCAATTTTTTGGCCGGGGCCCCTCAGGGTCCGATTTTTTGGTTGGGGCCCCTCAGGGTCCGATTTTGTGGTTGGGGCCCCTCAGGGTCCGATTCTGTGAGTGGGGCCCCTCAGGGTCCGATGTTGTGGCCGGGGCCCCTCAGGGTCCGATGTTGTGGCCGGGGCCCCTCAGGGTCTGATTTTGTGGCCGGATCCCCTCAGGGTCCGATTTTGTGGGTGGGGCCCCTCAGGGTCTGATTTTGTGGCCAGGGTCCGATTTTGTGGCCGGGGCCCCTCAGGGTCCAATTTTGTGGGTGGGGCCCCTCAGGGTCCAATTTTTTGGCCGGGGCCCCTCAGGGTCCAATTTTGTGGGTGGGGCCCCTCAGGGTCCGATTTTGTCGGTGGGGCCCCTCAGGGATCGATTTTGTGGTTGGGGCCCCTCAGGATCCAATTTTGTGACCGGGGCCCTCAGGGTCTGATTTTGTGGGTGGGGCCCCTCAGGGTCCGATATTGTGGGTGGGGCCCCTTAGTATCCAATTTTGTGTTTGGAGCCCCTCAGGGTTCAATTTTGTAGGCGGGGCCCCTCAGGGTCCGGATTTTGTGGCAGGGCCCCTCAGGGTTCGATTTTGTGGCCGGTGCCCGTGAGGGTCCGATTTTGTGGTTGGGGCCCCTCAGTGTCCGATTTTGTGGCCGGGGCCCCTCAGGGTCCGATTTTGTGGTTGGGGCCCCTCAGGGTCCGATTTTGTGAGTGGGGCCCCTCAGGGTCCGATTTTGTGAGTGGGGCCCCTCAGGGTCCGATGTTGTGGCCGGGGCCCCTCAGGGTCTGATTTTGTGGCCGGATCCCCTCAGGGTCCGATTTTGTGGGTGGGGCCCCTCAGGGTCCAATTTTTTGGCCGGGGCCCCTCAGGGTCCGATTTTGTGGTTGGGGCCCCTCAGGGTCCGATTTTGTGGTTGGGGCCCCTCAGGGTCCGTTTTTGTGAGTGGGGCCCCTCAGGGTCCGATGTTGTGGCCGGGGCCCCTCAGGGTCTAATTTTGTGGCCGGATCCCCTCAGGGTCCGATTTTGTGGGTGGGGCCCCTCAGGGTCCGATTTTGTGGCCGGGGTCCCTCAGGGTCCGATTTTGTGGCCGGGGCCCCTCAGGGTCCAATTTTGTGGGTGGGGCCCCTCAGGGTCCAATTTTTTGGCTGGGGTCCCTCAGGGTCCAATTTTGTGGGTGGGGCCCCTCAGGGTCCAATTTTGTCGGTGGGGCCCCTCAGGGTCCAATTTTGTGGGTGGGGCCCCTCAGGGTCCGATTTTGTGGTTGGGGCCCCTGAGGGATCGATTTTGTGGTTGGGGCCCCACAGGATCCAATTTTGTGACCGGGGCCCTCAGGGTCTGATTTTGTGGGTGGGGCCCCTCAGGGTCCGATATTGTGGGTGGGGCCCCTCAGGATCCGATTTTGTGGTTGGGGCCCCTCAGGATCCGATTTTGTGGTTGGGGCCCCTCAGGGTTCGATTTTGTAGGCGGGGCCCCTCAGGGTCCGATTTTGTGGCCGGGGCCCCTCAGGGTCTGATTTTGTGGCCGGGGCCCCTCAGGGTCCGATTTTGTGGCCGGGGCCCCTCAGGGTCCGATTTTGTGGCCGGGGCCCCTCAGGGTCCGATTTTGTGGTTGGGGCCCCTCAGGGTCCGATTTTGTGGTTGGGGCCCCTCAGGGTCCGATTTTGTGAGTGTGGCCTCTCAGGGTCCGATGTTGTGGCCGGGGCCCCTCAGGGTCCGATTTTGTGGGAGGGGCCACTCAGGGTCCGATTTTGTGGCCGGGGTCCCTCAGGGTCCGATTTTGTGGCCGGGGCCCCTCAGGGTCCGATTTTGTGGCCGGGGCCCCTCAGGGTCCAATTTTTTGGCCGGGGCCCCTCAGGGTCCGATTTTGTGGTTGGGGCCCCTCAGGGTCCGATTTTGTGGTTGGGGCCCCTCAGGGTCCGTTTTTGTGAGTGGGGCCCCTCAGGGTCCGATGTTGTGGCCGGGGCCCCTCAGGGTCTAATTTTGTGGCCGGATCCCCTCAGGGTCCGATTTTGTGGGTGGGGCCCCTCAGGGTCCGATTTTGTGGTCGGGGTCCCTCAGGGTCCGATTTTGTGGCCGGGGCCCCTCAGGGTCCAATTTTGTGGGTGGGGCCCCTCAGGGTTCAATTTTTTGGCTGGGGCCCCTCAGGGTCCAATTTTGTGGGTAGGGCCCCTCAGGGTCCAATTTTGTCGGTGGGGCCCCTCAGGGTCCAATTTTGTGGGTGGGGCCCCTCAGGGTCCGATTTTGTGGTTGGGGCCCCTGAGGGATCGATTTTGTGGTTGGGGCCCCACAGGATCCAATTTTGTGACCGGGGCCCTCAGGGTCTGATTTTGTGGGTGGGGCCCCTCAGGGTCCGATATTGTGGGTGGGGCCCCTCAGGATCCGATTTTGTGGGTGGGGCCCCTCAGGATCCGATTTTGTGGTTGGGGCCCCTCAGGGTTCGATTTTGTAGGCGGGGCCCCTCAGGGTCCGATTTTGTGGCCGGGGCCCCTCATGGTCTGATTTTGTGGCCAGGGCCCCTCAGGGTCCGATTTTGTGGCCGGGGCCCCTCAGGGTCCGATTTTGTGGCCGGGGCCCCTCAGGGTCCGATTTTGTGGTTGGGGCCCCTCAGGGTCCGATTTTGTGGTTGGGGCCCCTCAGGGTCCGATTTTGTGAGTGTGGCCCCTCAGGGTCCGATGTTGTGGCCGGGGCCCCTCAGGGTCCGATTTTGTGGGAGGGGCCACTCAGGGTCCGATTTTGTGGCCGGGGTCCCTCAGGGTCCGATTTTGTGGCCGGGGCCCCTCGGTCCGATTTTGTGGCCGGGGCCCCTCAGGGTCCAATTTTTTGGCCGGGGCCCCTCAGGGTCCAATTTTTGGCCGGGGCCCCTCAGGGTCCGATTTTGTGGTTGGGCCCCCTCAGGGATCGATTTTGTGGTTGGGGCCCCTCAGGATCCAATTTTGTGACCGGGGCCCTCAGGGTCTGATTTTGTGGGTGGGGCCCCTCAGGGTCCGATATTGTGGGTGGGGCCCCTCAGGATCCGATTTTGTGGGTGGGGCCCCTCAGGATCTGATTTTGTGGTTGGGGCCCCTCAGGGTTCAATTTTGTAGGCGGGGCCCATCAGGGTCCGATTTTGTGGCCGGGGCCCCTCAGGGTCCGATTTTGTGGTTGGGGCCCCTCAGGGTCCGATTTTGTGGGTGGGGCCCCTCAGGGTCAGATGTTGTGGCCGGGGCCCCTCAGGGTCTGATTTTGTGGCCGGATCCCCTCAGGGTCCGATTTTGTGGGTGGGGCCCCTCAGGGTCCGATTTTGTGGCTGGGGTCCCTCAGGGTCTGATTTTGTGGGAGGGGCCCCTCAGGGTCCAATTTTGTGGGTGGGGCCCCTCAGGGTCCAATTTTGTGGTCGGGGTCCCTCAGGGTCTGATTTTGTGGCTGGGGCCCCTCAGGGTCCAATTTTGTGGGTGGGGCCCCTCAGGGTCCAGTTTTGTGGGTGGGGCCCCTCAGGGTCCGATTTTGTGGGTGGGGCCCCTCAGGGATCGATTTTGTGGTTGGGGCCCCTCAGGATCCAATTTTGTGACCGGGGCCCTCAGGGTCCAATTTTTTGGCCGGGGCCCCTCAGGGTCCGATTTTGTGGTTGGGGCCCCTCAGGGTCCGATTTTGTGGTTGGGGCCCCTCAGGGTCCGTTTTTGTGAGTGGGTCCCCTCAGGGTCCGATGTTGTGGCCGGGGCCCCTCAGGGTCTGAATTTGTGGCCGGATCCCCTCAGGGTCTGATTTTGTGGGTGGGGCCTCTCAGGGTCCGATTTTGTGGCCGAGGTCCCTCAGGGTCTGATTTTGTGGCCGGGGCCCGTCAGGGTCCAATTTTGTGGGTGGGGCCCCTCAGGGTCCAATTTTTTGGCCGGGGCCCCTCAGGGTCCAATTTTGTGGGTGGGGCCCCTCAGGGTCCAATTTTGTCGGTGGGGCCACTCAGGGTCCAATTTTGTGGTTGGGGCCCCTCAGGGATCGATTTTGTGGTTGGGGCCCCTCAGGATCCAATTTTGTGACCGGGGCCCTCAGGGTCTGATATTGTGGGTGGGGCCCCTCAGGATCCGATTTTGTGGGTGGGGCCCCTCAGGATCCGATTTTGTGGTTGGGGCCCCTCAGGGTTCAATTTTGTAGGCGGGGCCCCTCAGGGTCCGATTTTGTGGCCGGGGCCCCTCAGAGTCCAATTTTGTGGCCGGGGCCCCTCAGGGTCCGATTTTGTGGCCGGGGCCCCTCAGGGTCCGATTTTGTGGCCGGGGCCCCTCAGGGTCCGATTTTGTGGCCGGGGCCCCTCAGGGTCCGATTTTGTGGTTGGGGCCCCTCAGGGTCCGATTTTGTGGTTGGGGCCCCTCAGGGTCGGATTTTGTGAGTGGGGCCCCTCAGGGTCCGATGTTGTGGCCGGGGCCCCTCAGGGTCCGATTTTGTGGTTGGGGCCCCTCAGGGTCCGATTTTGTGGTTGGGGCCCCTCAGGGTCCGATTTTGTGGTTGGGGCCCCTCAGGGTCCGATGTTGTGGCCGGGGCCCCTCAGGATCCAATTTTGTGACCGGGGCCCTCAGGGTCTGATTTTGTGGGTGGGGCCCCTCAGGGTCCGATATTGTGGGTGGGGCCCCTCAGGATCCGATTTTGTGGGTGGGGCCCCTCAGAATCTGATTTTGTGGTTGGGGCCCCTCAGGGTTCAATTTTGTAGGCGGGGCCCCTCAGGGTCCGATTTTGTGGCCGGGGCCCCTCAGGGTCCGATTTTGTGGTTGGGGCCCCTCAGGGTCCGATTTTGTGGTTGGGGCCCCTCAGGGTCCGATTTTGTGAGTGGGGCCCCTCAGGGTCCGATGTTGTGGCCGGGGCCCCTCAGGATCTGATTTTGTGGCCGGATCCCCTCAGGGTCCGATTTTGTGGGTGGGGCCCCTCAGGGTCCGATTTTGTGGCCGGGGTCCCTCAGGGTCTGATTTTGTGGCCGGGGCCCCTCAGGGTCCAATTTTGTGGGTGGGGCCCCTCAGGGTCCAATTTTTTGGCCGGGGCCCCTCAGGGTCCAATTTTGTGGGTGGGGCCCCTCAGGGTCCAATTTTGTGGGTGGGGCCCCTCAGGGTCCAATTTTGTGGTTGGGGCCCCTCAGGGTCCGATTTTGTGGTTGGGGCCCCTCAGGATCCAATTTTGTGACCGGAGCTCTCAGGGTCTGATTTTGTGGGTGGGGCCCCTCAGGGTCCGATATTGTGGGTGGGGCCCCTCAGGATCCGATTTTGTGGGTGGGGCCCCTCAGGATCTGATTTTGTGGTTGGGGCCCCTCAGGGTTCAATTTTGTAGGCGGGGCCCCTCAGGGTCCGATTTTGTGGCCGGGGCCCCTCAGGGTCCGATTTTGTGGGTGGGGCCCCTCAGGGTCCAATTTTGTGGGTGGGGCCCCTCAGGGTCCAATTTGGTGGAGGGGGCCACTCTGGGTCTGATTTGGTGGACGGGGCCACTCTGGGTCTGATTTGGTGGACGGGGCCACTCTGGGTCCGATTTGGTGGGCGGGGCCACTCTGGGTCCAATTTGGATGCCAGGGTGGCTCAGCCTCCTTTTTGTAGGCCAGGGTCTATCAGCCTCCGATTTGGAGCCTTGGGTCACTCAGCTTTCGATTTGGCGCGCCGGCCCTTTAAGACTCATTTTGGTGCGCCGGCTCTTTAAGAATCACTTTGGCGCGTCGGCCCTTTAAGAGCCAGGGTGGCTCACTGGGCTTCTAAATCCACTTTGGCGCACATTCTCTCTCAGGGGCATGTGTCATGTGATGAAGCTAGATTTGCATTTGTGGTGTGGGTTTCGCTTTAAGAGCTGATATTATGTGGCAGAGGCTCTGTGCTGGGGTTCAAGTGAAGTTCGTAGGCGTTGGCATAGTAACTGGGTCTGCCTGCGCTTATCAATTAGCTCAACTGCCATTTCAATCGCCTCAGGGCACGTTTTGCCATTTCCTATTGAAAAGCATTGGAGACAGTGCATTCCAATGACGGGAAAAAAAATTTTCAAACGCAAATAGCACAAAAACTACAAATCCGATCGACACGAAAAATACTTAGCACACCTCTCATGGGCGCTGGCTTCGAAACGACACCTCAACGGAGTCTGTGCGTGTAGCGGTTCGGGCCGCATTAATTGCGGAAATCAACTTAATAATAATAATAATAAGAAGAAGAAGAATAAGTTAGCAGCGTTCGGATTACAATATAGTGGTTTTTTCAAACCACTATAACTAGATGTGTATTTCCTGAAGGAAGTACAGATAGTGGTTTGAAATGGTGCCTGGGCTGCCCCTTTAATAGAAACTTGCCTGCTGCTCCTGCAAGACTTTCAACTCAGGATCCGTTTTAACTGTGGGGGCCACTCGGGGGCTGATTTGGTGGGCGGGGCCAGAGAGAGAAAGAAAGAAAGAAAGAAAGAGAACAGAGAGAGAGAAACAGAGAAAGAAAAATTCTATAAAGATACTATAGCAGCCCAGCTCCCATTGTAATGCCTACCTGAGCCTCCTGGTGCAGGACATATCATGATCCGCTCACATGGCCGACATCCCCGATTCCAAGGCGATCCACTGTCCGCGCTATCAGAGGAGGACACGGTAATGGATCTGAAGCATTCCCTGAAGTGCCTCCATGGTTCCGTCACAATCTCCTCCCGAAATTACCTCATTTCTGGTCAGCTTCCAGCACGTCACTTCCGGTAGAAAGTTACGTGCAAGTTTTAAATTGCTCCTTGGGGCTCCGCTGTGTACTCCTGTGTCTCGCGGGGAAAGTATGCTCCCGGCTGGGGCAGTCTCTCTCTCAAAATCGGGACTGTCTCGCTGGATCCGGGACAGTTGGGAGGTATAAATGCTCCCCACCATACACCTCGTACACCCCCGGCTCTGCTCCGCTCCATAAACACACGGCTCTGCTTCATAAACACTCAGCTCCCCTCCGTACCCCTCGTACACACACGGCTCTGCTCCGTACACCTCGTACACACACGGCTCCGCTCCGTACACCTCGTACACACACGGCTCTGCTCCGTACACCTCGTAGACACACGGCTCTGCTCCATACACCTTGTAAAACCCCTCCTGACCCCACACAAGTACACACACGGCTCTACTACATCCACCTTGTAAACCCCTCCTGACCCCACACAAGTACACACACGGCTCTGCTACATCCACCTTGTAAACCCCTCCTGACCCACACAAGTACACAAACGGCTCTGCTACATCCACCTTGTAAAACCCCTCCTGACCCACACAAGTACTCACACGGCTCTGCTACATCCACCTTGTAAAATCCCTCCTGACCCCACACAAGTACACACACGGCTCTGCTACATCCACCTTGTAAAACACCTCCTGACCCACACAAGTAAACACATGGCTCTGCTACATCCACCATGTAAAACCCCTCCAGACCCCACACAAGTACACACACGGCTCTGCTACATCCACCTTGAAAAACCCCTCCTGACCCCACACAAGTACACACACGGCTCTGCTACATCCACCTTGTAAAACCCCTCCTGACCCCACACAAGTACACACACGGCTCTGCTACATCCACCTTGTAAACCCCTCCTAACCCCACACAAAGTACACACACGGCTCTGCTACATCCACCTTGTAAACCCCTCCTAACCCCACACAAGTACACACACGGCTCTGCTACATCCACCTTGTAAAACCCCTCCTGACCCCACACAAGTACACACACGGCTCTGCTACATCCACCTTGTAAAACCCCTCCTGACCCCACACAAATACACACACGGCTCTGCTACATCCACCTTGTAAACCCCTCCTAACCCCACACAAAGTACACACACGGCTCTGCTACATCCACCTTGTAAACCCCTCCTAACCCCACACAAGTACACACGGCTCTGCTACATCCACCTTGTAAACCCCTCCTCCTGACCCCACACAAGTACACACATGGCTCTGCTACATTCACCTTGTAAACCCCTCCTGACCCCACACAAGAACACACACGACCCTGCTACATCCACCTTGTAAAACACCTCCTGACCCCACACAAGTACACACACGGCTCTGCTACATCCACCTTGTAAAACACCTCCCTGACCCCACTGTCCCACACATAAACGTTACCTCATCCATCCAGACCAGCACCGTAATGACAAGCGACCAGCACAGCAGTCCTGCAGCCGACCTGATCATGTGACCCCTGACTCCTCCCCTCCTGTGACCTCATCACAGGTCCTGTGACAACACCGCACACAAGATTACAGCCGAAGGAAGCGAGGACCATTGCTGGCAGTAAGGCTGTGTGCACACGATGCGGATATCCAGTGGATCCGCAGCGGATTTTACCGCGCAGAAACATTGCATATCCGCATTGTGATGTACAGTAGCCTTAACATCAATGAAAAAAAAAAAAAGTACAGCAGACGCTGCGGATTTTTCTGCGCAGTTTTCCTGCGGTACAAAATCCGCAGCATGTTACTTCTTTTGTGCGGTTTTCCATCTCCCCTGTCACCAAATCCGCAGGAGGAAAACCACAGAAAACCGCAGGAAAAATGGAAGAAATCCACAGGAAAAATGCAGGTCATTTAACCTGCGGATTTCTTCCATTCTGAGTGGAAAAATCCGCAGGGCTAAAAAGTCGTGTGCACTCAGCCTAAGGGGCTGCGTCACTGCGTGGGTCCCTCGTGGAGGGCGCAGGATGGGGTCAGTACATGGGGGGCGTGGCGGCGGCCGGCGGGTATCCCAGACAGCGTGAGTGGGTCCTCCCATCTCGCCAGGGCCCCGGCACTTGCCCGGGTGCTGACGCCGGCCCTGGCCTACGCATATCAATGAGCATAACCGTCACCTCACGACTGCCCCATGTTTTCCCTATGGCAACATTTTCCCATTAAAATGCAATGAGACAATGCATTCCAATGACAAGAAAATGTTTTTTCAAACGTAAATTGCGCAAAAACTACAAATCCGATCGACACGAAAAATACTTAGCACACCTCTCGTGGACGCTGGCTTCGAAACGACACCTCAACGGAGTCTGTGCGTGTAGCGGATCGGGCCGCCTTAATTGCGGAAATCAACTGAATAGTAATAATAATACTAGATGTGTATTTCCTGAAGGAAGTACAGATAGTGGTTTGAAATGGTGCCTGGGCTGCCCCTTTAAGAGAGACTTGGCTGCTGCCCCTGCAAGACTTTCAACTCAGTATCCGTTTTAAATGTGGGTGCCTCTCAGGGGCCACTTTGGCCTCAGGGTCTGATTTGGTGGGTGGGGCCCCTCAGGATCCGATTCAGTGGCCTGGGCTCCTCAGGATTTGAATTAGTGGCCGGGATTCCTCAGGGTCCAATTTTGTGGGTGGGGCCCCTCAGGGTCTGATTTTGTGGGTGTGGCCTCTAAGGGTCCGATTTTGTGGGTGTGGACCCTCAGGGTCCGATTTTGTGGGTGGGGCCCCTCATGGTCTGATTTTGTGGGTGGGGCCCCTCAGGGTACGATTTTGTGGCCGGGGCCCCTCAGGGTACGATTTTATGGCCGGGGCCCCTAAGGGTACGATTTTATGGCCGGGGCCCCTCAGGGTCTGATTTTGTGGGTGGGGCCCCTCAGGGCCTGATTTTGTGGCCAGGACCCCTCAGGGTCCGATTTTGTGGCCGGGGCCCCTCAGGCTCCGATTTTGTGGCCGGGGCCCCTCATGGTCCGATTTTGTGGCGATTTTCTTGGTTGGACCCCTCAGGGTCCGATTTTGAGGGTGGGGCCCCTCAGGGTCCGATTTTGTGGGTGGGGCCCCTCAGGGTCCGATTTTGAGGGCGGGGCCCCTCAGGGTCCGATTTTGTGGGCGGGGACCCTCAGGGTCCGATTTGGTGGGCGGGGCCACTCAGGGTCCAATTTTGTGGGTGGGGCCCCTCTGGGTTCGATTTTGTGGCCGGGGTCTCTCAGGGTCCGATATTGTGGCCGGGGCCCCTCAGGGTCCGATTTTGTGGTTGGGGCCCCTCAGGGTCCGATTTTGTGGTTGGGGCCCCTCAGAGTCCAGTTTTGTGGTTGGGGGCCCTCAGGGTCCGATTTTGTGGCGGGGCCCCTCAGGGTCTGATTTTGTGGTTGGGGGCCCTCAGGGTCCGATTTTGTGGCCGGCGCCCCTCAGGGTCTGATTTCGTGGCTGGGGCCCCTCAGGGTCCGATTTTGTGGTTGGGGCCCCTCAGTGTCCGATTTTGTGGCCGGGGCCCCTCAGGGTCCGATTTTGAGGGTGGGGCCCCTTAGGGTCCTATTTTGTGGTTGGGGGCCCTCAGGGTCTGATTTTGTGGGTGGGGCCCTTTAGAGTCCGATTTGGTTGGCGGAGCCCCTCAGGGTCTGATTTGGTGGGCGGGGCCTCTCAGGGTCCGATTTTTGAGGGAGGGGCAGCTCAGGGTCAGATTTTGAGGGCGGGGCCCCTGAGGGTCCGATTTTGTGGCCGGGGCCCCTCAGGGTCCGATTTTGGGGTTGGGGCCCCTCAGGGTCCGATTTTGTGGTTGGGGGCGCTCAGGGTCCAATTTTGTGGGTGGGGCCCCTCTGGGTTCGATTTTGTGGCCGGGGTCTCTCAGGGTCCGATTTTGTGGCCGGGGCCCCTCAGGGTCCGATTTTGTGGGTGGGGCCCCTCAGGGTCCGATTTTGTGGGTGGGGCCTTCACGGTCCGATTTTGTGGGTGGGGCTCCTCAGGGTCCAATTTGGTGGGCGGGGCCACTCTGGGTCTGATTTGGTGGGCGAGGCCACTCTGGGGCCGATTTCGTGGGCGGGGCCACTCTGGGTCCGATTTGGATGCCAGGGTTGCTCAGCCTCCTTTTTGTAGGCCAGGGTCTATCAGCCTCCGATTTGGAGCCTTGGGTCACTCAGCTTTCGATTTGGCACGCCGGCCCTTTAAGACTCATTTTGGTGCGCCGGCTCTTTAAGAATCACTTTGGCGCGTCGGCCCTTTAAGAGCCAGGGTGGCTCACTGGGCTTCTAAATCCACTTTGGCGCACACATTCTCTCTCAGGGGCATGCGTCATGTGATGAAGCTAGGTTTGCATTTGTGCCGTGGGTTTAGCTTTAAGAGCTGATATTATGTGGCAAAAGCTCTGTTCTGGAGATGTCATGTGACGTTCGTAGGCGTTGGCATAGTAACTGGGTCTGCCTGCGCATATCAATGAGCTCAACTGCCATTTCAATCGCCTCAGGGCACGTTTTAAGCTTCCCATTGAAAAGCATTGACACAGTGCATTCCAATGACGGGAAAAAAAATTTTCAAACGCAAATTGCGCAAAAACTACAAATCCGATCGACACGAAAAATACTTAGCACACCTCTCTTGGACGCTGGCTTCGAAACAACACCTCAACGGAGTCTGTTCGTGTAGCGGTTCGGGCCGCATTAATTGCGGAAATCAACTTAATAATAAGAAGAAGAAGAAGAAGAAGAATAAGTTAGCAGCATTCGGATTACAATATAGTGTTTTTTTCAAACCACTATAATAAGTTAGCAGCGTTCGGATTACAATATAGTGGTTTTTTCAAACCACTATAACTAGATGTGTATTTCCTGAAGGAAGTACAGACAGTGGTTTGAAATGGTGCCTGGGCTGCCCCTTTAAGAGAGACTTGCCTGCTGCCCCTGCAAGACTTTCAACTCAGGATACGATTTAACTGTGGGTGCCTCTCAGGGGCCACTTTGGCCTCATGGTCTGATTTTGTGGGTGGGGCCCCTCAGGGCCTGATTTTGTGGGTGGGGCCCCTCAGGGTCCGATTTTTTTGGGTGGGGCCTCTCAGGGTCCGATTTTGTGGCCGGGGCCTCTCAGGGTCCGATTTCGTGGCCGGGGCCCCTCAGGGTCCGATTTGGTGGCCGGGGCCCCTCAGGGTCTGATTTGGTGGGTGGGGCCCCTCAAGGTCCGATTTTGTGGCTGGGTCCCCTCAGGGTCCGATTTTGTGGCCGGGGCCAATCAGGATCCGATTTTTGTGGCCGGAACCCCTCAGGGTCCAATTTTGTAGGTGGGGCCCCTCAGGGTCCGATTTTGTGGCCGCGGCCCCTCAGGGTCTGATTTTGTGGCAGGGGCCCCTCTGGGTCTGATTTTGTGGGCGGAGCCCCTCTGGGTCCAATTTGGTGGGCGGGACCACTCTGGGTCCAATTTGGTGGGCGGGACCACTCTGGGTCCGATTTGGTGGGCGGGTCCTCTCAGGGTCCGATTTGGTGGGCGGGGCCCCACAGGGTCCGATTTGGTGGGCGGGGCCACTCTGGGTAAGATTTGGAGGCTGGAGTCGCTCAGCCTCCAATTTGGAGGCCGGGGTCGTTGAGCTTCCGATTTGGAGGCCGAGGTCAAAAAGCCTCTGATTTGGAGGCCGGGGTCGATGAGACTCCGATTTGGAGGCCGGGGTGGCTCAGCCTCCGATTTGGAGGCCGGGGTGGCTCAGCCTCCGATTTGGAGGCCGGGGTGGCTCAGCCTCCGATTTGGAGGCCGGGGTGGCTCAGCCTCCTATTTGGAGGCCGGGGTGGCTCAGCCTCCTATTTGGAGGCCGGGGTGGCTCAGCCTCCGATTTGAAGGCCTGGGTCGATCAGCCTCCGATTTGGAGGCCGGGGTGGATCAGCCTCCGATTTGGAGGCCGGGGTGGATCAGCCTCCGATTTGGAGGCCGGGGTGGATCAGCCTCCGATTTGGAGGCCGGGGTGGCTCAGCCTCCGATTTGGAGGCCGGGGTGGCTCAGCCTCCGATTTGGAGGCCGGGGTGGCTCAGCCTCCGATTTGGAGGCCGGGGTGGCTCAGCCTCCTATTTGGAGGCCGGGGGTTGATCAGCCTCCGATTTGGAGGCCGGGGTGGCTCAGCCTCCGATTTGGCGTGTATGCCCTTTAAGACTCATTTTGGTGCGTTGGCCCTTTAATAGCTAGTTTGGATCACTGGGCTTCTAAATCAACTTTGGCGGACATTCTCCCTCAGGGGCATGTGTCATGTGATGAAGCTAGATTTGCATTTGTGCTGTGGGTTTCACTTTAAGAGCTGATATTATGTGGCAGAATCTCTGTTCTGGAGATGTCATGTGACGTTCGTAGGCGTTGGCATAGTAACTGGGTCTGCCTGCGCATATCAATGAGCTCAACTGTCATTTCAATCGCCTCAGGGCACGTTTTGCCATTTCCTATTGAAAAGCATTGGAGACAGTGCATTCCAATGACGGGAAAAAAAATTTTCAAACGCAAATTGCGCAAAAACTACAAATCCGATCGACACGAAAAATACTTAGCACACCTCTCTTGGACGCTGGCTTCGAAACGACACCTCAACGGATTCTGTGCGCGTAGCGGTTTGGGCCGCATTAATTGCGGAAATCAACTGAATAAAAAGAAAAAGTTAGCAGCGTTCGGATTACAACATTAATATAACAATATAGTGGTTTTTTCAAACCACTATAACTAGATGTGTATTTCCTGAAGGAAGTACAGATAGTGGTTTGAAATGGTGCCCAGGCTGCCCCTTTAAGAGAGACTTGCCTGCTGCCCCTGCAAGACTTTCAACTCAAGATACGATTTAACTGTGGGTGCCTCTCAGGGGCCACGTTGGCCTCAGGGTCTGATTTTGTGGGTGGGGCCCCTCAGGGCCTGATTTTGTGGGTGGGGCCCCTCAGGGTCCGATTTTGAGGGTGGGGCCCCTCAGGGTCCGATTTGGTGGCCGGGGCCCCTCAGGGTCCGATTTGGTGGCCGGGGCCCCTCAGGGTCCGATTTGGTGGCCGGGGCCCCACAGGGTCTGATTTGGTGAATGGGGCCACTCAAGGTCCGATTTTGTGGCTGGGGCCCCTCAGGGTCCGATTTTGCGGCCGGGGCCACTCAGGATCCGATTTTTGTGGCCGAAACCCCTCAGGGTCCAATTTTGTGGGTGGGGACCCTCAGCGTCCGATTTTGTGGCCAGGGCCCGTCAGGGTCCGATTTTGTGGGTGGGGCCCCTCTGGGTCCAATTTGGTGGGCGGGACCACTCTGGGTCCAATTTGGTGGGCGGGGCCTCTCAGGGTCCGATTTTGTGGTTGGGTCCCCTCAGGGTCCGATTTTGTGGCCGTGGCCCCTCAGGGTCTGATTTTGTGGCAGGGGCCCCTCTGGGTCTGATTTTGTGGGCGGAGCCCCACTGGGTCCAATTTGGTGGGCGGGACCACTCTGGGTCCAATTTGGTGGGCGGGACCACTCTGGGTCCAATTTGGTGGGCGGGACCACTCTGGGTCCAATTTGGTGGGCGGGGCCCCTCAGGGTCCGATTTTGTGGGCATAGCCTCTCTGGGTCTGATTTGGTGGGTGGGGCCACTCTGGGTAAGATTTGGAGGCTGGGGTCGCTCAGTCTCCAATTTGGAGGCCGGGGTCGTTGAGCTTCCGATTAGGAGGCTGAGGTCAAAGAGCCTCCGATTTGGAGGCAGGGGTCGATGAGCTTCCGATTTGGAGGCCGGGGTTGATGAGCCTCCGATTTGGAGGCCGGGGTGGCTCAGCCTCCGATTTGGAGGCCGGGGTGGCTCAGCCTCCGATTTGGAGGCCGGGGTGGCTCAGCCTCCGATTTGGAGGCCGGGGTGGCTCAGCCTCCGATTTGGAGGCCGGGGTGGCTCAGCCTCCGATTTGGAGGCCGGGGTGGCTCAGCCTCCGATTTGGAGGCCGGGGTGGCTCAGCCTCCGATTTGGAGGCCGGGGTGGATCAGCCTCCGATTTGGAGGCCGGGGTGGATCAGCCTCCGATTTGGAGGCCGGGATGGCTCAGCCTCCGATTTGGAGGCCGGGGTCGCTCAGCCTCCGATTTGGAGGCCGGGGTTGCTCAGCCTCCGATTTGGAGGCCGGGGTGGCTCAGCCTCCGGTTTGGAGGCCGGGGTGGCTCAGCCTCCGATTTGGAGGCCGGGGTGGCTCAGCCTCCGATTTAGAGGCCGGGGTGGCTCAGCCTCCGATTTGGAGGCCGGGGTCGCTCAGCCTCCGATTTGGAGGCCGGGGTCGCATTTGGAGGCCTGGGTGGATCAGCCTCCGATTTGGAGACCGGGGTGGATCAGCCTCCGATTTGGAGGCCGGGGTGGATCAGCCTCCGATTTGGAGGCCGGGGTGGATCAGCCTCCGATTTGGAGGCCGGGGTGGCTCAGCCTCCGATTTGGAGGCCGGGGTGGCTCAGCCTCCGATTTGGAGGCCGGGGTGGCTCAGCCTCCGATTTGGAGGCCGGGGTGGCTCAGTCTCAGATTTGGTGTGTCGGCCCTTTAAGACTCATTTGGGTGCGCTGGCCCTTTAACAATCACTTTGGCGCGTTGGCCCTTTAAGAGCTAGTTTGGCTCACTGGGCTTCTAAATCCACTTTGGCGCACACATTCTCTCTCAGGGGCATGTGTCATGTGATGAAGCTAGATTTGCATTTGTGCTGTGGGTTTCACTTTATGAGCTGATATTATGTGGCAGAATCTCTGTTCTGGAGATGTCATGTGACGTTCGTAGGCGTTGGCATAGTAACTGGGTCTGCCTGCGCATATCAATGAGCTCAACTGTCATTTCAATCGCCTCAGGGCACGTTTTGCCATTTCCTATTGAAAAGCATTGGAGACAGTGCATTCCAATGACGGGAAAAAAAATTTTCAAACGCAAATTGCGCAAAAACTACAAATCCGATCGACACGAAAAATACTTAGCACACCTCTCATGGACGCTGGCTTCGAAACGACACCTCAACGGAGTCTGTGCGTGTAGCGGTTCGGGCCGCATTAATTGCGGAATTCAACTTAATAATAAGAAGAAGAATAAGTTAGCAGCGTTCGGATTACAATATAGTGGTTTTTTCAAACCACTATAACTAGATGTGTATTTCCTGAAGGAAGTACAGATAGTGGTTTGAAATGGTGCCCGAGCTGCCCCTTTAAGAGAGACTTGCCTGCTGCCCCTGCAAGACTTTCAACTCAGGATCCGTTTTAACTGTGAGTGCCTCTCAGGGTCTGATTTGGTGGGTGGGACGCCTCAGGACCTGATTCCTTGGACTGGGCTCCTCAGGGCTTGAATTGTTGGTGGGGATTCCTCAGGCTCCGATTTTGTGGGTGTGGCCCCTCAGGGTCCGATTTTGTGGGTGTGGCCCCTCAGGGTCCGATTTTATGGGTGGGGCCCCTCAGGGTCCCATTTTGTGGGTGGGGCCCCTCAGGGTCCGATTTTGTGGGTGGGGCCCCTTAGGGTCCGATTTTGTGGACGGGGCCGCTCAGGGTCCGATTTTGTGGGTGGGGCCCCTCTGGGTTCGATTTTGTGGCCGGGGTCTCTCAGGGTCCGATTTTGTTGCCGGGCCCCTCAGGGTCCGATTTTGTGGTTGGGGCACCTCAGGGTCCGATTTTGTGGTTGGGGCCCCTCAGAGTCCGATTTTGTGGCCGGAGCCCCTCAGGGTCTGATTTTGTGGTTGGGGCCTCTCAGGGTCCGATTTTGTGTCCGGCGCCCCTCAGGGTCCGATTTCGTGGCCGGGGCCCCTCAGGGTCCGGTTTTGTGGCTGGGGGCCCTCAGGGTCTGATTTTGTGGCCGGGGCCCCTCAGGGTCCGATTTTGTGGTTGGGCCGCTCAGGGTCCGATTTTGTGGCCGGGGCCCCTCAGGTTACGATTTTGTGGCCGGGTCCCCTCAGATTCCAATTTTGTGGGTGGGGCCCCTCAGGTTCCGATTTTGTGGGTGGGGCCCCTCAGGGTCCAATTTTGTGGCTGGGGCCCCTCAGGGTCCAATTTTGTTGGTTGGGCCCCTCAGGATCCGATTTGGTGGGCGGGACCTCTCAGGGTCCAATTTGGTGGGTGGTGCCACTCTGGGTCTGATTTAGTGGGCGGGACCCCACAGGGTCCGATTTGGTGGGCGGGGCCCATCAGGGTCTCATTTGGTGGGCAGGGCCTCTCTGGGTAAGATTTGGAGGCTAGGGTCGCTCAGTCTCCGATTTGGAGGCAGGGGTCGATGAGCTTCCGATTTGGAGGCCGAGGTCAAAGAGCCTCCGATTTGGAGGCCGGGGTCGATGAGCTTCTGATTTGGAGGCCGGGGTCGTTGAGCCTCTGATTTGGAGGCCAGGGTCGTTGAGCCCCCGATTTAAAGGCCGGGGTGGCTCAGCCCCCGATTTGGAGGCCGGGGTCGCTCAGCCTCCGATTTGGACCCCAGGGTCGATCAGCTTCCGATTTGGAGGACGGTTTGGCTCACCCTCCGATTTGGAGGCCGGGGTGGCTCAGCCTCCGATTTGGAGGCCGTGGTGGCTCAGCCTCCGATTTGGAGGCCGGGGTGGCTCAGCCTCCGATTTGGAGGCCGGGGTGGCTCAGCCTCCGATTTGGAGGTCGTGGTGGCTCAGCCTCCGATTTGGAGGCCGTGGTGGCTCAGCCTCTGATTTGGAGGCCGGGGTGGCTCAGCCTCCGATTTGGAGGCCGGGGTGGCTCAGCCTCCGATTTGGAGGCCGGGGTCATTGAGCCTCCGATTTGGAGGCCGGGGTGGCTCAGCCCCCGATTTGCACCCCAGGGTCGATCAGCTTCTGATTTGGAGACTGGGATCGCTCAGGCTCCGATTTGGAGGACGGGGTGGCTCAGTCTCCAATTTGGAGGCCTGGGTCGATCAGCCTCCGATTTGGAGGCCGGGTTGGCTCAGCCTCTGATTTGGAGGCCGGGGTGGCTCAGCCTCCGATTTGGAGGCCGGGGTGGCTCAGCTTCCGATTTGGAGACCGGGGTGGCTCAGCCTTCGATTTGGCGTGTCGGCCCTTTAACAATCACTTTGGCGCGTCGACCCTTTAAGAGCTAGTTTGGCTCACTGGGCTTCTAAATCCACTTTGGCGCACATTCTCTCTCAGGGGCATGCGTCATGTGATGAAGCTAGATTTGCATTTGTGCTGTGGGTTTTGCTTTAAGAGCTGATATTGTGTGGCAGAAGCTCTGTCCTTGGGGCGTCATGTGACGTTCGTAGGCGTTGGCATATTAACTGGGTCTGCCTGCGCATATCAATGAGCTTAACTGCCATTTCAATCGCCTCAGGGCACGTTTTGCCATTTCCCATTGAAAAGCATTGGAGACAGTGCAGTCCAATGACGGGAAAAAAAAATTTCAAATGCAAATTGCGCAAAAACTACAAATTCGATCGACACGAAAATTACTTAGCACACCTCTCGTGGACGCTGGCTTCGAAATGACACCTCAAAGGAGTCTGTGCGTGTAGCGGTTCGGGCCGCATTAATTGCGGAAATCAACTGGAAAATAATAAGAACTAAATGTGTATTTCCTGAAGGAAGTACAGATAGTGGTTTGAAATGGTGTCCGGGCTGCCCCTTTAAGAGAGACTTGCCTGCTGCCCCTGCAAGACTTTCAACTCAGGATCCGTTTTAACTGTGAGTGCCTCTCAGGGGCCACTTTGGCCTCAGGATCTGATTCCTTGGCCTGGGCTCCTCAGGGCTTGAATTGTTGGCCGGGATCCCTCAGGCTCCTATTTTGTGGGTGTGGCCCCTCAGGGTCAGATTTTGTGGGTGTGGCCCCTCAGGGTCAGATTTTGTGGGTGGGGCCCCTCAGGGTCCGATATTGTGAGTGGGGCCCCACAGGGTCCGATATTGTGAGTGGGGCCCCACAGGGTCCGATATTGTGAGTGGGGCCCCTCAGGGTCCGATATTGTGGTTGGGGCCCCTCAAGGTCCGTTTTTGTGTGTTGGGCCCCTCAGGGTCAGATTTTGTGGCCGGGGCGCCTCAGGTCTGATTTTGTGGTTGGGGCCCCTCAAGGTCTGATTTTGTGGCCGGGGCCCGTCAGGGTCCGATTTTGTGGGTGGGGCCCCTCAGGGTCCGATTTGGTGGGCTGGGCCACTCTGGGTTCGATTTTGTGGTTGGGGACTCTCAGGGTCCGATTTGGTGGGCGGGGGCGCACTTTGGCGCACATTCTCTCTCAGGGGCATGTGTCATGTGATGAAGCTAGATTTGCATTTGTGCTGTGGGTTTCGCTTTAATCGCTGAAATTATGTGGCAGAAGGTCTGTCCTGGGGGGAGTCATGTGACATTCATAGGCGTTGGCATAGTAACTGGGTGTGCCTGCGCATAACAATGAGCTTAACTGCCATTTCAATCACCTCAGGGCACGTTTTAAGTTTCCCATTCAAATGCATTGAGACAGTGCATTCCATTGACAGGAAAAAAATATTTCAAACGCAAATTGCGCAAAAACTACAAATCCGATCGACACAAAAAATACTTAGAACACCTCTCATGGACGCTGGCTTCGAAACAACACCTCAACGGAGTCTGTGCGTGTAGCGGTTCGGGCCGCATTAATTGCGGAAATCAACTGAAAAATAAGAATAAGTTAGCAGCGTTCGGATTACAACATTAATACTAGATGTGTATTTCCTGAAGGAAGTACAGATAGTGGTTTGAAATGGTGCCCGGGCTGCCCCTTTAAGAGAGACTTGCCTGCTGCCCCTGCTAGACTTTCAACTCAGTATCCGTTTTAACTGTGAGTGCCTCTCAGGGGCCACTTTGGCCTCAGGGTCTGATTTGGTGGGTGGGCCCCTCAGGATCTGATTCCTTGGCCTGGGCTCCTCAGGGCTTGAATTGTTGGCGTGGATCCCTCAGGCTCCGATTTTGTGGGTGTGGCCCCTCAGGGTCCGATTTTGTGGGTGTGGCCCCTCAGGGTCCGATTTTGTGGGTGGGGCCCCTCAGGGTCCGATTTTGTGGCTGGGGCCCCTCAGGGTCCGATTTTGTGGCCGGATTCTCTCAGGGTCCGATTTTGTGGGTGGGGCCCCTCAGGATCCAATTTTGTGGGTGGGCCCCTCAGGATTCAATTTTGTGGGTGGGGCTACTCTGGGTCCGATTTGGTGGGTGGGGCCACTCTGGGTCCGATTAGGTGGGCGGGGCTACTCAGGGTCCGATTTGGTGGGCGGGTCCACTCAGGGTCTGATTTGGAGCCCGGGGTGGCTCAGCCTCCGATTTGGAGGTCGGGGTGGCTCAGCCTCCGATTTGGAGGTCGGGGTGGCTCAGCCTCCGATTTGAAGGTTGGGGTGGCTCAGCCTCCGATTTGGAGGTTGGGGTGGCTCAGCCTCCGATTTGGAGGCCGGGGTGGCTCAGCCTCTGATTTGGAGGCCGGGGTGGCTCAGCCTCCGATTTGGAGGCCAGGGTGGGTCACCCTCCGAATTGGAGGCCGGGGTATGTCAGCCTCCGATTTGGAGGACGGTTTGGCTCAGCCTCCGATTTGGAGGCCGGAGTGACTCAGCCTCCGATATGGAGGCCGGGTTGGCTCAGCCTCCGATTTGGAGGCCGGGGTGGCTCAGCCTCCGATTTGGAGGCCGGGGTGGCTCAGCCTCCGGTTTGGAGGCCGGGGTGGCTCAGCCTCCGATTTGGAGGCCGGGTCGATCAGCCTCCGATTTGGTGGCCGGGGTCGATCAGCCTCCGATTTGGAGGCCGGGGTGGCTCAGCCTCCGATTTGGAGGCCGGGGTCGATCAGCCTCCGATTTGGAGGCCGGGGTGGCTCAGCCTCTGATTTGGAGGCCGGGGTGGCTCAGCCTCCGATTTGGAGGCCGGGGTGGCTCAGCCTCTGATTTGAAGGCCGGGGTGGCTCAGCCTCCGATTTGGAGGCCAGGGTGGCTCAGCCTCCGAATTGGAGGCCGGGGTCGATCAGCCTCCGATTTGGAGGACGGTTTGGCTCAGCCTCCGATTTGGAGGCCGGAGTGACTCAGCCTCCGATATGGAGGCCGGGGTGGCTCAGCCTCCGATTTGGAGGCCAGGGTGGCTCAGCCTCCGAATTGGAGGCCGGGGTCGATCAGCCTCCGATTTGGAGGCCGGGGTGGCTCAGCCTCCGATTTGGAGCCTGGGGTCACTCAGCTTTTGATTTGGCGCGCCGGCCCTTTAAGTATCACTTTGGCGCGTCGGCCCTTTAAGAGCCAGTTTGGCTCACTGGGCTTCTAAATCCACTTTGGTGCACATTCTCTCTCAGGGGCATGCGTCATGTGATGAAGCTGCCCCATGTCTTAATATGGCAAAATTTTCCCATTGAAATGCATTGAGACAATGCATTGCTTTGACGAGAAAAAAAAGTTTCAAATGCAAATTGCTCAAAAGCTACAAATCCGATTGACACGAAAAATACTTAGCACACCTCTAGTGGACGGTGGCTTCGAAACGACGCCTCAACGGAGTCTGTGCGTGTAGCGGTTCGGGCCGCATTAATTGCGGAAATCAACTGAATAAAGATAACAAAATTAACACTAGATGTGTATTTCCTGAAGGAAGTACAGATAGTGGTTTGAAATGGTGCCCGGGCTGCCCCTTTAAGAGAGACTTGCCTGCTGCCCCTGCAAGACGTTCAACTCAGGATTCGTTTTAAGTGTGGGTGCCTCTCAGGGGACACTTTGGCCTCAGGGTCTGATTTGGTGGGTGGGGCCCCCTCAGGGTCCGATTTTGGAGGTGTGGCCCCTCAGGGTCCGATTTTGGGGGTGGGGCCCCTCAGGGTCCGATTTTGTGGGCGGGACCCCTCAGGGTCCGATTTTGTGGCCGGGGCCCCTCAGGGTCCGATTTTGTGGTTGGGGCCCCTCAGGGTCCCATTTTGTGGCCGGGGCCCCTCAGGGTCCGATTTTGTGGCCGGGGCCCCTCAAGGTCCGATTTTGTGGCCGGGGCCCCTCAGGGTCCGATTTTGTGGCCGGGGCCCCTCAGGGTCCGATTTTGAGGGCGGGGCCCCTCAGGGTCCGATTTTGTGGGCGGGGCCCCTCAGGGTCTGATTTTGTGGGCAAGGCCCCTCAGGGTCCGATTTGGTCGGCGGGGCCCCTTAGGGTTCGATTTGGTGGGCGGGGCCCCTTAGGGTTCGATTTGGTGGGTGGGGCCCCTCAGGGTCCGATTTGGTGGGCGGGGCCCCTCAGGGTCGATTTGGTCGGCGGGGCTTTCAGGGTCGATTTTGTGGGTGGGGCCCCTCAGGGTCTGATTTGGTGGTTGGGGCCCCTCAGGGTCCGATTTTGTGGTTGGGGCCGCTCAGGGTCAGATTTTGTGGCCGGGGCCCCTCAGGTTCCGATTTTGTGGCCGGGGCCCCGTAGGGTCCGATTTTGTGGGTGGGGCCCCTCAGGGTCCGAGTTGGTGGGCGGAGCCCCTCAGGGTCCGAGTTGGTGGGCGGGGACACTCTGGGTCCGATTTGGTGGGCGGGGCCCTTCAGGGTCCAATATGGTGGGCGGAGTCACTCTGGGTCTGATTTGGTGGGCGGGGCTCCTCAGGGTCCGATTTGGTGGGCGGGGCCACTCTGGGTCTGATTTGGTGGGCTGTGCCACTCTGGGTCCAATTTGGTGGGTGGTGCTGCTCAGGAAGAAAGGAGGTACAGATAGTGGTTTGAAGTGGTGCCCGGGCTGCCCCTTTAAGAGAGACTTGCCTGCTGCCCCTGCAAGACTTTCAACTCAGGATCTGTCTTAACTGTGGGTGCCTCTCAGGGTCCACTTTGGCCTGTGGGGCCCCTCAGAGTCTGATTTGGTGGGTGGGGCCACTCTGGGTCCGATTTGGTGGGCGGGGCCACTCTGGGTCCGATTTGGAGGCCAGGAAGGCTCAGCCTCCGATTTGTAGGCCAGGGTCGATCAGCCTCCGATTTGGAGGCTGGGGTGGCTTAGCCTCCGATTTGGAGCGTGGGGTCACTCAGCTTTTGATTTGGTTCGTTGGCCCTTTAAGACTCATTTTGGTGCGCCGGCCCTTTAAGAATCACTTATGCGCGTCGGCCCTTTAAGAGCCAGTTTGGCGCACTGGGCTTCTAAATCCACTTTGGCGCACATTATCTTTCAGGGTCATGCGTCATGTGATGAAGCTAGATTTGCATTTGTACTTTGAGTTTCGCTTTAAGAGCTGATATTATCTTGCAGAATCTGTGTCCTGCTGGGGTCATGTAAAGTTCGTAGGCATTGGCATAGTAAATGGGTGTGCCTGCGCATATCATTGAGCTTATCTGCCACCTCACGACTGCCCCATGCTTTCCCTATGGCAACATTTTCCCATTAAAATGCATTGAGACAATGCATTCCAATGACAGGAAAATGTTTTTTCAAACGCAAATTGCGCAAAAACTACAAATCCGATCGAAACGAAACATACTTAGCAAACCTGTCATGGACGCTGGCTTCGAAACGACAAGTGGACGAGGCCCTTCAGGGTCCGATTTTGTGGCCGAAGCCCCTCAGGGTCTGATTTGGTGGGCGGGGCCCCTCTGGGTCCGATTTGGTGGGCGGGGCCCCTCTGCGTCCGATTTGGTGGGTGATGCTGCTCAGGGTCCGATTTGGTGGGCGGGGCCACTCTGGGTCCAATTTGGTGGGCGGGGCCCCTCAGGGTCCAATTTGGTGGGCTGTGCCACTCTGGGTCCGTTTTGGTGGGCGGGGTCACTCAGGGTCTGATATTTTGAGTGGGGCCACGCTGGGTCCGATTTGGAGGCCAGGGTGGCTCAGCCTCCAATTTGGAGGCCGGGGTGGCTCAGCCTCCGATTTGAAGCCTTGGGTCACTCAGCTTTCGATTTGGCGCGTCGGTCCTTTAAGACTCATTTCGGTGCGCCGGCCTTTTAATAATCACTTTGGCGCGTCGGCTCTTTAAGAGACAGTTTGGCTCACTTTGCTTCTAAATCCACGTTGGCGCACATTCTCTCTCAGGGGCATGCGTCATGTGATGAAGCTAGATTTGCATTTGTGCTGTGGGATTCGCTTTAAGAGCTGAAATTATCTGCCAGAAACTCTGTCCAGGAGAGGTCATGTGAAGTTCGTAGGCGTTGGCACAGTAACTAGGTGAGCCTGCACATATCAATGAGCTTAACTGCCACCTCACGACTGTCCCATGTTTTCCCTATGGCAACATTTTCCCATTGAAATGCATTGAGGAAAATGTTTTTTCAAACGCAAATTGCGCAAAAACTACAAATCCAATCGACACGAAAAATACTTAGCACACCACTCGTGGTCGCTGTCTTCGAAACGAGGCATCAACGGAGTTGGTGCGTGTAGCGGTTCAGGCCGCATTAATTGCGGAAATCAGCTGAATAGTAATAATAATACTAGATGTGTATTTCCTGAAGGAAGTACAGATAGTGGTTTGAAATGGTGCCCGGGCTGCCCCTTTAAGAGAGACTTGCCTGCTGCCCCTGCAAGACTTTCAACTCAGGATCCGTTTTAACTGTATGTGCCTCTCAGGGGCCACTTTGTCCTCAGGGTCTGATTTGGTGGGTGGGGCCCCTCAGGATCTGATTCCTTGGCCTGGGCTCCTCAGGGCTTCAATTGTTGGCCGGGATCCCTCAGGGTCCGATTTTGTGGGTGTGGCCCCTCAGGGTCAGATTTTGTGGGTGTGGCCCCTCAGGGTCTGATTTTGTGGATGTGGCCCCTCAGGGTCCGATTTTGTGGGTGGGCCCCTCAGGGTCCGATTTTGTGGTTGGGGCCCCTCAGGTTCCGATTTTGTGGGTGGGGCCACTCTGGGTCTGATTTTGTGGGTTGGGCCCCTCAGGGTCCGATTTTGTGGTTGGGGCCCCTCAGGTTCCGATTTTGTGGTTGGGGCCACTCGGGGGCCGATTTGGTGGGCGGGGTCACTCGGGGGCCGATTTGGTGGGCGGGGCCACTCGGGAGCCAATTTGGTGGGCCGGGCCACTCGGGGGTTGATTTGGTGGGCGGGGCCACTCGGGGCACGATTTGGTGGGTGGGGCCACTCGGGGCCCGATTTGGTGGGTGGGGCCACTCGGGGCCCGATATGGTGGGCGGGGCCACTCGGGGCCCAATATGGTGGGCAGGGCCACACGGGGCCCAATATGGTGGGCGGGGCCACTCGGGGGGCCGATTTGGTGGGCGGGGCCACTCGGGCGCCGATTTGGGAGCGGGGTCACTCGGGGTCCAATTTGGTGGGCGGGGCCACTCGGGGTCCAATTTGGTGGGTGGGGCTACTCTGGATCCAATTTGCTGGGCGGGGCCACTCTGGGTCTGATTTGGTGAGCGAAGCCCCTCTGGGTCCGATTTCTTGAGCGGGGCCACGCTGGGTCCGATTTGGAGGCCAGGGTTGATCAGCCTCCAATTTGGAGGCTGGGGTGGCTAAGCCTCCGATTTGGAGCCTGGAGTCACTCAGTTTTCGATTTGGCGCACTGGCCCTTTAAGAATCACTTTGGCGCGTCGGCCGTTTTAGAGACAGGGTGGCTCACTGGGCTTCTAAATCCACTTTGGCGCACATTCTCTCTCAGGGGCATGCTTCATGTGATGAGGCTAGATTTGCATTTGTGCTGTGGGTTTCGCTTTAAGAGCTGATATTATGTGCCAGAAGCTCTGTCCTGGGGGCGTCATGTGACGTTCGTAGGCGTTGGCATAGTAAATGGGTGTGCCTGCGCATATCAATGAGCTTTACTGCCATTTGAATTGCCTCAGGGCACGTTTTAAGTTGCCCATTGAAAAGCATTGAGACAGTGCATTCCAATGACGGGAAAAAAAAATTTCAAACGCAAATTGCGCAAAAACTTCAAATCTGATCGACAAGAAAAATACTTAGCACACCTCTCGTGGATGCTGGCTTCGAAACAACACCTCAACGGAGTCTGTGCGTGTAGCGGTTCGGGCCGCATTAATTGCAGAAATCAACTGAATAAAAAGAAAAAGTTAGCAGCGTTCGGATTACAACATTAATACTAGATGTGTATTTCCTGAAGGAAGTACAGATAGTGGTTTGAAATGGTGCCTGGGCTGCCCCTTTAAGAGAGACTTGGCTGCTGCCCCTGCAAGACTTTCAACTCAGGATCCATTTTAAATGTGGGTGCCTCTCAGGGGCCACTTTGGCCTCAGGGTCTGATTTGGTGGGTGGGGACCCTCAGGATCCGATTCGGTGGCCTGGGCTCCTCAGGATTTGAATTAGTGGCCGGGATTTCTCAGGGTCCAATTTTGTGGGTGTGGCCTCTCAGGGTCCGATTTTGTGGGTGTGGCCCCTCAGGGTACGATTTTGTGGCCGGGGCCCCTCAGGGTACGATTTTGTGGCCGGGGCCCCTCAGGGTCCGATTTTATGGCCGGGGCCCCTCAGGGTCCGATTTTATGGCCGGGGCCCCTCAGGGTCCGATTTTATGGCCGGGGCCCCTCTGGACCCGATTTTGTGGGTGGGGCCCCTCTGGGTCCGATTTTGTGGCCGGGGCACCTCAGGGTCTGATTTTGTGGGTGGGGCCCCTTAGGGTCCGATTTGGTGGGCGGGGCCACTCAGGGTCCAATTTGGTGGGTGGGGCCACTCAGGGTCCAATTTGGTGGGCGGGGCCACTCAGGGTCCAATTTGGTGGGCGGGGCCACTCAGGGTCCAATTTGGTGGGTGGGGCCACTCAGGGTCCGATTTGGTGAGTGGGGCCCCTCAGAGTTCAATTTGGTCAGCGGGGCCCCTCAGGGTCCGATTTTGTGGTTGGGGTCTTTCAGAATCAAATTTAGTGGGCAGGGCCCCTCAGGGTCCGAATTGGTGGGTGGGGCCCCTCCGGGTCCGATTTGGTGGGCGGGGCCCCTCACGGTCCGATTTGGTGGGCGGGGCCCCTCAGGGTCCGATTTGGTGGGCGGGGCCCCTCTCGGTCCGATTTGGTGGGCGGGGCCACTCTGGGTCTGATTTGGTGGGCGGGGCCACGCTGGGTCCGATTTGGTAGGCGGGGCACTTCAGGCTCCAATTTGGTGGGCAGGCACACTGTGTCTGATTTTGTGGGTTGGGCCCTTCAGGGTCCGATTTTGTGGCCGGGAACCTCAGGGTCCGATTTTGTGGTTGGGGCCCCTCAGGATCCGATTTTGTGGCCGGGGCCCCTCAGGATCCGATTTTGTGGCCGGGGCCCCTCAGGGTCCAATTTTGTGGGTGGGGCCCCTCAGGGTCCAGTTTTTTGGCCGGGGCCCCTCAGGGTCCAATTTTGTGGGTGGGGCCCCTCAGGGTCCAATTTTGTGGGTGGGGCCCCTCAGGGTCCAATTTTGTGGGTGGGGCCCCTCAGGGTTCGATTTTGTGGTTGGAGCCCCTCAGGATCCAATTTTGTGACCGGGGCCCCTCAGGGTCCAATTTTGTGGGTGGGGCCCCTCAGGGTTCAATTTTGTAGGCGGGGCCCCTCAGGGTCCGATATTGTGGCCGGGGCCCCTCAGGGTCCGATTTTGTGGCCGGGGCCCGTGAGGGTCCGATTTTGTGGCCGGGGCCCGTGAGGGTCCGATTTTGTGGCCGGGGCCCCTCAGGGTCCGATTTTGTGGGTGGGGCCCCTCAGGGTCCGATTTTGTGGGTGGGGCCCCTCAGGGTCCGATTTTGTGGGTGGGGCCCCTCAGGGTCCGATATTGTGGCCGGGGCCCCTCAGGGTCTGATTTTGTGGCCGGATCCCCTCAGGGTCCGATTTTGTGGGTGGGGCCCCTCAGGGTCTGATTTTGTGGCCGGGGCCCCTCAGCGTCCGATTTTGTGGGTGGGGCCCCTCAGGGTCCAATTTGGTGGGTGGGGCCACTCTGAGTCTGATTTGGTGGGCGGGGCCACTCTGGGTCCGATTTGGTGGGCGGGGCCACTCTGGGTCCAGTTTGGATGCCAGGGTGGCTCAGCCTCCTTTTTGCAGGCCGGGTCTATCAGCCTCCGATTTGGAGCCTTGGGTCACTCAGCTTTCGATTTGGCGCGCCGGCCCTATAAGACTCATTTCCGTGCGCCGGCTCTTTAAGAACCAGGGTGGCTCACTGGGCTTCTAAATCCACTTTGGCGCACATTCTGTCTCAGGGGCATACGTCATGTGATGAAGCTAGATTTGCATTTGTGCTGTGGGTTTTGTTTTAAGAGCTGATATTATGTGGCAGAAGCTCTGTCTTGGAGAGGTCATGTGACGTTCGTAGGCGTTGGCATAGTAACTGGGTCTGCCTGCGCATATCAATGAGCTCAACTGCCATTTCAATCGCCTCAGGGCATGTTTTGTCTATAGCAAAATTTCCCCATTCAAATGTATTGAGACAGTGCATTCCAATGACGGGAAAAAAAATTTTCAAATGCAAATTGCGCAAAAACGACAAATCCGATCGACACGAAAAGTACTTAGCACACCTCTCATGGACGCTGGCTTCGAAACGACACCTCAACGGAGTCTGTGCGTGTAGAGGTTCGGGCCGCATTAATTGTGGAAATCAACTGGAAAATAATAATAAGAAGAACTAGATGTGTATTTCCTGAAGGAAGTACAGATAGTGGTTTGAAATCGTGCCTGGGCTGCCACTTTAAGAGAGACTTGCCTGCTGCCCCTGGAAGACTCTCAACTCAGGATCCGTTTTACCTGTGGGTGCCTCTCAGGGCCCACTTTGGCCTGTGGGGCCCCTCAGGGTCTGATATGGTGGGTGGGGCCCCTCAGGATCCGATTCAGTGAACTGGGCTCCTCAGGGCTTGAATTGGTGGGCGGGGCCACTCTGGGTCCGATTTGGTGGGTGGGGCCCCTCAGGGTCTGATTTAGTGGGCGGGGCCCCTCAGGGTCTGATTTAGTGGGCGAGACCACTCTAGGTCCGATTAGGTGGGCGGGGCCCCTTAGGGTCTGATTTGGTGGGAGGGACCCCTCAGGGTCCGATTTGATGGGCTGGGCCACTCTGGGTCCGATTTGGTGGGAGGGGACTCTCAGGGTCTGATTTGGTGGGCGTGTCCACTCTGGGTCCGATTTGGAGGGCGGGACCACTCTGGGTCTGCTTTGGTGGGCGGGGCCTCTCAGGGTCCGATTTGGTGGGCGGGGCCATTCTGGGTCCGATTTGGAGGCCTGGGTGGCTCAGCCTCCGATTTGTAAGCCAGGGTTAATCAGCCTCTGATTTGGAGCCTGGGGTCACTCAGCTTTCAATTTGGCGCGCCGGCCCTTTAAGGCTCATTTTGGTGCGCCGGCCCTTTAAGAATCACTTAGGCGCTTCGCCCGTTTAAGAGCTTGTTTGGAGCACTGGGCTTCTAAATCCACTTTGGCGTACATTCTCTCTCAGGGGCATGCGTCATGTGATGAAGCTAGATTTGCATTTGTGCTGTGGGTTTCGCTTTAAGAGCTGATATTATCTGCCAGAAACTGTGTCCTGGGGGCATCCTGTAAAGTTCGTAGGTGTTGGCATAGTAACTGGGTCTGCCTGTGCATATCAATGAGCTTAAGTGCCATTTGAATCGCTTCAGAGCATGTTTTCTCTATGGCAAAATTTCCCCATTGAAAAGCATTGAGACAGTGCATTCCAATGACGGGAAAAAAAAATTTCAAACGCAAATTGCGCAAAAACTACAAATCCGATCGACACGAAAATTACTTAGCACACCTCTTGTGGACGCTGGCTTCGAAATGACACCTCAAAGGAGTCTGTGCGTGTAGCGGTTCGTGCCGCATTAATTGCGGAAATCAACTGAGTAATAAGAATAAGTTAGCAGCTTTCGGATTACAACATTAATACTAGATGTGTATTTCCTGAAGGAAGTACAGATAGTGGTTTGAAATGCTGCCCAGGCTGCCCCTTTAAGAGAGACTTGCCTGCTGCACCTGCAAGACTTTCAACTGAGGATCCGTTTTAACTGTGGGTGCCTCTCAGGGGCCACTTTGGCCTCAGGGTCCGATTTTGTGGGTGGGGCCCTCGGGGCCCGATTTTGTGGGTGGGGCCCCTAAGGGTCCGATTTGGTGGGTGGGGCCCCTCAGGGTCCAATCTTGTGGCCGGGGCCCCTCAGGGTCCAATTTTGTGGGTGGGGCCCCTCAGGGTCCAATTTTGTGGCCGGGTCCCCTCAGAGTCCGATTTGGTGGGTGGGGCCCCTCAGGGTCCGATTTGGTGAGCGGGGCCCCTCAGGGTCCGATTTAGTGAGCGGGGCCCCTCAGGGTCTGATTTGGTGGGTGGGGCCCCTCAGAGTCCGATTTGGTAGGTGGGGCCCCTCCGGGTCCTATTTGGTGAGCGGGGCCCCTCAGGGTCCGATTTGGTGAGCGGGGCCCCTCAGGGTCTGATTTGGTGGGTGGGGCCCCTCAGAATCCGATTTAGTGGGCGGGGCCCCTCAGGGTCCGATTTGGTGGGCAGGGCCCCTCAGGGTCCGATTTTGTGGCCGGGTCCCCTCAGGGTCTGGATTTGTGGGTGGGGCCCCTCAGGGTCCGATTTTGTGGGTGGGGCCCCTCAGAGTCCGATTTTGTGGCCGGGGTCCCTCAGGGTCCGATTTTGTGGCCAGGGCCCTGAGGGTCCAATTTTGTGGGTGGGGCCCCTCAGGGTCCGATTTTGTGGGTGGGGCCCCTCAGGAACCGATTTTGTGGTTGGGGCCCCTCAGGGTTCAATTTTGTAGGTGGGGTCCCTCAGGGTCCGATTTTGTGGCCAGGGCCCCTCAGGGTCCGATTTTGTGGCCGGGGCCCATCAGGGTTCGATTTTGTGGTTGGGGCCCCTCAGGGTCCGATTTTGTGGGTAGGGCCCCTCAGGGTCCGATTTTGTGAGTGGAGCCCCCTGGGTCCATTTTGGTGGGCGTGGCCACTCTGGGTCCGATTTAGTGGGCGGTGCCCCTCATGGTCCAATTTGGTGGGCGGGGCCCCTCATGGTCTGATTTTGTGAGTGGAGTCCCCTGGGTCCATTTTGGTGGGCGGGGCCCCCCTGGGTCCGATTTGGTGGGCGGGGCCCCCTGGGTCCGATTTGGTGGGTGGGGCCCTTCAGGGTCCGATTTGGTGGGCGGGGCCCTTCAGGGTCCGATTTGGTGGGCGGGGTCACTCTGGGTCCGATTTGGTGGGCGGGGCTCCTCAGGTTCCGATTTGGTGGGCGGGGCCCCTCAGGGTCCGATTTGATGGGCGGGGCCACTTTGGGTCCGATTTGATGGGCGGGGCCCTTCAGGGTCCGATTTGGTGGGCGGGGTCACTCTGGGTCCGATTTGGTGGGCGGGGCTTCTCAGGGTCTGATTTGTTGGGTGGGGCTCCTCAGGGTCCGATTTGGTGGACCGGGCCCCTCAGGGTCTGATTTGGTGATTGGGGCCCCTCTGGGTCTGATTTTGTGGCTGGGGCCCCTCAGAGTCTGATTTTGTGGCTGGGGCCCCTCAGGGTCTGATTTTGTGGGTGGGGCCCCTCAGGGTCTAATTTGGTGGGCGGGGCCCCTCTGGGTCTGATTTTGTGGGTTGGGGCCCTCAGGGTCCGATTTTGTGGCCGGGGCCCCTCAGGGTCCGATTTTGTGTCCGGGGCCCCTCAGAGTCCGATTTTGTGGGTGGGGCCCCTCAGGATCTGATTTTGTGGCCGGGGTCCCTCAGGGTCCGATTTTGTGGCCAGGGCCCTGAGGGTCCAATTTTGTGGGTGGGGCCCCTCAGGGTCCGATTTTGTGGGTGGGGCCCCTCAGGAACCGATTTTGTGGTTGGGGCCCCTCAGGGTTCAATTTTGTAGGTGGGGTCCCTCAGGGTCCGATTTTGTGGCCGGGGCCCCTCAGGGTCCGATTTTGTGGCCGGGGCCCATCAGGGTCCGATTTTGTGGTTGGGGCCCCTCAGGGTCCGATTTTGTGGGTAGGGTCCCTCAGGGTCCGATTTGGTGGGCGGGGCCCCTCATGGTCTGATTTTGTGAGTGGAGTCCCCTGGGTCCATTTTGGTGGGCGGGGCCCCCTGGGTCCGATTTGGTGGGCAGGGCCCCCTGGGTCCGATTTGGTGGGCGGGGCCCTTCAGGGTCCGATTTGGTGGGCGGGGACCCTCTGGGTCCGATTTGGTGGGTGGGGCCCTTCAGGGTCCGATTTGGTGGGCGGGGTCACTCTGGGTCCGATTTGGAGGGCGGGGCACCTCAGGTTCCGATTTGGTGGGCGGGGCCCCTCAGGGTCCGATTTGATGGGCGGGGCCACTTTGGGTCCGATTTGATGGGCGGGGCCCTTCAGGGTCCGATTTGGTGGGCGGGGTCACTCTGGGTCCGATTTGGTGGGCGGGGCTTCTCAGGGTCTGATTTGTTGGGTGGGGCTTTTCAGGGTCCGATTTGGTGGACCGGGCCCCTCAGGGTCTGATTTGGTGGTTGGGGCCCCTCTGGGTCTGATTTTGTGGCTGGGGCCCCTCAGAGTCCGATTTTGTGGCTGGGGCCCCTCAGGGTCTGATTTTGTGGGTGGGGCCCCTCAGGGTCTAATTTTGTGGGTGGGGCCCCTCAGGGTCTAATTTGGTGGGCGGGGCCCCTCAGGGTCCGATTTTGTGGCTGGGGTCCCTGAGGGTCCGATTTTGTGGCCGGGGCCCCTGAGGGTCCAATTTTGTGGGTGGGGCCCCTCAGGTTCCGATTTTGTGGGTGGGGCCCCTCAGGATCCGATTTTGTGGTTGGGGCCCCTCAGGGTTCAATTTTGTAGGTGGGGTCCCTCGGGGTCCGATTTTGTGGCCGGGCCCGTCATGGTCCGATTTTGCGGCCGGGGCCTGTCAGGGTCCGATTTTGTGGTTGGGGTCCCTCAGGGTCCGATTTTGTGGGTAGGGCCCCTCAGGGTCCGATTTTGTGGATAGGGCCCCTCAGGGTCCGATTTTGTGAGTGGGGCCACTCAGGGTCCGATGTTGTGGCCGGATCCCCTCAGGGTCCGATTTTGTGGGTGGGGCCCCTCAGGGTCCAATTTTGTGGTCGGGGCCCCTCAGGGTCCAATTTTGTGGGTGGGGCCCCTCAGGGTCCGATTTTGTGGGTTGGGCCCCTCAGGGTACAATTTGGTGGGCGTGGCCACTCTGGGTCCAATTTGGTGGGCGGGGCCACTCTGGGTCCAATTTGGTGGGCGGGGCCACTCTGGGTCCGATTTGGTGAGCTGGGCCCCTCAGGGTCTGATTTGGTGGGCGGCATCTATCAGAGTCCGATTTGGTGGGCGAGGCCCCTCAGGGTCCGATTTGGTTGGCGGGGACCCTCGGGGTCCGATTTGGTGGGCGGGATCCCTCGGGGTTCGATTTGGTGGGCGGGGCCCCTCAGAGTTCAATTTGGTCAGCGGGGACCCTCAGGGTCCGATTTTGTGGTTGGGGCCCTTCAGAATCCGATTTAGTGGGCGGGGCCCCTCAGGGTCCGATTTGGTGGGCGGGGCCCCTCAGGGTCCAATTTGGTGGGCGGGGCCCCTCAGGGTCCAATTTGGTGGGCGGGGCCCCTCAGGGTCCAATTTGGCGGGCGGGGCCACTCTGGGACTGATTTGGAGGGCGGTGCCACTTTGGGTCTGATTTGGTGGATGGGGCCCTTCAGGGTCCAATTTGGTGGGCGGGGCCCCTTAGGGTCCGATTTTGTGGCCGGGGCCCCTCAGGGTCCGATTTTGTGGCCGGGGCCCCTCAGGGTCCGATTTTGTGGCCGGGGCCCCTCAGAGTCCGATTTTGTGGCCGGGGCCCCTCAGGGACCGATTTTGAGGGTGGGGCCCCTCAGGGTCTGATTTTGTGGCTGGGGTCCCTCAGGGTCTGATTTTGTGGGTGGGGCCCCTCAGGGCCTGATTTTGTGGTTGGGACCCTTCAGGGTCCGATTTTGTGGCCGGGGTCTCTCAGGGTCCGATTTTGTAGCTGGGGCCCCTCAGGGTCTGATTTTGTGGCTGTGGCCCCTCAGGGTCTGATTTTGAGGGTGGGGCCCCTCAAAGTCTAATTTGGTGGGCGGGGCCCCTCAGGGTCTGATTTTGTGGGTGGGGCCCCTCAGGGTCCGATTTTGTGGGTGGGGCCCCTCAGGGTCCGATTTTGTGGCTGGGGCCCCTCAGGGTCTGATTTTGTGGGTGGGGCCCATCAGGGTCCGATTCTGTTGGTGGGGCCCATCAGGGTCCGATTTTGTGACCGGGGACCCTCAGGGTCTGATTTTGTGGGTGGGGCCCCTCAGGGTCCGATTTTGTGGCTGGGGTCCCTCAGGGTCTGATTTTGTGGGTGGGGCCCCTCAGGGTCTGATTTTGTGGGTGGGGCCCCTTAGGGTCTGATTTTGTGACTGAGGCCCCTCTGGGTTCGATTTTGTGGCCGGGGTCTCTCAGGGTCAGATTTTGTGGGTGGGGCCCCTCAGCGACCGATTTTGAGGGTGGGGTCACTCATGGTCCGATTTTGTGGGTGGGGCCCCTCAGGGTCCGATTTTGTGGGTGGGGCCCCTCAGGTTCTGATTTTGTGGTTGGGGCCCCTCAGGTTCTGATTTTGTGGCTGGGGTCCCTCAGGGTCTGATTTTGTGGGTGGGGCCCCTCAGGTTCCGATTTTGTGACTGGGGCCCCTCAGGGTCTGATTTTGTGGTTGGGGCCCCTTAGGGTCCGATTTTGTGGCCGGGGTCTCTCAGGGTCCGATTTTGTGGCCGGGTCCCCTGAGGGTCCAGTTTTGTGGGTGGGGCCCCTCAGGTTCCGATTTTGTGGGTGGGGCCCCTCAGGATCCGATTTTGTGGTTGGGGCCCCTCAGGGTTCAATTTTGTAGGTGGGGTCCCTCGGGGTCCGATTTTGTGGCCGGGCCCGTCATGGTCCGATTTTGCGGCCGGGGCCCGTCAGGGTCCGATTTTGTGGTTGGGGTCCCTCAGGGTCCGATTTTGTGGGTAGGGCCCCTCAGGGTCCGATTTTGTGGGTAGGGCCCCTCAGGGTCCGATTTTGTGGGTAGGGCCCCTCAGGGTCCGATTTTGTGGGTAGGGCCCCTCAGGGTCCGATTTTGTGAGTGGGGCCACTCAGGGTCCGATGTTGTGGCCGGATCCCCTCAGGGTCCGATTTTGTGGGTGGGGCCCCTCAGGGTCCAATTTTGTGGTCGGGGCCCCTCAGGGTCCAATTTTGTGGGTGGGGCCCCTCAGGGTCCGATTTTGTGGGTTGGGCCCCTCAGGGTACAATTTGGTGGGCGTGGCCACTCTGGGTCTGATTGGGTGGGCGGGGCCACTCTGGGTCCAATTTGGTGGGCGGGGCCACTCTGGGTCCGATTTGGTGAGCTGGGCCCCTCAGGGTCTGATTTGGTGGGCGGGATCTATCAGAGTCCGATTTGGTGGGCGGGGCCCCTCAGGGTCCGATTTGGTGGGCGGGGCCCCTCAGGGTCCGATTTGGTTGGCGGGGACCCTCGGGGTCCGATTTGGTGGGCGGGATCCCTCGGGGTTCGATTTGGTGGGCGGGGCCCCTCAGAGTTCAATTTGGTCAGCGGGGACCCTCAGGGTCCGATTTTGTGGTTGGGGCCTTTCAGAATCCGATTTAGTGGGCGGGGCCCCTCAGGGTCAGATTTGGTGGGCGGGGCCCCTCAGGGTCCAATTTGGTGGGCGGGGCCCCTCAGGGTCCAATTTGGCGGGCGGGGCCACTTTGGGTCTGATTTGGTGGATGGGGCCCTTCAGGGTCCAATTTGGTGGGCGGGGCCCCTTAGGGTCCGATTTTGCAGGTGGGGCACTTCAGGGTCCGATTTTGTGGCCGGGGCCTCTCAGGGTCCGATTTTGTGGCCGGGGCCCCTCAGGGTCCGATTTTGAGGCCGGGGCCCCTCAGGGTCCGATTTTGTGGCCGGGGCCCCTCAGGGTCCGATTTTGTGGCCGGGGCCCCTCAGGGACCGATTTTGAGGGTGGGGCCCCTCAGGGTCTGATTTTGTGGCTGGGGTCCCTCAGGGTCTGATTTTGTGGGTGGGGCCCCTCAGGGCCTGATTTTGTGGTTGGGACCCTTCAGGGTCCGATTTTGTGGCCGGGGTCTCTCAGGGTCCGATTTTGTAGCTGGGGCCCCTCAGGGTCTGATTTTGTGGCTGTGGCCCCTCAGGGTCTGATTTTGAGGGTGGGGCCCCTCAGGGTCTAATTTGGTGGGCGGGGCCCCTCAGGGTCCGATTTTGTGGGTGGGGCCCCTCAGGGTCCGATTTTGTGGGTGGGGCCCCTCAGGGTCCGATTTTGTGGGTGGGGCCCCTCAGGGTCTGATTTTGTGGGTGGGGCCCATCAGGGTCCGATTCTGTTGGTGGGGCCCATCAGGGTCCGATTTTGTGACCGGGGACCCTCAGGGTCTGATTTTGTGGGTGGGGCCCCTCAGGGTCCGATTTTGTGGCTGGGGTCCCTCAGGGTCTGATTTTGTGGGTGGGGCCCCTCAGGGTCTGATTTTGTGGGTGGGGCCCCTTAGGGTCTGATTTTGTGACTGAGGCCCCTCTGGGTTCGATTTTGTGGCCGGGGTCTCTCAGGGTCAGATTTTGTGGGTGGGGCCCCTCAGCGACCGATTTTGAGGGTGGGGTCACTCATGGTCCGATTTTGTGGGTGGGGCCCCTCAGGGTACGATTTTGTGGGTGGGGCCCCTCAGGTTCTGATTTTGTGGTTGGGGCCCCTCAGGTTCTGATTTTGTGGCTGGGGTCCCTCAGGGTCTGATTTTGTGGGTGGGGCCCCTCAGGGTCCGATTTTGTGACTGGGCCCCTCAGGGTCTGATTTTGTGGTTGGGGCCCCTCAGGGTCCGATTTTGTGGCCGGGGTCTCTCAGGGTCCGATTTTGTGGCCGGGTCCCCTCAGGGTCTGGATTTGTGGGTGGGGCCCCTCAGGGTCTGATTTTGTGGCTGGGGCCCCTCAGGGTCTGATTTTGAGGGTGGGGCCCCTCAGGGTCTAATTTGGTGGGCGGGGCCCCTCAGGGTCTGATTTTGTGGGTGGGGCCCCTCAGGGTCTAATTTGGTGGGCGGGGCCCCTCAGGGTCTGATTTTGTGGGTGGGGCCCCTCAGGGTCCGATTTCGTGACCTGGGCCCCTTAGGGTCTGATTTTGTGACTGGGGCCCCTCTGGGTTCGATTTTGTGGCAGGGGTCTCTCAGGGTCCGATTTTGTGGGTGGGGCCCCTCAGGGTCTTATTTTGCGGCTGGGGCCCCTCAGGGTCTGGTTTTGTGGGTGGGGCCCCTCAGCGTCTGATTTTGTGGGTGGGGCCCCTCAGGGTCCGATTTTGTGACCGGGGCACCTCAGGGTCTGATTTTGTGGTTGGGACCCCTGAGGGTCCTATTTTGTGACTGGGGACCCTCTAGGTTCGATTTTGTGGCCGGGGTCTCTCAGGGTCTGATTTTGTGGTTGGGGCCCCTCAGGGTCTGATTTTGTGGCCGGGCCCACTCAGGGTCCGATTTTGTGGGTGGGGCCACTTAGGGTCTGATTTTGTGGGTGGAGCCCCCTGGGTCCATTTTGGTGGGCGGGGCCACTCTGGGTCCGATTTAGTGGGTGGGGCCCCTCAGGGTCCGATTTTGTGACCGGGGCACCTCAGGGTCTGATTTTGTGGTTGGGACCCCTGAGGGTCCTATTTTGTGACTGGGGACCCTCTAGGTTCGATTTTGTGGCCGGGGTCTCTCAGGGTCTGATTTTGTGGTTGGGGCCCCTCATGGTCCGATTTGGTGGGCAGGGCCCCCATGGGTCCGATTTGGTGGGCGGGGCCCCTCTGGGTCCGATTTGGTGGGCGGGGCCCTTCAGGGTCCGATTTGATGGGCGGGGCACCTCTGGGTCCGATTTGGTGGACGGGGCCCTTCAGGGTCCGATTTGGTGGGCGGGGTCAATCTGGGTCCGATTTGGTGGGCGGGGCTCCTCGGGTCCGATTTGGTGGGCGGGGTCAATCTGGGTCCGATTTGGTGGGCGGGGCTCCTCAGTTTCCGATTTGGTGGGCGGGGCCCCTCAGTGTCCGATTTGATGGGCGGGGCCCCTCAGTGTCTGATTTGGTGGGCGGGGCCCTTCAGGGTCCGATTTGGTGGGCGGGGCACCTCTGGGACCGATTTGGTGGGCGGGGCCCTTCAGGGTCCGATTTGGTGGGCGGGGTCAATCTGGATCTGATTTGGTGGGCGGGGTCAATTTGGGTCCGATTTGGTGGGCGTGGCTCCTCAGGTTCCGATTTGGTGGGCGGGGCCCCTCAGGGTCCGATTTGATGGGCAAGGCCCCTCTTGGTCCGATTTGGTGGGCGGGGCCAATTTTGGGTCCGATTTGATGGGCGGGGCTCTTCAGGGTCCGATTTGGTGGGCGGGGTCACTCTGGGTCCGATTTGGTGGGTGGGGCCCCTCAGAGTCCGATTTTGTGGCTGGGGCCCCTCAGGGTCTGATTTTGTGGCTGGGGCCCCTCAGGGTCTGATTTGGTGGGCGGGGCTCCTCAGGGTCCGATTTGGTGGACGGGGCCCTTCAGGGTTCGATTTGGTGAGCGGGGCCACTCGGAGTCTGATTTGGTGGGCGGGGCCCCTCAGGATCTGATTTGGTGGGCTGTGCTACTCTGGGTCTGATTTTTTGAGCGGGGCCACACGGGTCCGATTTGGAGGCCAGGGTGGCTCAGCCTCCCATTTGGAGGCCGGGGTGGCTCAGCCTCCCATTTGGAGGCCGGGGTGGCTCAGCCTCCCATTTGGAGGCCGGGGTGGCTCAGCCTCCCATTTGGAGGCCGGGGTCGATCAGCCTCCCATTTGGAGGCCGGGGTGGCTCAGCCTCCCATTTGGAGGCCGGGGTCGATCAGCCTGCCATTTGGAGGCCGGGGTCGATCAGCCTCCCATTTGGAGGTCGGGGTCGATCAGCCTCCCATTTGGAGGCCGGGGTCGATCAGCTTCCCATTTGGAGGCCGGGGTCGATCAGCCTCCGATTTGGAGGCCGGGGTGGCTCAGCCTCCGATTTGGAGGCCGGGGTGGCTCAGCCTCCGATTTGGAGGCCGGGGTGGCTCAGCCTCCGATTTGGAGGCCGGGGTGGCTCAGCCTCCGATTTGGAGGCCGGGGTCGATCAGCCTCCGATTTGGAGGCCGGGGTCGATCAGCCTCCGATTTGGAGGCCGGGGTCGATCAGCCTCCGATTTGGAGGCCGGGGTGGCTCAGCCTCCGATTTGGAGGCCGGGGTCGATCAGCCTCCGATTTGGAGACCGGGTTGGCTCAGCCTCCGATTTGGAGGCCGGGGTGGCTCAGCCTCCTATTTGGAGGCCGGGGTGGCACAGCCTCCTATTTGGAGGCCGGGGTGGCTCAGCCTCCGATTTGGAGGCCGGGGTGGCTCAGCCTCCGATTTGGAGGCCGGGGTGGCTCAGCCTCCGATTTGGAGGGCGGGGTGGATCAGCCTCCGATTTGGAGGCCGGGGTGGATCAGCCTCCGATTTGGAGGCCGGGGTGGATCAGCGTCCGATTTGGAGGCCGGGGTGGCTCAGCCTCCGATTTGGAGGCCGGGGTGGCTCAGCCTCCGATTTGGAGGCCGGGGTGGCTCAGCCTCCGATTTGGAGGCCGGGGTGGCTCAGCCTCCGATTTGGAGGCCGGGGTGGCTCAGCCTCCGATTTGGAGGCCGGGGTGGCTCAGCCTCCGATTTGGAGACCGGGTTGGCTCAGCCTCCGATTTGGAGGCCGGGGTGGCTCAGCCTCCTATTTGGAGGCCGGGGTGGCACAGCCTCCGATTTGGAGGCCGGGGTGGCTCAGCCTCCGATTTGGAGGCCGGGGTGGCTCAGCCTCCGATTTGGAGGCCGGGGTGGCTCAGCCTCCGATTTGGAGGGCGGGGTGGATCAGCCTCCGATTTGGAGGCCGGGGTGGATCAGCCTCCGATTTGGAGGCCGGGGTGGATCAGCGTCCGATTTGGAGGCCGGGGTGGCTCAGCCTCCGATTTGGAGGCCGGGGTGGCTCAGCCTCCGATTTGGAGGCCGGGGTGGCTCAGCCTCCGATTTGGAGGCCGGGGTGGCTCAGCCTCCGATTTGGAGGCCGGGGTGGCTCAGCCTCCGATTTGGAGGCCGGGGTGGCTCAGCCTCCGATTTGGAGGCCGGGGTGGCTCAGCCTCCGATTTGGAGGCCGGGGTGGCTCAGCCTCCGATTTGGTGTGTCGGCCCTTTAAGACTCATTTGAGTGCGCTGGCCCTTTAACAATCACTTTGGCGCTTTGGCCCTTTAAGAGCTAGTTTGGCTCACTGGGCTTCTTTTAAATCCACTTTGGCGCACACATTCTCTCTCAGGGGCATGTGTCATGTGATGAAGCTAGATTTGCATTTGTGCTGTGGGTTTCGCTTTAAGAGCTGATATTATGTGGCAGAGGCTCTGTGCTGGGGTTCAAGTGAAGTTCGTAGGCGTTGGCATAGTAACTGCGTCTTCCTGCGCATATCAATGAGCTCAACTGTCATTTCAATCGCCTCAGGGCACGTTTTGCCATTTCCTATTGAAAAGCATTGGAGACAGTGCATTCCAATGACGGGAAAAAAAATTTTCAAACGCAAATTGCGCAAAAACTACAAATACGATCGACACGAAAAATTCTTAGCACACCTCTCATAGACGCTGGCTTCGAAACGACACCTCAACGGAGTCTGTGCGTGTAGCGGTTCGGGCCGCATTAATTGCGGCAATCAACTTAATAATAATAATAAGAAGAAGAAGAAGAAGTTAGCAGCGTTCGGATTACAATATAGATGTGTATTTCCTGAAGGAAGTACAGATAGTGGTTTGAAATGGTGCCCGGGCTGCCCCTTTAAGAGAGACTTGCCTGCTGCCTCTGCAAGACTTTCAACTCAGGATCCGTTTTAACTGTGAGTGCCTCTCAGGGGCCACTTTGGCCTCAGTGTCTGATTTGGTGGGTGGGGCGCCTCAGGATCTGATTCCTTGGACTGGGCTCCTCAGGGCTTGAATTGTTGGCGGGGATCCCTCAGGCTCAGATTTTGTGGGTGTGGCCCCTCAGGGTCAGATTTTGTGGGTGTGGCCCCTCAGGGTCCGATTTTGTGGGTGGGGCCCCTCAGCGTCCGATTTTGTGGGTGGGGCCCCTCAGGGTCCGATTTTGTGGCCGGAACCCCTCAGTGTCCGATTTTGTGGGTTGGGCCCCTCAGGGTCTGATTTTGTGTCCGGGGCCCCTCAGGGTCCGATTTTGTGGTTGGGGCCTTTCAGAATTCGATTTGGTGGGCGGGACCCCTCAGGGTCCGATTTGGTGGCCGGGGCCCCTCAGGGTCCGATTTTGTGGGTGGGGCCCCTCAGGATCTGATTTTTTGGGTGGGGCCCCTCAGGGTCCGATTTTGTTCCCGGAGCCCCTCAAGGTCCGATTTTGTGACCGGGACCCCTCAGGGTCCGATTTTGTGGCCTGGACCCCTCAGGGTCCGATTTTGTGGTTGGGGCCCCTCAGGGTCTGATTTGGTGGGCGGGGCCCCTCAGACTCCGATTTGGTGGACGGATCCCTTCTGGGTCCGATTTGGTGGGCGGAGCCCCTCAGGGTCCGATTTGGTGGACGGAGACCCTCTGGGTCCGATTTGGTAGGCGGGGCCACGCTGGGTCTGATTTGGTGGGCAGGGCCACTCTGGGTCTGATTTGGTGGGTGGGGCCATTCTGGGTCCGATTTGGTGGGCGGGGCCCCTCAGGGTCCGATTTGGTGGGCGGGGCCACTCTGGGTCCGATTTGGAGGCCAGGGTGGCTCAGTCTCCGCTTTGTAGGCCAGGGTCGATCAGCCTCCGATTTGTAGGCCAGGGTCAATCAGCCTCTGATTTGGAGCCTGGGGTCACTCAGCTTTCGATTTGGCGCCCCTTTAAGACTCATTTTGGTGCGCCGGCCCTTTAAGAATCACTTAGGCGCGTTGGCCGTTTTAGAGCCAGTTTGGCTCACTGGGCTTCTAAATCCACTTTGGCGCACATTCTCTCTCAGGGGCATGCGTCATGTGATGAAGCTGGATTTGCATTTATGCTGTGATTTTCGCTTTAAGAGCTGAAATTATGTGCCAGAAACTCTGTCCTGGAGAGGTCATGTGACGTTCGTAGGCATTGGCATAGTAACTGGGTGAGCCTGCGCATATCAATGAGCTTAACTGCCACCTCCCGACTGTCCCATGTTTTCCCTATGGCAACATTTTCCCATTGAAATGCATTGAGGAAAATGTTTTTTCAAACGCAAATTGTGCAAAAACTACAAATCCGATCGACACGAAAAATACTTAGCACACCACTCGTGGACGCTGGCTTCAAAACAACACCTCAACGGAGTCTGTGGGTGTAGCGGTTCGGGCCGCATTAATTGCGGAAATCAACTGAATAGTAATAATAATACTAGATGTGTATTTCCTGAAGGAAGTACAGATAGTGGTTTGAAATGGTGCCCAGGCTGCCCCTTTAAGAGAGATGTGCCTGATGCCCCTGCAAGACTTTCAACTCAGGATCCGTTTTAACTGTGGGTGCCTCTCAGGGGCCACTTTGGCCCCAGGGTCCGATTTTGTGGGTGGGGCCCCTCAAGGCCCGATTTTGTGGGTGGGGACCCTCAGGGTCCGATTTTGTGGCCGGGGCCCCTCAGGGTCCGATTTGGTTGCCGGGGCCCCTCAGGGTCCGATTTGGTGGGTGGGGCCCCTCAGTGTCCGATTTTGTGGCCGGGGCCCCTCAGGGTCCGATTTGGTGGGTGGGGCCCCTCAGGGTCCGATTTTGTGGCCGGGGCCCCTCAGGGTCTGATTTTGTGGCCGTGGCCCCTCAGGGTCTGATTTGGTGGGTGGGGCCTCTTAGGATCCGATGTGGTGGGCGGGGCCCCTCAGGGTCTGATTTTGTGGCCGGGGCCCCTCAGGGTCCAATTTTGTGGTCGGGGCCCCTCAGGGTCCGATTTTGTGGCCGGAACCACTCAGGGTCCGATTTGGTGGGTGGGGCCCCTCAGGGTCCGATTTGGTGGGTGGAGCTCCTCAGGGTCCGATTTGGTGGGCGGGGCCACTCTTATTCCGATTTAGTGGGTGGGGCCCCTCAGGGTCCGATTTTGTGACCGGGGCCCCTCTGGGTTCAATTTTGTGGCCGGGGTCTCTCAGGGTCCGATTTTGTGGCTGGGGCCCCTCAGGGTCCGATTTTGTGGTTGGGGCCCCTCAGGGTCCGATTTTGTGGTTGGGGCCCCTGAGGGTCCGGTTTTGTGGTTGGGGGCCCTCAGGGTCCGATTTTGTGGCCGGTGCTCTTGAGGGTTTGATTTTGTGGTTGGGGCCCCTCAGGGTCTGATTTTGTGGCCGGCGCCCCTCTGGGTTCAATTTTGTGGCCGGGGTCTCTCAGGGTCCAATTTTGTGGTTGGAGCCCCTCAGGGTCCGATTTTGTGGCCGGGGCCCCTCTGAGTTCGATTTTGTGAGCACGGCCCCTCAGGGTCCGATTTGATGGGCTGGGCCCCTCAGGGTCCGATTTGGTGGGCGGGGCCCCTCATGGTTTGATTTGGTGGGCGGAGGCCACTCTGGGTCTGATTTGGTGACGTGGCCCCTCTGAGTTTGATTTTGTGAGCACGGCCCCTCAGGGTCCGATTTGGTGGGCTGGGCCCCTCAGGGTCCGATTTGGTGGGCGGGGCCCCTCAGGGTCCGATTTGGTGGGCGGGGCCCCTCATGGTTTGATTTGGTGGGCGGGGGCCACTCTGGCCGATTTGGAGGCTGGGGTGGCTCAGCCTCCTATTTGGAGGCCGGGGTGGCTCAGCCTCTGATTTGGAGGCCTGGGTCGATCAGCCTCCGATTTGGAGGCCGAGGTGGATCAGCCTCCGATTTGGAGGCCGAGGTGGATCAGCCTCCGATTTGGAGGCCGGGGTGGATCAGCCTCCGATTTGGAGGCCGGGGTGGATCAGCCTCTGATTTGGAGGCCGGGGTGGATCAGCCTCCGATTTGGAGGCCGGGGTGGATCAGCCTCCGATTTGGAGGCCGTGGTGGATCAGCCTCCGATTTGGAGGCCGGGGTGGATCAGCCTCCGATTTGGAGGCCGGGGTGGCTCAGCCTCCGATTTGGAGGCCGGGGTGGCTCAGCCTCCGATTTGGTGTGTCGGCCCTTTAAGACTCATTTGAGTGCGCTGGCCCTTTAACAATCACTTTGGCGCTTTGGCCCTTTAAGAGCTAGTTTGGCTCACTGGGCTTCTTTTAAATCCACTTTGGCGCACACATTCTCTCTCAGGGGCATGTGTCATGTGATGAAGCTAGATTTGCATTTGTGCTGTGGGTTTCGCTTTAAGAGCTGATATTATGTGGCAGAGGCTCTGTGCTGGGGTTCAAGTGAAGTTCGTAGGCGTTGGCATAGTAACTGCGTCTGCCTGCGCATATCAATGAGCTCAACTGTCATTTCAATCGCCTCAGGGCACGTTTTGCCATTTCCTATTGAAAAGCATTGGAGACAGTGCATTCCAATGACGGGAAAAAAAAATTTCAAACGCAAATTGCGCAAAAACTACAAATCCGATCGACACGAAAAATTCTTAGCACACCTCTCATAGACGCTGGCTTCGAAACGACACCTCAACGGAGTCTGTGCGTGTAGCGGTTCGGGCCGCATTAATTGCGGCAATCAACTTAATAATAATAATAATAAGAAGAAGAAGAAGAAGTTAGCAGCGTTCGGATTACAATATAGATGTGTATTTCCTGAAGGAAGTACAGATAGTGGTTTGAAATGGTGCCCGGGCTGCCCCTTTAAGAGAGACTTGCCTGCTGCCTCTGCAAGACTTTCAACTCAGGATCCGTTTTAACTGTGAGTGCCTCTCAGGGGCCACTTTGGCCTCAGGGTCTGATTTGGTGGGTGGGGCGCCTCAGGATCTGATTCCTTGGACTGGGCTCCTCAGGGCTTGAATTGTTGGCGGGGATCCCTCAGGCTCAGATTTTGTGGGTGTGGCCTCTCAGGGTCAGATTTTGTGGGTGTGGCCCCTCAGGGTCCGATTTTGTGGGTGGGGCCCCTCAGGGTCCGATTTTGTGGGTGGGGCCCCTCAGGGTCTGATTTTGTGGCCGGATCCCCTCAGTGTCCGATTTTGTGGGTGGGGCCCCTCAGGGTCCGATTTTGTGTCCGGGGCCCCTCAGGGTCCGATTTTGTGGTTGGGGCCTTTCAGAATTCGATTTGGTGGGCGGGACCCCTCAGGGTCCGATTTGGTGGCCGGGGCCCCTCAGGGTCCGATTTTGTGGGTGGGGCCCCTCAGGATCTGATTTTTTGGGTGGGGCCCCTCAGGGTCCGATTTTGTTCCCGGAGCCCCTCAAGGTCCGATTTTGTGACCGGGACCCCTCAGGGTCCGATTTTGTGGCCTGGACCCCTCAGGGTCCGATTTTGTGGTTGGGGCCCCTTAGGGTCCGATTTGGTGGGCGGGGCCCCTCAGGGTCCGATTTGGTGGACGGAGCCCTTCTGGGTCCGATTTGGTGGGCGGAGCCCCTCAGGGTCCGATTTGGTGGACGGAGACCCTCTGGGTCCGATTTGGTGGGCGGGGCCATGCTGGGTCTGATTTGGTGGGCGGGGCCACTCTGGGTCTGATTTGGTGGGTGGGGCCATTCTGGGTCCGATTTGGTGGGCGGGGCCCCTCAGGGTCCGATTTGGTGGGCGCCCTGGGTCCGATTTGGAGGCCAGGGTGGCTCAGTCTCCGCTTTGTAGGCCAGGGTCGATCAGCCTCCGATTTGTAGGCCAGGGTCAATCAGCCTCTGATTTGGAGCCTGGGGTCACTCAGCTTTCGATTTGGCGCCCCTTTAAGACTCATTTTGGTGCGCCGGCCCTTTAAGAATCACTTAGGCGCGTTGGCCGTTTTAGAGCCAGTTTGGCTCACTGGGCTTCTAAATCCACTTTGGCGCACATTCTCTCTCAGGGGCATGCGTCATGTGATGAAGCTAGATTTGCATTTGTGCTCTGGGTTTCGCTTTAAGAGCTGATATTATCTGCCAGAAACTCTGTCTTGGAGGGGTCATGAAAAGTTTGTAGGCGTTGGCATAGTAACTGGGTGTGCCTACGCATATAAATGAGCTTAACTACTATTTGAATTGCGTCACGACTGCCCCATGTTTTCCCCATGGCAAAATTTTCCATTTGAAATGCATTGAGACAGTGCATTCCAATGACAGGAAAATGTTTTTTCAAGCACAAATTGCGCAAAAACTGTAAATCTGATCGACATGAAAAATACTTAGCACACCTCTTGTGAATGCTGGCTTCGAAACGACACCTCAACGGAGTCTGTGCGTGTAGCGGTTCGGGCCGCATTAATTGCGGAAATCAACTGAATAACTTGTGATTGGCGCATTATAATTGTAATACTAGATGTGTATTTCCTGAAGGAAGTACAGATAGTGGTTTGAAATGGTGCCCGGGCTGCCCCTTTAAGAGAGACTTGCCTGCTGCCCCTGCAAGACTTTCAACTCAGGATCCATTTTAACTGTGGGTGCCTCTCAGGGGCCACTTTGGCCTCAGTCTGATTTGGTGGGTGGGGCCCCCCAGGATCCGATGCGGTGGCCTGGGCCCCTCAGGGTCCAATTTTATGGATGGGTCCCCTCAGGGTCCGATTTGGTGGGTGGGGCCCCTCTGGGTCTGATTTGGTGGGCAAGGCTCTGCAGGGTCCGATTTGGTGGGCGGGGTCACTCTGGGTTCAATTTGGTGGGCGGGGCCCTGCAGGGTCCGATTTGGTGGGCGGGGTCACTCTGGGTCCAATTTGGTGGGCAGGGCCCTTCAGGGTCCGATTTGGTGGGCATGGCCACTCTGGGTCTGATTTGGTTGGCGGGGCCCTTCAGGGTCCAAATTGGTGGGCGGGGACACTCTGAGTCTGATTTGGTGGGCGGGGCCCCTCAGGGTCCGATTTGGTGGGCTGTGCCACTCTGGGTCAGTTTTGGTTGGCAGGGCCACTCAGGGTCTGATTTGGAGGGCAGGGTGGCTCAGCCTCCGATTTGGAGCCTGGGGTCACTCAGCTTTCGATTTGGCGCGCCGGTCCTTTAAGACTCATTTTGGTGCGCCGGCCCTTTAAGAATCACTTTGGCGCGTCGGTCCTTTAAGCACCAGTTTGGCGCTCTGGGCTTCTAAATCCACTTTGGCGCACATTCTCTCTCAGGGGCATGCGTCATGTGATGAAGCTGGATTTGCATTTATGCTGTGGGTTTCGCTTTAAGAGCTGAAATTATGTGCCAGAAACTCTGTCCTGGAGAGGTCATGTGACGTTCGTAGGCATTGGCATAGTAACTGGGTGAGCCTGCGCATATCAATGAGCTTAACTGCCACCTCCCGACTGTCCCATGTTTTCCCTATGGCAACATTTTCCCATTGAAATGCATTGAGGAAAATGTTTTTTCAAACGCAAATTGTGCAAAAACTACAAATCCGATCGACACGAAAAATACTTAGCACACCACTCGTGGACGCTGGCTTCAAAACAACACCTCAACAGTGTCTGTGGGTGTAGCGGTTCGGGCCGCATTAATTGCGGAAATCAACTGAATAGTAATAATAATACTAGATGTGTATTTCCTGAAGGAAGTACAGATAGTGGTTCGAAATGGTGCCCAGGCTGCCCCTTTAAGAGAGATGTGCCTGATGCCCCTGCAAGACTTTCAACTCAGGATCCGTTTTAACTGTGGGTGCCTCTCAGGGGCCACTTTGGCCCCAGGGTCCGATTTTGTGGGTGGGGCCCCTCAAGGCCCGATTTTGTGGGTGGGGACCCTCAGGGTCCGATTTTGTGGCCGGGGCCCCTCAGGGTCCGATTTGGTTGCCGGGGCCCCTCAGGGTCCGATTTGGTGGGTGGGGCCCCTCAGTGTCCGATTTTGTGGCCGGGGCCCCTCAGGGTCCGATTTGGTGGGTGGGGCCCCTCAGGGTCCGATTTTGTGGCCGGGGCCCCTCAGGGTCTGATTTTGTGGCCGTGGCCCCTCAGGGTCTGATTTGGTGGGTGGGGCCTCTTAGGATCCGATGTGGTGGGCGGGGCCCCTCAGGGTCTGATTTTGTGGCCGGGGCCCCTCAGGGTCCAATTTTGTGGTCGGGGCCCCTCAGGGTCCGATTTTGTGGCCGGAACCACTCAGGGTCCGATTTGGTGGGTGGGGCCCCTCAGGGTCCGATTTGGTGGGTGGAGCTCCTCAGGGTCCGATTTGGTGGGCGGGGCCACTCTTATTCCGATTTAGTGGGTGGGGCCCCTCAGGGTCCGATTTTGTGACCGGGGCCCCTCTGGGTTCTATTTTGTGGCCGGGGTCTCTCAGGGTCCAATTTTGTGGCTGGGGCCCCTCAGGGTCCGATTTTGTGGTTGGGGCCCCTCAGGGTCCGATTTTGTGGTTGGGGCCCCTCAGGGTCCGGTTTTGTGGTTAGGGGCCCTCAGGGTCCGATTTTGTGGCCGGTGCTCTTGAGGGTTTGATTTTGTGGTTGGGGCCCCTCAGGGTCTGATTTTGTGGCCGGCGCCCCTCTTTGTTCAATTTTGTGGCCGGGGTCTCTCAGGGTCCAATTTTGTGGTTGGAGGCCCTCAGGGTCCGATTTTGTGGCCGGGGCCCCTCTAAGTTCGATTTTGTGAGCACGGCCCCTCAGGGTCCGATTTGATGGGCTGGGCCCCTCAGGGTCCGATTTGGTGGGCGGGGCCCCTCATGGTTTGATTTGGTGGGCGGAGGCCACTCTGGGTCTGATTTGGTGATGTGGCCCCTCTGAGTTTGATTTTGTGAGCACGGCCCCTCAGGGTCCGATTTGGTGGGCGGGGCCCCTCAGGGTCCGATTTGGTGGGCGGGGCCCCTCATGGTTTGATTTGGTGGGCGGGGGCCACTCTGGGTCTGATTTGGTGAGCGGGGCCCCTCAGGGTCTGATTTTGTGGTTGGGGTCCCTCAGGGTCTGATTTTGTGGGTCGGGACCCTCAGGGTCCGATTTTGTGTCCGGGGCCCCTCAGGGTCCGATTTTGTTGTTGGGGCCCCCTCAGAATCCGATTTGGTGGGTGGGGCCCCTCAGGGTCCGATTTGGTGAGCGGAGTCCCTCAGAGTTCGATTTGGTGAGCGGGGCCTCTCAGGATCCAATTTGGTGGGTGGAGCCCCTCAGGGTCCGATTTTGTGGCCGAAACACCTCATGGTCTGATTTTCTGGCCGGGTCTACTCAGGGTCCGATTTTGAGTGCGGGGCCCCTTAGGGTCCGATTTTGTGGGTGGGGCCCCTCAGGGTCCGATTTTGTGGTTGGGGCCCCTCAGGGTCCGGTTTTGTGGTTAGGGGCCCTCAGGGTCCGATTTTGTGGCCGGTGCTCTTGAGGGTTTGATTTTGTGGTTGGGGCCCCTCAGGGTCTGATTTTGTGGCCGGCGCCCCTCTGGGTTCAATTTTGTGGCCGGGGTCTCTCAGGGTCCAATTTTGTGGTTGGAGCCCCTCAGGGTCCGATTTTGTGGCCGGGGCCCCTCTAAGTTCGATTTTGTGAGCACGGCCCCTCAGGGTCCGATTTGATGGGCTGGGCCCCTCAGGGTCCGATTTGGTGGGCGGGGCCCCTCATGGTTTGATTTGGTGGGCGGAGGCCACTCTGGGTCTGATTTGGTGACGTGGCCCCTCTGAGTTTGATTTTGTGAGCACGGCCCCTCAGGGTCCGATTTGGTGGGCGGGGCCCCTCAGGGTCCGATTTTGTGACCGGGGCCCCTCTGGGTTCAATTTTGTGGCCGGGGTCTCTCAGGGTCCAATTTTGTGGCTGGGGCCCCTCAGGGTCCGATTCTGTGGTTGGATCCCCTCAGGGTCCGATTTTGTGGTTGGGGCCCCTCAGGGTCCGATTTTGTGGCCGGAGCCTATCAGGTCCAATTTGTGACTGGGGCCCATCAGGGTCCGATTTTGTGGCCGCGGCCCCTCAGGGTCTGATTTTGTGGCAGGGGCCCCTCTGGGTCTGATTTTGTGGGCGGAGCCCCTCTGGGTCCAATTTGGTGGGCGGGACCACTCTGGGTCCAATTTGGTGGGCGGGACCACTCTGGGTCCAATTTGGTGGGCGAGGCCTCTCAGGGTCCGATTTGGTGGGCGGGGCCCCACAGGTTCCGATTTGGTGGGCGGGGCCCCTCAGGGTCCGATTTGGTGGGCAGGGCCTCTCTGGGTCTGATTTGGAGGGTGGGGCCACTCTGGGTAAGATTTGGAGGCTGGGGTCACTCAGCCTCCGATTTGGAGGCCGGGTTCGTTGAGCTTCCGATTTGGAGGCCGAGGTCAAAGTGCCTCCGATTTGGAGGCCGGGGTCGATGAGCATCCGATTTGGAGGCCGGGGTGGCTCAGCCTCCGATTTGGAGGCCGGGGTGGCTCAGCCTCCGATTTGGCGGCCGGGGTGGCTCAGCCTCCGATTTGGAGGTCGGGGTGGCTCAGCCTCCGATTTGGAGGCCGGTGTGGCTCAGCCTCCGATTTGGAGGCCGGTGTGGCTCAGCCTCTGATTTGGAGGCCTGGGTCGATCAGCCTCCGATTTGGAGGCCGGGGTGGATCAGCCACCGATTTGGAGGCCGGGGTGGCTCAGCCTCCGATTTGGAGGCCGGGGTGGCTCAGCCTCCGATTTGGAGGCCGGGGTGGCTCAGCCTCCGATTTGGAGGCCGGGGTGGCTCAGCCTCCGATTTGGAGGCCGGGGTGGCTCAGCCTCCGATTTGGAGGCCGGGGTGACTCAGCCTCCGATTTGGAGGCCGGGGTCGATCAGCCTCCGATTAGGAGGCCGGGGTGGCTCAGCCTCCCATTTGGAGGCCGGGGTCGATCAGCCTCCCATTTGGAGGCCGGGGTCGATCAGCCTCCCATTTGGAGGCCGGGGTCGATCAGCCTCCCATTTGGAGGCCGGGGTCGATCAGCCTCCCATTTGGAGGCCGGGGTCGATCAGCCTCCGATTTGGAGGCCGGGGTCGATTAGCCTCCCATTTGGAGGCCGGGGTGGCTCAGCCTCCGATTTGGAGGCCGGGGTGGCTCAGCCTCTGATATGGAGGCCGGGGTGGCTCAGCCTCCGATTTGGAGGCCGGGGTCAATCAGCCTCCGATTTGAAGGCCGGGGTCAATCACCCTCCGATTTGGAGGCCGGGGTGGCTCAGCCTCCAATTTGGAGGCCGGGGTGGCTCAGCCTTCGATCTGGAGGCCGGGGTGGCTCAGCCTCCGATTTGGAGTCCGGGGTGGCTCAACCTCTAATTTGGAGGCGTGGGTGGCTCAGCCTCCGATTTGGAGGCCGGGGGGGTCGATCAGCCTCCCATTTGGAGCCTGTGGTCACTCAGCTTTCGATTTGGCGTGTTGCCCCTTTAAGACTCATTTCGGTGCGCCGGCCCTTTAACAGTCACTTTTGCACTTCGGCCCTTTAAGAGCCAGTTTGGCTCACTGGGCTTCTAAATACACTTTGGCGCACATTCTCTCTCAGGGGCATGTGTCATGTGATGAAGCTAGATTTGCATTTGTGCTGTGGGTTTCGCTTTAAGAGCTGATATTATGTGGCAGAAGCCCTGTTCTGGAGATGTCATGTGACGTTCGTAGGCGTTGGCATAGTAACTGGGTCTGCCTGCGCATATCAATGAGCTCAACTGCCATTTCAATCGCCTCAGGGCACGTTTTGCCATTTCCCGATTCAAATGCATTGGAGACAGTGCATTCCAATGACGGGAAAAAAAATTTTCGAACACAAATTGCGCAAAAACTACAAATCTGATCGACACGAAAAATACTTAGCACACCTCTCATGGGCGCTGGCTTCGAAACGACACCTCAACGGAGTCTGTGCGTGTAGCGGTTCGGACTGTATTAATTGCGGAAATCAACTTAATAATAATAAGAAGAATAAGTTAGCAGCGTTCGGATTACAATATAGTGGTTTTTTCAAACCACTATAACTAGATGTGTATTTCCTGAAGGAAGTACAGATAGTGGTTTGAAATGGTGCCCGGGCTGCCCCTTTAAGAGAGACTTGCCTGCTGCCCCTGCAAGACTTTCAACTCAGGATACGATTTAACTGTGGGTGCCTCTCAGGGGCCACTTTGGCCTCATGGTCTGATTTTGTGGGTGGGGCCCCTCAGGGCCTGATTTTGTGGGTGGGGCCCCTCAGGGTCCGATTTTGTGGTTGGGTCCCCTCAGGGTCCGATTTTGTGGTTGGGTCCCCTCAGGGTCCGATTTTGTGGCCGGGGCCCCTCTCGGTCCGATTTTGTGGCAGGGGCCCCTCTGGGTCCGATTTTGTGGGTGGGGCCCCTCTGGGTCCAATTTGGTGGGCGGGACCACTCTGGGTCCAATTTGGTGGGCGGGGCCTCTCAGGGTCCGATTTTGTGGTTGGGTCCCCTCAGGGTCCGATTTTGTGGTTGGGGCCCCTCAGGGTCCGATTTTGTGGCCGGGGTCTATCAGGGTCCAATTTTGTGACTGGGGCCCATCAGGGTCCGATTTTGTGGCCGCGGCCCCTCAGGGTCTGATTTTGTGGCAGGGGCCCCTCTGGGTCTGATTTTGTGGGCGGAGCCCCTCTGGGTCCAATTTGGTGGGCGGGACCACTCTGGGTCCGATTTGGTGGGCGGGGCCTCTCAGGGTCCGATTTGGTGGGCGGGGCCCCACAGGGTCCGATTTGGTGGGCGGGGCCACTCTGGGTAAAATTTGGAGGCTGGGGTCGCTCAGCCTCCAATTTGGAGGCCGGAGTCGATGAACTTCCGATTTGGAGGCCGGAGTCGATGAGCCTCCGATTTGGAGGCCGGGGTGGCTCAGCCTCCGATTTGGAGGCTGGGGTGGCTCAGCCTCCGATTTGGAGGCCGGGGTGGATCAGCCTCCAATTTGGAGGCCGGGGTGGCTCAGCCTCCAATTTAGAGGCAGGGGTCAATCAGCCTCCGATTTGGAGGCCAGGGTGGCTCAGCCTCCTATTTGGAGGCCGGGGTGACTCAGCCTCCGATTTGGAGGCCGGGGTGGCTCAGCCTCCTATTTGGAGGCCGGGGTGGCTCAGCCTCTTATTTGGAGGCCGGGGTGGCTCAGCCTCTTATTTGGAGGCCTGGGTCGATCAGCCTCCGATTTGGAGGCCGGAGTGGATCAACCTCCGATTTGGAGGCCGGGGTGGCTCAGCCTCCTATTTGGAGGCCGGGGTGGCTCAGCCTCTTATTTGGAGGCCGGGGTGGCTCAGCCTCCGATTTGGAGGCCGGGGTGGATCAGCCTCCGATTTGGAGGCCGGGGTCGATCAGCCTCCGATTTGGAGGCCAGGGTGGCTCAGCCTCCTATTTGGAGGCCGGGGTGGCTCAGCCTCCGATTTGGAGGCCGGGGTCAATCAGCCTTCTATTTGGAGGCCGGGGTCGATCAGCCTTCGATATGGAGGCCGGGGTCGATCAGCCTCCGATTTGGAGGCCGGGGTGGCTCAGCCTCCGATTTGGAGGCCAGGGTGGCCCAGCCTCCTATTTGGAGGCCGGGGTGGCTCAGCCTCCGATTTGGAGGCCGGGGTGGCTCAGCCTCCGATTTGGAGGCCGGGGTGGCTCAGCCTCCGATTTGGAGGCCGTGGTCGCTCAGCCTCCGATTTGGAGGCCGGGGTGGCTCAGCCTCCGATTTGGAGGCCTGGGTCGATCAGCCTCCGATTTGGAGGCCGGGGTGGATCAGCCTCCGATTTGGAGGCCGGGGTGGATCAGCCTCCGATTTGGAGGCCGGGGTGGATCAGCCTCCGATTTGGAGGCCGGGGTGGATCAGCCTCCGATTTGGAGGCCGGGGTGGATCAGCCTCCGATTTGGAGGCAGTGGTCGATCAGCCTCCGATTTGGAGGCCGGGGTGGCTCAGCCTCCTATTTGGAGGCCGGGGTGGCTCAGCCTCTTATTTGGAGGCCGGGGTGGCTCAGCCTCCGATTTGGAGGCCTGGGTCGATCAGCCTCCGATTTGGAGGCCGGGGTGGATCAGCCTCCGATTTGGAGGCCGGGGTGGCTCAGCCTCCGATTTGGAGGCCTGGGTCGATCAGCCTCCGATTTGGAGGCCGGGGTGCATCAGCCTTCGATTTGGAGGCCGGGGTCGATCAGCCTCCGATTTGGAGGCCGGGGTGGCTCAGCCTCCGATTTGGAGGCCAGGGTGGCCCAGCCTCCTATTTGGAGGCCGGGGTGGCTCAGCCTCCGATTTGGAGGCCGGGGTCGCTCAGCCTCCGATTTGGAGGCCGGGGAGGCTCAGCCTCCGATTTGGAGGCCTGGGTCGATCAACCTCCGATTTGGAGGCCGGGGTGGATCAGCCTCCGATTTGGAGGCCGGGGTGGATCAGCCTCCGATTTGGAAGCCGGGGTGGCTCAGCCTCCGATTTGGAGGCCGGGGTGGATCAGCCTCCGATTTGGAGGCCGGGGTGGATCAGCCTCCGATTTGGAGGCCGGGGTGGATCAGCCTCCGATTTGGAGGCCGGGGTGGATCAGCCTCCGATTTGGAGGCCGGGGTGGATCAGCCTCCGATTTGGAGGCCGGGGTGGATCAGCCTCCGATTTGGAGGCCGTGGTCGATCAGCCTCCGATTTGGAGGCCGGGGTGGCTCAGCCTCCGATTTGGAGGCCGGGGTGGCTCAGCCTCCGATTTGGAGGCCGGGGTGGCTTAGCCTCCGATTTGGAGGCCGGGGAGGCTCAGCCTCTGATTTGGAGGCCTGGGTCGATCAGCCTCCGATTTGGAGGCCGGGGTGGATCAGGCTCTGATTTGGAGGCCGGGGTGGATCAGCCTCCGATTTGGAGGCCGGGGTGGCTCATTGTCCGATTTGGAGGCCGGGGTGGCTCAGCCTCCGTTTTGGAGGCCGGGGTGGCTCAGTCTCCGATTTGGTGTGTCGGCCCTTTAAGACTCATTTGGGTGCGCTGGCCCTTTAACAATCACTTAGGCGCGTTGGCCCTTTAAGAGCTAGTTTGGCTCACTGGGCTTCTTTTAAATTCACTTTGGCGCACACATTCTCTCTCAGGGGCATGTGTCATGTGATGAAGCTAGATTTGCATTTGTGCTGTGGGTTTCGCTTTAAGAGCTGATATTATGTGGCAGAGGCTCTGTGCTGGGGTTCAAGTGAAGTTCGTAGGCGTTGGCATAGTAACTGGGTCTGCCTGCGCATATCAATGAGCTCAACTGTCATTTCCATCGCCTCAGGGCACATTTTGCCATTTCCTATTGAAAAGCATTGGAGACAGTGCATTCCAATGACGGGAAAAAAAATTTTCAAACGCAAATTGCGCAAAAACTACAAATCCGATCGACACGAAAAATACTTAGCACACCTCTCATGGACGCTGGCTTCGAAACGACACCTCAACGGAGTCTGTGCGTGTAGCGGTTCGGGCCGCATTAATTGCGGAAATCAACTTAATAATAATAACTAGATGTGTATTTCCTGAAGGAAGTACAGATAGTGGTTTGAAATGGTGCCCGGGATGCCCCTTTAAGAGAGACTTGCCTGCTGCCCCTGCAAGACTTTCAACTCAGAATCCCTTTTACCTGTGGGTGCCTCTCAGGGACCACTTTGGCCTCAGGGTCCAATTTTTCGGGTGGGGCGCCTCAGGGTCCGATTTGGTGGTTGTGGCCCCTCGGTCCGATTTTGTGGCCGGGTCCCCTCAGGGTCCGAATTGGTGGGTGGGGCCTCTCAGGGTCCGATTTTGTGGCTGGGGCACCTCAGGGTCCAATTTTGTGGGTGGGGCCCCCTGGGACTGATTTGGTGGGCGGGGCCACTCTGGGTCCAATTTGGTGGGCGGGGCCCCTTAGGGTCTGATTTGGTGGGTGGGGCTCCTCAGGGTCCAAATTTGTGGTTGGGGCCCCTCAGGGTCTGATTTTGTGGGTGGGGCACATCAGGGTCCGATTTTGTGGTTGGGGCCCTTCAGAATCCGATTTGGTGGGCGGGGCCCCTCGTGGTCCGATTTGGTGGGCGGGGCCCCTCAGAGTTCGATTTGGTGAGCGGGGCCCCTCAGGGTCCGATTTGGTGAGCGGGACCCCTTAGGGTCCGATTTGGTGAGCGGGGCCCCTCAGGGTCCGATTTGGTGAGCAGGGCCCCTCAGAGTTCGATTTGGTGAGCGGGGCCCCTTAGGGTCCGATTTGGTGAGCGGGGCCCCTCAGGGTCCGATTTGGTGGGCGGGGCCCCTCAGGGTCTGATTTGGTGGGCGTGGCCCCTCAGGGTCCGATTTGGTGGGCGGGAGCGCACATTCTCTCTCAGGGGCATGTGTCATGTGATGAAGCTAGATTTGCATTTGTGCTGTGGGTTTCGCTTTAAGAGCTGATATTATGTGGCAGAAGCTCTGTCTTGGGGGCATCATGTGACGTTCGTAGGCGTTGGCATAGTAACTGGGTGTGCCTGCGCATATCAATGAGCTTTACTGCCATTTCAATCTCCTCAGGGCACGTTTTAAGTTTCCCATTCAAATGCATTGAGACAGTGCATTCCAATGACAGGAAAAAAAAATTTCAAACGCAAATTGCGCAAAAACTACAAATCCGATCGACACGAAAAATACTTAGCACACCTCTCATGGACGCTGGCTTCGAAACGACACCTCAACGGAGTCTGTGCATGTAGCGGTTCGGGCTGTATTAATTGCAGAAATCAACTGAATAGTAATAATAATACTAGATGTGTATTTCCTGAAGGAAGTACAGATAGTGGTTTGAAATGGTGCCCAGGCTGCCCCTTTAAGAGAGATGTGCCTGATGCCCCTGCAAGACTTTCAACTCAGGATCCGTTTTAACTGTGGGTGCCTCTCAGGGGCCACTTTGGCCTCAGGGTCCGATTTTGTGGGTGGGACCCCTCAGGGTCCGATTTTGTGGCCGGGGCACCTCAGGGTCCGATTTTGTGGGTGGGGCCCCTTAGGGTCCGATTTGGTGGACGGGGCCACTCAGGGTCCGATTTGGTGGGTGGGGCCCCTCAGGGTCCGATTTTGTGGTTGGGGCCTTTCAGAATCCGATTTTGTGGGTGGGGCCCCTCATGGCTGATTTTGTGGGTGGGGCCCCTCAGGGTACGATTTTGTGGGTGGGGCCCCTCAGGGTCCGATTTTATGGCCGGGGCCCCTCAGGGTCTGATTTTATGGCCGGGGCCCCTCAGGGTCTGATTTTGTGGGTGGCACCCCTCAGGGTCCGATTTTGAGGGCGGGGCCCCTGAGGGTCCGATTTTGTGGGCGGGGCCCCTCTGGGTTCGATTTTGTGGCCGGGGTCTCTCAGGGTCCGATTTTGTGGCCGGGGCCTCTTAGGGTCCGATTTTGTGGTTGGGGGCCCTCAGGGTCCGATTTTGTGGGTGGGGCCCCTCCAAGTCCGATTTGGTTGGCGGGGCCCCTCAGGGTCCGATTTGGTTGGCGGGGCCTCTCAGGGTCCGATTTTGAGGGCGGGGCCCCTCAGGGTCTGATTTTGTGGGCGGGGCCCCTCAGGGTCCGATTTTGTGGGCGGGGCCCCTCAGGGTCCAATTTTGTGGGTGGGGCCCTTCTGGGTTCGATTTTGTGGCCGGGGTCTCTCAGGGTCCGATTTTGTGGTTGGGGCCCCTCAGGGTCCAATTTTGTGGTTGGGGCCCCTCAGGGTCCGATTTTGTGGTTGGGGCCCCTCAGGGTCCGATTTTTTGGCCGGGGCCCCTCAGGGTCCGATTTTGTGGCCGGGGTCCCTCAGGGACCGATTTTGAGGGTGGGGCCCCTCAGGGTCTAATTTGGTGGGCGGGGCCCCTCAGGGTCCGATTTTGTGGGTGGGGCCCCTCAGGGTCCGATTTTGTGGCTGGGGCCCCTCAGGGTCTGATTTTGTGGCTGGGGTCCCTCAGGGTCTGATTTTGTGGCTGGGGCCCCTCAGGGTTCGATTTTGTGGTTGGGGCCCCTCAGGGTCCGATTTTGTGGCCGGGGTCTCTCAGTGTCCGATTTTGTGTTTGGGGCCCCTCAGGGTCTGGATTTGTGGGTGGGGCCCCTCAGGGTCCGATTTGGTGGGCGGGGCCCCTCAGGGTCCAATTTGGTTGGCGGGGACCCTCGGGGTCCGATTTCGTGGGCAGGGCCCCTCAGGGTCCAATTTGGTGGGCGGGGCCCGTCAGGGTCCGATTTGGTGGGTGGGGCCCATCAAGGTCCGATTTTGTGGCTGGGGCCCCTCAAGGTCTGAGTTTGTGGGTGGGGCCCCTCAGGGTCCGATTTGGTGGGTGGGGCTCCTCAGGGTCCGATTTTGTGGCCGGGGCCCCTCAGGGTCCAATTTTGTGGTCGAAGCCCCTCAGGGTCCGATTTGGTGGTCGGAGCCCCTCAGGGTCCGATTTTGTGGGTGGGGCCCCCTGGGTCTGATTTGGTGGGCGGGGCCCCTAAGGGTCCGATTTGGTGGGTGGGGCTCCTCAGGGTCTGATTTTGTGGGTGGGGCCCTTCAGGGTCCGATTTTGTGTCCGGGGCCCCTCAGGGTCCGATTTTGTGGTTGGGGCCCTTCAGAATCCGATTTGGTGGCCGGGGCCCCTAAGGGTCCGATTTGGTGGGTGGGGCTCCTCAGGGTCCAATTTTGTGGTTGGGGCCACTCTGGATCTAATTTGGTGGCCGGGCCCTTCAGGGTCCGATTTGGTGGGAGGGGCCCCTCAGGGTCTGATTTGGTGGGTGGGGCCCCTCTGGGCCCAATTTGGTGGGCGGAGCCCCTCTGGGTCCAATTTGGTGGACGGGGCTCCTCTGGGTCCGATTTGGTGGGCCGGGACCCTCAGGGTCCGATTTTGTTGGTGGGCCCCTCAGGGTCCGATTTTGTGGGTGGGGCCCCTCAGGATCCGATACGTCAACCTGGGATCCTCAGGGCTTCAATTGTTGGGCGGGGCCCCTCAGGGTCCGATTTTGTGGCAGGGGCCCCTCAGGGCCCGATTTTGTGGTTGGTGCCCCTCAGGATCCGATTTTGTGGGTGGGGTCCCTCAGGGTCCGATTTGGTGGGCGGGGCCCCTCGGGGTCCGATTTTGTGGCCGGGGCCCCTCAGGGTCCGATTTTGCTGGGCGGGGCCCCTCAGGGTCCTATTTGGTGGGCGGGGCCCCTCAGGGTCCTATTTGGTGGGCGGGGCCCCTCAGGGTTGGATTTGGTGGGCAGGGCCCCTCAGGGTCCGATTTGGTGGTTGGGGCCTTTCAGAATCCGATTTGGCGGGCGGGGCCCCTCAGTGTCCGATTTGTTGAGCGGGTCCCCTCAAAGTTCAATTTGGTGAACAGGGCCCCTCAGGGTCCGATTTGGTGGGCGGGATCTCTCAGAGTCCTATTTAGTGGACGGGGCCCCTCAGGGTCCGATTTGGTGGGCGGGGCACCTCAGGGTCCGATTTGGTGGGCGGGGCCCCTCAGGGTCCGATTTGGTGGGCGGGGCCCCTCAGGGTCCGATTTTGTGGGCGAGGGCGCACTTTGGCGCACATTGTCTCTCAGGGGCATGCGTCATGTGATGAAGCTAGATTTGCATTTGTGCTGTGGGTTTCGCTTTAATAGCTGATATTATGTGGCAGAAGCTCTGTCCTTGGGGCATCATGTGACGTTCGTAGGCGTTGGCATAGTAACTTGGTGTGCCTGCGCATATCAATGAGCTTTACTGCCATTTCAATCGCCTCGTTTTAAGTTTAACATTCAAATGCATTGAGACAGTGCATTCCAATGACGGGGAAAAAAATTTTCAAACGCAAATTGCGCAAAAACTACAAATCCGATCGACATGAAAAATACTTAGCACACCTCTCGTGGACGCTGGCTTCGAAACGACACCTCAACGGAGTCTGTGTGTGCAGCGGTTCGGGTCGCATTAATTGCGGAAATCAACTGAATAGTAAGAATAATACTAGATGTGTATTTCCTGAAGGAAGTACAGATAGTGGTTTGAAATGGTGCCTGGGCTGCCCCTTTAAGAGAGACTTGCCTGCTGCCCCTGCAAGACTTTCAACTCAGGATCTGTTTTAAATGTGGGTGCCTCTCAGGGGCCACTTTGGCCTCAGGGTCTGATTTGGTGGGTGGGGCCCCTCAGGATCCGATTCGGTGGCCTGGGCTAATAAGGATTTGAATTAGTGGCCGGGATTCCTCAGGGTCCAATTTTGTGGGTGGGGCCCTTCAGGGTCCGATTTTGTGGGTGGGTCCCCTCAGGGTCCGATTTTGTGGGTGGGGCTCCTCAGGGTCCGATTTTGTGGGTGGGGCCCCTCATGGCTGATTTTGTGGGTGGGGCCCCTCAGGGTACGATTTTGTGGGTGGGGCCCCTCAGGGTCCGATTTTATGGCCGGGGCCCCTCAGGGTCTGATTTTATGGCCGGGGCCCCTCAGGGTCCGATTTTTTGGGTGGCACCCCTCAGGGTCCGATTTTGTGGCCGGGACCCCTCAGGGTCCGATTTTGTGGTCTGGGCCCCTCAGGGTTCGATTTTGTGGCCGGGGCCCCTCAGGGTCCGATTTTGTGGCCGGGGCCCCTCAGAGTCCGATTTGGTTGGCGGGGCCCCTCAGGGTCCGATTTTGAGGGTGGGGCCCCTCAGAGTCCGATTTGGTTGGCGGGGCCCCTCAGGGTCCGATTTTGAGGGTGGGGCCCCTCAGGGTCCGATTTTGTGGGTGGGGCCCCTCAGAGTCCGATTTGGTTGGCGGGGCCCCTCAGGGTCCGATTTGGTAGGTGGGGCCCTTCAGGGTCCGATTTTGAGGGCGGGGCCCCTCAGGGTCCGATTTTGAGGGCGGGGCCCCTGAGGGTCCGATTTTGTGGGCGGGGCCCCTGAGGGTTCGATTTTGTGGCCGGGGTCTCTCAGGGTCCGATTTTGTGGCCGGGGCCTCTTAGGGTCCGATTTTGTGGTTGGGGGCCCTCAGGGTCGGATTTTGTGGGTGGGGCCCCTCCAAGTCCGATTTGGTTGGCGGGGCCCCTCAGGGTCCGATTTGGTGGGCGGGGCCTCTCAGGGTCCGATTTTGAGGGCGGGGCCCCTCAGGGTCCGATTTTGTGGGCGGGGCCCCTCAGGGTCCGATTTTGTGGGCGGGGCCCCTCAGGGTCCAATTTTGTGGGTGGGGCCCTTCTGGGTTCGATTTTGTGGCCGGGGTCTCTCAGGGTCCGATTTTGTGGTTGGGGCCCCTCAGGGTCCGATTTTGTGGTTGGGGCCCCTCAGGGTCCGATTTTTTGGCCGGGGCCCCTCAGGGTCCGATTTTGTGGCCGGGGCCCCTCAGGGACCGATTTTGAGGGTGGGGCCCCTCAGGGTCTAATTTGGTGGGCGGGGCCCCTCAGGGTCCGATTTTGTGGGTGGGGCCCCTCAGGGTCCGATTTTGTGGCTGGGGCCCCTCAGGGTCTGATTTTGTGGCTGGGGTCCCTCAGGGTCTGATTTTGTGGGTGGGGCCCCTCAGGGTTCGATTTTGTGGTTGGGGCCCCTCAGCGTCCGATTTTGTGGCCGGGGTCTCTCAGTGTCCGATTTTGTGGCTGGGGCCCCTCAGGGTCTGGATTTGTGGGTGGGGCCCCTTAGGGTCCGATTTTGTGGGTGGGGCCCCTCAGGGTCCGATTTTGTGGCTGGGGACCCTCAGGGTCTGATTTTGTGGCTGTGGCCCCTCAGGGTCTGATTTTGAGGGTGGGGCCCCTCAGGGTCTAATTTGGTGGGCGGGGCCCCTCAGGGTCCGATTTTGTGGGTGGGGCCCCTCAGGGTCCGATTTTGTGAGTGGGGCCCCTCAGGGTCCGATGTTGTGGCCGGGGCCCCTCAGGGTCTGATTTTGTGGCCGGATCCCCTCAGGGTCCGATTTTGTGGGTGGGGCCCCTCAGGGTCCGATTTTGTGGCCGGGGCCCCTCAGGGTCCGATTTTGTGGGTGCGGCCCCTCAGGGTCCAATTTGGTGGGTGGGGCCACTCTGGGTCTGATTTGGTGGGCTGGGCCACTCTGGGTCCGATTTGGTGGGCGGGGCCACCCTGGGTCCAATTTGGATGCCAGGGTGGCTCAGCCTCCTTTTTGTAGGCCAGGGTCTATCAGCCTCCGATTTGGAGCCTTGGGTCACTCAGCTTTCGATTTGGTGCGCCGGCCCTTTAAGACTCATTTTAGTGCGCCGGCTCTTTAAGAATCACTTTGGCGCGTCGGCCTTTTAAGAGCCAGGGTGACTCACTGGGCTTCTAAATACACTTTGGCGCACATTCTCTCTCAGGGGCATACGTCATGTGATGAAGCTAGATTTGCATTTGTTCTGTGGGTTTTGCTTTAAGAGCTGATATTATATGGCAGAAGCTCTGTCTTGGAGAGGTCATGTGACGTTCGTAGGCGTTGGCATAGTAACTGGGTCTGTCTGCGCATATCAATGAGCTCAACTGCCATTTCAATCGCCTCAGGGCATGTTTTGTCTATAGCAACATTTCCCCATTCAAATGCATTGAGACAGTGCATTCCAATGACGGGAAAAAACATTTTCAAACGCAAATTGCGCAAAAACTACAAATCCGATCGACACGAAAAATACTTAGCACACCTCTCATGGACGCTGGCTTCGAAACGACACCTCAACGGAGTCTGTGCGTGTAGCGGTTCGGGCTGTATTAATTGCGGAAATCAACTTAATAATAATAAGAAGAAGAAGAAGAAGAAGAAGAATAAGTTAGCAGCGTTCGGATTACAATATAGTGGTTTTTTCAAACCACTATAATAAGAAGAAGAATAAGTTAGCAGCGTTCGGATTACAATATAGTGGTTTTTTCAAACCACTATAACTAGATGTGTATTTCCTGAAGGAAGTACAGATAGTGGTTTGAAATGCTGCCCAGGCTGCCCCTTTTAAGAGAGACTTGCCTGCTGCACCTGCAAGACTTTCAACTCAGGATCCGTTTTAACTGTGGGTGCGTCTCAGGGGCGACTTTGGCCTCAGGGTCCGATTTTGTGGGTGGGGCCCTCAGGGCCCGATTTTGTGGGTGGGGCACCTCAGGGTCCGATTTGGTGGGTGGGGCCCCTCAGGGTCCGATTTGGTGGCCGGGTCCCCTCAGGGGCTGATTTGGTGGGTGGGGCCCCTAAGGGTCCGATTTTGTGGCCGGGGCCCCTCAGGATCTGATTTGGTGGTTGGGGCCCCTCAGGGTCCAATCTTGTGGCTGGGGCCCCTCAGGGTCCGATTTTGTGGGTGGGGCCCCTCAGGGTCCGATTTTGTGGCCGGGGCCCCTCAGGGTCTGATTTGGTGGGTGGGCTCAGGGTCCGATTTGGTGAGCGGGGCCCCTCAGGGTCCGATTTGGTGAGTGGGGCCCCTCAGGGACTGATTTGGTGGGTGGGATCTATCAGAGTCCGATTTGGTGGGTGGGGCCCCTCAGGGTCCAATTTGGTGTGCGGGGACCTTCAGGGTCCGATTTGGTGGGAGGGATCCCTCGAGGTCCGATTTGGTGGGCGGGGCCCCTCGGGGTCCGATTTGGTGGGTGGGGACCCTCGGGGTCCGATTTGGTGGGTGGGGCCCCTCGGGGTCTGATTTGGTAGGTGGGCCACTCTGGGTCCGATTTGGTGGGCGGGGCCCCTCAGAGTTCAGTTTGGTCAGTGGGGCAGCTCAGGGTCCGATTTTGTGTTTGGGGCCTTTCACAATCCGATTTAGTGGGCGGGGCCCCTCAGGGTCTGATTTGGTGGGCGGGGCCCCTCAGGGTCCGATTTTGTGGCCGGGTCCCCTCAGGGTCTGGATTTGTGGGTGGGGCCCCTCAGGGTCCGATTTTGTGGCCGGGTCCCCTCAGGGTCTGGATTTGTGGGTGGGGCCCCTCAGGGTCCCATTTTGTGGGTGGGGCCCCTCAGAGTCTGATTTTGTGGCTGGGGCCCCTCAGTGTCTGATTTTGTGGCTGGGGCCCCTCAGGGTCCGATTTTGAGGGTGGGGCCCCTCAGGGTCTAATTTGGTGGGTGGGGCCCCTCAGGGTCCGATTTTGTGTCCGGGGCCCCTCAGGGTCCGATTTTGTGGCCGGTGCCTCTCAGGGTCCGATTTTGTGTCCGGGGCCCCTTAGGGTCCGATTTTGTGTCCGGGGCCCCTCAGGGTCCGATTTTGTGGCCGGTGCCTCTCAGGGTCCGACTTTGTGGTTGGGGCCCCTCAGGGTCCAATTTTGCAGCCGGAGCCTCTTAGGGTCCGATTTTGTGGTTGGGGCCCCTCAGGATCTGATTTTGTGGCCGGGGTCCCTCAGCGTCCGATTTTGTGGCCGGGGCCCCTGAGGGTCCAATTTTGTGGGTGGGGCCCCTCAGGGTCCGATTTTGTGGGTGGGGCCCCTCAGGATCCGATTTTGTGGTTGGGGCCCCTCAGGGTTCAATTTTGTAGGTGGGGTCCCTCAGTGTCCGATTTTGTGGCCGGGTCCCCTCAGGGTCCGATTTTGTGGCCGGGGCCCCTCAGGGTCTGATTTTGTGGTTGGGCCCCTCAGGGTCCGATTTTGTGGGTAGGGCCCCTCAGGGTCCGATTTTGTCAGTGGGGCCACTCAGGGTCCGATGTTGTGGCCGGATCCCCTCAGGGTCTGATTTTGTGGGTGGGGCCCCTCAGGGTCCAATTTTGTGGCCGGGGCCCCTCAGGGTCCAATTTTGTGGGTGGGGCCCCTCCGGGTCCGATTTTGTGGGTGGAGCCCCTCAGGGTACAATTTGGTGGGCGGGGCCACTCTGGGTCTGATTTGGTGGGCGGGGCCACTCTGGGTCCGATTTGGTGGGCGGGGCCACTCTGGGTCCGATTTGGTGAGCTGGGCCCCTCAGGGTCTGATTTGGTGGGCGGGATCTGTCAGAGTCCGATTTGGTGGGCGGGGCCCCTCAGGGTCCAATTTGGTTGGCGGGGACCCTCGGGGTCCGATTTGGTGGGCGGGATCCCTCGGGGTCCGATTTGGTGGGCGGGGCCCCTCGGGGTCCGATTTGGTGGGCGGGGCCCCTCGGGGTCCGATTTGGTGGGTGGGGCCCCTCGGGGTCCGATTTGGTGAGCGGGGCCACTCTAGGTCTGATTTGGTGGGCGGGCCACTCTGGGTCCGATTTGGTGGGCGGGGCCCCTCAGAGTTCAATTTGGTCAGTGGGGCCCCTCAAGGTCCAATTTTGTGCTTAGGGCCTTTCAGAATCCGATTTATTGGGCGGGGCCCCTCAGGGTCCGATTTGGTGGGCGGGGCCCCTCTGGGTCCGATTTGGTGGGCGGGGCCCCTCAGGGTCCGATTTGGTGGGCGGGGCCCCTCAGGGTCCCATTTGGTGGGCGGGGCCCCTCAGGGTCCCATTTGGTGGGCAGGGCCACTCTGGGTCTGATTTTGTGGGTTGGGCCCCTCAGGGTCCGATTTTGTGGGTTGGGCCCCTCAGGGTCCGATTTTGTGTCCGGGGCCCCTCAGGGTCCGATTTTGTAGCCGGTGCCTCTCAGGGTCCGATTTTGTGGTTGGGGCCACTCAGGGTCTGATTCTTGGGGCCGGGGCCCCTCAGGGTCCGATTTTGCGGGTGGAGCCCCTCAGGGTCCGATTTTGCGGGTGGGGCCCCTCAGGGTCCGATTTTGCGGGTGGGGCCCCTCAGGGTCCGATTTTGCGGGTGGGGCCCCTCAGGGTCCGATTTTGTGGCCGGGGCCCCTTAGGGTCCGATTTTGTGGGTGGGGCCCATCAGGGTCCGATTTTGTGGCTGGGGCCCCTCAGGGTCCGATTTTGTAGGTTGGGCCCCTCAGGGTCCGAATTTGTGGCCGGTTCCCGTCAGGGTCCGATTTTGTGGTTGGGGCCCCTTAGGGTCTGATTTTGTGGCCGGGTCTACTCAGGGTCCGATTTTGAGGGCGGGGCCCCTCAGGGTCCGATTTGGTGGGTGGGGCCCCCAGGGTCCAATTTTGTGGGTGGGGCCCCTCTGGGTTCGATTTTGTGGCCCGGGTCTCTCAGGGTCCGATTTTGTGGCCGGGGCCCCTCAGTGTCCGATTTTGTGGTTGGGGCCCCTCAGGGTCCGATTTTGTGATTGGGGGCCCTCAGGATCCAATTTTGTGGTTGCGGCCCCTCAGGGTCTGATTTTGTGGTCGGGGTCCCTCAGGGTCTGATTTTGTGGTTTGGGCCCCTCAGGGTCCGATTTTGTGGCCGGAGTCTCTCAGGGTCCGATTTTGTGGCTGGGGCCCCTCAGGGTCTGGATTTGTGTGTGGGGCCCATTAGGGTCCGATTTTGTGGTTGGGGCCCCTCAGGGTCCGATTTTGTGGACAAGGCCCCTCTGGGTCCGATTTGGTGGGCGGGGCCCTTCAGGGTCCGATTTGGTGGGCGGGGCACCTCTGTGTTCGATTTGGTGGGCGAGGCCCTTCAGGGTCCGATTTGGCGGGCGGGGTCAATCTGGGTCCGATTTGGTGTGCGGGGCTCATCGGGGTCCGATTTGGTGGGCGGGGTCAATCTGGGTCCGATTTGGTGGGCGGGGCTCCTCAGGTTCCGATTTGGTGGGCGGGGCCCCTCAGAGTCTGATTTGATGGGCGGGGCCCCTCAGGGTCCGATTTGGTGGGCGGGGCCACTCTGCGTCCGATTTGATGGGCGGGGCCCTTCAGGGTCCGATTTGGTGGGCGGGGTCACTCTGGGTCCGATCTGGTGTGCGGGGCTTCTCAGGGTCTGATTTGGTGGGCGGGGCTCCTCAGGGTCCGATTTGGTGGACGGGGCCCTTCAGGGTCCGATTTGGTGGGCTGTGCTACTCTGGGTCTGTTTTTTTGAGCGGGGCCACACTGGGTCCGATTTGGAGGCCAGGGTGGCTCAGCCTCCGATTTGGAGGCCGGGGTGGTTCAGCCTCCGATTTGGAGGCCGGGGTGGCTCAGCCTCCGATTTGGAGGCCGGGGTCACTCAGCTTTCGATTTGACGCGCCGGCCCTTTAAGACTCATTTCTGTGCGCTGGCCCTTTAAGAATCACTGTGGCACGTCGGCCCTTTAAAAGCCAGGGTGGCTCACTGGGCTTCTAAATCCACTTTGTCGCACATTCTATCTCAGGGGCATGTGTCATGTGATGAAGCTAGATTTGCATTTGTGCTGTGGGTTTCACTTTAAGAGCTGATATGTGGCAGAAGCTGTCCTTGGGATGTCATGTGATGTTCGTAGGCGTTGGCATAGTAACTGGGTCTGCCTGCGCATATCAATGAGCTCAACTGCCATTTCAATCGCCTCAGGGCACGTTTTGCCATTACCCATTGAAAAGCATTGGAGACAGTGCATACCAATAACGGGAAAAAAAAATTTCAAACGCAAATTGCGCAAAAACTACAAATCCGATCGACACGAAAAGTACTTAGCACACCTCTCGTGTACGCTGGCTTCGAAACAACACCTCAACGGCGTCTGTGCGTGTAGCGGTTTGGGCTGTATTAATTGCGGAAATCAACTTAATAATAATAATAATAATAACTAGATGTGTATTTCCTGAAGGAAGTACAGATAGTGGTTTGAAATGGTGCCCGGGCTGCCCCTTTAAGAGAGACTTGCCTGCTGCCCCTGCAAGACTTTCAAGTCAGGATCCGTTTTAACTGTGGGTGCCTCTCAGGGGCCACTTTGGCCTCAGGGTCTGATTTGGTGGGTGGGTCCCCTCAGGATCCGATTTTGTGGCCGGGGCCTCTCTGGGTCCGATTTTGTGGCAGGGGCCCCTCTGGGTCCGATTTTGTGGCAGGGGCCCCTCTGGGTCCGATTTTGTGGCAGGGGCCCCTCTGGGTCCGATTTTGTGGGTGGGGCCCCTCTGGGTCCAATTTGGTGGGCGGGACCACTCTTGGTCCAATTTGGTGGGCGGGGCCTCTCAGGGTCCGATTTTGTGGTTGGGTCCCCTCAGGGTCCGATTTTGTGGTTGGGGCCCCTCAGTGTCCGATTTTGTGGCCGGGGCCTATCAGGGTCCGATTTTGTGACTGGGGCCCATCAGCGTCCGATTTTGTAGCCGCGGCCCCTCAGGGTCTGATTTTGTGGCAGGGGCCCCTCTGGGTCTGATTTTGTGGGCGGAGCCCCTCTGGGTCCAATTTGGTGGGCGGGACCACTCTGGGTCCAATTTGGTGGGCGGGACCATTCTGGGTCCGATTTGGTGGGCGGGGCCTCTCAGGGTCCGATTTGGTGGGCGGGGCCCCACAGGGTCCGATTTGGTGGGCGGGGCCACTCTGGGTAAGATTTGGAGGCTGGGGTCGCTCAGCCTCCAATTTGGAGGCCGAGGTCAAAGAGCCTCTGATTTGGAGGCCAGGGTCGATGAACTTCCGATTTGGAGGCCGGGGTCGATGAGCCTCCGATTTGGAGGCCGGGGTGGCTCAGCCTCCGATTTGGAGGCCGGGGTGGCTCAGCCTCCGATTTGGAGGCTGAGGTGGCTCAGCCTCCGATTTGGAGGCCGGGGTGGATCAGCCTCCGATTTGAAGGCCGGGGTGGATCAGCCTCCGATTTGGAGGCCGGGGTGGATCAGCCTCCGATTTGGAGGCGGGGGTGGATCAGACTCCGATTTGGAGGCCTGAGTGGATCAGCCTCCGATTTGGAGGCCGGGGTCGCTCAGCCTCCGATTTGGAGGCCGGGGTCGCTCAGCCTCCGATTTGGAGGCCGGGGTCGCTCAGCCTCTTGATTTGGAGGCCGGGGTCGCTCAGCCTCCGATTTGGAGGACGGGGTCGCTCAGCCTCTTGATTTGGAGGCCGGGGTCACTCATCCTCCAATTTGGAGGCCGGTGTCGCTCAGCCTCCGATTTGGAGGCCGGGGTGGCTCAGTCTCCGATTTGGAGGCCGGGGTGGCTCAGCCTCCGATTTGGAGGACGGGGTCGATCAGCCTCCGATTTGGAGGCCGGGGTGGCTCAGCCTCCTATTTGGAGGCCGGGGTGGCTCAGCCTCCTATTTGGAGGCCGGGGTGGCTCAGCCTCCTATTTGGAGGCCGGGGTGGCTCAGCCTCCTATTTGGAGGCCGGGGTGGCTCAGCCTCCTATTTGGAGGCCGGGGTGGCTCAGCCTCCTATTTGGAGGCCGGGGTGGCTCAGCCTTCTATTTGGAGGCCGGGGTGGCTCAGCCTCCTATTTGGAGGCCGGGGTCGATCAGCCTCCGATTTGGAGGCCGGGGTCGATCAGCCTCCGATTTGGAGGCCGGGGTCGATCAGCCTCCGATTTGGAGGCCGGGGTGGCTCAGCCTCTGATGTGGAGGCCGGGGTGGCTCAGCCTCCTATTTGGAGGCCGGGGTGGCTCAGCCTCCTATTTGGAGGCCGGGGTGGCTCAGCCTCCGATTTGGAGGCCTGGGTCGATCAGCCTTCGATTTGGAGGCCGGGGTGGCTCAGCCTCCGATTTGGAGGCCTGTGTCGATCAGCCTCCGATTTGGAGGCCGGGGTGGATCAGCCTCCGATTTGGAGGCCGGGGTGGCTCAGCCTCCGATTTGGAGGCCGGGGTGGCTCAGCCTCCGATTTGGAGGCCGGGGTGGCTCAGCCTCCGATTTGGAGGCCGGGGTGGATCAGCCTCCGATTTGGAGGCCGGGGTGGATCAGCCTCCGATTTGGAGGCCGGGGTGGCTCAGCCTCCGATTTGGAGGCCGGGGTCGATCAGCCTCCGATTTGGAGGCCGGGGTGGATCAGCCTCTGATTTGGAGGCCTGGGTCGATCAGCCTCTGATTTGGAGGCCGGGGTGGATCAGGCTCTGATTTGTAGGCCGGGGTGGATCAGCCTCCGATTTGGAGGCCGGGGTGGCTCATTGTCCGATTTGGAGGCCGGGGTGGCTCAGCCTCCGATTTGGAGGCCAGGGTGGCTCAGTCTCCGATTTTGTGTGTCCGCCCTTTAAGACTCATTTGGGTGCGCTGGCCCTTTAACAATCACTTTGGCGCGTTGGCCCTTTAAGAGCTAGTTTGGCTGACTGGGCTTCTTTTAAATCCACTTTGGCGCACACATTCTCTCTCAGGGGCATGTGTCATGTGATGAAACTAGATTTGCATTTGTGCTGTGGGTTTCGCTTTAAGAGCTGATATTATGTGGCAGAGGCTCTGTGCTGGGGTTCAAGTGAAGTTCGTAGGCGTTGGCATAGTAACTGGGTCTGCCTGCGCATATCAATGAGCTCAACTGTCATTTCAATCGCCTCAGGGCACGTTTTGCCATTTCCTATTGAAAAGAATTGGAGACAATGCATTCCAATGACGGGGAAAAAAAATTTCAAACGCAAATTGCGCAAAAACTACAAATCCGATCGACACGAAAAATACTTAGCACACCTCTCATGGACGCTGGCTTCGAAACGACACCTCAACGGAGTCTGTGCGTGTAGCGGTTCGGGCCGCATTAATTGCGGAAATCAACTTAATAATAATAATAATAAGAAGAAGAAGAAGAACTAGATGTGTATTTCCTGAAGGAAGTACAGATAGTGGTTTGAAATGCTGCCCAGGCTGCCCCTTTAAGAGAGACTTGCCTGCTGCACCTGCAAGACTTTCAACTCAGGATCCGTTTTAACTGTGGGTGCCTCTCAGGGGCCACTTTGGCCTCAGGGTCCGATTTTGTGGGTTGGGCACTTGGGGCCCGATTTTGTGGGTGGGGCCCCTCAGGGTCCGATTTGGTGGGTGGGGCCCCTCAGGGTCCAATCTTGTGGCCGGGGCCCCTCAGGGTCCAATTTTGTGGCCGGGGCCCCTCAGGGTCCAATTTTGTGGCCGGGGCCCCTCAGGGTCCAATTTGGTGGGTGGGGCCCCTCAGGGTCCGATTTGGTGAGCGGTGCCCCTCAGGGTCCGATTTAGTGAGCGGGGCCCCTCAGAGTTCAATTTAGTCAGCGGGGACCCTCAGGGTCTGATTTTGTGGTTGGGGCATTTCAGAATCCAATTTAGTGGGCGGGGCCCCTCAGGGTCCGATTTGGTGGGCAGGGCCCCTCAGGGTCCGATTTTGTGGCCGGGTCCCCTCAGGGTCTGGATTTGTGGGTGGGGCCCCTCAGGGTCCGATTTTGTGGGTGGGGCCCCTCAGAGTCCGATTTTGTGGGTGGGGCCCCTCAGGATCTGATTTTGTGGCCGGGGTCCCTCAGGGTCCGATTTTGTGGCCGGGGCCCTGAGGGTCCAATTTTGTGGGTGGGGCCCCACAGGGTCCGATTTTGTGGGTGGGGCCCCTCAGGATCCGATTTTGTGGTTGGGGCCCCTCAGGGTTCAATTTTGTAGGTGGGGTCCCTCAGGGTCCGATTTTGTGGCCGGGGCCCCTCAGGGTCCGATTTTGTGGCCGGGGCCCATCAGGGTCCGATTTTGTGGTTGGGGCCCCTCAGGGTCCGATTTTGTGGGTAGGGCCCTTCAGGGTCCGATTTGGTGGGCGGGGACGCTCTGGGTCCGATATGGTGGGCGGGGCCCTTCAGGGTCCGATTTGGTGGGCGGGGTCAATCTGGGTCCGATTTGGTGGGCAGGGCCCTTCAGGGTCCGATTTGGTGGGCGGGGACGCTCTGGGTCCGATATGGTGGGCGGGGCCCTTCAGGGTCCGATTTGGTGGGCGGGGTCAATCTGGGTCCGATTTGGTGGGCGGGGCTCCTCAGGTTCCGATTTGGTGGGCGGGGCCCCTCAGGGTCCGATTTGATGGGCGGGGCCACTTTGGGTCCGATTTGATGGGTGGGGCCCTTCAGGGTCCGATTTGGTGGGCGGGGTCACTCTGGGTCCAATTTGGTGGGCGGGGCTTCTCAGGGTCTGATTTGGTGGGTGGGGCTCCTCAGGGTCCGATTTGGTGGACGGGGCCCCTCAGGGTCTGATTTGGTGTTTGGGGCCCCTAAGGGTCTGATTTTGTGGCTGGGGCCCCTCAGAGTCCAATTTTGTGGCTGGGGCCCCTCAGGGTCTGATTTTGTGGGTGGGGCCCCTCAGGGTCTAATTTGGTGGGCGGGGCCCCTCTGGGTCTGATTTTGTGGGTTGGGCCCCTCAGGGTCCGATTTTGTGGCCGGGGCCCCTCAGGGTCCGATTTTGTGTCCGGGGCCCCTCAGGGTCCGATTTTGTGGCCGGTGCCTCTCAGGGTCCGATTTTGTGGATGGGGCCCCTCAGGGTCCGATTTTGCAGCCGGAGCCTCTCAGGGTCCGATTTTGTGGATGGGGCCCCTCAGGGTCCGATTTTGCAGCCGGAGCCTCTCAGGGTTCGATTTTGTGGTTGGGGTCCCTCAGGATCTGATTTTGTGGCCTGGGCCCCTGAGGGTCCAATTTTGTGGGTGGGGCCCCTCAGGGTCCGATTTTGTGGGTGGGGCCCCTCAGGATCCGATTTTGTGGGTAGGGCCCCTCAGGATCCGATTTTGTGAGTGGGGCCACTCAGGGTCCGATGTTGTGGCCGGATCCCCTCAGGGTCCGATTTTATGGGTGGGGCCCATCAGGGTCCAATTTTGTGGTCGGCGCCCCTCAGGGTCCAATTTTGTGGGTGGGGACCCTTAGGGTCCGATTTTGTGGGTTGGGCCCCTCAGGGTACAATTTGGTGGGCGGGGCCACTCTGGGTCTGATTTGGTGGGCGGGGCCACTCTGGGTCCAATTTGGTGGGCGGGGCCACTCTGGGTCCGATTTGGTGAGCTGGGCCCCTCAGGATCTGATTTGGTGGGCGGGATCTATCAGAGTCCGAGTTGGTGGGCGGGGCCCCTCAGGGTCCGATTTGGTTGGCGGGGACCCTCGGGGTCCGATTTGGTGGGCGGGATCCCTCGGGGTTCGATTTGGTGGGCGGGATCCCTCGGGGTTCGATTTGGTGGGCGGGGCCCCTCAGAGTTCAATTTGGTCAGCGGGTACCCTCAGGGTCCGATTTTGTGGTTGGGGCCTTTCAGAATCCGATTTAGTGGGCGGGGCCCCTCAGGGTCCGATTTGGTGGGCAGGGCCCCTCAGGGTCCAATTTGGTGGGCAGGGCCCCTCATGGTCCAATTTGGTGGGCGGGGCCCCTCAGGGTCCAATTTGGCGGGCGGGGCCCCTCAGGGTCTGATTTGGTGGGTGGTGCCACTTTGGGTCCGATTTGGTGGATGGGGCCCTTCAGGGACCAATTTGGTGGGCGGGGACACTGAGTCTGATTTTGTGGGTTGGGCCCCTCAGGGTCCGATTTTGTGGCCGGGGCCCCTCAGGGTCCGATTTTGTGTCCGGGGCCCCTCAGGGTCCGATTTTGTAGGCGGTGCCTCTCAGGGTCCGATTTTGCGGTTGGGGCCCCTCAGGGTCCGATTTTGCGGGTGGGGCCCCTTAGGGTCTTGATTTGTGGGTGGGGCCCATCAGGGTCTGATTTTGTGGGTGGGGCCCCTCAGGGTCCGATTTTGTGGGCAGGGGCCCCTCTGGGTCTGATTTTGTGGGCGGAGCCCCTCTGGGTCCAATTTGGTGGGCGGGAACACTCTGGGTCTGATTTGGTGGGCGGGGCCTCTCAGGGTCCGATTTGGTGGGCGGGGCCCCACAGGGTCCGATTTGGTGGGCGGGGCCACTCTGGGTAAGATTTGGAGGCTTTGGTCGCTCAGCCTCCAATTTGGAGGCCGAGGTCAAAGAGCCTCTGATTTGGAGGCTGGGGTCGATGAACTTCCGATTTGGAGGCCGGGGTGGATCAGCCTCCGATTTGGAGGCGGGGGTGGATCAGACTCTGATTTGGAGGCCGGGGTGGATCAGCCTCCGATTTGGAGGCCGGGGTGGATCAGACTCCGATTTGGAGGCCGGGGTGGATCAGCCTCCGATTTGGAGGCCGGGGTGGATCAGCCTCCGATTTGGAGGCCGGGGTCGCTCAGCCTCCAATTTGGAGGCCGGGGTCGCTCAGCCTCTGATTTGGAGGCCGGGGTCGGTCAGCCTCTTGATTTGGAGGCCGGGGTCGGTCAGCCTCTTGATTTGGAGGCCGGGGTGGCTCAGCCTCCTATTTGGAGGCCGGGGAGGCTCAGCCTCCTATTTGGAGGCCGGGGTCGATCAGCCTCCGATTTGGTGGCCGGGGTGGCTCAGCCTCCGATTTGGAGGCCGGGGTGGCTCAGCCTCCGATTTGGAGGCCGGGGTGGCTCAGCCTCCTATTTGGAGGCCGGGGTGGCTCAGCCTCCGATTTGGAGGCCGGGGTGGATCAGCCTCCGATTTGGAGGCCGGGGTGGATCAGCCTCCGATTTGGAGGCCGGGGTGGCTCAGCCTCCGATTTGGAGGCCGGGGTGGATCAGCCTCCGATTTGGAGGCCGGGGTGGATCAGCCTCCGATTTGGAGGCCGGGGTGGATCAGCCTCCGATTTGGAGGCCGGGGTGGATCAGCCTCCGATTTGGAGGCCGGGGTGGATCAGCCTCCGATTTGGAGGCCGGGGTGGATCAGCCTCCGATTTGGAGGCCGGGGTGGATCAGCCTCCGATTTGGAGGCCGGGGTGGCTCAGCCTCCGATTTGGAGGCCGGGGTGGATCAGCCTCCGATTTGGAGGCCGTGGTGGATCAGCCTCCTATTTGGAGGCCGGGGTGGCTCAGCATCCTATTTGGAGGCCGGGGTGGCTCAGCCTCCTATTTGCAGGCCGGGGTGGATCAGCCTCTGATTTGGAGGCCTGGGTCGATCAGCCTCCGATTTGGAGGCCGGGGTGGATCAGGCTCTGATTTGTAGGCCGGGGTGGATCAGCCTCCGATTTGGAGGCCTGGGTGGCTCATTGTCCGATTTGGAGGCCGGGGTGGCTCAGCCTCCGATTTGGAGGCCGGGGTGGCTCAGTCTCCGATTTGGTGTGTCCGCCCTTTAAGACTCATTTGGGTGCGCTGGCCCTTTAACAATCACTTTGGCGCGTTGGCCCTTTAAGAGCTAGTTTGGCTGACTGGGCTTCTTTTAAATCCAATTTGGCGCACACATTCTCTCTCAGGGGCATGTGTCATGTGATGAAGCTAGATTTGCATTTGTGCTGTGGGTTTCGCTTTAAGAGCTGATATTATGTGGCAGAGGCTCTGTGCTGGGGTTCAAGTGAAGTTCGTAGGCGTTGGCATAGTAACTGGGTCTGCCTGCGCATATCAATGAGCTCAACTGTCATTTCAATCGCCTCAGGGCACGTTTTGCCATTTCCTATTGAAAAGAATTGGAGACAATGCATTCCAATGACGGGGAAAAAAAATTTCAAACGCAAATTGCACAAAAACTACAAATCCGATCGACACGAAAAATACTTAGCACACCTCTCATGGACGCTGGCTTCGAAACGACACCTCAACGGAGTCTGTGCGTGTAGCGGTTCGGGCCGCATTAATTGCGGAAATCAACTTAATAATAATAATAAGAAGAACTAGATGTGTATTTCCTGAAGGAAGTACAGATAGTGGTTTGAAATGGGGCCCGGGCTGCCCCTTTAAGAGAGACTTGCCTGCTGCCCCTGCAAGACTTTCAACTCAGGATACGATTTAACTGTGGGTGCCTCTCAGGGGCCACTTTGGCCTCAGGGTCTGATTTTGTGGGTGGGGCCCTTCAGGGCCTGATTTTGTGGGTGGGGCCCCTCAGGGTCAGATTTTGTGGGTGGGGCCCCTCAGGGTCCGATTTTGTGGCGGGGGCCACTCAGGGTCCGATTTTGTGGCCGGGGCCACTCAGGGTCCGATTTGGTGGCCGGGGCCACTCAGGGTCCGATTTGGTGGCCGGGGCCCCTCAGGGTCTGATTTCGTGGGTGGGGCCCCTCAAGTTCCGATTTTGTGGCTGGGGCCCCTCAGGGTCCGATTTTGTGGCCGGGGCCACTCAGGATCCGATTTTTGTGGCCGGAACCCCTCAGGGTCCAATTTTGTGGGTGGGGCCCCTCAGGGTCCGATTTTGTGGGTGGGGCCTCTCAGGGTCCGATTTTGTGGGCAGGGCCCCTCAGGGTCCGATTTTGTGGCCGGGGCCCCTCAGGGTCCGATTTTGTGTCAGGGGCCCCTCAGGGTCCGATTTTGTGGTTGGGTCCCCTCAGGGTCCGATTTTGTGGTTGGGGCCCCTCAGGGTCCGATTTTGTGGTTGGGGCCCCTCAGGGTCCGATTTTGTGGCCGCGGCCCCTCAGGGTCTGATTTTGTGGCCGCGGCCCCTCAGGGTCCGATTTTGTGGCAGGGGCCCCACAGGGTCCGATTTTGTGGCAGGGGCCCCTCTGGGTCCGATTTTGTGGGTGGGGCCCCTCTGGGTCCAATTTGGTGGGCGGGACCACTCTGGGTCCAATTTGGTGGGCGGGGCCTCTCAGGGTCCGATTTTGTGGTTGGGTCCCCTCAGGGACCGATTTTGTGGTTGGGGCCCCTCAGGGTCCGATTTTGTGGCCGGGGCCTATCAGGGTCCAATTTTGTGACTGGGGCCCATCAGGGTCCGATTTTGTGGCAGGGGCCCCTCTGGGTCTGATTTTGTGGGCGGAGCCACACTGGGTCCAATTTGGTGGGCGGGACCACTCTGGGTCCAATTTGGTGGGCGGGGCCTCTCAGGGTCCGATTTGGTGGGCGGGGCCCCACAGGGTCCGATTTGGTGGGCGGGGCCCCTCAGGGTTCGATTTGGTGGGCGGGGCCTCTCTGGGTCTGATTTGGTGGGTGGGGCCACTCTGGGTAAGATTTGAAGGCTGGGGTCGCTCAGCCTCCAATTTGGAGGCCGGGGTCGTTGAGCTTCCGATTTGGAGGCCGAGGTCAAAGAGCCTCCGATTTGGAGGCAGGGGTCGATGAGCTTCCGATTTGGAGGCCGGGGTCGATGAGCCTCCGATTTGGAGGCCGGGGTGGCTCAGCGTCCGATTTGGAGGCCGGGGTGGCTCAGCGTCCGATTTGGAGGCCGGGGTGGCTCAGCGTCCGATTTGGAGGCCGGGGTGGCTCAGCGTCCGATTTGGAGGCCGGGGTGGCTCAGCGTCCGATTTGGAGGCCGGGGTGGCTCAGCCTCCGATTTGGAGGCCGGGGTGGCTCAGCCTCCGATTTGGAGGCCGGGGTGGCTCAGTCTCCGATTTGGAGGCCGGGGTGGCTCAGTCTCCGATTTGGTGTGTTGGCCCTTTAAGACTCATTTGGGTGCGCTGGCCCTTTAACAATCACTTTTGTGCGTTGGCCCTTTAAGAGCTAGTTTGGCTCACTGGGCTTCTTTTAAATCCACTTTGGCGCACACATTCTCTCTCAGGGGCATGTGTCATGTGATGAAGCTAGATTTGCATTTGTGCTGTGAGTTTCGCTTTAAGAGCTGATATTATGTGCCAGAGGCTCTGTGCTGGGGTTCAAGTGAAGTTCGTAGGTGTTGGCATAGTAACTGGGTCTGCCTGCGCATATCAATGAGCTCAACTGTCATTTCAATCGCCTCAGGGCACGTTTTGCCATTACCCATTGAAAAGCATTGGAGACAGTGCATTCCAATGACGGGAAAAAAAAATTTCAAACGCAAATTGCGCAAAAACTACAAATCCGATCGACACGAAAAATACTTAGCACACCTCTCGTGGACGCTGGCTTCGAAACGACACCTCAACGGAGTCTGTGCTTGTAGCGGTTCAGGCCACATTAATTGCGGAAATCAACTGAATAGTAATAATAATACTAGATGTGTATTTCCTGAAGGAAGTACAGATAGTGGTTTGAAATGGTGCCTGGGCTGCCCCTTTAAGAGAGACTTGCCTGCTGCCCCTGCAAGACTTTCAACTCAGGATCCGTTTTAAATGTGGGTGCCTCTCAGGGGCCACTTTGGCCTCAGGGTCTGATTTGGTGGGTGGGGACCCTCAGGATCCGATTCGGTGGCCTGGGCTCTCAGGATTTGAATAAGTGGCCGGGATTCCTCAGGGTCCAATTTTGTGGGTGGGGACCCTCAGGGTCTGATTTTGTGGGTGTGGCCCCTCAGGGTCCTATTTTGTGGGTGTGGCCACTCAGGGTCTGATTTTGTGGGTGGGTCCCCTCAGGGTCCGATTGGTTGGCGGGGCCTCTCAGGGTCCGATTTGGTGGGCGGGTCCCCTCAGGGTCTGATTTCGAGGGCGGGGCCCCTCAGGGTCCGATTTCGAGGGCGGGGCCCCTCAGGGTCCGATTTGGTGGGCGGGGCCCCTCAGGGTCCGATTTTGTGGCCGGGGCCCCTCAGGGTCCGATTTTGTGGCCGGGGCCCCTCAGGGTCCGATTTTGTGGACGGGGGCCATTCTGGATCTGATTTGGTGGTCGGGGCCCCTCAGGGTCCGATTTTGTGGGTGGGGCCCCTCAGGGTCTAATTTTGTGGCCGGGGCCCCTCAGGATCCGATTTTGAGGCCGGGACCCCTCTGGGTTCGATTTGGTGGGCGGGGCCCCTCAGGGTCCAATTTGGTGGGTGGGGCCCCTCTGGGTCCAATTTGGTGGGCGAGGCCTCTCAGGGTCTGATTTGGTGGGCCGGCGATTAGGACCCTGAGGGATCCCGCCCACCAAATCAGACCCTGAGGGGCCCCGCCCACCAAATTGGATTTGGTGGTTGGGGTCTTTCAGAATCCGATTTGGTGAGCGGTGCCCATCAGAGTTCAGTTTGTTGAGCGGGGCCCCTCAGAGTTCAATTTGGTGAGCAGGGCCCCTCAGGGTCTGATTTGGTAGGCGGGATCTCTCAGAGTCCGATTTGGTGGGCGGGGCCCCTCAGGGTCCGAAATGGTGGGCGGGGCCCCTCAGGGTTCCATTTGGTGAGCGGGGCCCCTCAGGGTCCAATTTGGTGGGCGGGGCCGCTCAGGGTCCGATTTTGTGGGTGGGGGCCCTCAGGATTCGATTTGGTGGATTGGGCCCCTAAGAGTCCGATTTTGTGGCCAGGGCTCCTCAGGGTCCAATTTTGTGGTCGGGGCCCCTCAGGGTCCGATTTTGTGGGTGGGGCCCCCTGGGTCTGATTTGGTGGGCGGGGCCACTCTGGGTCCAATTTGGATGCCAGGGTTGCTCAGCCTCCTTTTTGTAGGCCAGGGTCTATCAGCCTCCGATTTGGAGCCTTGTGGTTGGGTCCCCTCAGGGTCTGATTTTGTGGGTGGGGCCCCTCATGGTCCGATTTTGTGTCCGGGACCCCTCGGGGTCCGATTTTGTGGTTGGGGCCCTTCAGAATCCGATTTGGTGGGTGGGGTCCCTCAGGGTCCAATTTGGTGAGCGGGGCCCCTCAGGGTCCGATGTGGTGAGCGGTGCCCGTCAGGGTCTGGTTTGGTGGGCGGGGCCCCTCAGGGTCTGATTTGGTGGGTGGGGCCCCTCAGTGTCCGATTTGCTGGGCGGGGGCCATTCTGGGTCTGATTTGGTGGGCGGGGCCCCTCAGGGTCCGATTTTGTGGGCGGGGACCCTCAGGGTCTGATTTTGTGGCCGGGGCCCCTCAGGGAACGATTTTGTGGCCGGGGCCCCTCTTGGTCCGATTTTGTGGGTGGGGCCCCTCAGGGTTCGATTTTGTGGGTGGGGCCCCTCAGGGTCCGATTTGGTGGGCTGGGCCACTCTGGGTTCGATTTTGTGGTTGGGGCCCCTCAGGGTCCGATTTTGTGGGTGGGGCCCCTCAGGGTCCGATTTTGTGGTTGGGGCTTTTCAGAATCCGATTTGGTGGGCGGGGCCGCTCAGGGTCCGATTTGGTTGGCGGGGCCGCTCAGGGTCCGATTTGGTGGGCGGGGGCGCACTTTGGCCCACATTCTCTCTCAGGGGCATGCGTCATGTGAAGAAGCTAGATTTGCATTTGTGCTGTGGGTTTCGCTTTAAGAGCTGATATTATGTGGCAGAAGCTGTGTCCTGGGGGCGTCATGTGACGTTCGTAGGCGTTGGCATAGTAACTGGGTGTGCCTGCGCATATCAATGAGATTTACTGCCATTTCAATCGCCTCAGGGCACGTTTTAAGTTTCACATTCAAATGCATTGAGACACTGCATTCCAATGACAGGGAAAAAAAATTTCAAACGCAAATTGCGCAAAAACTACAAATCCGATCGACACGAAAAATACTTAGCACACCTCTCGTGGACACTGGCTTTGAAACGACACCTCAACGGAGTCTGTGCGTGTAGCGGTTCGGGCCGCATTAATTGCGGAAATCAACTGAAAAATAAGAATAAGTTAGCAGCGTTCGGATTACAACATTAATACTAGATGTGTATTTCCTGAAGGAAGTACAGATAGTGGTTTGAAATGGTGCCCGGGCTGCCCCTTTAAGAGAGACTTGCCGGCTGCCCCTGCACGACTTTCAACTCAGTATCCGTTTTACCTGTGGGTGCCTCTCAGGGGCCACTTGGTGGGTGGGTGGGGCCCCTCAGGATCCGATTCAGTGGACTGGGCTCCTCAGGGCTTGAATTGGTGGGCCGATTTGGTGGGCGAGGCCCATCAGGGTCCGGTTTGGTGGGCACGGCCCCTCCGGGTCTGATTTGGCGGGTGGGACCCCTCTGGGTCCGATTTGGTGGGCGGGTCCCCTCAGAGTTCGATTTGGTGGGTGGGGCACCACAGGGTCCGATTTGATGGGCGGGGCCCCACAGGGTCTGATTTGGTGGGAGGGGCCACTCTGGGTCCAATTTGGTGGGTGGGGCCCCACAAGGTCCGATTTGATGAGTGGGGCCCCACATGTCCAATTTCGTGGGCGGGGCTCCTCTGGTTCCGATTTGGTAGATGGGGCCTCTCAGGGTCCGATTTGGTGGGCGGGGCTCTTCAGGGTATGATTTGGCAGGCGGGGCCCATGAGGGTCTGATTTGGTGGGCGGCGCCCCTCATGGCCTGATTTGGTGGGCAGGGCCACTCTGGGTCTGATTAGGTGGGCGGGGCCCCTTAGTGTCAGATTTGGTGGGTGGGACCCCTCAGGGTCTGATTTGGTGGGCGGGACCACTCTGCATCTGATTTGGTGAGCGGGGCCCCTCAGGGTCCAATTTGGTGGGCGGGGCCTCTCTGGGTCCGATTTGGTGGGTGGGGCCACTCAGCATTCGATTTGGCGCGCCGGCCCTTTAAGGCTCATTTTGGTGCGCCGGCCCTTTAAGATTCACTTAGGCGCGTCGGCTGTTTAAGAGCTAGTTTGGCGCACTGGGCTTCTAAATTCACTTTGGCGTACATTCTCTCTCAGGGGCACGCGTCATGTGATGCAGCTAGATTTGCATTTGTGCTGTGGGTTTCGCTTTAAGAGCTGAAATTATCGCCAGAAACTGTGTCCTGAGGGCGTCATGTGAAGTTCTTTGGCGTTGGCATAGTAAATGGGTCTGCCTGCGCATATCAATGAGCTGAACTGCCATTTGAATCGCCTCACTGCATATTTTCTCTAAGGCAAAATTTCCCCATTGAAAAGCATTGAGACAATACATTCAAATGACGGGAAAAAAATTTCTAATGCAAATTGCGCAAAAACTACAAATCCAATCGACACGAAAATTACTTAGCACACCTCTCGTGGACGCTGGCTTCGAAACGACACCTCAACAAAGTCTGTGCGTGTAGCGGTTCGGGCCGCATTAATTGCAGAAATCAACTGAATAATAAGAATAAGTTAGCAGCGGTCGGATTACAACATTAATACTAGATGTGTATTTGCTGAAGGAAGTACAGATAGTGGTTTGAAATGGTGCCTGGGCTGCCCCTTTAAGAGAGACTTGCCTGCTGCCTCTGCAAGACTTTCAACTCAGGATCCATTTTAACTGTGAGTGCCTCTCAGGGGCCACTTTGGCCTCAGGGTCTGATTTGGTGGGTGGGGCGCCTCAGGATCTGATTCCTTGGCGGGGATCCCTCAGGCTCCGATTTTGTGGGTGTGGCCCCTCAGGGTCCGATTTTGTGGGTGTGGCCCCTCAGGGTCCGATTTTGTGGGTGGGGCCCCTCAGGGTCCGATTTTGTGGGTGGGGCCCCTCAGGGTCCAATTTTGTGGGTGGGGCCCCTCAGGGTCTAATTTTGTGGCCGGATCCCCTCAGGGTCCGATTTTGTAGGCGGGGCCCCTCAGGGTCCGATTTTGTGGCCGGGGCCCCGCAGGGTCCGATTTTGTGGCCGGGGCCCCTCAGGGTCCGATTTTGTGGTTGGGGCCCCTCAGGGTCCGATTTTGTGGGTGGGGCCCCTCAGGGTTTGATTTTGTGGCCGGATCCCCTCAGGATCTGATTTTGTGGGTGGGGCCCCTCAGTGTCCGATTTTGTGGCTGGGGCCCCTCAGAGTCCGATTTTGTTGGTTGGGCCCCTCAGGATCCGATTTTGAGGGTGGGGCCCCTCAGGGTTCGATTTTGTGGCCTGGGCCCCTCAGGGTCCGATTTTGTGGTTGGGGCCCCTCAGGGTCTGATTTTGTGGCCGGGTCTACTCAGGGTCCGATTTTGAGGGTGGGGCCCCTTAGGGTCCTATTTTGTGGTTGGGGGCCCTCAGGGTCTGATTTTGTGGGTGGGGCCCCTTAGAGTCCGATTTGGTTGGCGGGGCCCCTCAGGGTCTGATTTGGTGGGCGGGGCCTCTCAGGGTCCGATTTTGAGGGAGGGGCCCCTCAGGGTCCGATTTTGAGGGCGGGGCCCCTGAGGGTCCGATTTTGTGGCCGGGGCCCCTCAGGGTCCGATTTTGGGGTTGGGGCCCCTCAGGGCCGATTTTGTGGTTGGGGGCGCTCAGGGTCCAATTTTGTGGGTGGGGCCCCTCTGGGTTCGATTTTGTGGCCGGGGTCTCTCAGGGTCCGATTTTGTGGCCTGGGCCCCTCAGGGTCCGATTTTGTGGTTGGGGCCCCTCAGGGTCCGATTTTGTGGTTGGGGCCCCTCAGGGTCCGGTTTTGTGGTTGGGGCCCCTCAGGGTCCGATTTTGTGGCCGGCACCCGTCAGGGTCTGATTTCGTGGCCGGGGCCCCTCAGGGTCCGATTTTGTGGCCGGGGCCCCTCAGGGTCCGATTTTGTGGTTGGGCCGCTCAGGGTCCGATTTTGTGTCCGGGGACCCTCAGGGTCCGATTTTGTGGCTGGGGCCCCTCAGGGTCCGATTTTGTGGCTGGGGCCCCTCAGGGTCCGATTTTGTGGCTGGGGCTCCTCAGGGTCCGATTTTGTGGCCGGGGCCCCTCAGGGTCCGATTTTGTGGTTGGGGCCCCTCAGGGTCTGATTTTGTGGCCGGGTCTACTCAGGGTCCGATTTTGTGGGTGGGGCCCCTTAGGGTCTGATTTTGTGGGTGGAGCCCCCTGGGTCCATTTTGGTGGGCAGGTCCACTCTGGGTCCGATTTTGTGGTTGGGGCCCCTCAGGGTCCGATTTTGTGGTTGGGGCCCCTCGGGGTTCAATTTTGTAGGTGGGGTCCCTCAGGGTCCGATTTTGTGGCCGGGTCCCGTCAGGGTCCGATGTTGTGGCCGGGGCCAGTCAGGGTCCGATTTTGTGGGTGGGGCCCCTCAGGGTCCGATTTTGTGGGTGGGGCCTTCAGGGTCCGATTTTGCGGGTGGGGCTCCTCAGGGTCCAATTTGGTGGGCGGGGCCACTCTGGGTCTGATTTGGTGGGCGAGGCCACTCTGGGTCCGACTTCGTGGGCGGGGCCACTCTGGGTCCGATTTGGATGCCAGGGTTGCTCAGCCTCCTTTTTGTAGGCCAGGGTCTATCAGCCTCCGATTTGGAGCCTTGGGTCACTCAGCTTTCGATTTGGCGCGCCGGCCCTTTAAGACTCATTTTGGTGCGCCGGCTCTTTAAGAATCAATTTGGCGCGTCGGCCCTTTAAGAGCCAGGGTGGCTCACTGGGCTTCTAAATCCACTTTGGCGCACACATTCTCTCTCAGGGGCATGCGTCATGTGATGAAGCTAGATTTGCATTTGTGCAGTGGGTTTAGCTTTAAGAGCTGATATTAAGTGGCAAAAGCTCTGTTCTGGAGATGTCATGTGACGTTCGTAGGCGTTGGCATAGTAACTGGGTCTGCCTGCGCATATCAATGAGCTCAACTGCCATTTCAATCGCCTCAGGGCACGTTTTGCCATTTCCTATTGAAAAGCATTGGAGACAGTGCATTCCAATGATGGGAAAAAAAATTTTCAAACGCAAATTGCGCAAAAACTACAAATCCGATCGACACGAAAAATACTTAGCACACCTCTCATGGACGCTGGCTTCGAAACGACACCTCAACGGAGTCTGTGCGTGTAGCGGTTCGGGCTGCATTAATTGCGGAAATCAACTTAATAATAAGAAGAAGAAGAAGAAGAAGAATAAGTTAGCAGCGTTCGGATTACAATATAGTGGTTTTTTCAAACCACTATAATAAGTTAGCAGCGTTCGGATTACAATATAGTGGTTTTTTCAAACCACTATAACTAGATGTGTATTTCCTGAAGGAAGTACAGATAGTGGTTTGAAATGGTGCCCGGGCTGCCCCTTTAAGAGAGACTTGCCTGCTGCCCCTGCAAGACTTTCAACTCAGGATCCGTTTTAACTGTGAGTGCCTCTCAGAGGCCACTTTGGCCTCAGGGTCTGATTTGGTGGGTGGGGCCCCTCAGGATCCGATTCCTTGGCCTGGGCTCCTCAGGGCTTGAATTGTTGGCGGGGATCTCTCAGGCTCCGATTTTGTGGGTGTGGCCCCTCAGGGTCCGATTTTGTGGGTGGGGCCCCTCAGGTTCCGATTTTGTGAGTGGGGCCCCTCAGGGTCCGATTTTGTGGCCGGGGCCCCTCAGGGTCTGATTTTGTGGCCGGATCCCCTCAGGGTCCGATTTTCTGGCCGTGGCCCCTCAGGGTCCGATTATGTGGGTTGGGCCCCTCAGGGTCCGATTTTGTGGCCATGGCCCCTCAGGGTCCGATTTTGTGGACGGGGCCCCTCAGGGTCCGATTTTGTGGCCGGGGCCCCTCAGGGTCTGATTTTGTGGTTGGGACCAATCAGGGTCCGATTTTGTGGTTGGGGCCCCTCAGGGTCAGATTTGGTGGGTTGGGCCCCTTAGGGTCTGATTTTGTGGGCGGAGACCCTCTGGGTCCGATTTGGTCGGCGGGTCACTCTGGGTCCGATTTGGTTGGCGGGACCACTCTGGGTCTGATTTAGTGGGCGGGGCCCCACAGGGTCCGATTTGGTGGGCGGGGCCCCTCAGGGTCCGGTTTGGTGGGCAGGGCCTCTCTGGGTCCGATTTGGTGGGCGGGGCCACTCGGTAAGATTTGGTGGGCGGGGCCACTCTGGGTAAGATTTGGAGGCCGGGGTCGATGAGCTTCCGATTTGGAGGCCGAGGTCAAAGAGTCTCCGATTTGGAGGCCGGGGTGGCTCAGCCTCCGATTTGGAGGCCGTGGTGGCTCAGCCTCCGATTTGGAGGCCGTGGTGGCTCAGCCTCCGATTTGGAGGCCGGGGTGGCTCAGCCTCCGATTTGGAGGCCGGGGTGGCTCAGCCTCCGATTTGGAGGCCGGGGTCGATCAGCCTCCGATTTGGAGGCCGGGGTCGATCAGCCTCCGATTTGGAGGCCGGGGTGGCTCAGCCTCCCATTTGGAGGCCGGGGTCGATCAGCCTCCCATTTGGAGGCCGGGGTCGATCAGTCTCCGATTTGGAGGCCGGGGTGGCTCAGCCTCCCATTTGGAGGCCGGGGTGGCTCAGCCTCCCATTTGGAGGCCGGGGCGGCTCAGCCTCCCATTTGGAGGCCAGGGTCGATCAGCCTCCCATTTGGAGGCCGGGGTCGATCAGCCTCCCCTTTGGAGGCCGGGGTCGATCAGCCTCCCATTTGGAGGCCGGGGTCGATCAGCCTCCGATTTGGAGGCAGGGGTGGCTCAGCCTCCGATTTGGAGGCAGGGGTGGCTCAGCCTCCGATTTGGAGGACGGGGTGGCTCAGCCTCCGATTTGGAGGCCGGGGTGGCTCAGCCTCCGATTTGGAGGCCGGGGTGGCTCAGCCTCCGATTTGGAGGCCGGGGTGGCTCAGCCTCCGATTTGGAGGCCGGGGTGGCTCAGCCTCCGATTTGGAGGCCGGGGTGGCTCAGCCTCCGATTTGGAGGCCGGGGTGGCTCAGCCTCCGATTTGGAGGCCGGGGTCGATCAGCCTCCGATTTGGAGGCCGGGGTCGATCAGCCTCCGATTTGGAGGCCGGGGTGGCTCAGCCTCCGATTTGGAGGCCGGGGTGGCTCAGCCTCCGATTTGGAGGCCGGGGTGGCTCAGCCTCCGATTTGGAGGCCGGGGTCGCTCAGCCTCCGATTTGGAGGCCGGGGTCGCTCAGCATCCGATTTGAAGGCCGGGGTGGCTCAGCCTCCGATTTGGAGGCCGGGGTGGCTCAGCCTCCGATTTGGAGGCCGGGGTGGCTCAGCCTCCGATTTGGAGGCCGGGGTGGCTCAGCCTCCGATTTGGAGGCCGGGGTGGCTCAACCTCCGATTTGGAGGCCGGGGTGGCTCAGCCTCCGATTTGGAGGCCGGGGTCAATCAGCCTCCGATTTGAAGGCCGGGGTCAATCACCCTCCGATTTGGAGGCCGGGGTGGCTCAGCCTCCAATTTGGAGGCCGGGGTGGCTCAGCCTTCGATCTGGAGGCCGGGGTGGCTCAGCCTCCAATTTGGAGGCCGGGGTGGCTCAGCCTTCGATCTGGAGGTCGGGGTGGCTCAGCCTCCGATTTGGAGTCCAGGGTGGCTCAACCTCTAATTTGGAGGCCGGGGTGGCTCAGCCTCCGATTTGGAGGCCGGGGGGTCGATCAGCCTCCCATTTGGAGCCTGTGGTCACTCAGCTTTCGATTTGGCGTGTTGGCCCTTTAAGACTCATTTCAGTGCGCTGGCCCTTTAACAGTCACTTTTGCACTTCGGCCCTTTAAGAGCCAGTTTGGCTCACTGGGCTTCTAAATACACTTTGGCGCACATTCTCTCTCAGGGGCATGTGTCATGTGATGAAGCTAGATTTGCATTTGTGCTGTGGGTTTCGCTTTAAGAGCTGATATTATGTGGCAGAAGCCCTGTTCTGGAGATGTCATGTGACGTTCGTAGGCGTTGGCATAGTAACTGGGTCTGCCTGCGCATATCAATGAGCTCAACTGCCATTTCAATCGCCTCAGGGCATGTTTTGCCATTTCCCCATTCAAATGCATTGGAGACAGTGCATTCCAATTACGGGAAAAAAAATTTTCGAACACAAATTGCGCAAAAACTACAAATCTGATCGACACGAAAAATACTTAGCACACCTCTCATGGGTGCTGGCTTCGAAACGACACCTCAACGGAGTCTGTGCGTGTAGCGGTTCGGGCTGTATTAATTGCGGAAATCAACTTAATAATAATAAGAAGAATAAGTTAGCAGCGTTCGGATTACAATATAGTGGTTTTTTCAAACCACTATAATAATAATAAGAAGAAGAAGAACTAGATGTGTATTTCCTGAAGGAAGTACAGATAGTGGTTTGAAATGCTGCCCAGGCTGCCCCTTTAAGAGAGACTTGCCTGCTGCACCTGCAAGACTTTCAACTCAGGATCCGTTTTAACTGTAGGTGCCTCTCAGGGGCCACTTTGGCCTCAGGGTCCGATTCTGTGGGTGGGGCCCTCGGGGCCCGATTTTGTGGGTGGGGCCCCTCAGGGTCCGATTTGGTGGGTGGGGCCCCTCAAGGTCCAATCTTGTGGCCGGGGCCCCTCAGGGTCCAATTTTGTGGGTGGGGCCCCTCAGGGTCCAATTTTGTGGCCGGGGCCCCTCAGGGTCCGATTTGGTGGGTGGGGCCCCTCAGGGTCCGATTTGGTGAGCGGTGCCCCTCAGGGTCCGATTTAGTGAGCGGGACCCCTCAGGGTCCAATTTTGTGGCCGGGGCCCCTCAGGGTCCGATTTGGTAGGTGAGGCCCCTCCGGGTCCTATTTGGTGAGCGGGGCCACTCTAGGTCTGATTTTTTAGGCGGGCCACTCTGGGTCCGATTTGGTGGGCGGGGCCCCTCAGAGTTCAATTTAGTCAGCGGGGCCCCTCAGGGTCTGATTTTGTGGTTGGGGCATTTCAGAATCGAATTTAGTGGGTGGGGCCCCTCAGGGTCCGATTTGGTGGGTAGGGCCCCTCAGGGTCCGATTTTGTGGCCGGGTCCCCTCAGGGTCTGGATTTGTGGGTGGGGCCCCTCAGGGTCCGATTTTGTGGGTGGGGCCCCTCAGAGTCCGATTTTGTGGGTGGGGCCCCTCAGGATCTGATTTTGTGGCCGGGGTCCCTCAGGGTCCGATTTTGTGGCCGGGGCCCTGAGGGTCCAATTTTGTGGGTGGGGCCCCTCAGGGTCCGATTTTATGGGTGGGGCCCCTCAGGATCCGATTTTGTGGTTGGGGCCCCTCAGGGTTCAATTTTGTAGGTGGGGTCCCTCAGGGTCCGATTTTGTGGCCGGGGCCCCTCAGGGTCCGATTTGGTGGGCGGGGCCCTTCAGAGTCCGATTTGGTGGGCAGGGTCAATCTGGGTCCGATTTGGTGGGCGGGGCTCCTCAGGTTCCGATTTGGTAGTCGGGGCCCCTCAGGGTCCGATTTGATGGGCGGGGCCACTTTGGGTCCGATTTGATGGGCGGGGCCCTTCAGGGTCCGATTTGTTGGGCGGGGTCACTCTGGGTCCGATTTGGTGGGCGGGGCTTCTCAGGGTCTGATTTGGTGGGTGGGGCCACTCAGGGTCCGATTTGGTGGACGGGGCCCCTCAGGGTCTGATTTGGTGTTTGGGGCCCCACAGGGTCTGATTTTGTGGCTGGGGCCCCTCAGAGTTCGATTTTGTGGCTGGGGCCCCTCAGGGTCTGATTTTGTTGGTGGGTCCCCTCAGGGTCTAATTTGGTGGGCGGGGCCCCTCTGGGTCTGATTTTGTGGGTTGGGCCCCTCAGGGTCCGATTTTGTGGCCGGGGCCCCTCAGGGTCCGATTTTGTGTCTGGGGCCCCTCAGGGTCCGATTTTGTGGCCGGTGCCTCTCAGGGTCCGATTTTGTGGATGGGGCCCCTCAGGGTCCGATTTTGCAGCCGGAGCCTCTCAGGGTCCGATTTTGTGGTTGGGGCCCCTCAGGATCTGATTTTGTGGCCGGCGTCCCTCAGGGTCCGATTTTGTGGCCGGGGCCCCTGAGGGTCCAATTTTGTGGGTGGGGCCCCTCAGGGTCCGATTTTGTGGGTGGGGCCCCTCAGGATCCGATTTTGTGGGTAGGGCCCCTCAGGGTCCGATTTTGTGAGTGGGGCCACTCAGGGTCCGATGTTGTGGCCGGATCCCCTTAGGTCCGATTTTGTGGGTGGGGCCCCTCAGGGTCCAATTTTGTGGTTGGGGCCCCTCAGGGTCCAATTTTGTGGGTGGGGCCCCTTAGGGTCCGATTTTGTGGGTTGGGCCCCTCTGGGTCTGATTTGGTGGGCGGGGCCACTCTGGGTCCAATTTGGTGGGCGGGGCCACTCTGGGTCCAATTTGGTGGGCGGGGCCACTCTGGGTCCGATTTGGTGGGCGGGGCCCCTCAGGGTCTGATTTGGTGGGCGGGATCTATCAGAGTCCGATTTGGTGGGCGGGGCCCCTCAGGGTCCGATTTGGTTGGCGGGGACCCTCGGGGTCCGATTTGGTGGGCGGGATCCCTCGGGGTTCGATTTGGTGGGTGGGATCCCTCGGGGTTCGATTTGGTGGGCGGGGCCCCTCAGAGTTCAATTTGGTCAGCGGGGACCCTCAGGGTCCGATTTTGTGGTTGGGGCCTTTCAGAATCCGATTTAGTGGGCGGGGCCCCTCAGGGTCCGATTTGGTGGGCAGGGCCCCTCAGGGTCCAATTTGGTGGGCGGGGCCCCTCATGGTCCAATTTGGTGGGCGGGGCCCCTCAGGGTCCAATTTGGCGGGCGGGGCCCTTCAGGGTCTGATTTGGTGGGCGGTGCCACTTTGGGTCCGATTTGGTGGATGGGGCCCTTCAGGGACCAATTTGGTGGGCGGGGACACTGAGTCTGATTTTGTGGGTTGGGCCCCTCAGGGTCCGATTTTGTGGCCGGGGCCCCTCAGGGTCCGATTTTGTGTCCGGGTCCCCTCAGGGTCCGATTTTGTAGCCGGTGCCTCTCAGGGTCCGATTTTGCGGTTGGGGCCCCTCAGGGTCCGATTTTGTGGGTGGGGCCCCTCAGGGTCCGATTTTGTGGCTGGGGCCCCTCAGGGTCTGATTTTGTGGCTGTGGCCCCTCAGGGTCTGATTTTGAGGGTGGGGCCCCTCAGGGTCTAATTTGGTGGGAGGGCCCCTCAGAGTTTGATTTTGTGGGTGGGGCCCATCAGGGTCCAATTCTGTGGGTGGGGCCCCTCAGGGTCCGATTTTGTGACCGGGGACCCTCAGGGTCTGATTTTGTGGGTGGGGCCCCTCAGGGTCCGATTTTGTGGCTGGGGTCCCTCAGGGTCTGATTTTGTGGGTGGGGCCCCTCAGGGTCCGATTTTGTGGCCGTGGCCCCTTAGGGTCTGATTTTGTGACCGGGGACCCTCAGGGTCTGATTTTGTGGGTGAGGCCCCTCAGGGTCCAATTTTGTGGCTGGGGTCCCTCAGGGTCTGATTTTGTGGGTGGGGCCCCTCAGGGTTCGATTTTGTGGCCGGGGTCTCTCAGGGTCCGATTTTGTGGGTGGGGCCCTTCAGCGACCGATTTTGAGGGTGGGGCCCCTCAGGGTCTAATTTGGTGGGCGGGGCCCCTCAGGGTCCGATTTTGTGGGTGGGGTCCCTCATGGTCTGATTTTGTGAGTGGGGCCCCTCAGGTTCTTATTTTGTGGTTGGGGCCCCTCAGGTTCTGATTTTGTGGCTGGGGTCCCTCAGGGTCTGATTTTGTGGGTGGGGTCTCTCAGGGTCCGATTTTGTGGCCGGGTCCCCTCAGGGTCTGGATTTGTGGGTGGGGCCCCTCAGGGTCCGATTTTGTGGGTGGGGCCCCTCAGTATCCGATTTTGTGGCTGGGGCCCCTCAGGGTCTGATTTTGTGGCTGGGGCCCCTCAGGGTCTGATTTTGAGGGTGGGGCCCCTGAGGATCTAATTTGGTGGGCGGGGCCCGTCAGGGTCTGATTTTGTGGGTGGGGCCCCTCAGGGTCCGATTTCGTGACCTGGGCCCCTTAGGGTCTGATTTTGTGACGGGCCCTTCTGGGTTCGATTTTGTGGCCGCGGTCTCTCAGGGTCCGATTTTGTGGGTGGGGCGCCTCAGGGTCTGATTTTGTGTGTGGGGCCCCTCAGGGTCCGATTTTGTGACCGGGGCACCTCAGGGTCTGATTTTGTGGTTGGGGCCCCTGAGGGTCCTGTTTTGTGACTGGGGCCCCTCTAGGTTCGATTTTGTGGCTGGGGTCTCTCAGAGTCCGATTTTGTGGCTGGGGACCCTCAGGGTCTGATTTTGTGGGTGGGGCCCCTTAGGGTCTGATTTTGTCAGTGGAGCCCCCTGGGTCCATTTTGATGGGCGGGGCCACTCTGGGTCTGATTTGGTGGGCGGTGCACCTCTGGGTCCGATTTGGTGGGCGGGGCCCCTCAGGGTCCGATTTGGTGGGCGGGGCCCCTCAGGGTCCGATTTGATGGGCGGGGCCACTTTGGGTCCGATTTGATGGGCGTGGCCCTTCAGGGTCCGATTTGGTGGGCGGGGTCAAGCTGGGTCCGATTTGGTGGGCGGGGCTCCTCAGGTTCCGATTTGGTGGGCGGGGCCCCTCAGGGTCCGATTTGATGGGCGGGGCCACTTTGGGTCCGATTTGATGGGCGGGGCCCTTCAGGGTCCGATTTGGTGGGCGGTGTCACTCAGGGTCCGATTTTGTGTCCGGGGCCCCTCAGGGTCCGATTTTGTAGCCGGTGCCTCTCAGGGTCCGATTTTGCGGTTGGGGCCCCTCAGGGTCTGATTTTGCGGGTGGGGCCCCTTAGGGTCTGGATTTGTGGGTGGGGCCCATCAGGGTCTGATTTTGTGGGTGGGGCCCCTCAGGGTCCGATTTTGTGGCTGGGGCCCCTCAGGGTCTGATTTTGTGGCTGTGGCCCCTCAGGGTCTGATTTTGAGGGTGGGGCCCCTCAGGGTCTAATTTGGTGGGCGGGGCCCCTCAGGGTTTGATTTTGTGGGTGGGGCCCATCAGGGTCCAATTCTGTGGGTGGGGCCCCTCAGGATCCAATTTTGTGACCGGGGACCCTCAGGGTCTGATTTTGTGGATGGGGCCCCTCAGGGTCCGATTTTGTGGCTGGGGTCCCTCAGGGTCTGATTTTGTGGGTGGGGCCCCTCAGGGTCCGATTTTGTGGCCGTGGCCCCTTAGGGTCTGATTTTGTGACCGGGGACCCTCAGGGTCTGATTTTGTGGGTGAGGCCCCTCAGGGTCCGATTTTGTGGCTGGGGTCCCTCAGGGTCTGATTTTGTGGGTGGGGCCCCTCAGGGTTCGATTTTGTGGCCGGGGTCTCTCAGGGTCCGATTTTGTGGGTGGGGCCCTTCAGCGACCGATTTTGAGGGTGGGGCCCCTCAGGGTCTAATTTGGTGGGCGGGGCCCCTCAGGGTCCGATTTTGTGGGTGGGGTCCCTCATGGTCTGATTTTGTGGGTGGGACCCCTCAGGTTCTTATTTTGTGGTTGGGGCCCCTCAGGTTCTGATTTTGTGGCTGGGGTCCCTCAGGGTCTGATTTTGTGGGTGAGGTCTCTCAGGGTCCGATTTTGTGGCCGGGTCCCCTCAGGGTCTGGATTTGTGGGTGGGGCCCCTCAGGGTCCGATTTTGTGGGTGGGACCCCTCAGTGTCCGATTTTGTGGCTGGGGCCCCTCAGGGTCTGATTTTGTGGCTGGGGCCCCTCAGGGTCTGATTTTGAGGGTGGGGCCCCTCAGGATCTAATTTGGTGGGCGGGGCCCGTCAGGGTCTGATTTTGTGGGTGGGGCCCCTCAGGGTCCGATTTCGTGACCTGGGCACCTCAGGGTCTGATTTTGTGGTTGGGGCCCCTGAGGGTCCTGTTTTGTGACTGGGGCCCCTCTAGGTTCGATTTTGTGGCTGGGGTCTCTCAGAGTCCGATTTTGTGGCTGGGGACCCTCAGGGTCTGATTTTGTGGGTGGGGCCCCTTAGGGTCTGATTTTGTCAGTGGAGCCCCCTGGGTCCATTTTGATGGGCGGGGCCACTCTGGGTCTGATTTGGTGGGCGGTGCACCTCTGGGTCCGATTTGGTGGGTGGGGCCCCTCATGGTCCGATTTGGTGGGCGGGGCCCCTCAGGGTCCGATTTGATGGGCGGGGCCACTTTGGGTCCGATTTGATGGGCGGGGCCCTTCAGGGTCCGATTTGGTGGGCGGGGTCAAGCTGGGTCCGATTTGGTGGGCGGGGCTCCTCAGGTTCCGATTTGGTGGGCGGGGCCCCTCAGGGTCCGATTTGATGGGCGGGGCCACTTTGGGTCCGATTTGATGGGCGGGGCCCTTCAGGGTCCGATTTGGTGGGCGGGGTCACTCAGGGTCCGATTTTGTGTCCGGGGCCCCTCAGGGTCCGATTTTGTAGCCGGTGCCTCTCAGGGTCCGATTTTGCGGTTGGGGCCCCTCAGGGTCTGATTTTGCTGGTGGGGCCCCTTAGGGTCTGGATTTGTGGGTGGGGCCCATCAGGGTCTGATTTTGTGGGTGGGGCCCCTCAGGGTCCGATTTTGTGGCTGGGGCCCCTCAGGGTCTGATTTTGTGGCTGTGGCCCCTCAGGGTCTGATTTTGAGGGTGGGGCCCCTCAGGGTCTAATTTGGTGGGCGGGGCCCCTCAGGGTTTGATTTTGTGGGTGGGGCCCATCAGGGTCCAATTCTGTGGGTGGGGCCCCTCAGGATCCAATTTTGTGACCGGGGACCCTCAGGGTCTGATTTTGTGGATGGGGCCCCTCAGGGTCCGATTTTGTGGCTGGGGTCCCTCAGGGTCTGATTTTGTGGGTGGGGCCCCTCAGGGTCCGATTTTGTGGCCGTGGCCCCTTAGGGTCTGATTTTGTGACCGGGGACCCTCAGGGTCTGATTTTGTGGGTGAGGCCCCTCAGGGTCCGATTTTGTGGCTGGGGTCCCTCAGGGTCTGATTTTGTGGGTGGGGCCCCTCAGGGTTCGATTTTGTGGCCGGGGTCTCTCAGGGTCCGATTTTGTGGGTGGGGCCCTTCAGCGACCGATTTTGAGGGTGGGGCCCCTCAGGGTCTAATTTGGTGAGCGGGGCCCCTCAGGGTCCGATTTTGTGGGTGGGGTCCCTCATGGTCTGATTTTGTGGGTGGGACCCCTCAGGTTCTTATTTTGTGGTTGGGGCCCCTCAGGTTCTGATTTTGTGGCTGGGGTCCCTCAGGGTCTGATTTTGTGGGTGATGTCTCTCAGGGTCCGATTTTGTGGCCGGGTCCCCTCAGGGTCTGGATTTGTGGGTGGGGCCCCTCAGGGTCCGATTTTGTGGGTGGGGCCCCTCAGTGTCCGATTTTGTGGCTGGGGCCCCTCAGGGTCTGATTTTGTGGCTGGGGCCCCTCAGGGTCTGATTTTGAGGGTGGGGCCCCTCAGGATCTAATTTGGTGGGCGGGGCCCGTCAGGGTCTGATTTTGTGGGTGGGGCCCCTCAGGGTCCGAATTCGTGACCTGGGCCCCTTAGGGTCTGATTTTGTGACGGGCCCTTCTGGGTTCGATTTTGTGGCCGCGGTCTCTCAGGGTCCGATTTTGTGGGTGGGGCCCCTCAGGGTCTGATTTTGTGGGTGGGGCCCCTCAGGGTCCGATTTTGTGACCGGGGCACCTCAGGGTCTGATTTTGTGGTTGGGGCCCCTGAGGGTCCTGTTTTGTGACTGGGGCCCCTCTAGGTTCGATTTTGTGGCTGGGGTCTCTCAGAGTCCGATTTTGTGGCTGGGGACCCTCAGGGTCTGATTTTGTGGCCGGGCCCACTCAGAGTCCGATTTTGTGGGTGGGGCCCCTTAGGGTCTGATTTTGTGGGTGGAGCCCCCTGGGTCCATTTTGATGGGCGGGGCCACTCTGGGTCTGATTTGGTGGGTGGGGCACCTCTGGGTCCAATTTGGTGGGCGGGGCCCTTCAGGGTCCGATTTGGTGGGCGGGGTCAATCTGGGTCCGATTTGGTGAGTGGGGCTCCTCGGGGTACGATTTGGTGGCGGGGTCAATCTGGGTCCGATTTGGTGGGCGGGGCTCCTCAGGTTCCGATTTGGTGGGCGGGGCCCCTCAGGGTCCGATTTGATGGGCGGGACCCTCTGGGTCCGATTTGGTGGGCGGGGCCCTTCAGGGTCCGATTTGGTGGGCGGGGTCAATCTGGGTCCGATTTGGTGAGTGGGGCTCCTCGGGGTACGATTTGGTGGCGGGGTCAATCTGGGTCCGATTTGGTGGGCGGGGCTCCTCAGGTTCCGATTTGGTGGGCGGGGCCCCTCAGGGTCCGATTTGATGGGCGGGCCCCTCTGGGTCCGATTTGGTGGGCGGGGCTACTCTGGGTCCGATTTGATGGGCGGGGCCCTTCAGGGTCTGATTTGGTGGGCGGGGTCACTCTGGGTCCGATTTGGTGGTTGGGGCTTCTCAGGGTCTGATTTGGTGGGCGGGGCTCCTCAGGGTCCGATTTGGTGGACGGGGCCCTTCAGGGTCCGATTTGGTGGGCGGGGCCCCTCAGGATCCGATTTGGTGGGCTGTGCTACTCTGGGTCTGATTGTTTCAGCGGGGCCTCACTGGGTCCGATTTGGAGGCCAGGGTAGCTCAGCCTCCGATTTGGAGGCCGGGGTGGTTCAGCCTCCGATTTGGAGGCCTGGGTCGATCAGCCTCCGATTTGGAGGCAGGGGTGGCTCATTCTCCGATTTGGAGGCCTGGGTCGATCAGCCTCCGATTTGGAGGCCGGGGTGGATCAGCCTCCGATTTGGTGTGTCGGCCCTTTAAGACTCATTTGGGTACGCTGGCCCTTTAACAATCACTTTGGCGCGTTGGACCTTTAAGAGCTAGTTTGGCTCACTGGGCTTCTTCTAAATCCACTTTGGCGCACACATTCTCTCTCAGGGGCATGTGTCATGTGATGAAGCTAGATTTGCATTTGTGCTGTGGGTTTCGCTTTAAGATTTGGAGGCTGGGGTCGCTCAGCCTCCAATTTGGAGGCCGGGGTCGTTGAGCTTCCGATTTGGAGGCCGAGGTCAAAGAGCCTCCGATTTGAAGTCCGGGGTCAAAGACCCTCCGATTTGAAGTCCGGGGTCGATGAGCTTCCGATTTGGAAGCCGGGGTCGATGAGCTTCCGATTTGGAAGCCGGGGTCGATGAGCCTCCGATTTGGAGGCAGGGGTGGCTCATTCTCCGATTTGGAGGCCGGGGTGGCTCAGCCTCTGATTTGGAGGCCGGGGTGGCTCAGCCTCCGATTTGGAGGCTGGGGTGGCTCAGCCTCCGATTTGGAGGCCGGGGTCGCTCAGCCTCTGATTTGGAGGCCGGTGTGGCTCAGCCTCCGATTTGGAGGCCGGGGTGGCTCAGCATCCGATTTGGAGGTCTGGGTCGATCAGCCTCCGATTTGGAGGCAGGGGTGGCTCATTCTCCGATTTGGAGGCCGGGGTTGCTCAGCCTCCTATTTGGAGCCCGGGGTGGCTCAGCCTCCGATTTGGAGGCCGGGGTGGCTCAGCCTCCTATTTGGAGGCCGGGGTGGCTCAGCCTCCTATTTGGAGGCCGGGGTGGCTCAGCCTCTGATTTGGAGGCCTGGGTCGATCAGCCTCCGATTTGGAGGCCGGGGTGGATCAGCCTCCGATTTGGAGGCCGGGGTGGATCAGCCTCCGATTTGGTGTGTCGGCCCTTTAAGACTCATTTGGGTACGCTGGCCCTTTAACAATCACTTTGGCGCGTTGGACCTTTAAGAGCTAGTTTTGCTCACTGGGCTTCTTCTAAATCCACTTTGGCGCACACATTCTCTCTCAGGGGCATGTGTCATGTGATGAAGCTAGATTTGCATTTGTGCTGTGGGTTTCGCTTTAAGAGCTGATATTATTTGGCAGAGGCTCTGTGCTGGGGTTCAAGTGAAGTTCGTAGGCGTTGGCATAGTAACTGGGTCTGCCTGCGCATATCAATGAGCTCAACTGTCATTTCAATCGCCTCAGGGCACGTTTTGCCATTTCCTATTGAAAAGCATTGGAGACAGTGCATTCCAATGACGGGAAAAAAAATTTTCAAACGCAAATTGCGCAAAAACTACAAATCCGATCGACACGAAAAATACTTAGCACACCTCTCATGGACGCTGGCTTCGAAACGACACCTCAACGGAGTCTGTGCGTGTAGCGGTTCGGGCCGCATTAATTGCGGAAATCAACTTAATAATAATAAGAAGAAGAATGAGTTAGCAGCGTTCGGATTACAATATAGTGGTTTTTTCAAACCACTATAACTAGATGTGTATTTCCTGAAGGAAGTACAGATAGTGGTTTGAAATGGTGCCCGAGCTGCCCCTTTAAGAGAGACTTGCCTGCTGCCCCTGCAAGACTTTCAACTCAGGATCCGTTTTAACTGTGAGTGCCTCTCAGGGTCTGATTTGGTGGGTGGGGCGCCTCAGGACCTGATTCCTTGGACTGGGCTCCTCAGGGCTTGAATTGTTGGTGGGGATTCCTCAGGCTCCAATTTTATGGGTGTGGCCCCTCAGGGTCCGATTTTGTGGGTGTGGCCCCTCAGGGTCCGATTTTATGGGTGGGGCCCCTCAGGGTCCCATTTTGTGGGTGGGGCCCCTCAGGGTCCGATTTTGTGGGTGGGGCCCCTTAGGGTCCGATTTTGTGGGCGGGGCCGCTCAGGGTCCGATTTTGTGGGTGGGGCCCCTCTGGGTTCGATTTTGTGGCCGGGGTCTCTCAGGGTCCGATTTTGTTGCCGGGCCCCTCAGGGTCCGATTTTGTGGTTGGGGCACCTCAGGGTCCGATTTTGTGGTTGGGGCCCCTCAGAGTCCGATTTCGTGGCCGGGGCCCCTCAGGGTCTGATTTGGGGGGTGGGGCCCCTCAGGGAACGATTTTGCGGCCGGAGCCTCTCAGGGTCCGATTTTGTGGTCGGGGCCCCTCAGGGTCCGATTTTGTGGCCGGGGCCCCTCAGGGTCCGATTTTGCGGGTGGGGCCCCTTAGGGTCCGATTATGCGGGTGGGGCCCCTCAGGGTCCGATTTTGCGGGTGGGGCCCCTCAGGGTCCGATTTTGTGGCCGGGGCCCCTCAGGGTCCGATTTTGTGGCCGGGCCCCTCAGGGTCCGATTTTGTGGCCGGGGCCCCTCAGGGTCCGATTTTGTGGCCGGGGCCCGTCAGGGTCTGATTTTGTGGCCGGGGTCCCTCAGGGTCCGATTTTGAGTGTGAGGTCCCTCAGGGTCCAATTTGGTGAGCGGGTCCCCTCAGGGTCCGATTTTGTGGGTGGGGCCCCTCAGGGTCCGATTTTGTGGCTGGGGTCCCTCAGGGTCTGATTTTGTGGGTGGGGCCCCACAGGGTTCGATTTTGTGACTGGGGCCCCTCAGGGTCTGATTTTCTGGTTGGGGCCCCTCAGGGTCCGATTTTGTGGCCGGGGTCTCTCAGGGTCCGATTTTGTGGCCGGGCCCTTTCAGGGTCTGGATTTGTGGGTGGGGCCCCTCAGTGTCCGATTTTGTGGGTGGGGCCCCTCAGGGTCCAATTTTGTGGGTGGGGCCCCTCAGGGTCCAATTTTGTGGCTGGGGCCCCTCAGGGTCTGATTTTGTGGCTGGGGCCCCTCAGGGTCCGATTTTGAGGGTGGGGCCCCTCAGGGTCTAATTTGGTGGGCGGGGCCCCTCAGGTCCAATTTTGTGGACGGGGCCCCTCAGGGTCCGATTTTGTGGGTGGGGCCCCTCAGGGTTCGATTTTGTGGCTGGGGCCCCTCAGGGTCTGATTTTGTGGCTAGGGCCCCTCAGGGTCTAATTTTGTGGGTGGGGCCCCTCAGGGTCCGATTTTGTGACCGGGGACCCTCAGAGTCTGATTTTGTGGTTGGGGCCCCTCAGGGTCCGATATTGTGACCGGGGCCCCTTAGGGTCTGATTTTGTGACTGGGGCCCCTCTGGGTTTGATTTTGTGGGTGGGGCCCCTCAGGGTCCGATTTTGTGACCGGGGCACCTCAGGGTCTGATTTTGTGGTTGAGGCCCCTCAGGGTCCGATTTTGTGGCTGGGGCCCCTCAGGGTCTGATTTTGTGGGTGGAGCCCCTCAGGGTCCGATTTTGTGACCGGGGTCCCTCAGTATCCGATTTTGTGGGTGGGGCCCCTCAGGATCCGATTTTGTGGTTGGGGCCCCTCAGGGTTCAATTTTGTAGACGGGGCCCCTCAGGGTCCGATTTTGTGGCCGGGGCCACTCAGGGTCCGATTTTGTGGCCGGGGCCCCTCAGGGTCCGATTTTGTGGCCGGGGCCCCTCAGGGTCCAATTTTGTGGCCGGGGCCCCTCAGGGTCCGATTTTGTGAGTGGGGCCCCTCAGGGTCTGATTTTGTGAGTGGGGCCCCTCAGGGTCCTATGTTGTGGCTGGGGCCACTCAGGGTCCGATTTTGTGGGTGGGGCTACTCTGAGTCTGATTTGGTGGGCGGGGCCACTCTGGGTCCGATTTGGTGGGCGGGGCCACTCTGGGTCCAATTTGGATGCCAGGGTGGATCAGCCTCCTTTTTGTAGGCCGGGTCTATCAGCCTCCGATTTGGAGCCTTGGGTCACTCAGCTTTCGATTTGGCGCGCCGGCCCTTTAAGACTCATTTTGGTGCGCCGCCTCTTTAAGAATCACTTTGGCGCGTCGGCCCTTTAAGAGCCAGGGTGGCTCACTGGGCTTCTAAATCCACTTTGGCGCACATTCTCTCTCAGGGGCATACGTCATGTGATGAAGCTAGATTTGCATTTGTGCTGTGGGTTTTGCTTTAAGAGCTGATATTATGTGGCAGAAGCTCTGTCTTGGAGAGGTCATGTGACGTTCGTAGGCGTTGGCATAGTAACTGGGTCTGCCTGCGCATATCAATGAGATTAACTGCCATTTCAATCGCCTCAGGGCTTGTTTTGTCTATAGCAAAATTTCCCCATTCAAATGCATTGGAGACAGTGCATTCCAATGACGGGAAAAAAATTTTCAAACGCAAATTGCACAAAAACTACAAATCCGATCGACACGAAAAATACTTAGCACACCTCTCATAGACGCTGGCTTCGAAACGACACCTCAACGGAGTCTGTGCGTGTAGCGGTTCGGGCCGCATTAATTGCGGAAATCAACTGGAAAATAATAAGAAGAAGAACTAGATGTGTATTTCCTGAAGGAAGTACAGATAGTGGTTTGAAATGGTGCCCGGGCTGCCCCTTTAAGAGAGACTTGCCTGCTGCCCCTGCAAGACTTTCAACTCAGGATACGATTTAACTGTGGGTGCCTCTCAGGGGCCACTTTGGCCTCAGGGTCTGATTTTGTGCGTGGGGCCCCTCAGGGCCTGATTTTGTAGGTGGGGCACCTCAGGGTCCGATTTTGTGGGTGGGGACCCTCAGGGTCCGATTTGGTGGCCGGGGCCTCTCAGGGTCTGATTTGGTGGGTGGGGCCCCTCAAGGTCCGATTTTGTGGCTGGGGCCCCTCAGGGTCCGATTTTGTGGCCGGGGCCACTCAGGATCTGATTTTTGTGGCCGGAACCCCTCGGGGTCCAATTTTGTGGGTGGGGCCCCTCAGGGTCCGATTTTGTGGCCGGGGCCCGTCAGGGTCCGATTTTGTGGGTGGGGCCTCTCAGGGTCCGATTTGGTGGGCGGGGCCCCTCAGGGTCCAATTTGGTGGGCAGGGCCCCTCAGGGTCCGATTTTGTGGGTTGGGCCCCTCAGGGTCCGATTTTGTGGCCGGGGCCCCTCAGGGTCCGATTTTGTGTCAGGGGACCCTCAGGGTCCGATTTTGTGGTTGGGTCCCCTCAGGATCCGATTTTGTGGTTGGGGCCTCTCAGGGTCCGATTTTGTGGCCACGTCCCCTCAGGGTCTGATTTTGTGGCCGCGGCCCCTCAGGGTCTGATTTTGTGGCAAGGGCCCCTCTGGGTCCGATTTTGTGGGTGGGGCCCCTCTGGGTCCGATTTTGTGGGTGGGGCCCCTCTAGGTCCAATTTGGTGGGCGGGACCACTCTGGGTCCAATTTGGTGGGCGGGGCCTCTCAGGGTCCGATTTTGTGGTTGGGTCCCCTCAGGGTCTGATTTTGTGGTTGGGGCCCCTCAGGGTCCGATTTTGTGGCTGGGGCCTATCAGGTTCCAATTTTGTGACTGTGGCCCATCAGGGTCCGATTTTGTGGCCGCGGCCCCTCTGGGTCTGATTTTGTGGGCGGAGCCCCTCTGGGTCCAATTTGGTGGGCGGGACCACTCTGGGTCCAATTTGGGGGGCGGGACCACTCTGGCTCCAATTTGGTGGGCGGGGCCTCTCAGGGTCCGATTTGGTGGGCGGGGCCCCACAGGGTCCGATTTGGTGGGCGGGGCCCCTCAGGGTCCGATTTGGTGGGCAGGGCCTCTCTGGGTCTGATTTGGTGGGTGGGGCCACTCTGGGTAAGATTTGGAGGCTGGGGTCGCTCAGCCTCCAATTTGGAGGCCGGGGTCGTTGAGCTTCCGATTTGGAGGCCGAGGTCAAAGAGCCTCCGATTTGAAGTCCGGGGTCAAAGACCCTCCGATTTGAAGTACGGGGTCGATGAGCTTCCGATTTGGAAGCCGGGGTCGATGAGCTTCCGATTTGGAAGCCGGGGTCGATGAGCCTCCGATTTGGAGGCCGGGGTGGCTCAGCCTCCAATTTGGAGGCCGGGGTGGCTCAGCCTCTGATTTGGAGGCCGGGGTGGCTCAGCCTCCGATTTGGAGGCTGGGGTGGCTCAGCCTCCGATTTGGAGGCCGGGGTCGCTCAGCCTCTGATTTGGAGGCCGGTGTGGCTCAGCCTCCGATTTGGAGGCCGGGGTGGCTCAGCATCCGATTTGGAGGCCTGGGTCGATCAGCCTCCGATTTGGAGGCAGGGGTGGCTCATTCTCCGATTTGGAGGCCGGGGTTGCTCAGCCTCCTATTTGGAGCCCGGGGTGGCTCAGCCTCTGATTTGGAGGCCGGGGTGGCTCAGCCTCCGATTTGGAGGCCGGGGTGGCTCAGCCTCCTATTTGGAGGCCGGGGTGGCTCAGCCTCCTATTTGGAGGCCGGGGTGGCTCAGCCTCCTATTTGGAGGCCGGGGTGGCTCAGCCTCCTATTTGGAGGCCGGGGTGGCTCAGCCTCTGATTTGGAGGCCTGGGTCGATCAGCCTCCGATTTGGAGGCCGGGGTGGATCAGCCTCCGATTTGGAGGCCGGGGTGGATCAGCCTCCGATTTGGTGTGTCGGCCCTTTAAGACTCATTTGGGTACGCTGGCCCTTTAACAATCACTTTGGCGCGTTGGACCTTTAAGAGCTAGTTTGGCTCACTGGGCTTCTTCTAAATCCACTTTGGCGCACACATTCTCTCTCAGGGGCATGTGTCATGTGATGAAGCTAGATTTGCATTTGTGCTGTGGGTTTCGCTTTAAGAGCTGATATTATTTGGCAGAGGCTCTGTGCTGGGGTTCAAGTGAAGTTCGTAGGCGTTGGCATAGTAACTGGGTCTGCCTGCGCATATCAATGAGCTCAACTGTCATTTCAATCGCCTCAGGGCACGTTTTGCCATTTCCTATTGAAAAGCATTGGAGACAGTGCATTCCAATGACGGGAAAAAAAATTTTCAAACGCAAATTGCGCAAAAACTACAAATCCGATCGACACGAAAAATACTTAGCACACCTCTCATGGACGCTGGCTTCGAAACGACACCTCAACGGAGTCTGTGCGTGTAGCGGTTCGGGCCGCATTAATTGCGGAAATCAACTTAATAATAATAATAAGAAGAATAAGTTAGCAGCGTTCGGATTACAATATAGTGGTTTTTTCAAACCACTATAACTAGATGTGTATTTCCTGAAGGAAGTACAGATAGTGGTTTGAAATGGTGCCCGAGCTGCCCCTTTAAGAGAGACTTGCCTGCTGCCCCTGCAAGACTTTCAACTCAGGATCCGTTTTAACTGTGAGTGCCTCTCAGGGTCTGATTTGGTGGGTGGGGCGCCTCAGGACCTGATTCCTTGGACTGGGCTCCTCAGGGCTTGAATTGTTGGTGGGGATTCCTCAGGCTCCGATTTTGTGGGTGTGGCCCCTCAGGGTCCGATTTTGTGGGTGTGGCCCCTCAGGGTCCGATTTTATGGGTGGGGCCCCTCAGGGTCCCATTTTGTGGGTGGGGCCCCTCAGGGTCCGATTTTGTGGGTGGGGCCCCTCAGGGTCTGATTTTGTGGGTGGGGCCCCTTAGGGTCCGATTTTGTGGGCGGGGCCGCTCAGGGTCCGATTTTGTGGGTGGGGCCCCTCTGGGTTCGATTTTGTGGCCGGTGTCTCTCAGGGTCCGATTTTGTTGCCGGGCCCCTCAGGGTCCGATTTTGTGGTTGGGGCACCTCAGGGTCCGATTTTGTGGTTGGGGCCCCTCAGAGTCTGATTTCGTGGCCGGGGCCCCTCAGTGTCTGATTTGGGGGGTGGGGCCCCTCAGGGAACGATTTTGCGGCCGGAGCCTCTCAGGGTCCGATTTTGTGGTCGGGGCCCCTCAGGATCTGATTTTGTGGCCGGGGTCCCTCAGGGTCCGATTTTGTGGCCGGGGCCCCTCAGGGTCCGATTTTGCGAGTGGGGCCCCTTAGGGTCCGATTATGCGGGTGGGGCCCCTCAGGGTCCGATTTTGCGGGTGGGGCCCCTCAGGGTCCGATTTTGTGGCCGGGGCCCCTCAGGGTCCGATTTTGTGGCCGGGCCCCTCAGGGTCCGATTTTGTGGCCGGGGCCCCTCAGGGTCCAATTTTGTGGCCGGGGCCCGTCAGGGTCTGATTTTGTGGCCGGGGTCCCTCAGGGTCCGATTTTGAGGGTGAGGTCCCTCAGGGTCCAATTTGGTGAGCGGGTCCCCTCAGGGTCCGATTTTGTGGGTGGGGCCCCTCAGGGTCCGATTTTGTGGCTGGGGTCCCTCAGGGTCTGATTTTGTGGGTGGGGCCCCACAGGGTTCGATTTTGTGACTGGGGCCCCTCAGGGTCTGATTTTCTGGTTGGGGCCCCTCAGGGTCCGATTTTGTGGCCGGGGTCTCTCAGGGTCCGATTTTGTGGCCGGGCCCCCTCAGGGTCTGGATTTGTGGGTGGGGCCCCTCAGTGTCCGATTTTGTGGGTGGGGCCCCTCAGGGTCCAATTTTGTGGCTGGGGCCCCTCAGGGTCTGATTTTGTGGCTGGGGCCCCTCAGGGTCCGATTTTGAGGGTGGGGCCCCTCAGGGTCTAATTTGGTGGGCGGGGCCCCTCAGGTCCAATTTTGTGGACGGGGCCCCTCAGGGTCCGATTTTGTGGGTGGGGCCCCTCAGGGTTCGATTTTGTGGCTGGGGCCCCTCAGGGTCTGATTTTGTGGCTAGGGCCCCTCAGGGTCTAATTTTGTGGGTGGGGCCCCTCAGGGTCCGATTTTGTGACCGGGGACCCTCAGGGTCTGATTTTGTGGTTGGGGCCCCTCAGGGTCCGATATTGTGACCGGGGCCCCTTAGGGTCTGATTTTGTGACTGGGGCCCCTCTGGGTTTGATTTTGTGGGTGGGGCCCCTCAGGGTCCGATTTTGTGACCGGGGCACCTCAGGGTCTGATTTTGTGGTTGAGGCCCCTCATGGTCCGATTTTGTGGCTGGGGCCCCTCAGGGTCTGATTTTGTGGGTGGGGCCCCTCTGGGTCTGATTTTGTGGGTGGGGCCCGTTATGGTCCAATTTTTCTGGGTGGGGCCTCTCAGGGTCCTATTTTGTGGCCGGGGCCCCTCAGGGTCCGATTTTGCGTGTGGGGCCCCTTAGGGTCCGATTTTGCGGGTGGGGCCCCTCAGGGTCCGATTTTGCGGGTGGGACCCCTCAGGGTCCGATTTTGTGGCCGGGGCCCCTCAGGGTCCGATTTTGTGGCCGGGGTCCCTCAGGGTCCGATTTTGAGGGTGAGGTCCCTCAGGGTCCAATTTGGTGGGCGGGTCCCCTCAGGGTCCGATTTTGTGGGTGGGGCCCCTCAGGGTCCGATTTTGTGGCTGAGGTCCCTCAGGGTCTGATTTTGTGGGTGGGACCCCTCAGGGTCCGATTTTGTGACCGGGGCCCCTCAGGGTCTGATTTTGTGGTTGGGGCCCCTCAGGGTCCGATTTTGTGGCCGGGGTCTCTCAGGGTCCGATTTTGTGGCCGGGCCCCCTCAGGGTCTGGATTTGTGGGTGGGGCCCCTCAGGGTCCGATTTTGTGGGTGGGGCCCCTCAGGGTCCAATTTTGTGGCTGGGGCCCCTCAGGGTCTGATTTTGTGGCTGTGGCCTCTCAGGGTCCGATTTTGAGGACGGGGCCCCTCAGGGTCTAATTTGGTGGGCGGGGCCCCTCAGGGTCCAATTTTGTGGACGGGGCCCCTCAGGATCCGATTTTGTGGGTGGGGCCCCTCAGAGTTCGATTTTGTGGCTGGGGCCCCTCAGAGTCTGATTTTGTGGCTAGGGCCCCTCAGGGTCTAATTTTGTGGGTGGGGCCCCTCAGGGTCCGATTTTGTGGCTGGGGTCCCTCAGGGTCTGATTTTGTGGGTGGGGCCCCACAGGGTTCGATTTTGTGACTGGGGCCCCTCAGGGTCTGATTTTCTGGTTGGGGCCCCTCAGGGTCCGATTTTGTGGCCGGGGTCTCTCAGGGTCCGATTTTGTGGCTGGGCCCTTTCAGGGTCTGGATTTGTGGGTGGGGCCCCTCAGTGTCCGATTTTGTGGGTGGGGCCCCTCAGGGTCCAATTTTGTGGGTGGGGCCCCTCAGGGTCCAATTTTGTGGCTGGGGCCCCTCAGGGTCTGATTTTGTGGCTGGGGCCCCTCAGGGTCCGATTTTGAGGGTGGGGCCCCTCAGGGTCTAATTTGGTGGGCGGGGCCCCTCAGGTCCAATTTTGTGGACGGGGCCCCTCAGGGTCCGATTTTGTGGGTGGGGCCCCTCAGGGTTCGATTTTGTGGCTGGGGCCCCTCAGGGTCTGATTTTGTGGCTAGGGCCCCTCAGTGTCTAATTTTGTGGGTGGGGCCCCTCAGGGTCCGATTTTGTGACCGGGGACCCTCAGGGTCTGATTTTGTGGTTGGGGCCCCTCAGGGTCCGATATTGTGACCGGGGCCCCTTAGGGTCTGATTTTGTGACTGGGGCCCCTCTGGGTTTGATTTTGTGGGTGGGGCCCCTCAGGGTCCGATTTTGTGACCGGGGCACCTCAGGGTCTGATTTTGTGGTTGAGGCCCCTCAGGGTCCGATTTTGTGGCTGGGGCCCCTCAGGGTCTGATTTTGTGGGTGGAGCCCCTCAGGGTCCGATTTTGTGACCGGGGACCCTCAGGGTCTGATTTTGTGGGTGGGGCCCCTCTGGGTCTGATTTAGTGGGTGGGGCCCGTTATGGTCCAATTTTTCTGGGTGGGGCCTCTCAGGGTCCTATTTTGTGGCCGGGGCCCCTCAGGGTCCGATTTTGCGTGTGGGGCCCCTTAGGGTCCGATTTTGCGGGTGGGGCCCCTCAGGGTCCGATTTTGCGGGTGGGGCCCCTCAGGGTCCGATTTTGTGGCCGGGGCCCCTCAGGGTCCGATTTTGTGGCCGGGGTCCCTCAGGGTCCGATTTTGAGGGTGAGGTCCCTCAGGGTCCAATTTGGTGGGCGGGTCCCCTCAGGGTCCGATTTTGTGGGTGGGGCCCCTCAGGGTCCGATTTTGTGGCTGAGGTCCCTCAGGGTCTGATTTTGTGGGTGGGACCCCTCAGGGTCCGATTTTGTGACCGGGGCCCCTCAGGGTCTGATTTTGTGGTTGGGGCCCCTCAGGGTCCGATTTTGTGGCCGGGGTCTCTCAGGGTCCGATTTTGTGGCCGGGCCCCCTCAGGGTCTGGATTTGTGGGTGGGGCCCCTCAGGGTCCGATTTTGTGGGTGGGGCCCCTCAGGGTCCAATTTTGTGGCTGGGGCCCCTCAGGGTCTGATTTTGTGGCTGTGGCCTCTCAGGGTCCGATTTTGAGGACGGGGCCCCTCAGGGTCTAATTTGGTGGGCGCGGCCCCTCAGGGTCCAATTTTGTGGACGGGGCCCCTCAGGATCCGATTTTGTGGGTGGGGCCCCTCAGAGTTCGATTTTGTGGCTGGGGCCCCTCAGAGTCTGATTTTGTGGCTAGGGCCCCTCAGGGTCTAATTTTGTGGGTGGGGCCCCTCAGGGTCCGATTTTGTGACCGGGGACCCTCAGGGTCTGATTTTGTGGTTGGGGCCCCTCAGGGTCCGATTTTGTGGCCGGGGTCTCTCAGGGTCCGATTTTGTGGCTGGGGTCCCTCAGGGTCTGATTTTGTGGGTGGGGCCCCTTAGGGTCCGATATTGTGACCGGGGCCCCTTAGGGTCTGATTTTGTGACTGGGGCCCCTCTGGGTTTGATTTTGTGACTGGGGCCCCTCTGGGTTTGATTTTGTGGGTGGGGCCCCTCAGGGTCCGATTTTGTGACCGGGGCACCTCAGGGTCTGATTTTGTGGTTGGGGCCCCTCAGGGTCCGATTTTGTGGCTGGGGCCCCTCAGGGTCTGATTTTGTGGGTGGAGCCCCTCAGGGTCCGATTTTGTGGGTGGGGCCCGTTATGGTCCAATTTTGTGGGTGGGGCCTCTCAGGGTCCGATTTTGTGGCCGGGGCCCCTCAGGGTCCGATTTTGTGGCCGGGGCCCCTCAAGGTCCGATTTTGTGGCCGGGGCCCCTCAGGGTCCGATTTTGCGGGTGGGGCCCCTCAGGGTCCGATTTTGCGTGTGGGGCCCCTCAGGGTCCGATTTTGCGGGTGGGGCCCCTCAGGGTCCGATTTTGTGGGTGGAGCCCCTCAGGGTCCGATTTTGTGACCGGGGACCCTCAGTGTCTGATTTTGTGGTTGGGGCCCCTCAGGGTCCGATTTTGTGGCCGGGGTCTCTCAGGGTCTGATTTTGTGACTGGGGCCCCTCTGGGTTTGATTTTGTGGGTGGGGCCCCTCTGGGTCCGGGGCCCCTCAGGGTCTGATTTTGTGGGTGGGGCCCCTCAGGGTCCAATTTTGTGACCGAGGACCCTCAGGGTCTGATTTTGTGGTTGGAGACCCTCAGGGTCCGATTTTGTGGTTGGGGCCCCTCAGGGTCCGATTTTGTGGCTGGGTCCCTCAGGGTCTGATTTTGTGGGTGGGGCCCCTCAGGATTCGATTTTGTGACCGGGGCCCCTTAGGGTTTGATTTTGTGACTGGGGCCCCTCTGGGTTCGATTTTGTAGCTGGGGTCTCTCAGGGTCCGATTTTGTGGGTGGGGCCCCTCAGGGTCTGATTTTGTGGCTGGGGCCCCTCAGGGTCTGATTTTGTGGGTGGGGCCCCTCAGGGTCTGATTTTGTGGGTGGGGCCCCTCAGGGTCTGATTTTGTGGGTGAGGCCCCTCAGGGTCCGATTTTGTGACCGGGGCACCTCAGGGTCTGATTTTGTGGTTGGGGCCCCTCAGGGTCCTATTTTGTGACTGGGGCCCCTCTAGGTTCGATTTTGTGGCCGTGGTCTCTCAGGGTCCGATTTTGTGGTTGGGGCCCCTCAGGTTCTGATTTTGTGGCCAGGCTCACTCAGGGTCCGATTTTGTGGGTGGGGCCCTTTAGGGTCTGATTTTGTGGGTGGAGCCCCCTGGGTCCGATTTGGTGGGCGGGGTCACTCTGGGTCCGATTTGGTGGGCGGGGCTCCTCAGGTTCCGATTTGGTGGGCGGGGCTCCTCAGGGTCCGATTTGGTGGATGGGGCCCTTCAGGGTCCGATTTGGTGGGCGGGGCCACTCGGAGTCTGATTTGGTGGGCGGGGCCCCTCAGGATCCGATTTGGTGGGCTGTGCCACTCTGGGTCTGATTTTTTGAGCGGGGCCACACTGGGTCTGATTTGGAGGCCAGGGTGGCTCAGCCTCCGATTTGGAGGCTGGGGTGGTTCAGCCTCCGATTTGGAGGCCGGGGTGGCTCAGCCTCCGATTTGGAGGCCGGGGTCACTCAGCTTTCGATTTGGCGCGCCGGCCCTTTAAGACTCATTTCGGTGCGCCGGCCCTTTAAGAATCACTTTGGCACGTCGGCCCTTTAAGAGCCAGGGTGGCTCACTGGGCTTCTAAATCCACTTTGGCGCACATTCTCTCTCAGGGGCATGTGTCATGTGATTAAGCTAGATTTGCATTTGTGCTGTGGGTTTCGCTTTAAGAGCTGATATTATGTGGCAGAAGCTCTGTCCTTGGGGCGTCATGTGACGTTCGTAGGCGTTGGCATAGTAACTGGTTCTGCCTGCGCATATCAATGAGCTTAACTGCCATTTCAATCGCCTCAGGGTACGTTTTGCCATTTCCCATTGACAAGCATTGGAGACAGTGCATTCCAATGACGGGAAAAAAAAATTTCAAACGCAAATTGCGCAAAAACTACAAATCCGATCGACACGAAAAATACTTAGCACACCTCTCATGGACGCTGGCTTCGAAACGACACCTCAACGGCGTCTGTGCGTGTAGCGGTTCGGGCCGCATTAATTGCAGAAATCAACTGGAAAATAAGAAGAAGAAGAAGAAGTTAGCAGCGTTCGGATTACAATATAGTGGTTTTTTCAAACCACTATAATAAGTTAGCAGCGTTTGGATTACAATATAGTGGTTTTTTCAAACCACTATAATAAGTTAGCAGTGTTCGGATTACAATATAGTGGTTTTTTCATACCACTATAATAAGTTAGCAGAGCTCGGATTACAATATAATGTTTTTTTCAAACCACTATAATGAGTTAGCAGCGTTCGGATTACAATATAGTGGTATTTTCATACCACTATAATAAGTTAGCAGCGTTCGGATTACAATATAGTGGTTTTTTCAAACCACTATAATAAGTTAGCAGCGTTCGGATTACAATATAGTGGTATTTTCATACCACTATAATAAGTTAGCAGTGTTCGGATTACAATATAGTGGTTTTTTCATACCACTATAATAAGTTAGCAGTGTTCGGATTACAATATAGTGGTTTTTTCAAACCACTATAATAAGTTAGCAGCGTTCGGATTACAATATAGTGGTATTTTCAAACCACTATAATAAGAAGAACTAGATGTGTATTTCCTGAAGGAAGTACTGATAGTGCTTTGAAATGCTGCCCGAGCTGCCCCTTTAAGAGAGAATTGGCTGCTGCCCCTGCAAGACTTTCAACTAAGGATCCGTTTTAACTGTGGCTGCCTCTCAGGGGCCACTTTGGCCTCAGGGTCTGATTTGGTGGGTGGGGCCCATCAAGATCCGATTCGGTGGCCTGAGCTCCTCAGGGCTTGAATTGGTGGCCGGGATCCCTCAGAGTCTGATTTTGTGGGTGTGGCCACTCAGGGTCCGATTTTGTGGGTGGGGCCCCTTAGGGTCCGATTTGGTGGGCGGGGCCCCTCAGGGTCCGATTTGGTAGGTGGGGCCCCTCTGGGTCCGATTTGGTGGGCGGGGCCCCTCAGGGTCCGATTTTGTGGGTGGGTCTCCTCAGGGTCCGATATGGTGGACGGGGTCACTCTTGGTCCGATTTGGTGGGCGGGGACCCTTGGGGTCTGATTTGGTGGCCGGGATCCCTCAGGTCTGATTTTGTGGGTGGGGCCCCTCAGGGTCCGATTTTGTGGTCTGGGACCCTCAGTGTCCGATTTTGTGGTTGGGGCCCCTCAGGGTCCGATTTTGTGGCCGGGGCCCCTCAGGGTCTGATTTTGGGGGTGGGGCCCCTCAGGGTCCGATTTTGTGGCCGGGGCCCCTCAGGGTCCGATTTTGTGGTTGGGGCCCCTCAGGGTCCGATTTTGTGGCCGGGGTCCCTCAGGGTCCGATTTTGTGGGTGGGGCCCCTCAGGGTCCGATTTTGTAGTTGGGGCCCCTCAGGGTCCGATTTTGTGGCCAGGGCCCCTCAGGGTCTGATTTTGTGGTTGGGGCCCCTCAGGATCTGATTTTGTGGTTGGGGCCCCTCAGGATCTGATTTTGTAGTTGGGGCCCCTCAGGGTCCGATTTTGTGGCCAGGGCCCCTCAGGGTGCAATTTTGTGGTTGGGGACCCTCAGGGTCCGATTTTGTGGGTGGGGCCCCTCAGGGTCCGATTTGGTGGGCGGTGCCCCTCAGGGTTTGATTTGGTGGGCGGGGCCCCTCAGGGTCCGATTTGGTGGGCGGGGCCCCTCAGGGTCCGATTTGGTTGGTGGGGTCCCTTAGAGTCTGATTTGGTTGGCGGTGCCCCTCAATGTCCGATTTGGTGGGCGGGGCCACTGTGTTCGATTTTGGGGGTGGGGTCCCTTAGAGTCTGATTTGGTGGGCGGGGCCCCTTGGGGGTCCGATTTGGTGAGCGAGACCCCTCAGGGTTCGATTTGGTGGGCGGGGCCATTCTGGGTCTGATTTGGTGGACGGGGCCCCTCAGGGTCTGAGTGGTGGGCGGGGCCTCTTAGTGTCCAATTTGGTGGGCGGGGCCACTCTGGGTCCGATTTGGAAGCCAGGGTGGCTCAGTCTTGGATTTGTAGGCCAGGGTCGATCAGCCTCCGATTTGAAGCCTGGGGTCACTCAGCTTTTGATTTGGCGCACCCACCCATTAAGACTCATTTCGGTGCGCCGACCCTTTTAGAATCACTTTGGCGCGTCGGCCCTTTAAGAGCCAGTTTGGCTCACTGGGCTTCTAAATCCACTTTGGTGCACATTCTCTCTCGGGCATGCGTTATGTGATGAAGCTCGATTTGCATTCGTGCTGTGGGTTTCGCTTTAAGAGCTGAAATTATCTGGCAAAAACTGTGTCCTGGGGGGTCATGTGAAGTTCGTAGGCGTTGGCATAGTAACTGGGTCTGCCTGCGCATATTAATTAACATAACTGTCATTTCAATCGCCTCAGGGCATGTTTTCCCTGTGGCAACATTTTTATAGTGCTTTGAAAGAACTACTATATTGTAATCCGTACGCTGCTAACTTATTCTTCTTCTTCTTCTTCTTATTATTATTATTATTATTTAGTTGAGTTCTGCAATTAATGCGGCCCAAACAGCTACACGCACAGACTCCGTTGAGGAGTCATTTCGAAGCCAGCGTCCACGAGTGGTGTGCCAAGTATTTTTCGTGTCGATCGGATTTGCAGTTTTTGCGCAATTTGCATTTTAAAAAACTTTTTCCCGTCATTGGAATGAATTGTCTCAATGCTTTTCAATGGGGAATTTTTGCCACAGACAAAACATGCCCTGAGGCAATTGAAATGGCAGTTAAGCTCATTGATATGCACAGGCAGACCCAGTTACTAGAGTTGAGCGACTTTTGGTTTTTTAGGGTCGCGTTTCGTTTCGTGAAACCCGACTTTTCCAAAAGTCGGGTCGAGCAAGATCGTCCGATTATAGGGAAAAGTCGGGGTCGTCCCGAAACACGAAACCCAATGTAAGTCAATGGGGAATAAAAGTCGGCAGTGAGAGGAGGACAGGAAACACACCTACAGTGCCCATTTGAATGCCAAAAGCATCAATTCTTCTTACTTAAGCTTGTCAACCTTAATTAACTTCATAATACAAGTTACGCACTGAAAAATGGGTGTTATTTGGCTAAAGTTGTGGGGGGGAGGGCTGGCTGCAGGTTTTCATGTGCCCTGGGCGAAAGAGCGCCCCTTTAACACATACCACAACTCATCATGCTCCGATACGGTAGAGAAATAGCGGTATAGTACAATGAAAAATACCTCACTTTTTACATCTCATGACGAGGCCCATCTATTTCTCCATACAGAATCATTGGTCCCATATAATGTTTGAAACAGTATATGATGAGCTCCACATAATGCTACAGTATATGTTGGTCCCCATGGATGAAGCTCCACTGTCTTATGGGCCCAAATAATGCTCCAAACATAATGGGCCCCATTTCTACTGCTCTAGTGTATAATGGGCCCTGTAAATGCTGCTCCAGTGTCTGATGTCCACCTTTGGAATGTTCCAGTGTATGGTGGGCCCCATCTATCATTCTCCAGAGTATAGTGCTCCCCAAAAATTGCTGTCCCAATATTGAAAACAATCAAATAAGTCTCCTCGCTAGGGAATCCCTGTACTTGTCTGGATTCCTCGTCGTCCCCATCTTCCATCTCACTGCACAGTATTTCAACTTTGCAAGTGCTGTGATCCTGGGCAAGCAGGGGGGGCCCACTCGTTGGCGACGGCACTGGCACAGGGCCCCTGATAGTACGGTGGTGTGTCTGATGGCGGGTGGGCTGAACCT